>NC_087355.1:6875000-7500000 GCF_030014295.1 Loxodonta africana
ATGTAAGACAGAGTAGAACGGCCTCGTAGGGTTTCAAAGGAGCACCTGGTGGATTCAAACTGCCAACCTTTTGGTTAGCAGCCATAGCTGTTAACCACTATGCCACCAGAGTATCTAGATGAATGAACTAGGCAAAATAAATTCACACATATTCTTAAGAGGCCTCTCCTGGGTATGGAGATCACAATCTGGTCTCCACCATTTCATCTTCTCAGCATGCACCTGGCACATACCCACAAACTCTGCCTTTCTAGATGAATGCCACATCCACCGAGGGCCCACAGCAGGCCACTCAGCCGAGGGCAGGACTGGCCCGGCAGGACTTTCAAGTTAAGTGAAACACCCGATCGGCTTTTTTTGCCATCGGCTTCTCCACAGTCTCCCATGGCATATTGTACGTGTTCCTGGAAGCCAGGAACAAAAATTCTGTGCACCTGGAAGCCTGAGGAGTGTTGATATGGGAATATGGTGACTATTTCCTATGTGCAGTCGGGAGGCTGGAGCCCCAGGTCTGGCTGGCTGTGGCGCTCTATGGCTCTTGGCACCATCCCTGGTCTTTGGCGTGAGCTCCTGTGAATGTGTGCACTCCAGCTCTGATTCTGCCTCCACCCATTACCTAAGTCTGCAAGTGACCACTGAAGCACTAACAGCAGTGCCACAGGTCCATAGATATCGAAGCTCATGCTGACCTTGGCTGTGATCTGCCCCAGGTAATGGCCCTAATGCTTAAAGTCCCAGATGATTACATGTGGGCTGTGAGGGGAGGGTAGGCTGTGGGTGGGGCTAAGGCTTATTTACAATCACCATGGAGACAGCTTCTGGAAGCAGTGGGTGGAGCTTCCTGTGGGGCAAGGTCAGAGGTATTAAGCCAGTAGGAGAGCCCATGGCCTGCCCTTCCTTTTGTCCAAGAAGGGCCCTTCTTGTTGTCCTATGAGACTTAGCAGTCACTTCAGACTCTGGACACAGGAATTCAGCACACCCAGGGAGATAGCTTCAGAGAGATGAACCCTCCGATTGATGTTGAGAGTTTCACCGCAGTGGGTCAGCAGGCCAAGTACATCTGTTCCATCTACTTGAGGATGTCAGTAGGCAAGTGTTCCCTACTCAGCCTCTATTCTCTCTCTCTGTCTGTCAGTTGTGCAACATCTCTTAATTGTACCCCTGAAAAATATCACAACAAGGAAAGCAGGAGAGAGAGCCTAGTGCTAGAAGGGGGAACCCCTCTGGCACTGTTACTTTGTTCTATAGGGTCAGTATGAGTTGGAATCGACTTTATTGCAACTAGTTTTGTTTTTGTTTTTTTTATGGCCCTTAGCACCCTGACACCTGACTTTAGGCTTGTGCACACAGGACATTCCCTCTGTTTCTGCTGCTTCTCCAGCCCAGTTATCTGTGAACAAACCAGCAGATGAATGAAGATGGGGTTGGAGAGAAGTCCTGCAACCCATTCCCCAGCTCCTAGCTCCATTTCCCAAGTGGGCAGAACCTGAGCTCCCCCAAGGACAAACGTGAACTTTATTGCAGCTCAGATATGGGCATGAAGGCAGCCCTGGAAGGACAGGGATGATGACCCACTGAGGGCTGGCACAGGTACCTAAAGTGCTCCCAGTGAGCTGCAACCCAGAAGTAACAGTAACAGCTGAGGTTTATGGAGCCCTTAGTGCATGAGCTAATGTCCCTGGGTGCAAGCGGTCTGTGATTGGCTGATTCCCTGAAGGTTGTTTGGTGGTTCAAACTCACCCAGTGGCTCTGCAGAAGAAAGGCCTGGCAAACTGCTTCTACAAATACTACAGCCAAGAAAACCCTACTGAGCAGTTCTACTCTAACACGCAGGGTTGCCATGAGTCAGAATTGACCTGACCGCAGTGAGTTAGTGCATGAGCTAGAGGGCGCTGTGCTAAGAGTTAGAAGATCTCATTTAATCCTCGAAAACCAACCCACTGCGGCCATCTAAGATGCATCAATTGGTCTCAACCCACCTGGACCAAAGGAGAAAGAAGAATACCAAGGACACAAGGCAATTAGGAGCTCAAGAGACAGAAAGGGCCACATAAACCAGAGACTACATCAGCCTGAGACCAGAAGAACTAGATGGTGCCCGACTACAACCGATGACTGCCCTGACAGGGAACACAACAGAGAACCCCTGAGGGAGCAGGAGAGCAGTGGGATGCAGACCCCAAATTCTCATAAGAAGACCAGACTTAATGGTCTGACTGAGACTAGAAGGACCCCAGTGGTCATGGCCCCAAGACCGTCTGTTGGCCCAGGACAGGAACCATTCCCAAAGCCAACTTTTCAGACAGGGATTGGACTGGACAATGGGTTAAAGAGGGATGCTGGTGAGGAGTGAGCTTCTTGGATCAGGTGGGCACTTGAGACTATGTTGGTATCTCCTCCCTGGAGGGGAGATAAGAGGATAGAGGGGGTTAGAAGCTGGTGAAATGGACATGAAAAGAGAGAGTGGAGGGGAGGAAGCGGGCTGTCTCATCAGGGGGAGAGCAATTGGGAGTATGTAGCAAGGTGTATATAAGTTTTTCTGTGAGAGACCGACTTGATTTGTTAACTTTCACTTAAAGCACAATAAAAATTAAAAAAAAAAAAAACCCACTGCTATTGAGTTGATTCTGATGCATAGCAACCGTACAGGACAGAGTAGAACTACCCCATAGGGCTTCCAAGGCTATAAATCTTTATGGAAGCAGACTGCCACTTCTTTCTCCTGTGGGGTGGCTGGTGGGCTCTAAACGCCAATCTTTTGGTTAGCAGTCAAGTGCTTTAACCACTGTGCCACAAAGGCTCCTTATTTAATCCTCAGATATCCTTCAAATAGACCTTGGATGTGGGTCTCATTATCCCCATGGACACGGGCTGGAAGGTGCACTGCTGAGCACATGCAATCCCCAGGGACAGAGGAAAGGGGGAGCAGACCCAGCAGGGTGAACTGAAGTGAGAGTGTCCGCACAGGGCACAGAGATGGGCTCCAGAAGGAACTAATGATACAAGATTCACAGCAACATATATCTCTAAAGGGACAGGAGGAGGAACCAGACGCACTCCAGCTCAGCCCTGTCACTCCTGGGAGGTTGGGGTGTCTCTCCACAGTCCAGTCTCCGGCCCAGCAGACACCACACGGATGCAGTGGTTCTCCAGCCTGACCCAGGCCTCTCCCGCCATGCCCCATGCCACCCCAGCAGGCACAGGAGTTGTAATGCTCCTACCAAGAGCAAGAGGGCTCCCCAAGCCCCAGGGCCCTGGCTCAGAAGGAAGGTCAAGAAGAGGGGCCAGGGTGAGGGGCTCAGAGTTGAGGCAGCCAAGTGGGAAGGAGAGGTGACAGAGAGCTGCCTGAGGGGACAGGGGAGCAAATAGGAAGAGGGTCCTGGGGCATGGCAGCATGCCTGGGCAAGGGGCCCATGGAGGAAGCGGCAAAGAGGCTCCTGTTCCCTCCCCATCCTGCCTTTGGTTACCGTGGGGGCGCAGGGCCAGAGGACAAGACCTCAGGCCCCTCAGAAAGGAAAACACCATGTTGCTCTCAGTCCAGCTCTCACAGGAGGGTGGGACCCCCACCAGCACAGGCCCTGCCCAGCACTGGGTCTCAACAGTACTCCCAAGGGCATCCCTCCATAAGCCAACTGGACTAGTAGCAGGTGGGGGCCCTGCAGACTCAGGGCCCCAGCTCCTCCTGCCCCCAGCCCTACCCACGCCTATGGCTCTAGTCTTGCTGCTCATTCATTTCTGTGTTAGACAACAAAATGTGCTTCTCAGTGGCCTCACCAGGCCAGAGGAGCTGCGGCTGTAGTGGGCGCCCAAGAGTGTGGGCTCAACATTCTTCCGCCACTGGTACAGGATCACTGCTGCGGTCAGCATGACCAGGAGCAGCGGCACTGCCATCGGCACCACCACCAAGGCCGCCGGGTTCTCTGGGAGCACTGCTGAGGCGAGGTGGTCCTCAGGCCTAGATGTCTCACCAAGGTGGGGCAGCCCTCCCAGCCCCCTCTTGCCTGCCTGCCACAGGAACAATGGGAAGACGAGTGGGGATGGGGTCGGCTAGTCTCAGCATTATCTCTGGCTTACCTGATGGGGAGAAGCTGCTCTCCTCAGCTGCAGGGAAGGGAGGGAACCAGTCAATAATAATAACGATAAGTAAACACATGTAGAACACAGGTAAGCATCAGACGCTTTTTTACTCATTTAATCTTCACCAGAGGCCCTGAGTGGTGCAAATGGTTAACACATTCAGCTGCTAACTGAAAGGTTGGAAGTTTGAGCCCGTCCAGAGGCACCTGAGATAAAAGGTCAGGTGATCTACATCCAAAAAATCAGTCACTGAAAACCTTACTGAGCACAGTTCCACTCTGACACACTCGGGGTTGCCATGAGTTGGAGCTGACTGGACAGCAACTGTTTTTATATATATATATGTCTATTTTTTTTTTTATGAGGTAGGTACTATTATTGCCTGCACTTTATGCATGAGCTAACTGAGGCGCAGAATCAGTAACTTGCCCGATGTCACACATTTGGTAAATGATGGTGTTCCAACACAAATCCGTCTGTGCTCTCTAACCACTACCAAAGGACAGCAGTTTGCTGATGTCTGGGCATTCTGGCTAGTTGGGAGGATAAGCCCCAGGGCCAGTCCTTCCCACAGCCGAATGATCCCAGGGGAGGGCTCCCCACCGCCCCAGGCCTGGTCTGTTCATGCCCTCCCAGCCACCATGCCCTGTGCAGATTGAGAAGTGGTCCCTTCCTCACCCCAGCCCTGGATGTATGGGGGCAGACTGAGGCTGAGTGTGCCTGCCCTCAGGGCGCTCACCTCCGGGAAGTTTGCAGACAATGCCCACGGTGATGTTGGTGCAGGCACGGGCCGCCACAGCCCGCTGCTGCTCTGGATCCAGGAACAGCTGTTGTGGCGCGGCATGCTGGGGCCCAGGCCAGGGCACCCCAGGTGGAGTAGTTCACAGCTGTGTTGTCCTGCCAGACCAGGTGCCTGCTACGGGAGAGAAGGCACTGAGGGGGCACGGGGCAGAAGGGAGAGAGCAGGCCTGTTCTAGAAGCTCCCACCCGAGCCCATCCCTACAGCCTGAGATCTTACCCACGCCCCAGCCACGGGGTACCCACCTTCCGGGGCTGAGTTCATGCCTAGTCAGGCGCCCCGATTCTGGTCCTCAGAGCTCTGCAGATGCTCCCAAATGAACAAGTTGTCCACCTCATCCAGAATGGACAGGACTGCCCACTTGCTGGACACAAGCGGGCCCAAATCAGGGCAGACAGGCTTCCCTGGGGTAGCAGAGCCCCCCAGAGAGGCCCCAGCCCACCTCTCTGGCCACCTGAGAAGAGGATGGGTGTGGAGCCTGTGCATGTGCGTGTAGGGGGGTTATATGTGTAACGTCACCTATGTTGTTAGCTGCCAAGCACTCAGTCCAGCAAACACTCATGTGCAAGTATATTAGGTGTTAGGTCAGGCACCAGTGGCGCTGTCCCCCAGGAGCTTAAAGCTAGTGGGAGAGGCAGACCTGTAAATGCTTTGCTGTTGTTGTTAGCTGCCATCCACTCAGCCCCAACTCATGGCGACCCCATTCACAATAGAACGATACACTATCTGGTTCTTTGTCATTGCCATGGCCAGTTGTAGACAATTGTGACCCATGGTTTTCATTGGCTAATTTTTGAAGGTAGATTGCCAGGCCTTTCTTCCTAGTCTGTCTTAGCCTGGAAGTTCTGCTGAAACCCGTTCAGCATTAGAGCAACATGCAAGCCTCCACTGATAGACAGGCAAGTGTCTAAGAAAAATAACACCTAGGGCAGTAACCATTAAATGGCTCCATGATCTATCACAGCTGGTGATGGAAACTGTAATGCCAATAAAAAAAGCTAATTGGAGCCCCGCCTCAAACGGCACCCAGGGCACACATGCTCTACCCAGGGCTCGGGCACCCTACCTGCTCCTCCCCCCCTCCCCCCCCATTAGGCCTCTACAGACAGGTGGTGGCTACGCATGAGCACATTCGTGGGGTCTATGAGTGTCCACGAGAAGAGGTCACCCCCTGAAATGCCCACTCCGGCTGTAATGCCCATGCGCAGGCTCTAGGCTGAGTATTAGAGTGTGCGTACCCCGCACTAGCCCTGCCCCCCACTTACCTCTCTGGCAGAGCTGCAGCGCCTCCCAGTGGCCCAGCAGCAGCTCTAGGTGGAAGAAGTAACAGTGCTCCCGGAAGGGAGTCAGCCAGCTCCTGGGGACAGCTGCCACGGTACCTTATTCTTGGGGGAGGAGGGGTCCCTGTGGGGGTGCAGGATGGTGGAACGGCCCAGAGTCCTCCCAGGGTCCGACTTCACCTTGCCCACCTGTTGGCCCCAGAGCTGGGGCACTCACCACCGTTAACTCCACACATAGCCACCTGCAACTTGATGTCACAGCTGGTGGTGTGCCAGGTGCCATCCATATCCACATAGGCGCAGCCCCTAGGTTGCTGGGGCTCCCCGTCCTGCCAGCTCAAGTAGCCCAGCGGCTCCACAGAGACCTACGAGTACTGCCTAGAGCCCTGAGGGCGGGGCCATCAGTGTGGGAGCAAGGGGACAGCGCGGGGGTGGAGGGGGTAAATAAGAGGGGCTTAGGAGGGCAGGGCCCCCGGAGCCACATAATGGCACCCCACCTCCTCGCTAGCCCGCCTGATCCTGAGCGGAGTGCACAGCCCGCGGGCAGCCTGCGTGAGGAAGGCCTGGGTGTGTAGAGGTCCAGCACGCAGGCCAGGCTGCCATTGCTGCTCTGGCACAGCAGGAGGGCATCTTGCCAGCGCAGTGGCCTCTGCAGCAGCAGAAAGGTGCTTTTGAGATAGGAGAGCTGGGTGCCTCGGGGAGGGGGCAAGGCTGCTGGGGATGGGCTCAGTGAGGCTTCTGTCTACAGGGAAGCAGCCAGGGCTCAGGCTGGGCTCTGAGGCCCGCACTCCATTCCCGGGCATGAGGCAGGGACATCGGAAGTCAGGCAGAGACCAGGTCTCTGGGACACTGCTTGGCCCAGATTAATGCTCCATGAGTGTTAGCCACCCTTATTACTAATAGTGCATGTTTGCTAACAAGTGGATAAGCACAGCTAGCAGCCTTGAGTTACCTCACCCAAGGAACCCAGGGCAGAGGGACGACCCCAACCAACTCTAGGTGTCCCCTGCACAGAACCTCGAGTTCTGGATAGTGCACCTGCCAGTGCCATGCAGCTCCGTGTCTAGCTCTCCCATCAACCCTCCAGACCCCCAAACCTTCCTCCTGAGACCCCTCGATTCTCACTACCTTTCCCTTTCATTGGCCTCTTGCCTTTCCGCCCATCTGCTTCCCCAGTAGACACTGGGCTCTGGGGGTTGCCCCTGGGTCCCCTGAGGCCTCATTCCTTCTGGCATGGCCGCAGCACCTGGCCCCGTGCAGGCCCGGCTGGGGCCTCCCAGTTCACTGCTGACACTGACCAGTGCCCTTCTGGCAGATGCAGCCGTGTATCTCCATGCAGCTCTGGTCATCCCAGTAGCCAGTGCAGGGGGCTGAGAGGCTGTGCAGGACCACCACACAGCTGGTGTGGGGAAGGAGTTGCTCAGGGAAGCCCATGCTGCGGCCCCCACCCTTGTGCCACTATTTCCAAAAGGCTGCGCTGTGAACAAAGAGGCTGGGAGGGGGAGGCCCAGGGGGTGGAGGCCAGCAGGCCAGGGCAGGGGTGAGGACAGAGAGTGGGAAGGGGGCATCCTCACCATTTGTTGCCTCTGGGGGTTGGGCTAGGGCCAAAGGGCTCCCCGGATGCCCAGCTGGCATACAACAGAGGCTCCTGCTCCACCCACTGCAAGTCCCTCTGGGAGGCATGCAGGTCAATCCAAAGGTCAAAGGTCACATTGGGCAGGCTGGTTGTGATGAAGGCTACAGTCCCCAAGGAGTCATGAGTGACAGAGTAAGCCTCTGCTCGCTCTTCTCTAGCCGTTTCAAGGGGCTGTGTCAGAGGGTACTAGGGCCTCCCCATGGGCTGGCCCTACCTTGCTCCAAGGGCTTGCAATGGTGACCAGTTGGGCCTCTTGCTGTTTACAGGAGATCTGTGCCTCTGACCACTTCGCTTGGTTCTCAGGGTCGTGGCCCTGATTTGGAAACACTGGAGGGTGAAGGGGGAGGAGTGATGTCCAGCTCCACCTCCCTGTCCCACAAACCCAGACACCCCCTCTGAATAGGCTCTGGGGATAAATATCTAGGAACTAAAACCCCTGGGTCTCCTTGCGGAAGGCTCCAGCACCCTCTCAGCCTGGCACAGCAGCTTCACCCGCACTTGCACACGCTCTGGGGAATTTTTAAATGGGAAGCTTTCTTTGGGCCACTGAAGGTTCTGCTATCTATAATGACAGCGTGTGGGCCAAGCACTGAGCAGATAAAAACGAGGTCTGTCTCACTTTCTGCTAAACACCTTCCTGAATTTTGTCGGAAACTTATGTGATCACCTCTGTTAGTAGTTAGTTGCTGCCAAGTCAATTCTGATCATGGTGACCACATGTGTGCAGGGTAGAACTGCTCCGTAGGGTTTTCGAGGCTGTGACTTTTCTGAAGCAGACTGCCAGGCCTGCCTTTCCAGGTACCTCTGGGTGAATTCGAACCACCAACCTCTGGCTATTAGTCAAGCACTTAAACTTTTGCATCACCCAGGGATTCTGTTATCTTTATTTTTGAAGTATCTTTGTTATGCAGCAGCTTCTAACTCTATAATTTTATGTTTCTCTTTTCCCACCTTCAATACTTCTATAAGGTTAAAGGAACTCTGTGTGGGAAATCTTTTGTCCAGAGAAGACTCTTAGAAAATGAATGGTTTCCAGTAATTTCCTGCTTAGAGCAGTGTGATGGGGGAGAAAGAGTAAAAGTAAGTTTTGGAGTCTCAAAGGTATGGGGGAGAGTGGATCAGATTCAGCTCTAACTTAACCTTTCTGTCTCAGCTTTCTCTTCTGTAAAATGGGAGTAAAAATCTGTCTTTCATGGTAATTTTAAAGGTAAGAGTGCATGATACACAGTAGGTATTTAACAAGTGGGAAGTCTGACTACTAACGAGTGGATCCTGAACCAGCTTTACAGATGCAGAAGTGATTGTGGGTTGGAAATGGTAAACCCAGAAATAAATGCAAGAAGTTTTTGGAGGCTTATCACAAAGTTCATGCATTTGAGTTCACAGAAGTAGTTCAGAGGCACCCTGAGGCTCCATTTAAATAACTGCTAACATTAATCATAAAATTAAGAGGAGCAAGGTCACACCAGCACCAGCAGGAAGTTAACACCTCAAGGGAGAGAGTAGTTCAGTCCAGCAAACACTTGGGGTTCCTACCACGTGCAAGTGTATCAGATGGTATGTTGGTCGTCAGTGGCCCTGCCCTTAAAGCTAGGGGGAGAGGCAGACCCGTAAACGCTTTGTTGTTGTTGTTAGCTGCCATCTAATTGGCCCCCCAACTCATGGCGACCCCATGCACACTAGAATGAAATGCTGCCCAGCCCTGAGCCATCCCCATGATCATAGGGGTTTCACTGATTGATTTTTGGAAGTAGATTGCCAGTCCTTTCTTCCTAGTCTGTCTTAGTCTGGAAGCTCTGCTGAAATCTGTTCAGCATCGTAGCAACACACAAGCTTTACCAATAGATGGGTGGTGGCTGCACAGGGAAAACAATGACCAGGAATCGAACCCGGGTCTCCTGCATGGAAGGAGAGAATTCTCCCAGTGAACCATCAACCTACATCCAAATGCTATGAGGATGCAATGGAGGATAGTGTGTCAAACTGGGTGTCTGGGGCCAGTTAGTGAAGGGGCAAACAGCCTTGCATACTTCAATCAAAAGCATCAGAAACTTTAAACCTTAAATCAAAAATATCCCCTGAAATCTTCTTAAATAATAATTTAGCTCAACTAGTAAAGAATGTCTGCCTTGAGCATTGTGCTCTTTTAAGAACTACCTATACT
Source organism: Loxodonta africana (assembly GCF_030014295.1). Lineage (NCBI taxonomy): Eukaryota > Metazoa > Chordata > Mammalia > Proboscidea > Elephantidae > Loxodonta > Loxodonta africana. The sequence goes on from NC_087355.1 coordinate 6,884,957, forward strand.
GGATCAACCCCACTTGTCTGTCAATTTGTCATACTGTGGGGGCTTGCATGTTGCTGTGATGCTGGAAGCTATGCCACTGGTATTCAGATACCAGCAGGGTCACCCATGGAGGACAGGTTTCAGCTGAGCTTCCAGTCTAAGACAGACTAGGAAGAAGGACCCGGCAGTATACTTCTGAAAAGCATTAGCCAGTGAAAACCCTATGAATAGCAGCGGAACATTATCCGATATAGTGCTGGAAGATGAGCCCCCCAGGTTGGAAGGCACTCAAAAGATGACTGGGGAAGAGCTGCCTCCTCAAAGTAGAGTTGACCTTAATGACGTGGGTGGAGTAAAGCTTTCAGGACCTTCATTTGCTGATGTGGCACGACTCAAAATGAGAAGGAACAGCTGCAAACATCCATTAATAATCAGAACCTGGAATGTACGAAGCATGAATCTAGGAAAATTGGAAATCGCCAAAAATGAAATGGAATGCATAAACATCGATATCCTAGGCATTAGTGAGCTGAAATGGACTGGTATTGGCCATTTTGAATTGGACAATCATATAGTCTACTATGCCGCGAATAACAACTTGAAGAGGAATGGTGTTGCATTCATCATCAGAAAGAACGTTTCAAAATCTATCCTGAAGTACAATGCTGTCAGTGATAGGATAATATCCATATGCCTACAAGGAAGACCAGTTAATACGACTATCATTCAAATTTACGCACCAACCACTAGGGCCAAAGATGAAGAAATAGAAGTTTTTATCAGCTGCCACAGTCTGAAACTGATCGAACATGCAATCAAGATGCATTGATAATTACTGGCGATTGGAATGCAAAAGTTGGAAACAAAGAAGAAGGATCGTTAGTTGGAAAATATGGCCTTGGTGATAGAAACAATGCTGGAGATCGAATGATAGAATTTTGCAAAACCAACGACTTCTTCATTGCAAATACCTTCTTTCACCAACATAAACGGCAACTATACATATGGACCTTGCCAGATGGAACACACAGAAATCAAACTGACTACATCTGTGGAAAGAGACAATGGAAAAGCTCAATATCATCAGTCGGAACAAGGCTGGGGCCGACTGTGGAACAGACCATCAATTGCTCATATGCAAGTTCACGCTGAAACTGAAGAAAATCAGAGCAAGTCCATGAGAGCCAAAATATGACCTTGAGTATATCCCACCTGAATTTAGAGACCATCTGAAGAATAGATTTGATGCATTGAACACTAGTGACTGCAGACCAGACGAGTTGTGGAATAACATCAAGGACATCATCCATGAAGAAAGCAAGAGGTCACTGAAAAGACAGGAAAGAAAGAAAAGACCAAGACGGATGTCAGAGGAGACTCTGAAACTTGCTCTTGAGCCTCGAGAAGCTAAAGCAAAAGGAAGAATTGATGAAGTAAAAGAACTGAACAGAAGATTTCAAAGGGCCTCTCGAGAAGACAGTGTAAAGTTTTACAATGACATGTGCAAAGAGCTGGAGATGGAAAACCAAAAGGGAAGAACACCCTTGGCATTTCTCAAGCTGAAAGAACTGAAGAAAAATTCAAGCCTCGAGTTGCCATAGTGAAGGATTCCATGGGGAAAATATTAAATGATGCAGGAAGCATCAAAAGAAGATGGAAGGAATACACAGAGTCATTATACCAAAAAGAATTAGTCGATATTCAACCATTTCAAGAGGTGGCATATGATCAGGAACCAATGGTACTGAAGGAAGAAGTCCAAGCTGCTCTGAAGGCATTGGCGAAAAACAAGGCTCCAGGAATTGATGGAATATCAATTGAGATGTTTCAACAAACAGGTGCAGCGCTGGAGGTGCTCACACCTCTGTGACAAGAAATATGGAAGACAGCTTCCTGGCCAAGTGACTGGAAGAGATCCATATTTATGCCTATTCCCAAGAAAGGTGATCCAACCGAATGTGGAAATTATAGAACAATATTGTTAATATCACACGCAAGCAAAATTTTGCTGAAGATCATTCAAAAACGGCTGCAGCAGTATATCGACAGGGAACTGCCAGAAATTCAGGCTGGTTTCAGAAGAGGATGTGGAACCAGGGATATCATTGCTGATGTCAGATGGATCCTGGCTGAAAGCAGAGAATACCAGAAGGGTGTTAACCTGTGTTTTATTGGCTATGCAAAGGCATTCGACTGTGTGGATCATAACAAACTATGGATAACACTACAAAGAATGGGAATTCCAGAACACTTAACTGTGCTCATGAGGAACCTTTACATAGATCAAGAGGCAGTTGTTCAGACAGAACAAGGGGATACTGACTGGTTTAAAGTTAGGAAAGGTGTGCGCCAGGGTTGTATTCTTTCACCATACCTATTTAATCTGTATGCTGGGCAAATAATCCGAGAAGCTGGAGTATATGAAGAAGAACGGGGTAACAGGATTGGAGGAAGACTCGTTAACAACCTGCGTTATGCAGATGACACAACCTTGCTTCCTGAAAGTGAAGCGGACTTGAAGCAGTTACTAATGAAGATCAAAGACCACAGCCTTTAGTATGGGTTACACCTCAACATAAAGAAAATAAAAATCCTCACAACTGGACCAATGAACAACATCATGATAAACGGAGAAAAGAGTGAAGTTGTCAAGGATTTCATTTTACTTGGGTCCACAATCAACAGCCATGGAAGCAGCAGTCAAGAAATCAAAAGACGCATTGCATTGGGTAAATCTGCTGCAAAGGGCCTCTTCAAAGTGTTGAAGAGCGAAGACGTCACTCTGAAGGCTAAGGTGCGCCTGACCCAAGCCATGGTATTTTCAATCACATCATATGCACGTGAAAGCTGTACAATGAATAAGGAAGACCGAAGAAGAGTTGACGCCGTTGAATTGTGGCGTTGGCAAAGAATATTGAATATACCATGGACTGCCAAAATAACGAACAAATCTGTCTTGGAAGAAGTGTGGCCAGAATGCTCCTTAGAAGCAAGGATGGCGAGACTGCGTCTTACATGCTTTGGACATGTCGTCAGGAAGGATCAGTTCCTGGAGAACGACATCATGCTTGGCAGAGTACAGGGTCAGTGGAAAAGAGGAAGACCTTCAACAAGGTGGATTGACACAGTGGCTGCAACAATGAGCTCAAGCATAACAACGATTGTAAGGATAGCGCAGGACTGGGCAGTGTTTCATCCTGTTGTGCGTAGGGTCACTATGAGCCGGAACCGACTCGACGGCACCTAACAACAACAACAATAATACTGGATCAAATTGACAACAGTCTCTGAAAAGTTTAGATAGGAAACTTAGGGGGCAGTGAGTTTATGTTAATGGGGGAGGAGCAATTCAGAAAAGCTAGGGTGAGAATGGTTGTACAACTTGAAAAATGTAATCAGTGTTACTGAACCGTACCTGTAGAAGCAGTTGAATTGGTGTATGTTCTGATATATATATTCTCAACAACAACAAATAAATTGTTAAAAAAGCATTAGACAGGGCAGGGAGTAATTAACATCATTACAATAATTCTGAAGCATTAAGAAAGGAATCAATTACATATATAAAATATATTCTCTCTAATAATTAGGCAAAAGGAGTCAGGAGAAAAAGATTTTGAAAAAGCATAATGACGAGTGAAAACGCTCAAAATACAATACTGAGAAAGAAAAGTTGGATACGGAAATGTGTTCTTTAGTATGATCTCAATTACGTAGAAAGGCAGGAAGAGGAGCAACAAATATCAATAGCAGTGCTCTCTGGAAATTGTGGGTGAGTTTTATGTTCTTTCTTTCTGTTTTTTCCAGAGTTTTAATAATAATACACATGGCTTGGTTTTCCTTCTCTCTCTCTCTCTTTTTTTTTAGGTAGAAGAGGTATAATATTCTCTTGGCTATTCTAAAGAGGAGTAAAGTTCCAAGACGCTAAGGCTGGCCAACTCCAGTGTATGAGGAGGGTTATGGATTACATTATCTAGTGTGAACTAATGTAGTCCTTACAGGAGGGATAAACTCTTTGCCGATTCCAACTCTAACCCTATAGGACGGAGTAGAACTACCCCATAGGTTTCCAACGCTGTATTCATTCTTTAGCCCACAGAGAGGCTAGTGGGTTCAAACTGCTGACCTTTTGGTTAGCAGCTGAGTGCTTTAACCACTGCATCACCAGGGCTCCTTATAATAGGGATAATAAGTGGCCTTTAAATATCCTGCAAAGAAGCCACAGGTAGAAGCTAATACTAATGATGGCAGCGCAAACAATAAGGAAATGGTGAGACTTCCAGAGCAGGGCTCCAAGGGCCAAGATGTGCTCAGATCCCCATGTGATCCTCCTGTGGCTAGGCCCTGAAGACAGAGGCCTCTCTGGACCATCGCACGTTCTTGCCTACGGCCTGACAGGGCCTCATTTATAATAAGTGACCTCAGACATAATATGGGCTGCCATTATTTAGTGCCAGATGCTGTGCTGAGGACTTCACATACTATTTCTAATCCTCACTACCAGGCAAGCATTATATTCCTATTTTCAGATGAGAGAAGGGAGACCTAGAAATGTTAAGTCATTTGCTTAAGGTCACCGGCCTGCGAGAGAGGAACAGAGCTGGACTCAAATCCAGGTCTACTATCTCTCCATGCTGGGCCGACTCCCCTGCAGGCCCAGGGTGGCAGCTGGTCATCCGTGCATGCGCCTCTTCTCACACCTGCTGCCCGATGAGGCTCCTACCTGAAGCACCCATTGCTTTCCAAGGTGTGCAGGCTGATCCACCAGTGCTGCTCCCGGCCCCAGGGAGACCTGGGGAAGCCAGCATGGCAGGTGAGGGTTGGCAGGGCTTCCCTCATGCCTCCTCTCGTGCAGTCATGCTCCTGTCCTCAGCCCCTGCCTCACTGGTACCCGGCCTTCTGCAGGTTGTGTCCCAGGAAGTCCAGCTCTGCCAGTCTGGGCATGGAGGCAAGCTCGGCCTGGAACCACGTGCAGATATGCTGCACCTGGGCCCACCTGGAGTGGTGCTGAAAGAACTTGAACTCGGCCTTCTGGAAGTGCAACCATTCCCGCCAGCCTGAGGGGCAGGCCAAGGGACGAAATAAGTGGCTAGGCGGGTACCAGCTGGCAAGCCAGGGCAGGTGGGTGGCAGGCCTGCAGGCTCAAGAATCCTGGAAGCAACCGCACCAGGCTCCAGGCCCAGAGCCTACCCCTCCCTGGATGCAGAGGCAAACAGAGCTGAGGGTGCCCCATTTAGAGCCAACTCAACCCCTTCTCTAGGCTGGAACCCCTAGCCCCCTTTGTCTCAGGGGGTGAAGTCCCATCTCCTCTCCTGGCTGCGGTGTGTGTGTGGTGGGGGAGGGTGGGCAAGCAGGGGGCCTTACCTTGAGGGCTCATGTCTGGCTCCCGCACATCTGTGCCTGCGGGGACAATGGGAGACAGAGACGCTGCAAGAAAAATGAGACCCTCCCCTGGCTGCCGGCTCCTCCAGCCCTGCCAGTCCCGGCTGCCCAGTGCCCCGCCCCCCCAGCTCTGGGGTCTTGCAGACCTAGTCCAGCTGTGTCTCCCACTGCATGCTTGCACTCCATGGCCAGCCACCGCAAGGAGGCCAGATCAAGCACCTCACAGCTCCGGTTGTTGTTGTCGTCTTGCCAGACTGGCCTGGGTTCCCCCCTTCCCCACCTTCAGCCGCCAACCTGCTTTTGTTTACCTGCCAGCTGGGGTCAGAGGCCCCGCCCCAATCAAGCCCCACCCACCCATGGGCTCCGCCCCCATCCCACCTCCTCCAGGCCCATTTACTCCCAGTTCATTTCTCCAGTGCCAGCTTTTTTTGCCTCCAGAGTCACGATGGTTCAGCGCCATCCACAGCCAGTGCTACTCTTCAATCTCGGGCTCTGATTCACTTCACCAAGTGGGGAGAGGGACAGGGGGATGGAAAGAAGGGACGAGAATGAAAGGAGCAGGCACCCAAACATGCCTCCTGCCCCTTGCAGCGCTGACTTGGGCAGCCCCCAGGACCCAGGCCTCTCCATCTGGGCTTCACACTCACTGGGCAATACACTTTCAGGCCCACTTTAAAAAGGAGACAGCCAGAGAGAACTGGGAAGAGCTGGACTGGGCGCCTGGCTCAAGGAGTGGCGGCCTGGCTCTCCCATCCGTTTGGTTTCGCTTAGGGTGAAGGATGCCCTGGCCAGGAAGATTCTGCAGGCTTTTACCTCGGGGACTTTAAGAAGCTGATGGGGATGCAAAAGAGACCTGGGCTCTGGAGTCAGATAAGCCTGGATTCAAGCCCTGGCTCATCCATGTACCAGTTTTGTGACCTTGAGAAAATAACCTATCCTTTGTCAAAAAAGGGGTCATTAATCATACCCGGTGGGTTCAAACCCGCTGAGTGTTTAACCACTGAGCCACCAGGGCTCCTTTGCTGGGAGGAGATATCCCTGGAATTAAGATCTCAGGAAGCCTGGGTGCCTTTGAGTTTTACCAGTGCTGAAGGCATGTAGCTACTGTGTGTCATAGGACCCCACAGGAGAGAGACAGATCCCAGGGGACCCCATGAGCACTCACATGTATAGTCTTGCTCCCCCTGTCCCTGGGGAAAAGCTGTTTATTGAGTGTGGGTTATTGTGGGAAGATGTGGTGTGGGAGAAAGTACTCAACTTGGATCAGATTGTGGGAGATTTTGCAATGGGGAAGGAGGGGTAAGTCAGAAGGTTACTTATGTAAAAGCTTGTGAGTCTGGAGGGGGTTGTTGCTGGTAAGCGATGCAGGGTCTCCGAAGACCAGTGTGTCCTCCCAAGACTCCAGAAAACTATGTTATTCAAGGGAGGGTGGGATGGGCCTGGTCCTAGAAACAGATCCATGGGTCATTCCAAGCTCACAGGCAGGCCTCACTGGGGCCACCTTCATTCTGCCCCACATCCTATCCCCAGCAAACCAACAGTCTGCTGGTGGTGCTTGCTCCCACACCTGTGTGCACCGCCCCACTTATAGCTGCACACACAGGCACTCAGGCACCTGTGCCCCCTGCAATGTTCCAGGCTCAGTACCCGAAGATTTTGTTGAGCCTGTTGGCCACAAAATGCTCCTCCTCATAGCCGGCCAGGCTGAGCAGCTGGGCCCCCAGTTCCTGGCAGGCCTCCTGGGCCTGGGCCCAGCTCCTCTTGTCCTGCAGCCGGTCTGAGGTGAACACTTGTAGGAGCAAAGTCTTGCTGTCCCAGCCACCCCCACTGGTCCAGCTCCCCAGGGGGCACCAGCTGCTGTCCCCATGACAGTGGGAGGGGGGCTGGGATTCACTGGACCAGGGCTTAGTTTAGCTAAGGACGATTGTGCCCATCAGAGAATGAGCCCCAGGGGAAGGGGAGCTGGCGCAGGCAGCTCCTAGAGAACAGCTCTCTGCCCGGTCCCTTAACCATGAGGACATTGGAGCTCTGATCACAGTATAGCCACAACTTGCTGTGGACAAATCCCTCCCCTTGGTTCAGCTCCTCCATGTAATAAAGGATCTTGGACTACATCAATGGCTCCCAAACCTGGCTGTGCAGAATTTAAAAATTCAGATTACCAGGTCCCACCCCAACCTCCAGAATTCAAATCTCCATGGTGAAGGTCTAGATTATCCTATCACCAACCTCTCCCAGGTGATTCTGAAGAATAGCCAGCCTGACCCCAACATTTGGGAGCCTCTGAAACAGAAGATCTCTCTGGCTCCTTCAATTCCTCAAATGTTTACTGTGCACCTACTATGCGCCAGGCCTCAGAGTATACCTCATCCAGCTCAATCCCCACAGCAACGGTTTCACCAGAAGTTCACTCTGTCTGGGGAAAGGCATCTCTGGGGCCCACCTGTCTGGATTATGGCTGGCTCTCACTGGGAACCCTCCAGGTGGGCTGCCCCTCTGTGCTTGCCTCCCCCTTGCCCGCCATACCAACAGGCTGCCCTACCTTGTAGCAGTGCCAGAGTTTGAGGTCTGAGGCCCAGCCCTGGGGACAGGAGTCGCTGAAGTTGGGCTTGGGGTCTGGCCCAGGCAGCTCCAGTGAAACTGGTTTGCCCAGACTCCGCTGGTGGATGTAGCCAACCCAGAGGGTAATGCAGCTCTTCTCCTCTGCAGGGACACTTTGTGGGGTCCAGACCCAGGCAGGAGGAAGGGATATAGAGGCAGAGGGACAAGGTTCAAGTCTGAGCTCTATGTTTACTCACTGTGAGATCTTAGGCAAGTTGCTTAATCTCTCTAAGCCTGCTTCATCATCTACCACATTGAGTTATTGAAGGATTAAGAAAATTAATGTGACCCAATAGTAAAAATAGCAAGCACGTGTATTTTTTTTTATTAACTTTTATTGAGCTTCAAGTGAATGTTTACAAATCAAGTCAGACTGTCACATATAAGTTTACATACACCTTACTCCGTACTCCCACTTGCTCTCCCCCTAATGAGTCAGCCCTTCCAGTCTCTCCTTTTGTGACAATTTTGCCAGCTTCCCACTCTCTCTATCCTCCCATACCCCCTCCAGACATGAGATGCCAACACACTCTCAAGTGTCCACCTGATATAATTAGCTCACTCTTCATCAGCATCTCTCTCCTACCCACTGTCCAGTCCCTTTCATGTCTGATGAGTTGTCTTCGGGAATGGTTCCTGTCCTGGGCCAACAGAAGGTCTGGGGGCCATGACTGCCGGGATTCCTCCAGTCTCAGTCAGACCATTAAGTATGGTCTTTTTATGAGAATTTGGGGTCTGCATCTCACTGATCTCCTGCTCCCTCAGGGGTTCTCTGTTGTGCTCCCTGTCAGGGCAGTCATCGATTGTGGCCGGGCACCAACTAGTTCTTCTGGTCTCAGGATGATGTAGGTCTCTGGTTCATGGGGCCCTTTCTGTCTCTTGGGCTCTTAGTTATCGTGTGACCTTGGTGTTCTTCATTCTCCTTTGCTCCAGGTGGGTTGAGACCAATTGATGCATCTTAGTTGGCCGCTTGTTAGCGTTTAAGACCCCAGGCGCCACATTTCAAAGTGGGATGCAGAATGTTTTCATAATAGAATTATTTTGCCAATTGACTTAGAAGTCCCCTTAAACCATGGTCCCCAAACCCCCGCCATTGCTCTGCTGACCTTTGAGGCATTCAGTTTATCCCGGAAACTTCTTTGCTTTTGGTCCAGACCAGTTGAACTGAGCTTCCATGTATTGAGTATTGTCCTTCCCTTCACCTAAAGCAGTTAGCTACTAATTAATCAGTAAAAAAACCCTCTCCCACCATCCCTCCCTCCCCCCTTCTTAACCACAAAAGTATGTGTTCTTCTCAGTTTATACTATTTCTCAAGATCTTATAATAGTGGTCTTATACAATATTTGTCCTTTTGCCTCTGACTAATTTCGCTCAGCATAATGCCTTCCAGGTTCCTCCATGTTATGAAATGTTTCACAGATTCGTCACTGTTCTTTATCGATGCGTAGTATTCCATTGTGTGAATATACTACAATTTATTTAACCATTCATCCGTTGATGGACACCTTGGTTGCTTCCAGCTTTTTGCTATTGTAAACAGAGCTTCAATAAACATGGGTGTGCATATATCTGTTTGTGTGAAGGCTCTTATTTCTCTAGGGTATATTCCGAGGAGTGGGATTTCTGGGTTGTATGCTAGTTCTATTTCTAACTTTTTACGAAAATGCCAGATAGATTTCCGAAGTGGTTGTACCATTTTACATTCCCACCAGCAGTGTATAAGAGTTCCAATCTCTCTGCAGCCTCTCCAACATTTATTATTTTGTGTTTTTTGGATTAATGCCAGCCTTGTTGGAGTAAGATGGAATCTCATCGTAGTTTTAATTTGCATTTCACTAATGGCTAATGATCGAGAGCATTTTCTCATGTATCTGTTAGCTGCCTGAATATCTTCTTTAGTGAAGTGCGTGTTCATATCCCTTGCCCATTTTTTGATTGGGTTGTTTGTCTTTTTGTGGTTGAGTTTTAACAGAATCATATAGATTTTAGAGATCAGGCACTGGTTGGAGATGTCATAGCTGAAAATTCCTTCCCAGTCTGTAGGTGGTCTTTTTACTCTTTTGGTGAAGTCTTTAGATGAGCATAGGTGTTTGATTTTTAGGAGCTCCCAGTTATCTGGTTTCTCTTCATCATTTTTGGTAGTATTTTGTATTCTGTTTATGCCTTGTATTAGGGCTCCTAAGGTTGTCCCTATTTTTTCTTCCATGATCTTTATCGTTTTAGTCTTTATGTTTAGGTCTTTGATCCACTTGGAGTTAGTTTTTGTGCATGGTGTGAGGTATGGGTCCTGTTTCATTTTTTTGCAAATGGATATCCAGTTATGCCAGCACCATTTGTTAAAAAGACTATCTTTTCCCCAATTAACTGACACTGGGCCTTTGTCAAATATCAGCTGCTCATATGTGGATAGATTTATATCTGGGTTCTCAATTCTGTTCCACTGGTCTATGTGCCTGTTGTTGTACCAGTACCAGGCTGTTTTGACTACTGTGGCTGTATAATAGGTTCTGAAATCAGGTAGAGTGAGGCCTCCCACTTTCTTCTTCTTTTTCAGTAATGCTTTACTTATCCGGGGCTTCTTTCCCTTCCATATGAAGTTGGTGATTTGTTTCTCCATCACATTAAAAAATGTCATTGGAATTTGGATTGGAAGTGCATTGTATGTATAGATCGCTTTTGGTAGAACAGACATTTTTACTATGTTAAGTCTTCCTATCCATAAGCAAGGTATGTTTTTCCACTTACGTCGGTCCTTTTTAGTTTCTTGTAGTAGTACTTTGTAGATTCTTTGTATAGGTCTTTTACATCCTTGGTAAGATTTACTCCTAAGTATTTTATCTTCTTGGGGCTACTGTGAATGGTATTGATTTGGTGATTTCCTCTTCGATGTTCTTTTTGTTGATGTAGAGGAATCCAAGTGATTTTTGTATGTTTATCTTGTAACCTGAGACTCTGCCAAACTCTTCTATTAGTTTCAGTAGTTTTCCGGAGGATTCCTTGGGGTTTTCCGTGTATAAGATCATGTCATCTGCAAATAGAGATAATTTTACTTCCTCTTTGCCAATCCGGATGCGCTTTATTTCTTTGTCTAGCCTAATTTCCGTGGCTAGGACCTCTAGCACAATGTTGAATAAGAGAGGTGATAAAGGGCATCCTTGTCTGGTTCCCGTTCTCAAGGGAAATGCTTTCAGGTTCTCTCCATTTAGAGTGATGTTGGCTGTTGGCTTTGTATAAAAAAAAAAAAAAAAAATTTTTTTTTTTTTGTATAGATGCCCTTTATTATGTTGAGGAATTTTCCTTCAATTCCTGTTTTGGTGAGAGTTTTTATCATAAATGGGTGTTGGACTTTGTCAAATGCCTTTTCTGCATCAATTGATAAGATCATGTGGTTTTTGTCTTTTGTTTTCTTTATATGGTGGATTACATTAATGGTTTTTCTAATATTAAACCAGCCTTGTATACCTGGTATAAATCCCACTTGGTCGTGGTGAATTATTTTTTTGATATGTTGTTGAATTCTTTTGGCTAGAATTTTGTTGAGGATTTTTGCATCTATGTTCATGAGGGATATAGGTCTGTAATTTTCTTTTTTTGTGATGTCTTTACCTGGTTTTGGTATCAGGGTTATGGTGGCTTCATAGAATGAGTTAGGTAGTATTCTGTCATTTTCTATGCTTTGAAATACCTTTAGTAGTAGTGGTGTTAACTCTTCTCTGAAAGTTTGGTGGAACTCTGCAATAAAGCCATCCGGGCCAGGGCTTTTTTTTGTTGGGAGGTTTTTGATTACTGTTTCAATCTCTTTTTTTTTGTTGTGGGTCTATTTAATTGTTCTACTTCTGATTGTGTTAGTTTAGGTAGGTAGTGTTTTTCTAGGAATTCATCCATTTCTTCTAGGTTTGCCAATTTGTTAGAGTACAATTTTTCGTAATAATCTGACATGATTCTTTTAATTTCAGTTGGGTCTGTTGTGATGAGACCCATCTCGTTTCTTATTCAGGTTATTTGTTTCCTTTCCTGTATTTCTTTAGTCAGTCTGGTCAATGGTTTATCAATTTTGTTAATTTTTTCAAAGAACCAGCTTTTGGCTTTGTTAATTCTTTCAATTGTTTTTCTGTTCTCTAATTCATTTAGTTCAGCTCTAATTTTTATTATTTGTTTTCTTCTGGTGCCTGATGGATTCTTTTGTTGCTCACTTTCTATTTGTTCAAGTTGTAGGGACAGTTCTCTGATTTTGGCTCTTTCTTTGTGTATGTGTGCATTTATCAATATAAATTGACCTCTGAGCACTGCTTTTGCTGTGTCCCAGAGGTTTTGACAGGAAGTATTTTCATTCTCGTTGCATTCTATGAATTTCTTTATTCCATCCTTAATGTCTTCTATAACCCAGTCTTTTTTCAGGAGGGTATTGTTCAGTTTCCAAGTATTTGATTTCTTTTCCATAATTTTTCTGCTATTGATTTCCACTTTTATGGCCTTGTGGTCTGAGAAGATGCTTTGTAATATTTCGATGTTTTGGATTCTGCAAAGGTTTGTTTTATGACCTAATACGTGGTCTATTCTAGGGAATGTTCCATGTGCGCTAGAAAAAAAGTATACTTTGCAGCAGTTGGGTGGAATGTTCTGTATAAGTCTACGAGGTCAAGTTGGTTGATTGTAGCAATTAGGTCTTCCCTGTCTTTATTGAGCTTCTTATTGGAAGTCCTGTCCTTCTCCGAAAGTGGTGTGTTGAAGTCTCCTACTATAATTGTGGAGGTGTCTATCTCACTTTTCAGTTCTGTTAAAGTTTGCTTTATGTATCTTGCAGCCCTGTCATTGGGTGTATAAGTATTTAATATGGTTCTATCTTCCTGGTCAATTGTCCGCTTAATCATTATGTAGTGTCCTTCTTTATCCTTTGTGGTGGATTTAACTTTAAAGTCTATTTTGTCAGAAATTAATATTGCTACTCCTGCTCTTTTTTGCTCGTTGTTTGCTTGATATATTTTTTTTCCATCCTTTGAGTTTTAGTTTGTTTGTGTCTCTAAGTCTAAGTTGTGTCTCTTGTAGGCAGCATATAGACAGATCGTGTTTCTTTATCCAGTCTGAGACTCTCTGTCTCTTTATTGGTGCATTTAGTCCATTTACATTCAGCGTAATTATAGATAAGTATGTGTTTAGTGCTGTCATTTTGATGCCTTTTTATGCGTGTTGTTGACAATTTCATTTTTCCACTTACTTTTTTGTGCTGAGATGTTTTTCTTTGTAAATTGTGTGTTCCTCATTTTCATAGTATTTGACTTTATGTTTGTGTAGCCCATTTTATAAATGTCAAAGGACAAACTGGCTAAGGGTGTTAGTGTAACCCATGGCAGAACAGACAGATGGGATGCCCAGTTTGGAAGGTGTCTAATTAGTACCTGTACACCCAGGGTGGGCAGAGCCCTGCGTACCCAGAGCCAAATCTCAGCTGATAAAGCTGAAGAGGAGTTTAGTCCTCAGCCCCTAATCCACCTTAGTCCTCCTCAGAGTCCACAGCCTCCCTGCAAGCAGTTTGTCTGCCTTTAAGCTCCGCTCTAGGGCAGGGGTGTTTGTATCCCTGGCATCAAAGAGAATGCCTGGCACATATTAGGCACTCAATAGTTGTTTTTAGTTTTTTAATGGCATCCCTGTTATGGACTGAATTGTGCCCCCCAAAATTATGTGTTGTAAATCCTAAACCCTATACTTGTGGATATGATCCCATCTGGGAATAGGTTTTTCTTTGTTACGTTAATGCGGCTATATTAGTGTAGGGTGTCTTAAGCCAAGCACTTTGGAGATATAAAAGGAGCAGCTTAGGCGCAGGAGCCAGCAGGAATGGGCGAAAGACAGATGCCACGTGGATATCTCCAAGAAACACTGAGAAAAAGTACTTTCCTCCAGACTGGACAGAGATCCTTCCCCCAGAGCCAGCGCCCTGAATTTGAACTTCTAACCTCTTAAACTGTGAGAAAATAAATTTCTGCTAATTAAAGTCACCCATTTATGGTGTTTCTGAAATAGCGGCATTAAGAAACTAAGACAATTCCCTAAGCCAGATGGCTCTCTCGCTACAGGCCCTGGCATTGTTTGCAGTATCTGATGCCAAATGTCTTATCTGTCTCTGGGAGGGGGATCTGTCCCTATGGCTTTGTCCCCCTTCTTAAATGGTCTCTTGCCTCTGTTGGACACTCTGCACCAGTGTCTTCATCTCCAGCACTGCATTCTAGCTAAAAATCATTGCAAATAGCCATGACCCCATAATTTCTTAAGAAGACAGGACCCTGAGCTGGGTGGGGGCCCGGGGGCAGGTGTTGGCAAAGCAGCCCTGCTTTAGGGGCATATCCACTAATAATGTGTGTTCTGATATGACCTGCTGGCGGGGAGGCACAGCTGGCAGGAGATAAAGAACCTACCAGACAGAGTCCTGGGCTTAATGAGAATTAACTCCTTTGATCCTCCCAGCAGGAACCCTGGTGCTGCAGTGGTTAAGTGCTTGGCTGTTAACCAAAAGGTCAGTGGTTCAAACACACCAGCTGATCCTTGGGAGAGTGCATCGGTAAAGATCACGGCCTTGGAAACCCTATGTGGCAGTTCTACTCTGTCCTATAGGGTTGCTATGAGCTGGATAGGTTAAGTAACTTGCCTAAGTTACTCAGCTAGTTGGCAGTGAAAGTGGGACTCAATCCCAGGCAGTCTCTCTCTGTGGAGGGAAAGGGAATGGTGGAGAGGGGGACTGCTGAGACAGTAATGGGGGAGGGGCTATTACAGACAGATGCTAACCTGGGTTGTTCAGAGGCTGGGGGAAGGGGGGTGATGGACTGTCCACTAAGACATGTTCTTCAGCCACGGGCCCACGAGGATGGAGGGGGCGTTCTTTGGGGTCCTGTGCAAGGGAGAGGGGAGTCTTACCAAACCCCAGATGGTGACACAGTCCTCCAGGCTGTTTCGGAAGTTATTGGGCTCAAAGGGGCATCAGTGGGTGAAGTTCACCAGGCTTCCAACGGACCACTCAAAATTCATCTGCGGTTTCAAATCATTAAGGCCGATCCATAGTTCCTCCACCTCTGGGGATGCATCGGGGGAGAGAGACAGCAAGGGATCAGCTTCCCCCAACAGCAGGGGAGGTAGGGACAGCCCCTGGCCTCCTGCCCCTGCCCCCCACTAAGCGTGTGCACAGGCAACCCTTCACTCTGTTTGATCTGCTTGGTGATGAACTCCATTTTGCCATTCTTGGACTCCTGCCACCTGCACTTCTGCCTGCAGGCGGTAGCAGTGGCCCTGGAAGGGCTGCCAGCTCTGCTCTCACTCCACCTTCACGTTGGCCCACTTGTCTACAGAGACCAGTGAGGCTGCTGCTCAGTGACCCAGCTGCTCAGCCCAGCACTTGCCCGCTGGTGTCAACACAGAGCAGGGCCCCGAGTCACCTCCTCCAGAACCTATCTCAGATCTGCCCTCCCCACCAGGTCAGGCCTTGGAGATGCTGAAAAAATGAACCCCTTCAGGGCTGCTGGAAGGAGCCCTCGTGCTGCAGTGTTTAAGCTCTGGGCTGCTAACCAAAAGGTTGGAGGTTCAAACCCACCCACTGGCTCCATGGGAGAAAGACCTGGTGATGTGCTTACCTAAGGATTACTACCAAGAATACCCTATGGGGCAGTTCTACTCCATCACATGGGGTTGCTTGAGTCAGAATCAACTGGATGGCACCCTACAACAACGACAGGCCTGCTGGAGGCCCAGGAGGTGGTGGGAGATTCCATCTGAGACAGTGATACAGATAGGGTTAACTGTGCTGGCAGAGCAAGAGAGCTGTTAAAAGATTACCATCCAGAAGCTGGGTAAACAGGAACCACACCCTGTCAACATGAGATAAGGCTGAAACAACTGTGAGTTACTATCTCCTTCTTAGTGTTTTTCTAGTCCCTTCTCCCTTTACAGACAGAAGAACAAAGTGTGATCACTGTTTCACCTTCCTTAGCCCTTTGAAGATGGAGATGTAATGCCAAAGATCAGTGCACTTATGCTATATCCCATAATAAGTGTTGTCAAGGGCTGCCGAGAGGACTCCATCTTGAATATCAGAGGGTTCCAGCTTGGATTCCAAATGCACTTGCAACCTAATTAACATGCACCTCCATTCTGAGAAGCACCCGCCCCTTGAAAGAAGCCCACTAAATATTCATTACTCCATTGTCTCCACTGAACCCATATAAGCCCTAGCCTAGCTTCCCTTTTTGACTCAGCCTTTTGGAGAGGCTAAGTCCCCCGCTGACTCCTCTTGCTTGACACAAGCGAAATAAAGCTTGCTGAAGATAAAGTTTGTCTTTTGCATATTTTCTTACTCGGGAAAAGACAAGGACCCCTTGTGTCAGACTGGCAATTGGTAACAACAGGACGGACTCTCTGTCTGACTCAGACTTTTAGAATGAGATGGGTCAAGAGTCAGGGTGGGCCACCCCCCTAAGCCTGACATTGTAGGTGGCTTGGTAAAGGCCTGTTTTCTCTTATCAATGCCCAAGTGAGGGCTTGTCAGCCTCAGCTGACCTCGGACCTCTTTACCTACAGCCCCCGAGCCTCTCTATCAACAGGTTTCCTGCTGCAAGATTCAAACTCAGCTCAGGTCCACCTAGCTCAATAAACGGAACCACCATTATCTCAAAAAACTTTTATTAGTTGTGGGCTCTGTGTGGCCTGGGCAGTCCTGGATGAAGGGAATGGGGAGTTGGGTCCTTGAGCCACTAATGGGGCCCAGTTAGGCCGAAGCACAGGGCTGGGAAAGGGGGTGTCACTTCTGATTGGCTGGGACCGATGTCATCTCTATGCCCATCTAAGATTCCTTCCCTTGTTCCCTCCTCCACACCCCAATTCCTCTCCTTGCACCCCAAGGCTAAGAAACTAATCAGCCTGACCCTTCCTTGCCCCATTTCCATGCATTTCATGTTTGTCCCATAGCCAGAGCTCCAGGAAAAGGGGTCTGAGGGCAAGGGCCTCACTTGGGTCTTGACAAGAGAAAACAGGCCTTCACCAAGCCACTCACAATGTCAGATTCAGGTAGGACTCTGCTGGCTGGGCAGGAGAGTGTGTGCCCACTAGAAGTAAGCTAGGGAATCCGAGGCCTCTGAGATCAGCTCTAACTTTGTGTGTAACTGAAGCTGCAAATAGATGGTAAGGGACAAAAAATTGCCAACAGACCAAACACATCCTGGAACAGTGGGTCAAGGCAACCTAATGATAAGCTCACAGACTTCCTCAAAGTTCTTTTTCAGAAGCAACCCATGGAACTAGCCCCAGGGATGTCGCAGACCATCCGCCTCTGACTGCGATGTGACCTTCCACCAGGGGCAGCAGAGAGCTGCAGCTGGATCTGAGGAATCAAACTTGTGGAGTGAGACTGCACAGGTGCAACACCCCATAACAAGTACTGCTATAAATCCCAGAAGCCCCTGGGACTTAGAAACCGCTGTGCATTCACCTTAGTTAACATATCCCAACCCTAACGGGCCACTTCCTGGAAAACCCAGCCTGTACCTATGAATAAACATAAATCCTTCCCAATCCCCTCCCCTTCAAAAACCTTTAAAAATCCGAGCAAGTTCTTTGTTCTGGGAGGTGGAGGTAAGCCTTGCCTAGGCCCTCCTCATCTCTGTTTGCCAGCCTCTTTAATAGTTTTTCTCCTGTGGAAAATTCTCCATGCCTTAGCCGTTCATTCTTGACCAGTGAGAGGCAAGGACCTTCTTCAATTAAAGGCAGAGGCGCCGGCAACAGAAGCAGTGCCCAGACTGGGATTTTGGGCTCCACTCCATTCTGGGATGCTTCAGGGGTCACCCAGATGTTTTCCCAGAGACTTGGCAAATTGGGTGGGGCTGACAGCCTGAGCGGGCTCACTCCTTGGCTCAGAAGCTGTCAGTCACCTCTAGTTAGCCAGTGAGCTAAGACCCGGGGCTGCCCGCAGACAAAACCTCGAGGAACATGGTTGTTCAGATCCCAGGGGGCTGCCTTGGGCACTTGGGAGGACCAGAGCTCGGAAAATGCCAAAGCTTTTGGGGCACGAAGGCACTTGCCTGCTGAATGACAGGACTTGAGTGGTGAATTCTAGAAGGGAGAAGGCACCCAAACAGCCACCTGGAGACTGTGCCTCATGCAGAAAGAGGTGTGGTGGGTGAGGGAGGAAGTCCTGGGCCACAGCTGTACAGATGTATCTGCAGGCCTAGGGACACCTGGAAGAGGGCTCCCCACAGAGGCTGCAGATCCGGGAGTCAGGGAACTTGGTGAGGGGCCAGTCCTGCTGGGGGCCACAGGACAGGCTAGGCAGGACCCTCCCTGTGGGTCCTCCTTCCTTCAGAAAGCAGCTTCTAGAAAGATCTGGGATTGGTGCCAGGCCCAGCCCCCTTCCCGCTTGAGGTGGTGGTCTAGGTGTGGGATGCCTGTATTTTAACCTTTGCTCCTAACCCCTTAGGGGATTGGGGAAGTGGCCAGCAGCCCTGAATCAACCTTTGCCAAGACTTTAGTGGTCAGGAGCTAAGTTTTGCTCTGTATGTTCTTTACTTTCTGTGTGTTTGCTGATTTTTTTCAGGCTTTGCCATATTTCCCATGTGAAACTCCCTTTTCCACCATCCCTGTAGCCACCCAGACTGCTGTAGTAGCCTCTGATCTACGCTAATTAACGCCCACCACCACCTACTAGCTAGGCCAGGTCTCCAGCCTTGCTTACAGCCCTGTAGGGGGCTGAGTTTGTTCTCATTTTGCAGGTGAGGCCTCTGCACCTCAGAGACTGAGCTGCTTCTTCAAAGAAGGAAACCCTTGTGAAATTGTGCCCTACAGGGGCAGGCTCACCTACAGTGTAGGCTCACTTGGAGGGATAGGGTTGGCAGTGGCATTGGGCTTCTTCTTGCATGCATAGGGCAGCTTGATGCTGCAGTCATCATTCTGCCAACCACCCTAAGACCTGGTGCAGATCACCCCACAGTTCTTATTGCTTGGGTTGTCAGGCTGATCTGTGGGGAGGGCAGGGCACCAGCACCCCAAGACAGTGCTCACCCCTGGGCCCCTTGAACCTTTCCCAGAACCCCTGCCTGCCTCCCTTCTCTCAGTGGTCTGCTCTGCTCTGGCCCTCCCTTGCTGGGTACCACAGAACTCCCACTGCTCTCTAACCTGGGCCCACACCATCCTGAACCCCCTACCCAGCAACTGGGCCAGCACCAGCCCTACCCCTGCCTCCCTGGTCAGACTGCTGGGTACACTAGCACTCATTGTGCAAAAGTTCTGCTGTAGTGCTGTGGGGGCCGAAATCCAGTCCACCCACCAAGCCCTGTGCCCTGGGGCAGAGCTGTGTCTGCCTTGAAGATAGCGTTCAGTTCCTAAATCACAGGAAGGCACTGTTCACGCTGGTCAGGCCCAGGCCAGGAGGGGTTCTAAACTGGAGCCCCCCAACACACACCATTGCTCCCCATGGAGGAGGTGTTTTCCACGTCCTCAGGTACCCGTGCCCTGACCCTGCGCCTCACCACTCTCCCAGTTGAGGTACTTGAGGGACGAGCTGTCCAACCATAGCCAGCTGCCACTGGTGTCCAGGTCATTGAGGCCAATCCAGAGTGTGGAGCTATAGCCCCTGAGGAGCCCTGACAGCAAGGGGC
The DNA here is from genome assembly GCF_030014295.1 of Loxodonta africana. Lineage (NCBI taxonomy): Eukaryota > Metazoa > Chordata > Mammalia > Proboscidea > Elephantidae > Loxodonta > Loxodonta africana. Next base: position 6,904,550 of record NC_087355.1, read on the forward strand.
CAACCCCTCCCTCAGCCCTCTCACCTACTCTAACTTGCCCTGCCCCCATCATCAGCATCCTTACCCCTCACAAGCAGAAGGGGCTCAGGACCCTCAAAGGTGGGGTCAGAGGTCTCAGGTTCTTGCTGCCCCAGCCTGCCCCCAGGATGGGTCAGACCCCAGCCAACCAGCTTGGGAGCTCAGGGGGACTTCCTGCTCCCTCATTGTTGATGTAGGCCTGCTTGTGTATCTCCATGATGCTCAGTAGGTCTGCCCCCTGCTGCTCACAGCTGGCCCAGACTTCCCTCCACAACAGCGTGGACTGGAAGTTAAACTGGCAGCAGCTGTCAGTCAGCTGGTCCCTGTCCCAGCAGGTCTCACAGTCATTACCTGCCAACAAGACAGCCAGACATGGGTCCCTCCCCAGCTCTCCCCTTCAGGAACCCCACTCTGGGGTTCCTCAGGGAGTTTAGAGACCCTCAACTGGCTGGTTCATGGTGGGAGGAGGGGCTAGTTGACACCCTAGTCTCCAAAGTTCTGCCACTCACGTTGACCCCCTCCCGAGTTCCTGGCCCCAGAGTTCCCTCAGCAGAAGCTTCCCTCCACAAGCCTTACTGACCGTGCCCACTTGCCCTGCTTTCACTCTTGGTGGGGCAGAAGCCCCAGTGCTCCTCCCTGCCATAGTGCTGGGTAATGGCGCACGACAGGTGGCCATCCTCATGGCCTGTGCTGGTGCAGCCGTGGAACCACCTGTTGTCTACGTGAAGGGCACGGTACGTGACTTCCCATGGGAGTTTTCCTGGATGATGTAGACCTCTGCAGGGGAGAGGAGCCAGGCCCTTGCCATCTAGACCCCAGAGGCTGCCCACCCGCTTTCCCCTCAGGGAAAAGCCCCTATAACCTAGGGAGCAGGGGATGTGCAGTGGTCAAGAGAGAATAAGAGGGGGCAACAGCAGTCAGCCCAGAAGCCCAGGAGAGGGCCCCCACTCATCACATAGGGCTAGGAAGGGGCTCCTCCAATGCCTAGTGACACTTTATGTCTGAAGTCCAGCTGGGTGAGGGGATCGCCAAGTCACCCACAGAAGGGCTGAACCTGATGGAATCCTTGCTCAACACCCCCAGCCCACGGACTCCACTTCTCCACACCTGTGTACCCCTCCCCGCAAAGTTCCATCTTGGAACTCAGGATGGCTTCCTGGGAGAAGACCTCCTAAGATGAAAGCTGCCTGTAAGAGACCTCTCAATGGGTGACTCTGGCCCCCACTGTTCACCTGAAAAATGGGGATAAGGACACCTGGAGTGCTACCCTGGGGTCTCCCCTGGGGAGTGGTCCTGGAGGAAGGGAATTTTCATTTAATTTTGCTTTATACACTTTTATACTGCTTGCAGTCTTTCAAATGTGTATAAATTTTATAATTTTGAAAAATAATTTAAATGCTTTGAAATTAATTTTCTTAATTATTGAAGAACGTTTCGTATCATAATTAAAGATGTGACTTCCAAGGGACCATGGGACGGTCAAAGGCCCCATTTCCCCAGAACCTGTCCTTCTGTGGCTCCAGTTCCCCCCACCCCCAGCCCTCCGGGGACACCAGCCCTCCCCCACAAGCAGCCCCTCTCCATAGTAGGGCCAAGCACACAGATCCTTGTCACTGCCATAGATGTGCCACTAGCCTTATTGGGTCCAGTTGCAACATTCAAGGGTGCCAGCCTTGGTGGCATTGCTGGTGTGGCCCCCGAGGAGCGGAGACAGCTGGTCACCCAGTGTGCTATAGTGCCAGCGAAGGTTCAGTGCCTCCTGGTTGCACTCGTACATGCTCAGAAAGGCTGTAGTGTTGGAGCCCAGACAGCCCATGCCCAGGCAGTGCATGGCACCCAGGTCGAAGAACCGATTTCAGGAGACCCACTTCCAGTGCTGGGCAAGGAGACTGCCATTGCAGGCTCGGGTGACTCTGACCTAACCACCCTGGGCCTCCAGGCAGCCCTGCAGTCCATGACTGAAGATGAGGAAGACTTTGGGCTCTGGTGGGGAAGGCAGGACGGGATGTGAAGCCATCATGGGGGCTCTCCTGGCTGGCCTTTGACAGCTGGTGCTGCCTTCTGTCATGTGTCAGATTGCTCAGTTCTCACCACTGACCTTTGAGGTGGTGTTAGGGGCATTACTATCCCCCTGCACCCACAATAGGGTGAAACCTGTGTGGTCAGCCTCTGTTCTACCTCATGCTAACCCAGAAGCAGGACTCAGCCCTGTGTCCCATTCCCAAAAGCAAACCCAATTCCATTTGACAAGTTAAGTATTATATAGTTTTCTGAAGATTTTATGAGGAGCAGTGGAGGGGGTTACATCAAATACTTAGTGACCTCAATCATAATCTCTGGGTTCTTCCACCGAAGTTCTTCTTGTCCTGAGTCCCTGTGTCTCACTCTCCACAATTGCCTTTCAGCTTCCCAAGCTCCATCCTTTCCTCCCTCTAGGATCTTCTCAAACCATTCATCCTCCTATATGCAATCATTCATGCCCCCCATAACCATTTCACTCCTTTTTTTGGTCTGAGCATTTTAGCTCTTTGGTGGCCTGGGGTAGGGTGGCAGGAATGGAATGTGATTGCTAGGTCTGGGGTTACTTTTGGGGGGGATGGAAGGTTCTAAAATTAGATTGTCATGATGATTGCAAGCTGGAATATACTCAAAACCACTCAATCATATACTTTATATGGGAGAATTTTATGATATGCGAACTATATCTTAGTCAAGTTGTTTAAAAAGAAAAGAAAGAAACTGAGGCTTAAAGGTCTGGAGTGACCTGCTCACGATTACACAGTTAGTAAGCAAACCCAGGTTCTCTAACTCCTTCCAAAGTCTATGCTTTTAACATCCACATTTCACCACCTTCCTTTTGTTTCCCGGCTGCCACTCAAGTCCACACACGCTTCAGCACATTCTATATCCATTAGCCACTGGCACCTCGGAATAAGTTTCATGCCTTAAAAGCATGACTCAGACTGCTAGAGTTTAAATCTCAGCTCTAAACCTCTCTCTGTCTCAGTTTCCTCATCGTAAGACTGCTGTAAAGATTAAATGAGATAATATATGTAAAGTGTTTGGAACAGGGCCTGCACATAGGAAGAGCGCTGTAAATGTTTCTTCTTCTTCTTCCATGTTAAAGGTAAAGAAATTGACTGAGGGCAGTGAAGCAATTTGAGCAGAGTCATAAGGCTGGTAAGGGATAGAACTGAAACTTGACCCCAGTCTCCTGAGTCCAAAACCCAAGCTCTTGCTTTTCCACCATGCTGGCCTTATCATCTCTCTATAGCCCATTCTTCATGGGCAGCCAGAATAATCTTTTAAAGATGTAAATCATTTCTAGACAAAAGTTATTGGCAGTTTTGCTTTTTAACAATATTGGAGTGTTGAAGGTCACAATAAAAAAGTGATGAATTCAATGACATAGGGATTAACATTTTTTCATGACAAAAAAATGCTATAAACAAAATTAAAATTAAAATGACAAATACATGCAACTTATTAGAAACAGGTAATTCTGTAATATAAAAAGAGCTTCTACCCCAAGGAATAAGAAATTATAAGGAAAATATCAGCAACTCAGTAGAAAAAGAGTAAAAGATATGTATGTATAAAAAAAAAATGTATAGGTGGTTTAAAAAATGAAATGCAATTAGTTCTTCAATATTTGAGATGACAGCCTCACTCATAGTGTAAGTACACACACAGAAGTTCTGTAAGTCTCTCTCCTGCTTAAAATCCTTCAAGGATGCTTCATCATACTTCAGATAAAACTCAAACCCCTTACTACAGGATACAAGGTTTTATATTATCTGGTCCTGCCTACCTGATCTTATATCGTACTTATATCATACTTGTGCATAAGCCACAATGACTTCTTTGCTCTTCTTTGAACAGGCTTGGCCCTTTCCTGCCTCAGGGTCTTTGCACTATTTCCTCTGCTGGGCATTTCATGTTTCAAAATAAATGTCATTGCTTTAGAGAGGCCCTACTTAACTTCCTAACCTAAAGTAACTACACGGTTACTCTCTATCAAATCGCTTTATTTTAATTCTCTTCACAGCACTTATTATTATCTGATTTTTTTTCAACATCTGGGTCATCTCTGAGTCTGTGTCTATTGACTATTTTTTCTCTTGGTTATACGTTACTTCTTTCTGCTGCTTGCATGACTAGTAATTTTTATTGTGTACTGAACATTATGGATGATGTTATAGGGAGCCTTTTTTTTTTTTTAATTGTATACCGGACATTGTATATGATATGTTATAGGAAATCTGGATTTTTTTTTTAAATCTTCCCATGAAGAAAGTTGATTTTTGTTCTAACAGGGAGTTAAATAACTGGTGGATTATCTTGATCCTGGGGAAGGATTCGTTTTAGGCTTTGTTAGGTTGAGGTTGTTTTAGTTTTGCCCTTAGTCCTAGGGTGTGGTCCTTAGCCTTGGATTTAGTCATAAGGTAAGGCTCTTCTAGGGTTTCAGAGGAAAACCTGAGGCAATTACCAAGCTCCTATAACTTGGTGGAACTCAAGTTTCAAACTCTGTTTCCTCAGCACCAGGCAGCAATTGAAATCTCTTCTCTCAAATGCTGTTTCTTGCTGGGTTCCTTAGATTCTCACTCCGCATGCATGGAGTCACCAAGGACTAGATAAGAATTTGTAACAGGATATCTCTTTGGCTCTTTCCTTTCTGGAATTTTCTCTTTCAATTTCTGACATTTCTGGTAGCCCCAAACTCTGGCTTCTATTTCTCTAGACCAGTAAAACTGCCACTTTCTGTTTGAGCTCCTCAAACTGGGCAATGCTCTCTGGGGGAAAACCAGTTAAATATGATGCCGGCCTAGTTTGCTTCCCCTCTTTCAAGGACTGTTTCTTCCCCAGTATTTGCCTGCCTTTTTTTCCTCCCTTTTTTGGTGAAAATATACACAACCAAACATACACCCATTCAACAATTTTTACATGTATGGTTCAGTGACAGTGGTTACATACTTCACATTGTGGTCACCATTCTCCGTACCTCTGCCCATATTTTTTCACCACCATCAACTTAAGACTCTCTGTCACTTAAATTCTCACCTGTGTTTTAGAGTTACTGTTTTCCATTTAATGTCATATAGATAATTCTTTAAAAGAGTGCAATGCTCAAGGCAAACATTCTTTATTAAATGAGCTAGTTGTTTAGTTTATGGATGACTTCATGGAATATTTCGATTCAAGGCTTAAACATTGTTTCCGGGTAATAGATTCAGGGGTTGATCCAGTCTCAATGTATACAGTGAGAGTGGTTTCCATGTTTTTTCCTCATTTTGATCAAGATGCAACTACTGGGCCCTCGATCAAAACATTCAGCAATGGTAGCCAGGCACCATCCATCTCTTCTAATCTCATGGCAAGGAAGGTAGTAGTTCATGGAACATCTGCCTGTTTTTGATTGATCTCCAGTGCCTTCAAGCCACTGTATTTTATATTTTATCCTGAGTCTATAAGTTTTCTTGGCCAGAGAGTTAGTTCGATTCAAGCTACTCTGCCATTTCTAGAATCAGAAGTCATTATTTCACATGTTCTTGTTTATTTTCCATGTCTCTTCTCTAGTTCATAAGCTCCTTGAGGACTTTCTTTGTCTTGTCCACCACTATATCCCCAGTAGCTGTAACTCTGCCTGACACATGGTAGTGCCTAATCAATACTAAATGAACAAATGAATGAATCTCATGAATACAAACCCAAAAAACCAAACCCACTGCCTTTGAGTCGATTCCGACTCATAGTGAACCTATAGGACAGAGTAGAACTGCCCCATAGGGTTTCCAAGGAGAGCCTGGCAGATTTGAACTGCCAACCTCTTGGTTAGCAGCCGTAGCACTTAACCACTATGCCACCAGGGTTTCCTCATGAATATAAGACAATCACAACCAATCAGCCCATCTTTCTGCTTCTTGTCCCAGGGGTCAGGTTAAATTTTCTAAAACATGGTGCCCACAGCTTCTTTCACTAAGTGCTCAAAACACCACTCGTGTGATAGTGGGTTATGTAAGAACTCTGGTCCCTCTACCCTCTGGCAGCACCGGGACTGGGGTCCTTTCTGGGCAGGACACAGGTGAGCTTCCTGAAGGACCACTAGGGCAACTGCCACAGCTAATCCTGCTTCCCCGCCCATCTCTGGGCCCCCTCCCCTCAACCTGCTCCTTCCCTTCCAACCACTCTCCAGGATTTAACCCAGGCTTGCCCAAGTTTCCCTTGAGAACTGTGTATTTGATTACCAGAAACTCCACTCCTGAAGGAGAGTCAATAGTTACAGAAAGTGACCTTTGGCAGGGGGTAGGGAAAGGGCCTGGAGCCAGAAAAGGGAGAAAAAATAGCTTGTTTTTATATATGCTTCTCAGAGATAGGTCTGGACAATGCAGCTCAAGACTTCATAAGAGCCTGCAACAGCCCAAGGAGAACATATCTTCCCTTCCTCCCCAACCAGAAAATCCACACATGGGCTAATCAATTCCTATTGGGCTGTAGCATCTGTAACAAGTGGCACATGAAGGTCCATGTTAATCAGGACAGGCAATACCAGGATCAAGCTAAATGCCCCTCCCTTGACAGATGAGGAAGCCCAGGCCCAGAGAGGGGAGGGTTTCCTCCTCTGTCATATCAGGCATGGCTGCGAGGACCCTCTTCCCTCTGATGTCCTATGTTCTGGGTTCAAATCCACATTTCTTCCTGGAGCCCCTGCTGTGTGCAGGGCATGTTCCAGAATCTGGGGCCACAGGAATTGCACAGTGCCATCCCTGCTCTCAGGGGATTTATAATCTAGCTACAGAACAGTGGGTTTGGACATGGCAGGAGGTTATGGCAAGCAAGCCCTTAAAATCCTAGGTGTCTGAAGGCATAGGAGGGAGCCCTGTGCCCTTCAGGGACAGGGAGACTGCCCACACAGAGATCTGAAGACACTGGAGGATCCAGAGGAGGCAGAGTGAAGAATACAGGCCACAGAGCTGCTTTGGTAGCAAATGAGAAGGTAAGGAATTCGGGGGCAGAGAAGGCCCACAGAGAGGTACAAAGCAAAGAAGAGATTGAGGGGAATTCTTGTAGGTGAATCCCAGAGACTCTGCTCAGCTAGGGACCCGGGGACTCTCAGGAGAGCAGTTCCTACCCAAAGTTGAGGGGCAGGCATTGGCCCTCATAGAAAGGAAGGTATTTCTCCAGGGCCAAATGGAGGGGGAGAGCAAAGTCAGCCTTGGCTAAGCTGGAAATGCTAAGGAAGGGGAGAGGGAAGAGAATGAGGGATCTTAAGAACTGGTCTGTTCTTTGCATATGTAATCTCATTCAGCACATGAGGCAGGCAGAGGGAGTTCAAAGTGCACAGTTCTGATGTGCCCCATCCTGAAAATACCTCCCCAAGCTTACCCACCCTCCAAGCCCCTTTCCACATGCCCAGGGGCATTAGGTGTCAGTGCAGAGAATGAAAATGCCCACCTCAGAGGGTGCCCACCTCACTAGGATCTTGGTAGTGTCCTCCTTTTGTATTGCTCTCACCAAGGACAAAGATGACCTCTTGTATTTTGCTAGCATTCTTCTACCATGCCCAACATAATGCTGTGCATCAAGATGTGACTCAATATGTACTTGTTCAGTGAATAAATAAACAAATGAAGCTTGGCAGGGAACTGTACATTGAGTACCAACTGGGTATGATTCACTCATTCATTCAACAAATATGTATTGACAATCTCATAGATGCCAGGCATGGTGCTAAGCACTGAGGACATAGAGGTGAAAAATATAGACATGATCCCTGTCCTTATCGCCACATGGTCTTGTAGGGCACCGGGATCTACACTGAAGATATGAAGAAGAATAACACAATCCTTGACCTCACTTAGCTGCCCATAGTCTCTGGCCTTCCCTTTCCCAGCAAACTTACCATCCTCTTCTTGTCATATATGCCCTGCACCTGTGGCTATGCGGGTGGGCATATGGCTCACTCTTGGCCTGGAAGACAGATAATTGCTCTTTCTGTTGAGATTGCTAAACTGGGGCTGTCAGTGGCCATGTTCTCTACCATGAAGAAAAGACCTCTTTGGGAATGGGAACATAAGAAGCAGAGAAGAGCAGAGTCAAGAAATGGGAGGAGAGGAAGTGACTCCTGGTGGAATTCAAATCCCAGTCCCTGCCCCTGAGTTCCTACAGCTTTTCGCCTCCATTCTGTGAATCACCCAGGATCCTCGCAGCCTCAAGGGCTCCTATATTCCCCTTTTGCATTGAATTTCTGTCCCTTGTAACCAAAAGAATTCTGATAAACACACAGCTCCATATCTTGGTGCCCAAGCCTTTTTCACAGTCCTGATCACTGACCCTTTTTCCTTATTATCCTGGAGGCTATCACTCCAGGAACACCTTTGAGCCATCAGAGTAATAATGACCTTCTTGGGCCTATTACAGCATATGGGTATTCTCAGAGGAAGTGCTAGGAGGCTGGACCTTCAGCCCCCCATCCTTATCACCATCCTGGCTACTCTGTGTGGTGCTGTCCCACCCCATGGAGTTGACAAGCATTTATGAAGTGTTATACTAGCTACTACAAGGATATTAAACAAGTCAAACAATATGGCTTCTATTCCCATGGCATTTACGATGGACAGAACTCATTAAGCAATTCATGAAAAAATTGCAAGCAACACATCAAGTGTGCAAAAGAGACCATCAGATCTATTTTAGACTGCACGGTTGGGGTAAGGTGTTGGACAGAAATGGATTTTCCAGATAACTGAAGTGTGATATAATCGTTCTTTCTTTTTTTTTTTTTATTGCATCAAGCTATATTTCTTTATCATCCCCTAGATATAATTTTAACTATGCTATTTTCTACTTACTGAATGCAACTTTACAGTGCTCTTTACAATTTTTTTTATGGTAGAGGTGGGGCCAAGATAGTGGAATAGTCAGACACTTCCTATGGTCCCTCTTACAACAAAGATCCCCCAAAAAACAAGTGAATCAGTTATATGTGTCAATCGAGGAGCGCTGAATATCAAAGGCAAAGTTGAGGAGTCAGACTGAGTGGTAGGTGCTTCAGACAGTTCAGAAGCACAATGCAGAAGCACCAAGGATTTGCCAGACCTGACCTGGCCAGAACCCTGCAGCCTGTATTGGCTGATGTGCACACGTGGGCTGAGACAAGCAGTAGCACTTGGTATGAGTTTTCCACATTGGGAGAAACTGAGAGGTGGAGAGTCTGCACAAGCCTCCAGAGCCAGAGGGAAGCAGTGCTGGACCTGCGAAACTTAAGTGCAAGAATCTAACCTACTGCATGGGATCAAAATAACTCTTCCTCCTCTGGGAAGTTCCTCTTTCCCCTTCAGCCAACCCTCCCCACTCTGCTCCAGTCCCAGTCTGGCTTCAGCAATTGCTGGGCCCCCTGGGCAGGAGGTGAGACCCATCGCATGCCCCAAGCCAGTCTCCCAACTCGGGAGACGGAACAAATAAACAAGCAAATAACAAACAGGAAAAAATAATCTCAGAGCTCTCCTAAGCCAGGACTTCAGGGCAGGCACAGTCCCTTTACCTAGGCAGAGGCATAAGGTGCCCACAAAGTTCGAATGCCTTTCACCCTGCCTAGACCTGTGTGGGCCCATTTCTCAGCATAGGCCTTCATTAGCGTAGTACAAGTCTGTTTTCAACTGCAACGACTAAGGGAGAGTGGAAGATTTGTGGCATTTGACACTGCCCTACCCATTAAGCAGGGTCCTCACCTACCCACATCAGGATCCTGAGGACTGGTGGTTCCACCTACTCCACCTAGCCACCCACAACAGGGGTCCAAGAATAAGTGGTGCCTTCCAGTTTTTACAACCAACAGCATTGGGTACCAAAAGTCCAGTTGCAAAACTCACCCACCTATGTACTCTAGGGAACAGGAACACACCCTCTACCTAGGCAATCAGGGACAGCCATCAGCCCCCTACCTTGCTCAGCACACAACCCCCTACTGCAGCAAGATACCTGTGTCTTCTCCAAACACCCCTATGTAGCCTGCACCACACACTTGGTGACTGATGACCTGGATACCTGAGCTGAATCCACACAAGAAAAGTAAATGGACTCCTGGGCTCACACACCTAGCAGCAGCTCTAGCCACCTGGTGACAGGATGTGAGATCCTCGAAAATGCCAGTAATCAAAATATCTCACATGACTAGCCTATCTGGGCATATCAAAACAAAACAAGAAGCTGGGACACATTAAGCAAACATAAAACAAATAAATATAACATATTGGTGTCTCAGAGACAATGATTAATATCAAATCACATAAAGAAACAGATCATGATGGCTTTAGCAAGTGACCAAAACAAAGAACCAAGAAACCTCTTGGAGGAAAGGAAGGTCTTGGAATTACTGGAGGTAGAATTCAAAAGATTAGTATACAGAGCTCTTCAAGAGATCCAGAAGGAGATCAGGCAAACACAGAACAAGCCAAAGAACACACAGACAAAGCAATAGAGGAATTTAAGAAGGTTATACAAGCAGAAAGACAAATTTAATAGGCTGCAAGAATCCATAGAGAGCCAGCAAATAGAAATCCAAAAGATTAACAATAAAATTTCAGAATTAATTTTTTTAGTAGAAAGTCACAGGAGCAGAAATGAGAAAGGTGGAAGCCAGAATTAGTGAGACTGAAGATACCACACTTGACACCAATTTATTTGCAGAAAAATTAAATAAAAGAATTAAAAAAAAAGAAGGATCCCTAAGAATTATGTGGAACTCTCTCAAGAGGAGTAACCTACGAGTAATTGGAGTACCAGAACGGGGGGGTAGCAAAAAATACAGAAAGAATTGTTGAAGATTCATTGGCAGAAAACTTCCCTGCTATGGTGAAAGACAAGAAGCTGTCTATCCAAGAGGCTCATCAAACCTCACACAGGGTAGATCTGAAAAAAAAGGCACCAAGACATATCAACAAACTTGCCAGAACCAAAGATAAAGGATTTTAAGAGCAGGTAGGGATAAATGAAAAGTTACCTACAAAGGAGAGTCAATAAGACCAAGCTTGGACTGCTCAGCAGAAACCATGCAGGCAAGAAGGCAAAGGGATGACATGTATCAAGTCTTGAAGGGAAATAATTGCCAGCCAAGAATTTTATATCCAGCAAAACTGTCTCTCAAATATGATGGTGGAATTAAGGCATTTTCAGATAAACAGAAGTTAAGGGAATTTGTAAAAACCAAACCAAAATTTATCAGATAAAAACCCATGACTAGAGTACAGGACAGAACAACCAGCTATCAACCCAGATAGGGAAGTCACAAAAATAAGCCAAAGCTAAAACACTGAAAATAGGGAAACAGAGATGTCAATATGTAAAAGATAACAACATTAAAACAAAAAAGAGGGACTAAATAGCGTAGTCATAGAACTTTCATATGGAGAGGAAGTTAAGGCAATATCAAGAAATAAAAGATTGCTTTAAACTTAGAAAAAAATTTTAAGGTGACCAAAGGAACCTAACAATCCTACAATGAAAAAAAAAAAAAAGAAGAAGAAGAAACATAAAGACTCAGTAAATACAAAATCAACAACAATGAAAAAGATGAAAAGAAAATGTATAAAGAAAAAGGACTCAATACAGAAAATTAAGTGGAAGAAACTGTCAACAACACACAAATGCACACAAAAATACATCAAGATGATAGCACTAAACTCATGCCTATCATTAATTACACTGAATGTAAATGGACTAACTGCACCAATAAATGGACAGAGAGTGGCAGTATGGATTTAAAAAAATGATCTATCTACATGCTGCCTGCAAGAGACATACCTTAGACTCAAAGACACAAACAAACTAAAACTCAAAGGATGGAAAAAAATATGTCAAGCAAACAACAATCAAAAAAAGGCAAGAGTGGCAATATTAATTTCTGACAAAATAGAATTTAAAGTAAAATCCACCACGAAAGATAAGTAAGAACACTATATAATGATTAAAGGGTCAATACACCAGGAGGACATAACCATAATAAATATTTATGCACCTAAGATGGGGCTCCAAAATAAATAAAACAAATTCTAACAGCTCTGAAAACAGAAATAGCTCCACGATAATAGTAGGAGACTTCAACACACCATTTTTGGTGATGGACAGAACATCTAGAAAGAAGCTCAGTAAAGACATGGAAAACCTAAATGCCACAATCAACCAACTTGACCTCATAGACATATACAGAACACTCCATCCAACAGCAGCCAAATATAATTTATTTTCCAAAGCACATGGAACATTCTCCAGAACAGACTACATATTAGGCCACAAAGCAAGCCTTAGCAGAATCCAAAACATCGAAATATTACAAAGCATCTTTTCTGACCATAAAACCATAAAAGTAGAAATCAATAACAGAAAAAGGAAGAAAAAAAATCAAGTACATGGAAACTGAACAATATCTTGCTCAAAAACTACTGGGTTATAGAAGAAATCAAGGGCAGAATAAAGAAATTCTCAGGACCAAATAAGAATGAAAACTCATACTACCAGAACCCTTGGGACACAGCAAAAGGAGTGCTCAGAAGTCAATTTATAACAATAAATGCACACATCAAAAAAGAAGAAAGGGTCAAAATCAAAACATTAACCCTACAACTTAAACAAATAGAAAAAGAGCAGCAAAAGAAGCCCTCGGGCACCAGAACAGAGGAAGTAATAAAAATTAGAGCAGAAATAAATGAAATAGAGAAGATAAAAAACATTTGAAAGAATTAACAAGACCAAAGCTGTTTCTTTGAAAAGATCAACAAAACGATAAGCCGCTGGCCAAACTGACAAAAAGAAAAACAGAAGAGGAAGAAAATAACCCAAATAAGAAATGAGATGTGCAATATCACAACAGACCCAAATGAAATTAAAAGAATTATAACAGAATACTATGAAAAATTGCATTCCAACAAATTTGAAAACCTAGAGGAAATGGATAAATTTCCAGAAACACACTACCTACATAAACTAATACAAACCAAAGTCGAAAAGCTAAATAAACCTATAACAAATGAAGAGATTGAAGAGATAACTAAAAATAAAAACTCCCAACAACAACAAAAGCCATGGCCTTGATGTCTTCACTGGTGAATTCTACCAAACTTTCAGAGGAGAGTTACTACTACTACTAAATGTGCCTCAGATCATAGAAAAGGATGGGATACTCTCAAACTCATTTCATGAAGCCAGCATAACCCTGTTACCAAAATGAGGCAAAGACATCACAAAAAAAGAAAATTACAGACCAATACCCCTCATGAACATAGAGGCAAAAATTCTCAACAAAATTCTAGCCAATAGAATTCAACAACTAACAAAAAATAATTCACCATGACCAAGTGAAATTCATACCAGGTATGCAGGGATGGTTCAACATTAGAAAAACAATCAATATAATCCATGACACCAATAAAACAAAAGAACCACATGATCTTATCAATTGATGCAGAAAAGGCATTTGACAAAGTTAAACAGCCATTCATGATAAAAACTCTCAGCAAAATAGGAATAGGAGGGAAATTCCTCACCATAATAAAAGGCATTTATACAAAGCCAACAGCCAACATTGTCTTAAATGGAGAGAGTCTGAAAGTTTCCCCTGAGAATGGGATCTAGACAAGGATGCACTTTACCACCACTCTTATTCAACATTGTGCTGGAAGTCCTAGCCAAAGCAACTAGGCAAGAAAAAGAAATAAAGGCATTGAAGTCAGTAAGGAAGATGTAAAAGTATCCCTATTTGCAGATGGTATGAGCTTATGCACAGAAAACACCAAAGAATCCACAAGAAAACTACTGGAACTAATAGAAGATTTCAGCAAAGTATCAGGATACAAGATAAACATACAAAAATCAGTTGAATTCCTCTACACCAAAAAAGAGAACTTTGAAGAGGAAACCACCACCATTTACAATAGCCCCCAAGAAGATAAAATACTTAGGAATAAATCTAACCAGAGTTGTAAAAGATCTATACAAAGCAAACTGCAAGACACTTCTGCGAGAGATCTACATAAGTGGAAAAACATACTATGCTCATGGACAGGAAGACTTAACATTGTGAAAATGTTGATTCTACTCAAGGCGGTCTACAGACACAATGCAATCCTGATCCAAATTCCAACCATATTTTTAAATGAGATGAAGAAACGAATGAACAAATTCATATGGAAAGTGAAGAGGTCCTAGGTAAGTTAAGCATTAAAGAGGAAGGAGAACAAAGTGGGAGGCCTCATATTACCTGATTTTAGAATCTATTACACTGACACAGGAGTCAAAACAGCCTAGTACTGGTTCAACAATGGATACATAGACCAATGGAACAGAATTGAAAATCCAGACATAAATTCATCCACCGATGAGCAACTGATATTTCACAAAAGCCCAAATTCCCTTTAAACCGGGAAAAGACAGTCTCTTTAATAAATGGTGTTGGCATAACTGAATATCCATCTGCAAAAAAATGAAACAAGACCCATACCTCACACCATGTACAAAAATTAACTTAAAATGGATCAAAGACCTAAATATAAAGCCTAAAATGATAAAGATCATGGAAGGAAAAACAGGGACAACACTAGGAGCCCTAATACATGGCATAAACTGAATATGAACCATAACTAACAATGCACAAATGTCAGAAGAGAAACTAAATAACTGAGAGCTCCTAAAAATCAAACACTTATGCTCATCCAAAGACTTGACCAAAAGAGTGAAAAGGCAACCTACAGACTGGTTAAAAATTTTGGCTACGACATATTCTATCAAGGTCTCATCTCTAAAATCTACAAGATACTGCAAAACCTCAACAACAAAAAGACAAATAACTTGATTAAAAAATGGGCAAAGAATATGAACAGACGCTGCACCAAAGAAGACATTGAGGCGGCTGACAGATACATGAGGAAATGCTCATGATCATAGCCATTAGAGAAATGCAAATCAAAACTACAATGAGATATCATCTCACCCCAACAAGGCTGGCATTAATCCAAAATCACGAAATAATAAATGTTGAAGAGGCTGTGGATAGACCGTAACACTTACACACTGCTGGTGGGAATATAAAATGGTACAACCACTTTGGAAATCTATTTGGGGCTTCCTTAAAAAGCTAGAAATAGAAGTACCATATGATCCAGCAATCCCACTCCTTGGGATATTTCTCTATATCCTAGAGAAATAAGAACCATCACACAAATAGATATATACGTACCCATGTTCATTGCAGCACTGTTTACAATAGCAAAAAGATGGAAACAACTAAGGTGCCCATCAGTGGATGAATGGATAAATGAATTATGGTATATTCACACAACGGAATACTATGCAACTATAAAGAACAATGATGAATCTGTGAAACATCTCATAACATGGAGGAATCGAAGGCATTATGATGAGTGAAATTAGTCAGCCACAAAAGGACAAACATTGTTTGAAACCAGTATTATAAGAACTCAAGAAAAGGCTTAAACACAGAAGAAAACATTCTTTCATGGTTACGAGGGTGGGGAGGGATGGAGGGAGAGGAGTATTCACTAATTAGATAGTAGACAAGAATTATTTTGGGTGAAGGGAAGGGCAACACACAATACAGGGAAAGTCATCACAACTGGACTAAACCAAAAGCTAAGAAGTTTCCTGAATACAACCAAACACTTTGAGGGACAGGGTAGCAGGTGCAGAAGTCTGGGGACCACGGTTTCAGGGGAAATCTAGGTCAGTTAGCTTAACAAAATGTATTAAGAAAACGTTCTGCATCCCACTTTGGTGAGTAGCATCTGGGGTCTTAAAAGCTAGCAAGTGGCCACTTAAGATGCATCAGTTGGTCTCAGTCCACCTGGAGCAAAGAAGAATGAAGAACACCAAAGACACATGGAAAAAGAGAGCCCAAGAGACAGAAGGGGCCACATAAACCAGAGAATCCATCCGCCTGAAACTGGAAGAACTAGATGGTGCTTGGCTACCACCAATGACCGCCCTGACAAGGAATGTGACAGAGAATCCCTGATGGAGCAGGAGAAAAGTGGGATGCGGACCTCAAATTCTAGTAAAAAGACCAGGCTTAATGGTCTGACTGAGACTGGAGGGACCCCAGAAGTTTTGTCCCCCAAACTGTTAGCCCAGAACTAAAACTATTCCTGAAGCCAACTCTTCAGACAAAGATTAGCCTGGGCTATAAGACAACACATGATACTGGTGAGAAGTGCGCTTCTTAGCTCAAGTAGACACAAGAGACTATGTGGGCAGCTCCTGTCTGGGGGTGAGATGAGAAGGCAGAGGGGGACAGGAGCTGTTTGAATGGATGTGAGAAATACAGGGAGGAGAGAAGGAGTGTGCTGTCACATTGTACGGAGAGCAACCAGGGTCACATAACAATGTGTGTATAAATTTTTGTATGAGAAACTGACTTGAATAGTAAACTTAAAGCACTATATATATATATATATACATAAAGAGGTGGATGCAAAAACAAAAAGAAAACAGAGGTAAACTTCTTTCTGGTATTCTCTGCTTTCAGCCAAGATCTATCTGACATCAGCAATGACGACCCTCATTCCATGTCCTCTTCTGAGTCTGAGTTGAATTTCTGGCAGTTCCCAGTTGATGTACTGCTGTAACCAACCTTTAGGATGCACTGTAGCACTTGGCAGCAGCACCACAGGTCCCTAGATATCCAGGCTCAGGGTGATCTTGGCTGTAATCTGCTCCACCAATGGTGCCAATGCTTGTAGTCCCAGATGATTACACACGGGCCATGAAGGACTTTATTCCAGATAAACTCAGGGCTCTGGGTAAGGTGGGCAGGGCTAAGGCTTGTTTACCATCACCATGGAGACAGCCTTCAGAAGCAGTGGGTGGGGCTCCCGATGGGGTGGGGTCAGAGATATTGAGTCAATAAGAGAGCCCATGGCCAGCATGGCCCATTCCCGAGGGCCGTTTTTGTTGGTTTATGAGACTTAGCTACTTCAAGCTCTGGCCACAGGAGTTCAGCACACCCAGGGAGGTGGCTTCAGAGAGGAACCCCCGACTGATGTTAAGATGTTCACTTCACTGGGTCGGCAAGCCAGGTACCTCTTTCCCACCTACTTGAGGACATCAGTAGGCAAGTGGTCCCTACTTAGCCTCTATTCTCTCTCTCTGTTGCTTGTGCAACATCTCTTAATAGTACTCTTAAAAAATATTACGAGTAGGAGAGAAAGCCTAGTGCTGGAAAGGGGAACACTTTTGGTGGTATTGGTTGTCCATGGGCAGAGAATAATAGGTTGCCCATCTGGACGGTCTTCAGGATCTGAAGCCTGAGAGCGAGCTGGGCATGGACCCCTAGGTCTCTTTGTACACAGTCCAGGGGCTCTTCATCAGTTGGGAATGACAAGGAGTAAGTCCTAGACACCAGGGGCGTACTGGAGCCAGGAGGAGTTATGTGTGGACAGGAACCACTCCAGCGCCTGTCCTTCTGCTAAGACTTTGTTCCCAGGAATGCCTTCAAGTGGACTGGACAGAAAAAATTCACACATACCTATGAGAGGCCTCTCCTGCATCTGGAGATCAAACTCTGGTCTCCACCGTTTCATCTTCTCAGCAAGCACCTAGCACACATCAACAAATTCTGCCTTTCTTGATGAGTGCCACATCCACATAGGGCTCACAGCAGTCCATTTAGCCAAGGGCAGGACTGGTCAAGTCAAGTGAAACACCCATTCGTCTCTTATTGCTGTCTTCTTGTTCACTGCCTCCCGTGGCACACTGTATACGTGTCAGCTCCTGGAAGCCAGGGCCTGAAATCCTGTGCCCATGAAGGCCTGAGGAGTGTAGATATGGGGATATGGATGACATTTTCACATGTGCAGGAGAGAGCCTCGAGCCCCAGTTATGGGGCTTTACAGCTCCTTCACCGTCCATAGTCTTCGGCCTGTGCTCCTCTGAATGTGTATACTCCAGCTACATTTCTTCTTTCATAACTCCTGTTCAGTCTTCACCTGTTATCTAAGTCTGGAAGTGACCATTGTAGCACTTGACTGCACTGCCAAAGGTCCATAGATATGGAGGCTCAGGCTTACCTTGGCTGTGGTCTGCCCCCGGCAATAACTCCAATGGTTGAAGTCCCAGATGATTACACTTTTCCCCTGGGGACTTTATTCCTGATCAACCCAGAGGTCCCTGTGAGTCCCAATGCTTAATGTCCCATCAGGATTGTGGCCAACTTTATTCCCTGTCAACTCAGAGGTCTGGGCGAGGGTCAGCAGGCCAGATAGGGCAGGTTAATGTCAGGTAGGCAAGGCTAAGGCTTGTTTACCATCACCATGGAGACAGACCCTGGAAGCAGTGGGCTGAGCTTCTGATAAGGCCAGGTCAGAATATTGAGCCCATTGGAGAGATCTGGACAGCCTGGCCAATTCCCCAGGGACCTTTCTGTTGGCCTATGAGACTTAGCACCCCTTGTGGCAGCGGCCACAAGAATTCAGCACACCCAGAAAAAGCTTTGCAGAGGAGAGAGTCCCTGAGGTCGAGCGTTTCAAGGCACTTGGTGATCAGGCCAGGTACCTCCTTTCCACTTACTTGAGGACGTCAGTAGGCAAGGTATCCCCGCTCAGCATCTATTTTCTCTCTCTTTCTGTGTCGGTTTTGCCACATCTCTTAATTATACTCCTGGTAAACATCACAAGGAGAGCTGGAGAGGGAGCCTGGAGCTGGAAGGGGAAGGCCTCTGGCGGTACTGGTTGCCTATGGGCATAGTATAGTAGGTAGCCCATCTGAATTGTGTTGAGTGTCTGAAGCCTAATTGGGGAGCGACACCAGGGGTGGACCCTGGCCAGTTGGAGCTTGTGTGCAGACAGGAGCCCTTTCCGCCCTGCTCCTTCTGCTCCTTCTGCTTTGTATCCAGAAACTCCTCCAAGTGGACCAAGCAGAAAAACTTCACACATACCCACAAGAGGCCTCTACTGGATCTGGAGGTCACAATCTGGTCTCCACCATTTCATCTTCTCGGTAGGCACCTGGCAGTCACCCATAAATTCTGCCTTTGCAGATGAACGCCACATCCACCTAGGACCTACAGTGAGCCACTCAGCCAAGGGCAGGACCAGCAAATTCAAGTGAACCATCCATTTGCATTATTTTTGCCGTTTGCTTCTCTACTGCCTGGCATGGCTTACTGCAGTGTGTGAGCTCCTGGAAGCGAGGGCCGAAAATTCTGTGGCCCCAGAGGCCTGAGGAGTGCTGATGTGGGGATATGGATGACCAGTGTCTCACATGCAGGAGGGAGCCTTGGACCACAGTCTGGCTGGCTGCGGGGCTCTAGGACTCCTGGCACCATCCCTGGGCTTTGGCCAGTGCTCCCGTGAATGTGTGCACTCCAGCTACATTTCTCCTCTGGTTCCACCTCCACCAGTTACCCAAATCTGCAGGTGACCATTGTAGCATTGACAGCAGTCCCACAGGTCTCTTGATATCGAGGTTAAGGCTGACCTTGGCTTGTCTTCTGCCCTAGGCAGCGGCCCCAGTGGTTAAAGTCCCAGTTGATTTCACATCCCGTCCTTTTCTATGCTCTGAAATACCTTTAGTAATAGTGGTGTTAACTCTTCCCTGAAAGTTTGGTAGAGTTCTCCAGTGAAGCTGTCAGGGCCAGGGCTTTTGTTGTCGTTGTTGGGAGTTTTTTTTTTTTTTTACCTGTTCTATCTCTTCTTTTCTTATATGTTTATTTAGTTGTTCTATCTCTGTGTTAATTTAGGTAGGTAGTGTGTTTCTAGAAATTTGTCCATTTCCTCTAGGTTTTCAAATTTTTAGAGTACAATTTTTCATAGTATTCTGTTATGATTCTTTTCATATCAGGTGGGTCTGTTGTGATATTGCCCACCTCATTTCTTATTTGGGTTATTTGTTTCCTGTCCTGTTTTTCTTTTGTCAGTTTGGCCAATGGTTTATCAATTTTGTTGATGTATTCAAAGAACCAGCTTTTGGTCTTGTTAACTCTTTCAACTATTTTTCTATTCTCTATTTCATTTAATTCTGCTCTATTTTTATTGTGTCCTTTCTTCTGGTGCCCAAGGGCTTCTTTTGGCGCTCTCTGTTTGAGCTGTAGGGCTGTTTTGATTTTGCCTCTTTCTTATTTTTTCTATCTGTGCATTTATTGCTATAAATTGACCTCTGAGCACTGCTTTGCTCTGTCCCAAAAGTCTGTTAGGATGTGTTTTCATTCTCATTTGTTTCTGTGAATTTCTTTATTCTGTCCTTAGTTTATTCTATAACCTAATAGTTTTTGATCAGTGTTGTTCAGTTTCCATGTATCTGTTTTTTTTTCCCCTTGCTTTTTCTTGATTTCTTTATTGATTTCCACTTTTATGGCTTTATGGTCAGAAAAGATGCTTTGTAATATTTTGATGCTTTGGATTCTGTTAAGGCTTGCTTTATGGCCTAATATGTGGTCTGTTCTGGAGAATGTTCCAAGTTGGTTGATTGTGGCATTTAGATCTTCTGTTTCTTTATAGAGCTTCTCTCTGAATATTCTATCCTTCACCAAAAGTGGTGTGTTGAAGTCTCCTACTATTATTGTGTAGCTAGCTGTCTATTTCTCTTTTCAATGCTGTTAGAGTTTGTTTTATGTATTTTGGAGCCTTGTCGTTGGGTGCATAAATATTTATCATGGTTATGCCTTCCTGGCGTACTGGCCCTTTAATCATTATATAATGTCTTTCCTTATCCTTTGTGGTGAATTTTACGTTAAAGTCTATTTTGTCAGAGATTAATATTGCCACTCGTGGTCTGTTTTGATTGTTGTTTGCTTGATATATATTTTTTTCCTTCCTTTGAGTTTCAGTTCGTGTCTTTAAGCCTAAGGTGTGTCTCTTGTTGGCAGTGTTTAGACGGATGGTGTTTTTCATCCATTCTGCCTCTCTCTGTCTCTTCATTGGTGCATTTAGTCCACTTAAATTCAACATAATTATTGATAGGTATAAGCTTAGTTTTGTCATTTTGATGTATTTTGTGTGTGTTGTTGACAGTTTATTTCTTCCACTTAATTTTCTATGCTGAGTCATTTTTCTTTATGTATTTTCTTTTCATCCTTTTCATTGCTGTTGATTTTGTATTTGCTGAGTCTTTAGGTTTTCTTTTTTTTTTATTTTGATATGCAGGATTGATAGTTTCCTTTGTGAGTACCTTAATATTTACCTCTATTTTTCTAAGTTTAAACCAATCTTTTAAATCTTTATATCGCCTTGACCTCCTCTCTGTATGAATGATCTATGACTACATTATTGATTCCCTCTTTTTTGTTTTAATGTTGTTATCTTTTACATATTGACATCTCTATTTCCCTATTTTCTGTGTTTTAGCCGTGATTTATTTTTGACTTCCGTATCTGGATTGATATCTGGCTGTTCTGTCCTGTGTTCTAGTCTTGGGTTGTTATCTGATGTTACTGATTTTCTAACCAGAGGACTCCCTTTAGTATTTCTTGTAATTTTGGTTTGGTTTTTACAAATTCCCTAAAGTTATGTTTATCTGGAAATGCCATCGTATTGAGAGACAGTTTTGCTGGATCTATGGCTCTTGGCTGGCAGTTTGTTTCCTTCAAGGCTTTATGCATGTCATCCCTTTGCCTTTTTGACTGCACGGTTTCTGCTGAGTAGTCAGGGCTTAGTCTTATTGACTCTCCTTTGTAGATGACTTTTCGTTTATCCCAGCTGCTCTTAAAATTCTCTCTTTATCTTTGGTTTTGTCAAGTTCGATTATAGTACATCTTTGTGACTTTCTTTTGGGATCTACCTTGTGTAGCGTTCTATGAGCTCTTGGGTAGATACCTTCTCATCTTTCACTATATCAGGGAATTTTTCTGCCATCAAATCTTCAACAATTCTTTCTGTGTTTTCCGTTATTCTCCCTGCTCTGGTACTCCAATCGCTCGTAGGTTATTCCTCTTGACAGAGTACCACATAATTCTTAGGGTTTCTTCATTTTTTTTTTTTTAATTCTTTTATTTGATTTTTCCTCAAATAAGTTGGTGTCAAGTGCTTTATCTTCAATGTTACTAGTTTTACCTTCCATTGCCTCGGTTCTGCCTCTATGACTTTGTATTGAGTTGTCTAAATCTGAAATTTTAGTGTTAATCTTTTGGATTTCTGTTTGCTGTCTATGGATTCTTTTAGCCTGTTAATTTGTCATTATGCTTCTGTATAACCTTATTAAGTTCCTCTATTGCTTTGTTTGTGTGTTCCTTGGCCTATTCTGAGTTTTGCCTGATCTATTTCCTGATCTCTTGAAGAGCTTTGCATATTAATCTTTTAAATTCTACCTACGGTAATTCCAAGAAGTTCTCTTCCTCCAGAAGGTTTCTTTATTATTTGTTTTGGTGGCTTGCTGAAGCCAGCATGGTCTGCCTTTGGTGTTGACTATTGTCTCTGAGCCATCAATAAATTGATATATTTATTTTATGTCTGCTTAATGTGTCCTAGTTTCTTGTTTTGTTTTGTTTTGATGTGCCCAAATAGGCTGGTGTGTGAGCTAGTTTGATTACCGACACCTTTGAAGCTCTCATGTCCTGCCACTACATGGTTAGAGCTGTTACTGTGTATGTGAGCCCAGAGTCTGTTTACTTTTCTTGTATGGATTCAGCTCAGGTGTCCAGGTAGTCAGTCACAAAGTTTGTGGTGCAGTCTCTCACTCACAGTCCTAGACAGGCAGGGATGATTGGAGTAGGTGCAGGTATCTGGCTGCAGTCTGGGGTCATGCGTTGACCAAGGCATGGAGCTGATAGTTGCCCCTTAGTGTTTGGGAGGAAAGTATGTCCCCATTCCTTAGAATCCATAGGTGGGTAAGTTTTGCAGCAGGACTATGGGCACCCAATGCTGTTTGCTGTAAGGACTGGGAGGCACCACTTATTCTTGGACACTGTCACATGTGGCTAGGCGGCATGGCTGGGGCCACCAGTCCTCAGGCCCCTGATGTGGGTAGGTGATGACCCTGCTCAATGGGCAGAACGGTGTCAAATGTCATGAATATTCCACTTCACCTTGTAGCTGATATAGTTGAAAATAGGCTTCAGGTACATACCCTGTTGTACTGTGCCACTGAGGGCCTACGCTGTTGAAATTGGCCCACGCAGGTCTATACAGGGGTGAAAGGCATTCAAAGTCTGTGAACCCCTTATGCCTGTGTCTTAGCAAAGGAGCTGTGCCTGCATGATTTCCCAGCTTAGGGGAGCTGGCAGATTATTTTTTGTTTGTTAATTTGTTCCTGCTCCAAAGCTGGGAGAATGGGTCAGAGTGTGTGACAGGTCCTACTTCTGGCCCAGGGGATAGAGCAATTGCTGAAGCCAGCCATGACTCAGTGCAGAGCAGGGAGGGGGCAGGTAAATGGGATAGAGGCTCTTCCCAAAGGGAGTGGTTTTTGATTCACATAGTAGGTTAGATGCATGTACTTATCTTTTGTCAATTGAGTGCCGTTTTTCACTGGTTCTGGAGGCTTGAGTAGGCTCTCTGCCTCTCAGTCTCTCCCAATTTGGAGAATGAGTCCCAGGTGCCACTACTTGCCTCACCACACACACCAGCCAATCCAGCCTGCGGGGTGCAGGTTCCTGCTGGGTCAGGTCTGGCAAATCCTCACTGCTTCTGAATCGTGTCTCCCTCCCCCTGCCACTCGGTCCGATTCCTCCTCAACTTTGCCTTTGATGTTCAGGCCTCCTAGAATACCATATATAATCAATTCACCTGTTTTTTTGGGGTCCTTGTTGTAAAAGGGACCACAGGAAATGTCTGACTACTCCGCCATCTTAGCCTCATCTCTCCGTTTGCATTTTTTTTCCATTCGCTTCTCCATAGCCTTCTGTGGCGCATTGTGTATGCGTGAGCTCCTGGAAGCCAGGGTCAGGGATCCTGTGTCCTCGGAGGTCTGAGGATTATTGATGTGGGGATATGGATTAGCAGTGTCGCATGTGCAGCAGCTGTAGGAGCAACTGAGTCGGGTGTTGCACTCCTTGTATTCCAGTCCACACCTGATGTTGTTCGGAGGTGTCTGGAAGGGCTGTGACAGTGAGGAGACAAGGGGGTCTGTTGAGCTGGGCTTCTTACTGCACAAAATCTCTATAGGCTAGCCACTCTAGCAGACTGCAGGATGGCCAATCCCAGATTCCCTCAGGGCCTGGGGAGTCCTGTTTCTTCCTCCCTCCTTTCTTCTTTGATTTACTGCTGGGGTCTGCAGGGGCAGCTGGTGGAGAAGCAGTCTCTGCAGCAGGCTGGGGAGAAGTTCTGGAAGGTTGCATGGTGCTGTAGTCAGAGATGGCCTGAGTGTTATCCCCAACTCACTGGTGCTCTGGAGGGCTGCTCTCTTCTCCTGGGATAGGTCTTCGGCAGTGACACAATAACCTTTCTGGGAGGCTGGAGACAGAACCATAGTGTCCCCTTACCTAAGTTGCAGCAGAGGAATCTTATGCTTCCGGGGCCTAGAACTATCAGATATGGGTAAGACATTCCTTGAGTTTTGTTTCCGCACTGAAGTTGCATCCGGAAACTTTTAACACGGGATCTTCCTCTGAGATGACACTGAAGCTGAAAAGTTAGACCGATGGCCCTCCACGCTCACTTTCTCTGTGGAGCCAGACCGATGGCCCTCCACGCTCACTTTCTCTGTGGAGCCAGACTGATGGCCCTTTATGCTCACTTTCTATGTGGAGCTAGACTGATGGCCCTCCATGCTCACTTTCTCTGTGGAGCCAGACTGATGGCCCTTTATGCTCACTTTCTCTGTGGAGCTAGATTGATGGCCCTCCATTGCTCACTTTCTATGTGGAGCTAGACCAATGGCCCACCATGCTCATTTTCTTTGGGAAGCTAGACGAATAGCCCTCGTGCCCACTTTCTCTGTGGAGCTCTGGAGCAGACAAGACTGGGATGCAGCTGGGCTGTTCCTCATCTGCAACAGTGGGAAACCTCCCGTGGAGCTGTATGAGCCCGTGGTGGTGTTTTGTTTGATGTGTGAGCTCAGAAAGGAGGTCTAGGATGTCTTGATGGAATTGTCTTCTGAGCTCTTGGAATGGAAGCTTATCTTCAGAGGCCCAGGCCGGGGCACAAAGGAAGAGAGGCCTCTGTTGACCCTGAGGGACCTAAATGCAGACCATACTCTCCCAGTGCCATTAGGGCCCCTTCTCTGACCATTCTTACTTTTCCCCAACTGCACGGTCTTCCTTCTGCTTCACCATCCCACTCCTGCTCTCTTTGATGACCTTCAACACAATCTTCTCTGAGCAAGAGCCACATAGAGTGTACCAAACAGTGTGTCAATTTGTCCACTCATTTGCTGGGTTGATCTTAGAGTGACAAGCAGATAGTATCTGCTTCCTCTGAATGTGATGCCCCCAGAAAGGAATACAGGGCCCACAGGATCACAAAAGAATGTCTCAGAGCTGCCATGACAAACTGCCAGAATGGACTCACTGGATACTGGCAGGGTGGCCTGTCAGTCGATACAGGAGCAGCGGCAGCTGGGTTACAATGACCAGCTGAGGGAATACAGAGGGAGTGGTGAGTCTGCTGGAGGCAGCCAGATGCCCCTAGCCATCTCTCACTCCCCTATGCTGGCAGTGGAATGAGGGGCAAAGTTTGCCCAGGAAACTGTCCATATGATCAGTTTCATAAAGTCAGTCCTTGAATAAGAGCAATTGGAGAGCTAAGCATTGAGCGTTTTCCTTTAGCTGCCAACAAGGCCAATCGTGAAGCATGCACTGTTTGGCCTGTTGCTGGAACGCATCTTTTGAATCTGTCATCAAAGAATGAGTGTGCACATGGTGGCACGAGGGATGAATTCGTGCACAGAAAGTACAAGGTGCAGGCAGGTACACAGAACAGCACGAGGTACAGTGGGGCTTATGGGACATAGAAGGAAAGGACTGATGCATTTAGGAAGCAAGAGGAAAGGGCAGGATCAAAGGCTGCATTTCAGTCCCTATGGCACTTTTGGGCTCTTGATAAAGGTCACTGGCATTTGGCTTAAGGGAGAAGATCATACTGCCAGAAGCAGCGGCCCTCCATCCTGGCCCCAGTCCTGTCAGGTGACTGTGTAGGACAGAGTGAAGCACGGTGTCCCAGGAGCTGAGAGAGTGGGAATTGCTGGGGTGCCAGGCTCCAGGTTCTGCAGCTCCTGTATGTTGTGGCAGCTTTGAGGTCAGTGCCTATGTGTTTACCTGCCCTTTCCCCCAAGAATCAAGGAGGGGTTGCTTGCCAATAACAGAAGTGCTGGGGTGGGAGCACGGTGGTGGGCGGTGCAGGCTGGGAGAGACGTACTGATCACATGACCCCAGCAGTGCCACTCCCAGGTATTCAACCAAGCAGAATGGAAACCTACAAACAAACCTGTATGTGAATATTTTAGCTGTTATTCATAGCAACTAGATGTGGGACCATTGGGGCTATCCAATTTTTCTTGAGTGAGTGTAATTGTTAATTAATCTGGGAATAACAATATTTTACCAATTGTAATAAAATGTAGAAGCCTTACAGCCACATAGATCCTTTTACCCTCCAGTCTGTGTTACAGTTGTCATATGTATTACATCTAACCCAAAAAACCCAACCTATTGTCATCGAGTGGACTCCAACTCACAGCAAACCTACAGGACAGAGTAGAATTGCCCCTCAGGCTTTCCAAGGAGCGGCTGGTGATTCAAACTGCTGACCTTTGGATTAGCAGCCTCGCACTTAACCGCTGCACCCCCAGAGCTTCAGGTGCTACTTCTACATGAATAGAATCCCATTATCTGAGACTGGGATAATGTTTGCTTTCAAAAGTCATGCATATATTAAAGAATTTAAGAGGAGAAAAATAGGCCTTCTGCTTACCCAAGTACTTCTCATTTCTGTTGCTCTTCCTTTATTCCTGAAGTTCCAAGCTTCCCTCTTGTATCATTTCCGGAAGAAGCCCCTTCACCTTTTTAGGGCGAGTCGCCTAGTGACGAATTCTCTTCGTCTCCTTCAGTATTTGCGTGTGGTTGTTTTTTGTTTGTTTGTTTTGACCTGTGATGCTTAAAGATATTTTAGCTGCATGCAGAATTCTGGGCTGACAGTTCTTTTCTTTCACATTTAACTTTGTTAGTCCAACCTCTTTTGGCCTCTATGGTTTCTGAAGAGAAATTGCAGGTCTTCAAATTGATATTCCTTTATGTATAATGTGTCGCTTTTCTCTGACTGCTTTCAAGATTTATTGTCATCTTTGCTTTTCAGCAGATTGATTATGGTGTGTCAAGGTAAGTTTTTCTGAACTTCTCGATCCATGTTTCACAAAGTTGGCAAGTTTTTAACTTGCTCACCTGCAGGCTCGTTCCTGGTGCCTGGCTGAAGGCACTAACAGGCCCTCAAGGAGGCACTGTGTGGGCTCTGACCCTCTCTTGTCGGGTGATGATGATGATGACAGGGATGATGACAAACGTGCATGTAGGACTTCTGTAATGGGTAATGTTAAGTGTCAATTTGGCTAGGCTATGATTCTCAGTGGTTTGACATGTGCTCTTCCATAATATAATTATCTTCTATTTTGTGATCAGATTCGATCAGCCAATCAGTCAAAAGGGGAGTTTCTTTGGGGTGTGGCCTGTCTCCGGTACGTAAATGGATGTTCTGGCAAAGCTTACTCGCTTTCTCAACACTGCACTCTCTTTTCTCTTGACCTCTGGTTCTTGGGACATAAGCCAGCAGAGGTTTCTGATTTTGGGTTCTCCAACCCTGCAAACTTGTGAGCCAACAGAGGCTTTCAACCTGTCCATTGATCCAGAGATTTGGGACTTTCCAGCCTCCACAATTGTGTGAGCCATTTCCTCGAAATAAATTTCTCTCTATATATATGTATATATTTATATTCATACACTTCACTGGGCTTACTCCTCTAGAGAACCCAGACTAAGCTTGCTTTGTGCCAGACACTGTTCTAAACTCATCGCGTATACTATTTTTCCAAATTTAATCCTCACAATGACTCTGTGGAGTAGGTACAATTATCACTCTTGTTTTTCAGACAGAGGAAAGGAGGCATGCGGAGGTATAACAAATGGTCTTACGTCGCCTGAGTATAAGTTGCAGCAGCAGAGGCTTGATCCCAGGTGATACAGCTCCAGAGCCCATGCTCTGAGCTGGATCCTAAGCAGGCCTTGAGACCTCCACTAGAAACCGGGTTCCTGGTCTGCTGTCATCCTGCCTAAGCTCTTTGGAGTAGAGGTGGGGGAAGGAGGAGATGGTATTGGGCAGCCTGCACACCAGGCCTGGGGGCAGAAGTGGTACCTGTCCTTTCAGCAGTGACCCTCAAGCCCTGGCAGCCATATTTCTTTTCTTTTCTTTCTTTTTTTAAAATTTTGCTGTGCTTTAAGTGAAAGTTTACAAATCAAGTCAGTCTCTCACACAAAAACTTATATACACCTTGCTACGTATTCCCAATTGCTCTCCCCCTAACGAGACAGCCCGCTCCCTCCCTCCACTCTCTCTTTTCGTGTCCTTTTCGCCAGCTTCTAGCCCTCTCTACACTCTTATCTCCCCTCCAGGCAGGAGATGCCAACATAGACTCAAGTGTCCACCTGATCCAAGAAGCTCATTCCTCACCAGCATCCCTCTTCAACCCATTGTCCAGTCCAATCCAATCCCTGTCTGAAGTGTTGGCTTTGGGAATGGTTCCTGTCCTGGGCCAACAGAAGGTCTGGGGGCCATGACCACTGGGATCCATCTGGTCTCAGTCAGACCTTTAAGTTTCTGGTCTTTTTATGAGAATTTGGGGTCTGCATCCCACTGCTTTCCTGCTCCTTCAGGGCTTCTCTGTTATGTTCCCTGTCAGGGCAGTCCTTGTTTGTAGCCAGGCACCATCTAGCTCTTCTGGTCTCAGGCTGATGTAGTCTCTGGTTTATGTGGCCCTTTCTGTCTCTTGGGGTCCTAATTACCTTGTGTCCTTGGTGTTCCTCATTCTCCTTTGATCCAGGTGGGTTGAGACCAATTGATGCATCTTAGATGATCGCTTGCTAGCATTTAAGACCCCAGACGCCTCTCTCCAAGGTGGGATGCAGAATTTTATTGAATAGGTTTTGTTATGCCAATTGACTTAGATGTCCCCTGAAACCATGGTCCCCAAACCCCCACCCCTGCTACGCTGTGGCAGCCATATTTTCTGACCCACACTGACCTACACTGGGCCCACTGGAGCCTGTTTGCCAGGGACTAGGCCTTGGCCTTCATGAATACTGATCTGTCTGAGCTAGACCCTTGGAAGAAGTGATGAACAATAGATTGGAATTTCCATAAACATGCAAATGCTCTTCTCAGAAAAAGTGTTTTTTTTTTTATCCTCTCATTAATGATGTTGATGGTAATAAAAGCTTCTATTTCTTGGACACTTACAGTCACCCTATCATTTTGCTACATACTTCCATGATGTCTCTCACTGAACCCTCACAACTCTGTGATATGAGATCCTACAGAACCTACAAGGCAGACAAGGAAGAGGAAGAAAACTGATTTATTCTGAATTCTTTGGAAGAAGAAGGAGGGAGGAGTGTTTGTGATTGGGGTGTGAAGACACGCAGAGGGGATGGGATAACATGGTGTTAGTCCCTGCCAAACCACCTGCTTAGGATGGAGCCTCAGAGCAGAAAGGGGCAGAGCCAGAAACCCAAGGAGCTTGTATTAGTGTCCTGTGGCTGCTGTAACATATCAGTACAGAATTTGTAGCTTAAAACATCAGAAATTCATGTATTCACAATTCCAAAGTAACCTGCTGCCATACAGCTGATTCTATTCCAACTCATAGAGAACCTATAGGACAGAGTAGAACAGGTCCACAGGGTTTCCAAGGCTGTAATCTTTATGGAATTAGACTGCCACAATTTCCCCTTGCAGTGGTTGGTATGTTTGAATTGGCAACCACTGTCGATGTACTACTGCAACCTTTTTTGAATTATCTTCAGCAAAATTTTGCCTGTGATATCAATATTGTTTGATAGTTCACATTCCATTGAATCACCTTTCTTTGGAATGGCACATATATGGATCTCTTCCAGTTAGTTGGCCAGGTAGCTATCCTCAAACCTGTGAAGATTACATAAGTCAATATTTGTAAAACACTTAGCACAGTGCCTGGCACATGAAAAGGTGTTCAATGGTGAGCAGATATTGTTATTATTTTTATTATGTTATTGTTATTAAGCTCTCTAATAAAAGCACATAAAAAGTCAATCCAAAGAATGGAATAGTGAAACAAGCTTGTTTCACTATTAGGAAAGGCTTCATGGAGAAGGTGATGTTTGAATGGATCTTTAAATTTAAGTTCTTCATACAAAAATCAGAAAATACAGATCAACATGAAGAAAAAATGAAATCGATCAAGGACCAGTGAGGGTTCATTCTGGATACAGAAACCACACAGTGTTTTAAACAGTGGCCATTTAATATAAAGAATTATTGAGGGAGGTTAGGAGAATATAAGATGTAAGGAGAACTCTAAAGGAGATTCCCAAGCGAGATACCTAAGGAAGGCAACACTTGGAAGAGGCCCCCACCCCAACGATGTATTTCAAATCTCACTGGAGAAAAAGGTTCTCTGGGTTTTCAGGGCCAGATGTGGTCCACAGTCCCTAGGTAAATGAGAAACCCCCTCCAGGTGTGCTGAGATGTAGCTGATAGGCAGGCAAGAAGGAGTTGAGTTGCTACTGTAAACAGGAAGTCTGGAGTGGGTGGTGTCCTTGTTGGTGTCCTTGTTGGCAGGGTTGTGTGAGGTGGTCACCTGCCAAGCCCTGAGAGGCCCTGAGGAACGGTGCATTTCCTGCATGTGACTGGGGCAGAGCACAGGTGGGAAGAGGACAGTCATGTCTGCAGGCCTGAGGTGAAGTGAGCTGCCCTAGGTCACATGGCCTGACAGCCACTAAGCCGGGAATGGGAGCCAATGCTCTGAGATTCAGGCCCAGGTCAGCCAGTTTGTTAACAAAGAGGTGAGGGACTTTGCACAGGGAAAGAAAGGGAAGGACTCTGGAATGTCTGTTTCCTCACGTGGCAAAAGAGATCAATAACAGAACCACCTTGTGCAACTGTGGGGTTGCTTGCTGTGGCCCAGCCCAGGGCCTGCCACCCTGTACTAGGAATGTGAGAGTGGAAGGTGGATAGAAGGCTGGAGGTTCAGGAGTCCCTGAAGGTGGTGGGAAAGTGTGAAGGGGCAGGGGTGGAGCTTCAGAAGCCAGAGGCAGGGTTTGAAATTTTGGAGCAGGCCTTGGAGTTTCAAGTTTTTATGTGCTGTGGGCAGAGCTTTGAGAAACCAAGACTAGGATTGTGGGTTTCAGGTTGGGCTTCTTGAATTTGGGGTAGGGTTTTGTGGCACCAACAGGTAAGTTCTGAGGAAGTGAACTAGGAGCCATATTAGGGAGCCAGGAGTTTGGTGTAAGTCCTGGATGGAAATGAGAAGGTCTCAGAGGAGCCGATGTTTGTGTTTTGAGGGGATATGGACTAATCTTTGTGGAGGTGGGGGTCAAGGCCCTGCAGCACCTATAGCATCAGTACTGGAGCCTGAGAACCCTCTCAGATTCTGAAGAGAAATGGGCGTGACTTGGAGGCACTTGTGTGGACTTGTGACCAGTCAAACGAACGGTGGGCTGTGCATGCACGTGACACCACTTTCCTCACCTGCATTCCCCTGTGGGACCAGAGACAGCACAGGCAGATGCGGGCAGTGGAGTAAGAAGGGGCACACCCCTCCTGGAAATCGGCAGAGCCATCCCCAGTCCAATGACCCTGGTTGGTGGTGGCACACCGTGGGGGTGGGTCCTGTAAGTTTGGTGGCTATGGTGGCATCCTGGATCTTTCACCTCTGGCAGTCAGGGTGGTCTGAGGGAGCAGAGGTTGGAGACTTTACCAGTGTTTGAAATGGGAACTTTGGGCAGTAGCATCTCAGGCACCTGGGCCCTGGTACGCAGCTGGCAGCCAGGAGTGTTTGTAAAGGTGACAGTCATGTTTCTGTGGAGCCAACATACACTTTTCCTTGAGTTTCTCATCCTTTAATCCACTGACTGACTGGAAAGTGTTCGCACCCTACAGCCCCAGGGGCACAGAATGTGGCGGTGTCCGTGGTGGATCCCAATCTTGGGGCCGCAGGGATGTGAAGTGTTTGCAATGCTTGCGATCTGAGACTTTGACAAGAACTAAGTAGCTTAAAATAAAGCAACTGTTCAGTGGTCTTATACTTTAGAAGTTCATTCGTCCAATATTCACATTTGAAAACTGTAGCCTTTGTTTATATTGTGCTGGTGACTGATGGTATGAAACCAAAAAATAATTTTATAATTGGATTTCTGTGTGTGTGTGTGTGTGTGTGTGTGTGTGTGTGATAATTTGGAGAGATTACTACAAACCACAGACGTGGTTATTTAAGAGTATTAGCAATGAAAGCCCCTGCTCTTTGTGCGAATCTATTACTCACAATACTCCTGCCTGCTGTCCTGCTTTCATTCCAGGCTTGGAGTTTGGTGAGATGGGGGTCCTAAAGCACAGAGTTGTGCATGTACATGTGGTGGACAACAGTGGAGTGTGGAGTCTGAAGTGACCCAGGAGGAAGCCCAGGGATATGAGCTCTGTGTCACCTCCTCTCCTTAGATCCCCTGGTTTACTAGGGAAGTGGCTGTGGTGAATGTTCAATTTGAACATGAAAACCCATTCTGGTTTTTCCTCCACAGTAGCCCCTGATGTTGCCCTTTCCTCTGTTCCACTGCTGCTGCCTCCAACACTCCAGGCCTTTCTTAGGCATGGGCTACTGTCACAGCCTTTCAGCTCAGCACCTGCCTGTCAGCTTCTTCCTGCCTAAACCATACAGTGCGCCACTACCAGAACTATTATCACCTGAAACACCACTTTCATCACATTAATTTCTATTTAAATACTTGTTACTGTTTTGAAAGACTTGGCTCTTGACTCAATGGCTGCTTTAGCCCAGGCAGATTTTAAGTGTTCCTGACCATGTAGAGCCAAGAAAACCCTCTACGATATGGGGTTGTTATGAGTCAAAATCAACTTGATGGCACCTAATGACAGCAACAACACTCAGTTCCAGGTAGTTTGATGTTGAGTTGCTGTGAATATTATGTCTCTGTTAGAAGGAGATTGGAAAGCTCTTGAGACAAGGATGATTGCTTGTGTCTTTTGAATTCCCCACTAATGTAGGTGGTCTTTTGGAAATATTCTGGTGAGCAGACTAACCTTGGCTGGCTTAGGAAAAAGATCCAAAAAAATATAATTTGTTTTTTGGCTTTCTTCAACTTCATTTCTACCGGAAACTGAACTTCAGCCTTTTTTATTCATAAAAGGATGCATTAAATTAAGTTATGTTCAAGCACCTACTGAGCCCTAAAAGGAGCCTTTGTGGTGCAGTGGTTAAGTGTTAAGTGGTTAATGTCGGCAATTCGAACTCACCAGCTGCTCTGCGGAAGAAAGCTGTGCAGTGTCATGGATTGATTTGTGTCCCCCCAAAATATCTGTCAACTTGGCTAGACCATGATTCCCCGTATTGTGTGATTGTCCACCATTTTGTCATCTGATGTGATTTTTCTGTGTGTTGTAAATCCTGTCTTTATGATGTAATGAGGTGGGGTTAGTGGCAGCTATGTCGATGACACTCAATCTACAAGATTTGGTTACGACTTCAACCAATCTCTTTGGAGATAAAAGGAAAGGGAAGCAAGCAGAGAGTTGGGGACCTCATGCCACCAAGAAGGCAGCATCGGTGGCAGAGTGTGTCCTTTGGACCTGAGGCTCCTGCACTGAGATGCTCCTAGTCCAGGGGAAGATTGATGAAAGAGACTTTCCTCCACAGCCAACAGAGAGAGAAAAAGCCTTCCTGAGAAAGTGGATTTCTCTTTGTTGAAGCCATCCACTTGTGGTATTTCTGTTATTGCAGCACTAGATAACTAAAACAGAGTCTGGTACCAGAAGTGGGGTGCTGTTCTAATAGATATCTAAAATGCAGAATCAGTTTTGAAACTGTGAATGGATACAGGACTCATAACAAAATGAGGAAGCTCTTACACTGGAGATGGCACAGGTGGTGAGAAGCAGCAGCAGAGAAATGGCAGCAGCAGAGAAACGGTAGCTTCAGAACCAGTGGAAGACAGCTCTGGAGCCAACCCACACATTGAGAGAGCTTAGTGCCTTTGTACAGGATGCTTCCTGGTAGAGTGTGGTGCCTCTAGGCACTTATCAGTGGACCTATGCTTGCCTGCCCACTGAGCCAGAAAGCTGAGTACCTTCTGATGGAAGTTTACTGGCAGAGCAGGGTGCCTCCAGACACTTATCAGTGGATCTACAGAACTTTAGGACACTTTTCCCAGCAAGGCAGACAAGGACAGTGAGACCTGAGGGGCTGAGAGGCCAAGGAACCAGGAAACAGAAGCTGAAGAGACAAGAAACACAGGGCGCAGAGTGCGTCCTTTGGACCCAAGTTTCCTGCACTGAGAAGCTCGTAGTCCAGGGGAAGATTGATGAGAGGGATCTTCCTCCAAGGCTGGTGGAGAAAGAGGGTCTTCCCTTGGAACTGACCACCTGAGTTTGGACTTCTGGCCTACCAGACTGTGAGAAAGTGGATTTCTCTTTGTTGAAGCTGCCCATTTATCGTATTTCTGTTATAGCAACACTAGATAACTAAGACATGCAGTGTGTTTAGGTAAAGATTTACAGCCTTGCAAACCCTATGGGAGTGTTCTACTTTGTCCTGCAGGATCACTATGAATCAGAATAGACTCAACGGTAGTGGATTTGGTTTTTTTGTTCATTTTTTTCCATGATCTTTCTCCTGAAATTAAAACTGATGAGCTCTTTCTGGATCCTGAATCAGGAATGTTTTTATTTCTTATAATTCTTTCCCTGATGTAGTATGAAGTGTTTCTCTAGTATGTGCTTTATAGCAAATCTGGATTTGCAACTTGGCTGCTATTTAGTAGAGCAGACAGATGCCAAGCCATTCTTTTTTTCCCCCTTGTGGCTTTTCTTTTGTGAAAGTGACACTTTTAATTTGGTGAAATTCTAACATAATTTCTGCTCTTTTCCTGCAGACATGGTGAGGCTACTGGCACAAAAGAGCAAGTTTTGGCAAGCAGTGAAAGATGACAAGTGTTATGACATCCAACTTTCTCATGTGACCTAGAAGAGCTCATTTTGGGCTCTCAAGCCCAAATTTGTTGTCATAATCATAGAAGTGAGTGGGGAGGAGCATTCCTTGTGCTCCCTTTGCACAAGGAGAGTAACTTGACCTTCCCTTCTATTAGACAGTCTCTACCGATCTCCGTATTTTTCCATATTAGATTGACATTCCCTGAGAATACCATGATTGCTGGACCATTAGATTCTGATGTAATCAGGGTTGAGCTCCACAAATCTTGCTAACTATATCAGTTTTTCTCTAACAGAGAACCACTCAACAGAACGGTGAACTCTGTGTGGGAGCGCCCTCTATGGATGAAAAAGATAGCTTTAATGATGCTGTTTGCTTAGCAACCATCTATTTTCAGAAAAGCGTTTCTTTAAGAGTACAGTTTTGAAACAATCATGTTTCATTTGGGTAGAAATTTGTAAACTTAGCTTCTGTTTCAGTGAAGTCATGTGGACTGAAAGTTATTGGCTTTTTAAAAAGGTACCTGGTGCATGAGCTCAAGAAAACGTCCCCAAACCTTACAAATTTAAACTTTGGGCAATAATCAGTTTAGTGTGGTGTTTAAATAGGTCATAAGCAGTAGAAATAAAGTACTTCACTGAAATCAGATCCATGTGTACTTTAATTTCACGGGGCTTTGAAGTCCTCCTTTCTTTTTACTCCCCAAAACTACAAAGTGGGAGAAAAGATAGTCTTTTTTTCATTTGCTGACTGTTCTTAAATAATGCAAATCATGATCTGCACTCTGTCGCCACCATTTTGTAGTTTACTCCTCCACCAAGAGCAAGGAGCATTTAGAAACCTGGCTTTTTAGTGGTGGGTTTCATGGTGGTAGCTGAGAAGACAACCACAGCTTGTCAGTCAAGGTGGGACACTAGAGCACCATGATCTTCTTTGGGTTTAAATGTTTTTATTCTGCTTTTTATAAAAAAATTTAAGGTTTTTTTTTTTCTTCCAAGAAGTGGAGCTAGGCAGTTATGAAACCCAAAATAGACCTTGAAGTGGCTCATCTTCCTCTGAGCTCAAACAGTTCACTTCAACTCTCCCATTCACAAAAGGCTCTGTGAGTCCCTCTTTGCTGTAACAAACCTTGGAAATCTTTGAGTGCATTTCTGCCATTACAGAGGCTCATATGCAGTTCCTAAACTAGCTGGATCTTACGATTTGGTTTTCACTAAGATTAAGTGGCCAACACTTAAAAAATGTATTTTGATTCCTTTGTTCTTTGACTAGCCTTAAAGGAATGAGGATAGAATGACTTCCTTTAAAAGCCATCATGTTTGGATGAAGGCTTGCTTTTTTGGAAGCACCTTGAAGGTCTTTCCAGGTTGTGGTTCTGCTCATTCAATAAGAGTTTGTTTTGAAGGAGGTGACACTGGCATAAATTAAGCCCAGGGACAGCCACTGGAAATAAGGTTAATATATGGGATCATTGGCTTTTGTAATTGCCAGTTTCACATACGCAGCACGGAGAAGATGCCTTTATCTGCCACGTCTGCTGGCTGCTGAGGAGTCGCCACTTCCCACCTGGCTTCTGCAAGGAGAGATGCTGTCGCCTGCTGAAGCTGCTTGTCCTCCAGGTCTCCGTGTTCACCTTCCAGATGGGACTGTAGGGGTTCATTGAGAGTGCCCAAATTCCTCCCTGGTCTGTCTCACCATCACCTGATGTCTCTTGTTCGCTGAAAGGAAGGCAGGCGTGTGAGGGTCTGTGGATCGTCATAGCTGTCGTTTACTCCAAGCCTCCCTATTCTGGTTTGGCCATGTAATTTACCACCCTACAGAGACACTTTTAAAAGTAAAAGGAGGTGCTGTCAATAATTATGTGAGAAACAGCTATGAAAAGGGCTGTCTAAGGCAAAGTGGGCCATTTGGTTGACCGAGGCTTATAGGACCATTGGGTCATCCTCTGTCTTGCAACTCACCCCATCACAGTAACAACTGGCAGCAGTTCTCCAAATGAGCGCTCCTCCTACTGGGAAATATTCAAAGTCCTCGCTTGTCTCATGGGGATCATATTAGTATCTACTGCATAAGTACCTCATTCAGTTCCTGTGAGGTTAATTTCACATATGCCAGACACTGGTAACAGTGTGCAAAGACATATATTGAAGTATATCCATTGTAACAGGCAAAGTCCAAAAGTATCCTAAAAACTCTTCAGTAGGACACTGATTATTTCATGCTTGGATTATGATATAGCTGTTAAAAAGATTAGATTGAGAATGACTTCATGTCGGGGGGCGGGGAGTGGCATCCATGGGGGTGACCTCAAAGTCAGAAGCAGGATGAGAGGTCAAGCCTGCAGATATGGTGGTTGAGGGACTGGAACCGACCGCAGAAGCAGCACTTAGCAGGCTGGTGGAGAGAGGGGCACTAAGGTCCCCGATTGCAGAGGGCTCTGTGAGAAGGAGAAGGGGAATCCACACTCCTGGGTGTAGGTGACACCATTCTGCAGGTGCTGGGAGCAGCAAGGAGGGCAGAACTGGCCTCTGCTGCAATTGTGACTGAGGTCCGGGGATGCAGAGGGCCTCCTTCCTCCCCTCAGAGGGCCCACCAAATTGGCTTGAACATGAAGGGGGAAGGAACTGAGTAGGGGCTACAGGGGAAGGTGAATCAGGAATTGGGCTCTTCATCTCCCAGTCCCCATCTGGTCTGAGGAAGGGAGAGGGGGAGGACAGGAGACCTATCTGATAGGTCAGCCAGTCAGCCATGTCAATGCCTGACAGAGAAAGGAAGGAGGGGTGGGCAGCAAGGTGAAAGGTGCTGAGGGCAGTGAGCAAAAAGAGGTGCTTGAAGGGACATTGACAGTGAGAAGAGGAGGGTTGGTGAGCGGGGCTTCTCCAATACAAAGGAGCTGCTGAGGTGCCTGCTCCAGCAGATTCCAGGACAGCCACTGAGCCTAGGAAGTCCTGCTTCTTCTTATGTAGCTTCAGCTGAGCCTAGGGGATCCTGCTTCTTATGCCTCTTCATCTGTGGATTAATGCTGGGGCTGGAAGGGCAGTTGGTGGAGGAGCCATCCCTGCAGCAGGCAGCTGGAAGGATCAAACACTTGTGGGTCGTCATGCCCTTTCCTGTGACCCATTGTGGAGATCTGACCAGATCCTGCTGGGGTGGGGGCATGGTGGCCATAGGGCAAGCCTGGAGACACACTTACCATAGGACCCAGCAATCTTATTCCTAGGTGTTGACCCAAGAGACATGAATACTTTTGTTCACACAAAAACCTGCATGTGAATATATGTGCTGTTGTTATATTTTCAACTGCTTTATTCATTTCCTCGAGGACTATTGAAATTACTCAATTTTTCTTGAGTGGGTTTAGAAGTGTCTTTAATGATTGCTCTGGGGATAACATATATACATATACATATACGTATACGTATACGTATACATATACGTATACATATACATACTGATCATTTGGAAACCCTGGTGGTGTAGTGGTTAAGTGCTACAGCTGCTAACCAAAAGGTCAGCAGTTCGAATCTGCCAGGCGCTCCTTGGAAACTCTATGGGCAGTTCTACTCTGTCCTATAGGGTTGCTATGAGTCAGAATCAACTCAACGGCAGTGGGAGTGGGTTTACTGATCATTTCAGTCTAATTAGAGTTAATATTTTACGAATTCTAGTAAAATGTAGTAGCCTTACAGCCATATAAATTTCTTATATCCCCCAACCTTTGTATTTCAGTTATGATATACTTAGGTCTTTGGTCCATTTTGAGTTAGTTTTTGTGCATGGTGTGAGGTATGGGTCTTGTTTCATTTTTTTGCAGATGGATATCCAGTTATGCCAGCACCATTTGTTTAAAAGGCTGTCTTTTCCTCCATATAACTGATTTGGGGACTTTGTCAAATATCAGCTGCTCATATGTCATATGTGGTTGGATTTATGTCTGGATTCTCAATTCTGTTCCATTGGTCTATGTATCTGCTGTTGTACCAGTACCAGGCTGTTTTGACTACTGCGGTGGTATAATAGGTTCTAAAATCAGGTAGAGTGAGGCCTCCCACTTTGTTCTTTTTCTGTAATGCTTCACTTATCCAGGGCCTCTTTCCCTTCCATATGAAGTTGGTGATTTGTTTTTTCATCTCATTAAAAAATGTTATTGAAAAAAAAAATGTTATTGGAATTTGGTTTGGAATTGCATTAAATCTATAGATCGCTTTTGATAGAATAGACATTTTTACAATGTTAAGACTTCCTACCTATGAGCAAGGTATGTTTTTCCACTTATGTAGGTCTCTTTTGGTTTCTTGCAGAAGTGTTTTGTAGTTTTCTTTGTATAAGTCTTTTACATCTCTGGAAAGATTTATTCCTAAGTATTTTATCTTCTTGGGGCCTACTGTAAATAGTATTGATTTGGTGATTTCCTCTTCAATATTCTTTTGGTTGGTGTACAGGAATCCAACCGATTTGTGTATGTTTATCTTGTATTCTGATCCTTTGCTGAACTCTTCTATTAGTTTCAGTAGTTTTCTTGAGGATTCCTTAGTGTTTTCTGTGTATAAGATCATGTCATCTGCAAATAGAGGTACTTTTACTTCTTCCTTGCCAATCTGGATGCCCTGTATTTCTTTTTCTAGCCTAATTTTTCTGGCTAGGACCTCCAGCACAATGTTGAATAAGAGCGGTGATAAAGGGCATCCTTGTCTGGTTCCTGACCTCAAGGGGAACGCTTTCAGGCTCTCTCCACTTAGCAGGATGTTGGCTATTGGCTTTGTATAAAAAAATGCCCTTTATTATGTTGAGGAATTTTCTTTCTATTCCTATTTTGCTGAGAGTTTTTATCATGAATGGGTGTTGAACTTTGTCAAATGTCTTTTCTGCATCAATTGATAAAATCATGTGATTCTTTTGTTTTATTTATATGATGGATTACATTAATTATTTTTTTAATGTTGAACCATCCCTGCATATCTGGTATGAATCCCACCTGGTCATGGTGAATTATTTTTTGGATATATTGTTTAATTCTATTGGCTAGAATTTTGTCGAGGATTTTTGCATCTACGGTCATGAGGGATATAGGTCTGTAATTTTCTTTTCTTGTGGTGTCTTTACCTGGTTTTGGTATCAGGAATATGCTGGCTTCATAGAATGAGTTTGGGAGTATTCCATCCATCCTTTTCTGTGCTCTGAAATACTTTTGTAGTAGTGGTGTTAACTCTTCTCTGAAAGTTTGGTAGAACTCCTCAGTGAAGCCATCCGGGCCAGGGCTTTTTTTTGTTGGGAATTTTAAAATGACCTTTTCAATCTCTTCCTTTGTTATGGGTCTATTTAGTTGTTCTACCTCTGTTTGTGTTAGTTTAGGTAGGTAGTGTGTTTCTAGGAATTCATCCCTTCTCAGTTTTCAGATTTGATAGATAGAATTTTTCATAGTAATCTGATATGATTCTTTTAATTTCAGTTGAGTCTGTTGTAATATCGCCCATCTCATTTCTTATTTGGGTTATTTGCTTCCTCTCCTGTTTTTCTTTTGTCAGTTTGGCCAATGGTTTATCAATTTTGTTGATTTTTTCAAAGAACCAGCTTTTGATCTTATTAATTCTTTCAATTGTTTTTCTGTTTTCTATTTCATTTTGTTCAGCTCTAATTTTTATTATTTGCTTTCCTCTGGTGCCTGAGGGTTTCTTTTGTTGCTCTCTTTCTATTTGTTCAAGTTGTAAGGATAATTCTTTGATTTTTGCCCTTTCTTCTTTTTATATGTGTGCATTTATTGATGTAAATTGACCTCTGAGCACTGCTTTTGCTGTGTCCCAAAGGTTCTGATAGGAAGAGTTTTCATTCTCATTGCATTCTATGAATTTCTTTATTCCATCCTTAATGTCTTCTATAATCCAGTCTTTTTTGAGCAGGGTATTAAAAAAAAAATTTTTTTTTTTTTATTGTTCAGTTTCCAGGTGTTTGATTTCTTTTCCTTGCTTTTTCTGTTATTGATTCCCACTTTTATGGCTTTATGGTCAGAGAAGATGCTTTGTAATAGTTCAATGTTTTGGATTCTGCTAAGTCTTGCTTTATAACCTAATATGTGATCTGTTCTAGAGAATGTTCCATGTGCACTAAGAGAGAAAGTATACTTGGCTGTTGTTGGGTGGAGTGTTCTTTATATGTCTATGAGGTCAAGTTGGTTGATTGTGGCATTTAGATCTTCTGCGTCTTTATTGAGCTTCCCTCTGGATATCCTGTCCTTCACTGAAAGTGGTGTGTTGAAGTCTCCTACTATTATTGTGGAGCTGTATATCTCACTTTTCAATGCTGATAGAGTTTGTTTTATGTATCTTGCAGCCCTGTCATTGGGTGCATAAACAGTTAATATGGTTATATCCTCCTGTTATATTGTCCCTTTAATCATTATACGGTGTCCTTCCTTATCCTTTCTGATGGATTTAACTTTAAAGTGTATTTTGTCAGAAATTAATATTGCCACTCCTGCTTTTTTTTTGATTGTTGTTTGCTTGACGTATTTTTTTTCCATCCTTTGAGTTTTTGTTTGTTTGTGTCTCTAAGTCTAAGGTGTGTCTCTTGCAGGCAGCAGATAGACAGATCGTGTTTTTTAATCCATTCTGCCACTCTCTGTCTCTTTATTGGTGCATTTAGTCCATTCACATTCACTGTAATTGTGGATAGGTATGAATTTAGTGCTATTATTTTGATGGCTTTTTTTGTGTGTTACTGACAGTTTCTTTTTCCCACTAAATTTTTTGTGCTGAGTAGATTATCTTTACATATTGTCTTTTCCTCTTATTCATTGTTGTTGATTTTGTTTCTGCTCAGTCTCTATTTTTTTCTAGTAATTTATTTTGATGTGTAGGATAGTTTGTCTCCTTTGTGGTTACCTTATTATTTACCCTATTTTTCTAAATTTAAACCTAACTTTTATTTCTTTGTATCACCTTGTCTTCTCCGTATGAAAGATCTATGACTACATTTCTTAGTCCCTTTTTATTGTTTTAATGTTTTCCTCTTTCATGTAGTAACATTGATGTTTCCCTGTTTGAGCATTTTTTTATCTTGATTTATTTTTATGATTTCCCTGTCTGGGGTCACATCTGATTACTCTGAGCAGTCTTAGGTTGATACCTGATATTATTGATTTTCTAACCAAAGAACTCCCTTAGTATTTCTTGTAGTTTGGGTTTGGTTTTTATGAATTCCCTAAGCTTCTGTTTATCTGGAAATGTCCTAATTTCACCTTCATATTTGAGAGACAGTTTTGCTGGATATATGATTCTTGTCTGACAATTTTTTTCCTTCAATTTTTTATATGTCATCCCATTTCCTTCTTGCCTGCATGGTTTCTACCGAGTAGTCAGAGCTTACTCTTATGGACTCACCTTTGTAGGTGACTTTTCACCTAACTGCTCTTAAAATTCTCTTTTTATCTTTGGTTTTGGCAAGTTTGATTATAACATGTCTTGGTGACTTTCTTTTAAAATTTACCTTATTTGGAGTTCAATGAGCATCTTGGATAGATATTTTCTCATCTTTCACAATATCAAGAAGTTTTCTGCCAACAATTCTCTCTGTATTTTCTGTTATCCCTCCCTGTTCTGGAACTCCAATCACTCGTAGGCTATTTCTCTTGATAGAGTCCCACATGATTACCAAGATTTCTTCGTTTTTTAAAATTCTTCTATCTGATTTTCCTTCAAACATATTGGTGCCAAGTGCTTTATCTTCAGGTTCACAAATTCTGCCTTCCACGTGCTCAATTCTACTCCTCTGACTTTCTATTGCATTGTCTAAGCCTGTAATTTTATTGTTA
This sequence comes from Loxodonta africana, assembly GCF_030014295.1. Taxonomy (NCBI): domain Eukaryota; kingdom Metazoa; phylum Chordata; class Mammalia; order Proboscidea; family Elephantidae; genus Loxodonta; species Loxodonta africana. The sequence goes on from NC_087355.1 coordinate 6,947,490, forward strand.
ATCCCCTGAATTTCTGATTGCTGTCTGTCTATGGATTTTTCCAGCTTATTATATTCTTCATTATGTTTCTGAATAATCTTTTTAATTTCTTCAACTGCTTTATCTCTGTGATCCTTGGCTTGTTCTGTGTATTGTCTGATTTCCTTCCTGATGTCTTGAAGGGTTCTGTATATTAATCTTTTGTCTTCTGCCTCCGGTAATTCCAGGAAGGCACTTTATCTGGAAGATCCCTTGATTATGTTTTGAGAGCTGCTCAAAAAAAAAAAAAAAATTTTTTTTTTTTATTTTTGAGGTGATCATGGTCTGTTTCTTTATGTGACTCGATATTGACTGTTGTATCCAAGGCATCTATAAGTTATCAGTTTATTTTATGTTTGCTTACTGTATCCTAGCTTCTTCCTTTGTTTTGTTTTGATATGCCCAGATGGGTTGCTTGAATGAGCTAGCTTGATTATTTTCACCTTTGGAGCTCTGACGTCCTGTCCCCAGATAGCTACAGCTGTTATCAGGTATATCGGTCTAGGAGTCCATTCACTTTTTTTGTATGAATTCAGCTCAGGTGTCCAGGTAACTGATCATCAAATGTGCGATACAGGTTCTGTCCTACAGTCTTAAAGGGACGGGGTGATTGGTGTATGTCACAGTATCTGATTGCAGCAGGGGTCACACTCTGAACAAGACAGGGGGCTGAGAATCATCCCCCAAGTGTCCTTGAGGAAAGAATGTCCCTGTTCCCTACAGTGTACAGGAGGGTGGGTTCTGCAGACAGACGATGGACACCCTATGTTTTGGCTGTAAGGACTGGGAGGTACCAGTTATCCTTGGACCCCTGTCACAGGTGGCTGGGTGACCTGAGTGAAGCCACCAGTCCTGAGGCTTCTGATGTAGGTAGGCGAGGACCCTGTTTAATAGGCAAAGCGGTGTCAAACATCAAACAGCCACCTCTCCACCACACAGCTGAAACAGTTGCAGTCTGCCAACAAGGGCCTATTCTCCTGAAATAGGCCCACACAAGTCTAGCAGGGGGGAAAGGTACTCAAAGTTCATGAACTGTTTATTCTTGGACAGAAACCGCTTCTGTTCTGAGCTCCCCTGGTTAGTAGAGCTGGCAAATTATCTTTTCCTCCAATTGAGAATTTATTCCTTCTCCATGGCCTGGAGGATGGCTCTTGGTGCTCAACAGGGCCTATCTCAGGCCCAGGGAAATGAACAGCTGCTGAAGCTGGCTTGGGGGGGGGGCATGGTAAAATATACGCAAGTACTTAGCTTTTGCCGAGAGCACCGTTCTTCTCTGATTCCAGAGGTGTGAGTAGGCTGTGTGGCTGGCTGCTTCTCCTTGAGGAAACTGCAGCCAAACACTAGTACCAGCCCACCACAGCCGCTCCCGGGAATGGTGCCAGAGGGCTCCTGGCGATTCAGAACCAGAAACTCCTCTCCACTTCTGAACCGTCTCTTCCTCCCCCTGACCCTCAGTTCATTTTCTAACTTTGCCTTTCACGCTCAGGGCTCCTAGCTTGTCATAAATATACTCATTTCATTTGTTTTTTCAGGTCCTTGTTGTAAGAGGGCTTGCTGGGAATGTCTGTCTATTCCGCCATCTTGGCCACACCTGTGATTCTTTTTAATTTGGTGGCAACTGCTGAGGAGTGACCAAAGCAGTGACAGAGGGTGGCCAGATGTTCTGCATAGTGTCCCCCTACTCTCAGAATCTGTGAGCTGAACGGGTGGAGGGACATAATCTACTACAAAATCCTGTGTTGTAAAAGCTGTGAAACAACATCATCTTGTATTATTTATTTCCTGTAAATGTAAGTGCCTGAAAACTGTGATAGTTGCTAAGTCATGGGCACAACCATAGCTAAGCTTTTGCACAGTTCTCTGTAGAAAAGGTCAGGAGTACTGAGTTAAGTATGACATCAAATAGCATTAATAGAGATTCGATCTTTTTAAAGGTGTAATTCTACGTGAAAACACTGGCTACTACATATTTATATACATTTTTATTTCTCTCGCCCTCTTTGCCCATTATTTTTTTCTCTATATGTAACTAGCTCACTTTGCAATTCTGTGGCACATAGCAACCCTGCAGGACAGAGTAGAGCTGCCCCGTAGGGCTTCCAAGGAGCAACTGGTGAACTCCAACTGCCGACCTTTGGTTAGCGGCCGAACGCTTAACCACTGCGCTGCCAGGGCCCTGTTGTGTATTAAAAAAACCAAAAACCCATTGCCGTCTAGTCAATTCCGACTCATAGCGACCCTATAGGACAGGGTGAACTGCCCCATAGAATTTCCAAGGAGCTCCTGGTGGATTTGAACTGCCAACCTTTCGGTGAGTATCCCTAGCACTTAACTACTACTCCACAGGGTTTCCTGTTGTCTGCAAACCCAATTCCTCACCCTATTTCTCCGTGTGTCACTGTGTGTGAAAAACTGGCTACTCGTGAGGTAGTTGACGTAAAAGTTGAGTTTTCACCGGAGCTTTCCTCTGACGAGTTGAATGGACTGAGTGAAAGCATATAACTGATACCCCTGTAAAGGTAGAATTTAGATAACCTCCAACGTTTAAAAGTAAGTGTGTTTCACTTCATAAACTGGATACAGGTTTTCTTATGACCTGTTTTGGAAACTTAGTAATATCATTGGAAGCAGTATGCCCCCAAATATACTGAACTAAATACAGGTTCAAAATGAAGAGGAGAGAGAAGGAATATTAAAAATGAAGGTAGACTTATTTGGAAATAAGGTCTTCCTTTGAAAATGCTATCAGTTAGGTTAGCATTAGGTTAACATAACCAGAGTAGGGTGGGTTCGAATCCTTTCTGAGTGGTGTCTTATAACAGCAGACAAGAGACAGAGGGGGAAAACATTTTGTGAAGATGCACGTACAAGCCAAGGCATGCCAAGGATTGCAGGCAGCCACCAGAAGCTTGGGGAGAGGCATGGAGCAGTTTCTGTCAGAGCCCTCAGAAGGAGTCAACACAGCCGATACCCTAATTTGGACATCTAGCTTCCAGAACTAAGAGAAAATAAATTTGTTTTTTTTTTTTTTTTTAAATGAAGGTAGATTCTCTTTATTGAATGAAATGGCTCCCTACACAGCTCCACCATTCTAGATTCACTCCAAATGTCTGATGTTAATGATTTCAATAGATTCTTAATGAACTCAAAACAGCATTAGAAGACATTGCCGTACTTCCCCAGTGAATACCTAATGGGGACATGAGAGGTATAGGGCTTAAGAGGAAATACTACATTTTTGTAAACGAAGAAAACTTTTAAAGGCAATCTGCTTGGTAGATGAATCAAAATAGATGTTGAGGTATAAAACATAACTATAAAACACATTTATAAATCTGGATGACAAGAAAATGAAAAATGATGAGAAAAATATTTGGAAAAAGATAAATGGCCCATTTGGAGTGGCATCAACAAAATGCCAATATGAACATACTTCTAGAAAACAATTTAGGTTTCCCATCTTGGAAGACACTGATATAAAGTTGAGAACTTTTCTACCTGCTGCCTACTCTTAAAGTGTTAGCACGGAGAGTGACAGAACCAAGGGCAAGATGTGCATCATCACATAACCATGGCAACAGGTCATCACAGAATTTTAAGAGTAAACTCATTCCGCACTCTATGGGGTCCTACTGCCGCTCTCTAGACATGTGTGTTTTGACACGTGTGTTTCAATTAAGAGTAAATGTTTTGTCTTAAATCCTGAACCCTTGACCCACACTTCATTATCAGCTGTCTTTGAAAAGAAGTCATATGAAAGAAAATGACCTGCCTCACAAATAGAGTCAATAGTGAGAATTTCAGGATGAAGAGGAAAAATGATGACATGTTGATAACAGAGGGACCACTCTGCATCTGAAATACCTTCCTTACCCATTTGTACAGTTCATGAGTTACCAAAAATTTCTGTAGTAGATAAAAATAACAATGTAAATTCAGTTTTAAAAGGTCATATTTCTAAGAATTTATTGATCAAATTATATAAATTCTTTCTTGAATCTATAAATTACCCACTTTTTCTTTGTATGGAACTAACTGTGTATTTGGTTATCCCTCACTCTCTGAATTCACTGAGCAATTTTTGTATCATTGTGCATATGAAAGGCTGACTATTCACTGAGTAATTAAAAAACAAAAATCCACTACATTTTCACCACTGCATTCCACGGGAGGAACAGCATTTGGAAAGCAATTATAAACAGCAGTTAGACTTGCCATTTTCAGAGAACACTTGGAAAAATGAAGAGGATTTTCTTCCTGCTGCCAACTCTGAGAGGCCACAATATATGAAGAATAAATGAGAAAATATAGGTAAAGCCATTAGGACAATGCTGGTACAATGTCACTGCTGTGTAAATGTTCAGTTAATAAATCTGGAAGCATCTGCTGAAATTTAGAGCTGTTACTTCCAGAGGCAGAACCTGGAAGGCTGCAGACCAGGGAGGAAAGAAATGCAGATTTCAGTGTACAGTTTTGGTACCTTTTAAATTTTTTGCAGATGCGCTATTCTTATTGCTATTATTATGTCAAAACAAAGAAACACAATAAAAGGCAAAATACACAAAACCGTCTTCCCTCAAATGACAACAGAAACAAAAATGTTATTTTGCTCATGGTTCATGGGGTGAGGTATTCAAACAGGGCACAGTGGGGATGGCTCGTGTCTGCTTTATGATGTCTGGGGAGGGATTGGTAGGTGAAGCACAGGGGGCATTTAGGGCAGTGAAACCATTCTTTCTCTATGGTGCTGTAATGGTGGATATGTGACATTATGCATTTGTCAAAATCCATATCTTAGGGACTGAACTGTGTTCCTAAAATGATATGTTGAAGTCTTAACTCCCGACACATGTAAATGTGACCTTGTTTGGAAATAGGGTCTTTGAAGATGTTATCAATTAAATTAAAATGAAGTCATATTGGAGGAAGGTGGGTCCTAATCCATTATGAGTAGAGTCTTTATAAAAAGAAGAGACACAGGCACTGAGTGATTGGAGTGATACATCTACAAGCTAAGGAACGCCAAGGATTCCTGGCCTTCGCCAGAAGCTGGAAAGGACATGGAACAGATTCTCCCTCAAAGTTCCCAGAATGAATCAACGTGGCCAACATCATGATTACAGACCCTCAACAAGATGGGCTGACACATTGGCTGCAACAGTGAGCTCAAACATAGCAATAATTGTGAGGATTGCACAGGACCAGGCAGTGTTTCATTCTGTTGTACATAGGGTCACTATGAATTGGAACTGACTCGACACCACCTAATGACAACCTGACAACACAGTACTATGAAAGAATAAATTCCCATTCTTCTAAGCACCCATTTTGTGGTAGTTTGTTACAACGGTTAGGAAAGTAATACACCATAGAACCATATAACAAAAAAGATGAACCTTAATGTAAACTACGAACTGTAGTTAACCAATAATGTATCAATTCTGGTTCTTTAATTGTAACAAATGCACTATAATTATCAAAAACTTCAATAAAAGGAGGAACAGTGTACTGGGGAAGGGCAGTCGGTGGGTACGAGAACTTTCTGTACTATCTGCTAAATTATGTTAATCTGAAACTGTCCTAAAAATTTAATCCTATTAGTTAAAAAAAATCATAATTTGGCAGCACTGTTTCAGGGATAGATCTATTTACCAAATGGTTAATAATCAACAAATATGCAGACATTAACCCTAGATGTTGTCTACCATTAAATGTGAGCCAAGTGCATCTTTTATTCTGTAGTTGTAGCACTATTGGTTGACTTAGTAAATTACAATTTTCACACCTAACCAAAATGTGGTTATAATTTTTATAGTTTTCTCCTAAATATGGAACACTGAATGTCATTTATTGAATTGTGCTCCCCTAAAATATCTGTCAATTTGGCTAGTCCATGATTCCCAGTATTGTGTGACTGTTCACCATTTTGTCATCTGATGTGACTTTCCCATGTGCTATAAATCCTACTTCTATGATATTAAGGAGGTGGGATTAGCATCAGTTATGTTAATGAGGCAGGACTCAATGTACCAGATTAGGTTGTGTTTTAAATCAATTTCTTTTGAGACATAAAAGAGAGAAGCGAGCAGAGAGACAGGGGGACCTTGAGCCACCAAGAAACAAGAGCCAGGTGAATATTACGTCCTTTGGACCAAGGTCCCTGCACTGAGAAGCTCCTCAACCAGGAAAGATTGATGATGACAAGGACCTTCCCCCAGAGCCGACAGAGAGAGAAATGCATTCCCCTAGAGCTGGCACCCTGAATTCAGACTTCTAGCCTCCTAGGCTGTAAGAAAATAAATTTCTCTTTGTTAAAGCCATCCACTTGTGGTATTTCTGTTACAGAAGCACTAGATAACTAAGACAGAATTTGGTACTGAGAGTGGGGTGCTGCTTTAACAAATATCTAAAACATGGAAGCAGTTTTGAAACTGTGAATGGGTAGAGGCTGGCAGTGTTTTAAAGTGCCCAGTGGGTTAGTGGGTAATGGTAAAATCCTAGACTGCCTTGAAAAGACTGTTGGTGGAATCATGGACATCAAAAACATTCTGGTGAGAACTCAGGTGGAAGTGAGGAGAGCTGCTACACTGAAGACTGCCCAGGTGGCAAGAGGCAGCAGCAGAGAAATGGCAGCAACAGAGAAATGCCAACAGCGGAACCAGGAGACTGGCGCAATACAGTGCCGGACCCAACCCATGGAGCAAGAGAGCTGAGCGCATTTGTGCAGGAGGCTTCCTGGCAGAGTGAGTGCCTTTGGGCCCTTATTGGTGGAGCTAGTCTTGCCAACCCATAGAGCAAGAGAGCTGAGTGCTTTCCTGCTGAAGTTTACTGGCAGAGTGGGGTGCCACTAGTAATTTATCAGTAGAGCTAAAGATCTTTGGAACACTTGCTCCAGCAAGGCAGATGAAAGCTGAAAGGCCAAGGAACCAGGAAGCAGAAGCTGAAAAGACAAAGAACACAGGAAGCAGAGCTTCCTCAGTCTCAAAAAGTAGGGCCATGACCTCTGGGGTCTCCAAGGGTGGAGTCACCACTCAGGTGGCCTGGGAGAATAGGGCCACCCAAATGCCAGGGAGCAGTGTTGCCATTCCAGTAGGCCTGGAAGAGGGTGCTGAAGCCCAGGGCTGAGGGGTCTCAGAATCCAGAGAGTGTGGCCAACATCTAGAGTCTGGAGGGCAGGGCTATTGTGTAAATGATCTCAGAAAATAGAGGATTATTTTAAAGCCTTGAGAGCTAATGTAGTGTGTTCCACTGACTTGCTTGGTGCTTCTTTCCCTCCAATTTTCTCCCATTTGTAATAGAAATGTCTAGTTTGTGCCTGTTCCACCATTGTACTTTGGAAGCAGATAACCTGTATTATAGATTTCACAGATGAAGAGGAATTTTTGGATTTTGGACTTGAGACTTTTTCTATGATATGATGGGGTGAATGTGTTTTGAATGTAGTAAGGACATGAATTTTGGGGGGTAAAAGAGTGGAATGTCGTGGATAGGATCGTATCTCCCCAAACTATGTGCCAATTTGACTAGTCCATGATTCCCAGTATTGTGTGATTGTTCACCATTTTGTCATCTCATGTGATTTTCCCATTTGTTGTAAATCCTACTTCTACGATGTTAGGGAGGTGGGATTAGCATCAATTATGTTAATGAGGCAGGACTCAATCTACCAGATTAGATTGCATTTTAAGTCAATCTCTTTCAAGATATAAAAGGAAGAAGTGAGCAGAGAGGCAGGTGAGCCTCATTCCACCAAGAAACAAGAGCTAGGAGGATAGCATGTCCTTTGGACCTGAGGTCTCTGCACTGAGAAGCTCCTCGATCAGGGGAGATTGATGACAAGGACAGAGCCGACAGAAAGAGAAAGCCTTCCCCTGGAGCTGACACCCTGAATTCAGACTTCTAGTTTAGCCTCCTAGGCTGTGAGGGAATGCATTTCTGTTTGTTAAAGCCATTCACTTATGGTATTTCTGTAATAGTGTTCAGCCTTTAAATGGCAGGAAGAAGAGGCAAGAAACGTGATAGTAGCTGCTTCCAGAGAGGGTACTGAATGCTATAGGGCTTATGATCACGAGCATCTCCCCTCGTGTCTGTTAGCTACCTGGATGTCTTCTATCATGAAGTGTCTGTTCATATTCTTTGCCCATTTTTAAATTGGATTATTTGTCTTTTTGTTGTTGAGGTGTTGCAGTATCTTGTAGATTTTTGAGATTAGACCATTGTCAGATATGTCATAGCTAAATTTTTTCTCAGTCTGTAGATTCTCTTTTTACTCTTTTGGTGAAGACTTTTGATGAGCATAAGTGTATAATTTTTATGAGTTCCCTTTTACCTAGTTTCTCTTCTGGTGTTTGTGCATTGTTAGTTACGGTTTGTATCCTATTTATGCCATGTACTAGGGCCTCTAGCATTGTGTCTATTTTTTCTTCCATGATCTTTATTATTTTAGATTTTATATTTGGGTCTTTGATCCATTTTGAGTTAGTTTTTGTGTATGGTGTGAGATATGGACCTTGCTTCATTTTTTTACAGATGCACATCTGGTTATGCCAGTACTGTTTATTAAGGAAACTGTCTTTTCCCCGTTTAATGGACTTTGACCCTTTGTGAAATACCAGCTGTTCATAGATGCATGGATTTATGCCTGGGTTCTGAATTCTGTTCCATTAGTCTATGTGTCTGTTGTTGTACCAGATCAGGTTGTTTTGACTACCGTGGATTAATGATAGTTTCTGAAATCACATTTTATTCTTCTTCAGTGATGCTCTGCTTATCCGCGGGCCTCTTCTGTTTCCACATAAAATTGGTGATTTGTTTTTCCATCTCATTAAAGAATGCTGTTGGAATTTTGATTGCATCATATCTGTAGATCATTTTGGATAGAACTGACATTTTCACGATGTTGTGTCTTCCTATCCATGAACGTGGCATGTTTTCCAATTTATGTAAGTCTCTTTTGTTTTTCTGCAGTAGAGTTTGTAGTTTTCTTTGTACAGTCTTTTATGTCCCTAGCTAAATTTATTCCTAAGTACTTTATCTTCTTGGGGGCTGGTGTAAATGACGTTGATTTGGTGTTTTTCTTTTTGAAGTTCTCTTTGTTGGTTTGGAGGAATCCACCTGATTTTTTTATGTTAATCTTTTTTCCTGCTGCTTTGATGAAATCTTCTATTAGTTCCACTAGCGTTCTTGTGGATTCTTTGGTGTCTTCTGTGTATAAGATCATATTATCTGTGAATAGGGAGGGTTTTACCTTTTCCTTACCAATTTGGATGTACTTTATTTCTTTTTCTTGCCTTATTGCTCTGGCTAGGACTTCCAGCACAATGTTGACAAAGAGTGGTGATAAAGGGCATCTTTGTCTGTTTCCCATTCTCAAGGGGAATGCTTTCAGCCTCTCTCCATTTAGAATAATGTTGGCTGTTGGCTCTGTATAAATGCCCTTTATTACGAAGGCTGTAAATCTTTTCTTTTTCTTTTTTTTGTGCTTTAGATGAAGGTTCACAGAGCAAACCAATTTCTCATTAAATAATTAATGCACATATTGTTTTGTGATATTGGTTGCCAACCCCATGAAGTGTCAACACTCACCTCTTCTTGATCCTAGGTTCCTAGTTTCCATTCATCCGGATCTCCTGTCCCTTCCTTCGCTCTCACCCTTGCCCCTGGGCTCGTATGCCCAGTTAGTCTCATATATATGCTTGAGTCATGTGTATTAGTTTGTTTTATGGAGCTGCCTAATCTTTGGCTGAAGGGTGAAAGGCTGTAAATCTTTCAGAGAAGATCACCAGGTTTTTTCTCTTGTGGAGCCACTGGTGGATTTCAACTACCAACCTTTTTGTTAGCAGCTGACCACTTAACCACTGTACCACCAGCATTCCTTGACTTACTCATAGGAACCCCCTAAGCCCATGCACACAAACCCCACCACCCAAAAAACAGAGCTGCTTCCAGGGACTGTATAAACATGACCAGACTTCTTTACCTGGAAAATCAGTTTCTTTTACCATGCCCCCAGTCCTCATCCCCATCACTGACAACACCTAGTCTGAGGTAATATGGACCAAAAGACTCCTGGCTATGTGACCTCCGAGGCAGCCTTATAATGATGGACAGCGTTTGGTATCTCTGTAGGTTCAGATACTTCCAGGCTTAATCAGAAGCTGGAACACCTTGCACAGTGACTATTGGTCCCCTGGCTGAGTGGTAAGCAGAGGTCAGTAGTTTTGAGCATCCACATTGGACCACATGCCTGGGCTCACACTTAGGCTTTTCCACTTAAGAATCCATGACCTCGGGTACATCCACCTTTGCACCTCAGTTTCTCCACCTGAGGAGTAGAGATGCTGAACAAGCTATGACTTATGTCTATGATGAGGGTTGAATGAGTTGTGGCCTGTAATGTATCCAGTGTAAATGCTCAGGAAGGCTAACGAGAGGTGAAATATCTTGCCTGAGATTTCACAGCTTAAGACTCGGAGATGCATTCAAAGCCAGGAGTCCGAGATCTCAGGCCATTGCTCTTTACATGACACACAGGTGCTTTGCCTAAAAGCAGCCAGTGTATCTTAATCCAGACCAGTATTGAACTAATCAGACAAAGCTTTCAAAGAAAGCTGTTGGTAACTGTCTGAATCCACACTCAGTGGCCACTCTGCAACAGTGTGCAAGATTGTTCTTCAGAATGAATGAATTGTCGGGCCCTTGGTCAAGAGATACCAGGTCAAACGAGATAAACACCATTTTACTGGGGTAAGGGGCATGATCTATTACTAAAAAAAAAAAAAACCTTGTTTTCTAAAACCTGTGAAACAATATCCTCTTACTTTATTTATTCCTTATACATATAAGTGCCTGAAAACTGAGAGGGTGCCAACTCATGGCAATGACTATAGCAATACTTTTGGAAAAATTTGGAAGAACTTAGTGGTTACATCAAAGCAACGTCTTAGAAACTCTTTTTTTTTTTTTAATTACAACTCTGTATGCAAACATATGCTGTTGCCAACTTACGTACCTTTTATTTCTTTCCTCATCCATGTGTGTTACCTGTTTTTCTCTGTATTAACCATTTTTCTCTGTATGTACTTGGTTATCTATCATTTTCTATCAGTTTGTTAGCCTATTCCTGTGTCTATCATGGTGTGTTGGAAGATTGCTTATTCATTGGGTAAATGAGCTAAAAAATCACTGTATTTTCACCTTGCTTACCTGTGGAAAGGTAAATGGGTTTGGTGGTATTAAGGATTGAATTGTGTCCCCAAAAATGTGTATCAACTTGGCTAGGCCACTATTCTTAATATTGTGTGGCTGACCTCCATTTTGTGAGCTGACGTAATTACCTATGTGTTATAAATCCTAACCTCTGTGATGTTAGTGAGGCAGGATTAGAGGCAGTTATACTAATGAGGCAGGACAGTCTACAAGATTAGGTTATATCTTGAGACAATCTCTTTTGAGATATAAAAGAGAGAAGCGAGCAGAGAGGAGAATGACCTCATTACTACCAAACAATAAGAGCCAGGAGTGGAACACATCCTTTGGATTTGGGGTCCCTGCACTGAGAAGCTCCTAGATTAGGAGAAGTTTGATGGCAATGACCTTCTTCCAGAGTAACAGAGAGAGAAAGCCTCCCCCTAGAGCTGGCACCCTGAATTCAGACTTCTAGCCTCCCAGACTGTGAGGAAATAAATTTCTTTTTGTTAAACCCATCTACTTGTAGTATTTCTATTATAGCAGCACTAGATAACTAAGATAGGTGGTAGCATATAATTGATATCTTTGTAAATGAAAATTTCAATAACCCCCAAATATGAAAAAGTATGTTTCAGTTTATAAACTTACACCTAGACTATATATTTCTATGATCTGTATTGGAAAACAACGTATATGAATTGAAGCAACATGCCTCAGACATACTGCAGAAAATACACATCTCAGGATTAAGAGTAGGGGAAGACATACTAAAAAGGGAGGTGTGTACCCTTCATTGTGTGTTGCCTTCCTAGCCATCTGCACCATCCAAATACACTCCAAATGTCTGCAATTAATCATTTAAATAGGTTTCTGATGAGGTAAAACCTACATTAAAGTAGAAATCACCCTATTTTCACCAGAGAATACCTAACTGGGAAGGAGGGAAATTTGAGGAACACAGGATGTAATAGGAAATACTACCTTTTTGTAAGTGGAGAAAAATTTTAAAGGCAATCAGCTTGATAGAAAAACAAAAAATGTCAATTGAGGAATAAAACAAAACCAGAAAACACTATTATAAGTCTTCATGACAAATTGGAGAGGAGGAAATGATACAAGGTGAGAAAATGTTTTTAGAAATGTTTAGTAGCCCATTTGTAGAGACGGTGTTTAAAAGGCCAATATGAACATACCTCTGGTACAGCAGTTTAGGTTTCCCATCTTGGGAGACTGTAGGTACAAAGCTAAGAGCTTCTTTACCTGTTACCAGCCCTGAAACTATCAGTGTTCAGAGTGCCGGTTACAACTGAGGGCCACATAACCACGGTGATGGTTCCTCATACAACGTTCAAAGTGAGCACATTCACCACAATATGAGGTCCGACTGCTACTATCTAAACAAGTATGTTTTTACATGTACAGTGTGTCATTTAAGAGCGGGTTTTTTTCAAACACTGAATCCCAGACCCACACAGTGTTATTCTCTGGTTTTTAAAACAAAGTATATGAGGGAAATTGAGCTTCTCTTCAAATATAGCTGTCTTAATTACCTAGTGCTGCTGTAACAAAAAATACCACAAGTCCATGGCTTTAAAGAACAAGATTTTATTGTCTCACAGTTTTGGAGGCTAGAAGTCCAAATCAGGGCATTGGCTCTAGAGGAGGGTCCTTCCTTGTTGGTAGCCTTGGCACTTCTTGATGTTCTTTGTTGTGTGGACAGATCTATACATGGTCTCTTTCTCCTGTGTGTGTCTCTGTGTCTATCCTACTCTTTATAAGAGACCACTCAGAAGTGATTAGGTTTAGGACCAACCTAACTCTGGTATGATATCATTAACATAACCAGAGAAAAATTCTATTTACAAATAAATTCTATTTACAAAACCCAGGTACACTGGCTAGGACTTTTGTATTTCTTTTTTGAGCGACAAAATTCAATCCATACAGTAGTCAGTAGGGAGAGCCATTGCGTTTTCAGTGACAGATTTTCAGAAACAGATACTTTACGGATCATGGAGAATATCTGTTACCTGATTCCCATATAGCCCTGTGGTGTGGACTGAAAAGGAGCTGTCGCTCATATTTTATGTTTCAGAACACTGAAATTTAGAGAGGCTAAGTAATTTGCCCAGAGGAACCATAATGATGAGTTATGGCTCTGGGGCAGGGAGTGTAGGTGGTTCCCTGGGGCCAGAGATTGTTAAACATTTGAGAGACATCTAGATCCTACCCTGGACCCCTGAAATAAGAGCTCTCCTCCCTCCCTTTCTCAAATCCAGAGTTGATGCCCTGAAAGAGGTTCTTGAGCCAAGAGATGGGCCCAAATCCTGACCCAGCCTCCTGCCTCTGTTTCAATCCCTGACCCAAAATGCAATGAAGTTTCCCCCAAATGAAGCCCCTCAAAAAGACCAGGGGAAGGCCAACCTGTGTACATCTTCCTCCAGCACCTTCATATTGTCAGTTGCCTTGCAGGGAGACTTCCCAGTGATTAGGAGACCAACAACAAGACAGTGGTGTCTTAGAGAAGAAAAACCAGTAACACATATAATGGGCTCTGTAGAGAAGAAAAACCAGTAACACATATAAATATATATATAAAGAGAGATATATTAAGGAAACAGCTCAAGCACCCAAAGGCCTTGGATCAGGATAGAGTCCTTTCCCAATTCATGGACCTGCAGAAGCTGGTGAACCCAATACGAGCAGGTTGGAGAGCAGGAACTCGGTTTACAGGTTGTGACGGTCGAGGAATCTCCAAGGTCAGCAGGCAAGACCACAAGGTTTCTCCTGAGTCACTTAGCTGCAGGAGCTGGCAAATCCAAGGTAGACAAGTAGAGGAGCAGGACCCTTGCAGGCCGTGAAGATGGACAGGCAAGCTGCTAGGTCAAGTCCCAAGAACCAGAGGTCAGACAAGAGATAGCTGCTGGATCCAGAACAAGCTAACAGCCTTTTCAAGGTGAGCAGGAAGGAATTAGGTGGTGGAAGGTGGAGAGATGAAGGCTGAGGGGTTGGTGAGCCACCACAGGCCCCACTCCCACTGGTACCACTCAGCAGATTCCATCATGGGGGTGATCACAAATCATATTTCAACGGGAAAGTAATCACAACTTTATACAACTGCCAAAACACTGAGAATCATGGCCCAGCCAAGTTGGCACACAATCTTAACCATCACGAGTGGTCTGCTTGACTCCCATGCTGCCTCAAAACTCAGGACATTCCAAACCAACTGCCACGTGATGGCAGAGTTTGCTTCCTCTTCAATTGACCAAACCTGGCTGAGAAGTTAATGCTAAAGAACTGGGAAAGTGGTCATTGTGTTGGTGCTTTTGTGGTTTAAGGAATGAAGTTTGCAAGCTGCCAGTTGCCTCATTGACTAAATGTCTGATCGACTGTCAGCAGCCTGGACCGATGGCCTGGCTGGAGTGGGCAGTGGCAGCACTGCCGCTGAGTAAGCACCTTTCCAGCTCGTGGTCTTCCTCAGCAGGATTCAGTCTCTACTGTCCACAGATGGGCCGCTGTTTGTTATCACAAGACTTTGCTCTCTCTTTTAGCAGAAATGATAGCAACAGTGACATAGTCAGTCAGAGCAATGTTCACTAGAAGAGAACACACAGGGTGTAGATGTAAAATTGACCTAAAAGATGACCATTTCCTTTCACATTGGGATTCAGTTGATCCATCCAATCCCTTTTCGTACCTCGTGCCATTCACCTGCCCATACATATGTTCAGAGAAGAACTTTCAAATGGATGTTTTGACTTCATTATTAGGCTGACTATAACCTGGGATGAAGGAAAACTGTAGATTGAATAGATTTTTCCATGGAACAATCTTCTAGTAAAATAATCACACCACACACACACACACAGATCATGTTCTGCTCTTCTTAATCTCACAGTGCAATTGTAGTGATTTTTATGTAAATGTAGATGATCCACTATGAGAACAACTGATAGAAAGAACCCTTCCTTTTGGGATCAGCATTTATCTTCCAGTTATGCAGCTATCTTTCCCAGCCAGTGAAATGCTTTAAAAGCCTAGGTGTGTATTATTATGGATAACATGTAAAGGACATTTAAATACATGTGGAGTGAAAAACCTAAAGTAAAAAGATGACCATTATTGAACATTTTGATTTTTTTCCTATCCAAAACTCCAGAGGCTGTGATGTCATGGGGTCCTCAAATCTTAAGGCCTGAAAGATATCACTTTCTTCAACAAAATTAGGTCATGCTGTAGGTCCCCTCACCAGCATCATTGGCATCACCTGTGAACTTCTTAGAAATGCAAAATCCCAGGGGTCAATCCAGACCTGCTCTGTCAGAAACTCGGAGGTGGGGCCCAGAAGTCTGTGCTTGAACATGCCCCCTGGGTGATTCTTATTCAAGCTAATTCCTGACAGTCACCGGGCCTCTCCCAGGGACTATTTGTTGTTGTTGTGTCAAGATCATTTTCAGCTGATAGTGACTCCATGTGACGAAGTAGAACTGCCCCATGGGGTTTTCTAGTCTGTAATATTTACAGAAGTGTCTTGCCAGTTCTTTCTCCTGCGGAGCCGCTGGTTGGTTTCTAACCTTTCAGTTAGCAGCTGAGCGCTTAAATGTTGTGCCACCAGAGCTCCTTCTCCCAGGGGACTAGGCCTTGGTGTTCATGGTTACTGGTTTGCTTATGCTGGACCCTGGACACTGGGAGGTCATTTGGCAGAAACAGGAAAATAAGCATAGAGAGAAGTCGAGAGAGGAGAACAGGAAGAGAAAGAGAGAGGAGAAATTGAAAAAAGTGGGAAAAGAGATAGAGATACAGAGGGAAAGAGGGAGGACATGTATTTATAGAGAGACAGAAGACACATATACATACACGTGCACGGAAACACCCCTACAGAGACAGACAGACATACAGATACGCGCGCGCGCACACACACACACACGCGCGCGTGCACACGGACACAGCAGAAGGAGTGAGAGGGTGGGAGGGAAGGAAGAAGGGGAAGAGAGATCCAGGGAGGAGAGGAGAGTGATGGCAGGGGAGAGGCTGCCCTGGATCCTGACCACTCGCAGGTCCTGACACAATGCCTCCTGAGCTGGCTGCTCCTCCTGTTCTCAGTCTCCAGGTAAGCCAGAAATATCATGACCAGACCCCTCTTTGTGGGCACATTAGTTCAGGTGGATTTCTGCCCCCGCCTGAGGGAGTGGGTGGTATCTGCTGTCGCCTGCACCCACAGGGGCACAGATGTGGGATAGTGGAGTCTGGACTGGCTCCTTCATCAGCTCAGAGCCCAGCCTGTGCCAGGTGCTGTGGAGAGGCCCAGAAAACCCACAGGCAATTGTTGCTCTCAAGGCCCCAAAAGCAGCTCTGTAGGGATGCAGGACATTTGCAGCTTGTCATGGAAACACCATTTTCCCCAATCTTCAGAACTGGTTTTCTCCTGCAAACGGCTCCATAGGCCAGTTGTAAATTACTGCAATTATTTGCTTTGTGTTTTTAAGAGAGAGGGGCAGCAACGTGAGTAAGGAAGAACAGAACTCAGACCCAGATTTAAGTTCTGACTCTCTCACTAACTGTGTGACCCCGGACAAGTCACTTTACCTCTCTGATCCTCTGTCTCCCATAGTGGGACTAATAATCTACAGGGTTGTGGTGATGATTAAAAGGTGAGCACTTGACGATTAAAAGGTGGGTACAGTTAGCACTTGGAAACAGTAGGTACTCAATAAATGTCATATCCCTGCTGCTCAGTCTTTTTTAACTATCATGTTGCTATCAAGTTAGCTGCCGTCAAGTCAGCCCCCCATGCATGGCAATCCCAGGCACAACAGAGCGAAAAGCTGCCTGTTCCATGTTGGTTGGGGATTGAACTATTGTGATCCTTAGGATTTTCACTGGCTGATTTTTGGAAGTAGATCACTGGGCCTTTCTAACCAGTCCTTCTTAGTCTGGAAGCTTCACAGAGACCTGTTCAGCATCATAGCAACATGCAAGCCTCCACTGACAGGTGGTGGCTGCACAAGAGGTACATTGACTGGGAATCGAACCTGCATCTCCCTCATAAAAAAAAAAAAGCAGTAATTCTGCCACCGAACCACCACTGGTTTAACATCATAGCATTGATGTTTATACTTGACAGGTTTGCTACATATTCCAATGAGAAAAATGATTCATTTTTGTTCGTATTTTCATTAATCATAGAAATATAATTTGTGTCTGACACCAATGTTACAACTTTTATGTCCTTAAAACTGACCTTAAATAATGAATATAACAATGGAATTTCTATAAATGTGTAAATGCTCTTCCCAGGAAAAGTGGACTTTTTGCTTCTCTCATTAATGATGATGATGGTAATCACTTCCCTTTCCTGGGCACTTCCTATCCCCTTGTCACTGTGCCATGTGCTTTGCATGACTTCTTTCATTGAACCCTCAAGGTGCTGTGATGTGGTCCTACTGGGGTCTCTGCTGTGGAGAAGGATAGGAGACTTGCTTATTCTGAATTCTTTGGCAGGAAGGAATGGTTGTGGTCAGGCGCATGAGGAAAGGCAGAGGGGAATGGGGAAGAGGAGGCTGTGGTATACATCCCTGCTGAGCCACACGATTATGATGGAGCCCAAGGACCTGATGTCAGAGGAACATACAAGCCCAGCTGTCGAGATGTGGCCCAGCGCAGTGCAGGTTTGACTTGGCTGGGGCCTGGCACAGAGCTCTCTTATTCCGTGGGGTCCAGAATGATGGAGAGGGCAGCAAAGGCAGTGCCCTTAGCTAGACACTGGGCGAATGGAGCAGAACAAGAAAGGTGTGCTTCTGAGAGCACACAGGACCCAGGGACCCATCACCAAGAATGTCTGGGGAGGGGAAAAGGACCTCCTCCTGGTCACTTTTAAGGGGGCATCCTCTGACCTTCCCTGCTAGGACACGCAACACGTACAGGTCACCTTCCTTGCCTTCTTCCCAATTTTTTTCACAGCTTTTTAAAACTTAAGTCTTCCAGACTTCACTGTGACATTTTGTCAACTTTCCTTCTCCTCCACCAGGGGGTCATCTACACTGGCCTAAAATATATACCTTTTCTAATTTGTTGGTGCTAGTGAGCAGATGGAAACCTGGAGGCATAGGGGTTAAGGGTTAGGCTGCTAATCAAAAAGTCAGCAGTTCGAATCTACCAGGCGCTCTTTGGAAACCCTGTGGGGCAATTCTACTCTGTCTTATAGGGTCGCTATGAGTCAGAATTGACTCGATGGCAGCAGGTTTAGTGTGCAGATGGTGGCATGGAGCCTTGAGTGTTTACTAGGGCTCTTCAACATTATGGTAAATGTATTCCGTCCAGTATCTCTCACCTGTGGAATATCTACCATTGCTGAGCTCTTTTTATGGGTTAGCTCCTTCAACTTCCACAGGACCCTGTGATGTAAGCACCTATTCTAGGCTTGAGGAAACTGAGCCTCAGAGAGATGATGTGACCTGCAATCAGTTAAGAATCTTGAGATGAAATATCAGATTAGAGTGGGCCCTGAATTCAGTGAAAGTGTTGTTATAAAAAAAAGAAATGAACACACAGAGAGACATGTAGAAAAGTAGGCCATGTGAAGACAGGAGAGGTTGTGGTGATGCCGCCTCAATCCAGTGAATGCGAGGAGCTGCCAGAAGCTCGAAGAGGGAAGGAATCTATCAGAGCCTCCAAATGGATCGTGGCCTGGTAACAGCTTGGTTTTGGGCTTTTGGCCTCCAAAACTGTGAGAGAATAAGTAACTGTTGTTTTAAGCCACGAAGTTTGCAGACTTAGGACACTAATACAGAGTTCAAGCTCAGAGGTTCTGGAGCAGACCCGGCTTCAAATCATGGTCCTGCTCTTTGCTAGCTGGACAACCTTGGGTAAGTGACTAAACCTGGCTGAATCTCAGTTTCCTCATCTACGAAATAAATTCCCCTCTCAAAATCTGCTTAGCACATGCCTGATAAACATAACTACTCAGTAATTGTCAGTTACTGTTCTACTCACCCCCGCTATAGAGATGGGGGGCATGGAAGCTTAGAAAGGTTAAGTCCATTGTGAGGCACAAAATGAATTAGCAGATGAGCCTGGATAAGAACCAAAATCTGTGTTCCCAGCCTAAGCTCTTAGCCACTGGACTGTCCTGTCTCAGTCAACTAGACATGAGTAAAATCCAGGAACCCAGAAAAGCAGTTCTGCCAGACACAGTAAAGGAAGGGGCCTCCAGTGACCGTACCAATGTGCATTCCTCTCCCCTTCCATTTCCATCTTTCCCTCAAGGCCTTCTCCCCATCCTCTGGGCCTCTCCTGGCACTCCCTCAAAGAGCAAAAGAGAGACCACTCCACTAACTTCCCCTTCCTGGAGCCAGATCACCTCAGCCAGTGTTCCCTGTCTGCAACTTCTTGAGTTAATCAGTGCAGGTGGCCCCTTTTGAGCAGATGTCTGCCTTAAATTCTAGCCAGCATGTCCAAATTTCCCCAACCTGGCTCCCCCTGGCCACCACCCATGCCTGCCCCAACATGGGGCCTCCTGCCAGCTCCAGGGGCAAGTGAGGCAGAAAATCGGATTTTATCCTCTTGGTGATTTGGTTTACTGTATCGACAGTAGTTGTTGGCTTCCATATGTCTTATCAAAGCCACAGTGATAAGCCTGAAGTTCTGGGTTTTGATACTCTAATTCTATTAAAGAAATGACATGGTTTGGGGGGGAACTGTTGGAGACTTTGCAAGATTCTGAAACAGTGCTGTATTATTTAGTCTCTGCTTGTGACTCAGTGAACTTGGAAGCTGTCTGTGGTCCTCAAAGCCTCCCTAACTTCTGACATGCCGACTGATTCAGAATGTGAAGCTTTCAAGAAAATGACCATGGGAATATTATCCAGTCATTCTACCTCTGTGTCTAATCAAAATAATTAACTGTGTTACAGTGTTATAGGTATTACCTTATCTCCCAAGTACAAATAACTACTTGGATCTTCCAAATAAAATTAAAATGTTTCTAGTAATATTCTTGCTGCTTATTTCCATCAAGATTATTCAGTGAGACTGTGTTTTGCCCCATGTAACCTAAACCTGACCATTTATCCTGTCTAAAAATTCGGATGTTAAAAATGTTAGCCAGACTGCACTTGCGTGGTTTTAGCTTAATGAAAGAAAAGTCCATGGTCCATGCGATTTGTCTGGGATTGAGAGATGCTGCATCAAGCCTTCATGGCTCATTAAATTAGAATTGAAATAAGGACAAATGCATGTTCTGAGAGTTTTCTTCCTCAGCCCAATGATAACAGTGTAATGTTCCTGTATAATCGAATATCGAGCAGTCAAAAAATGAAAGCCATTGAAAAGAAAGACATAAAAAGGCCTCATTTTTAAGATGACTTTATGTCAAATAACTCAATCAAAAACTGGGCAAAGGGGAGGCCAGGCCAAGATGACTAGTTAGACACTTCTGGTGGTCCCTCTTATGACAAAGACCTGAAAAAAACAAGCAAATCAATTATATATGACAATTTAGGAGCCCTGAACATCAAAGGCAAAGTTGAGGAATCATATGGAGTGGCACAGGGAAGGGGAGACGGTTCAGAAGAGCAAAGAATTGCCAAACGTGACCTGGTGGGAACTGGCACCTCTGGCTTAAGCATGGTGAGGAGGCAGTGGTGTTTGGGATACTTTGTCCTCATTGGGAGAGACTGAGTGGTGTTCACTCACATCTCCAGAATCAGTGAAAAGTGGCACTCTTGGCAAAAGATATGTACTTGTGTCTAATGTACCACAAGGACCAAAAAACACCCTTTTGGAGAAAACTGACCCCTCTTCACTCTGTACTGGGTCCTGAGCCAACTTCAGTGATAGCTGCTTTTCCTGGGCTGGATGTAGGAACTGTCACCCGCCCTGAGCCATCTTTCTGGCCATGGAGAAGGAACAAATTAACAAACAGGGGAAATAAAATAATCTGCCTGCTCCCCTAAGCTGGGAACTCAAGGCAGAAACAGCTCCTTTGCCTAGGCACAGGCATAAGCAGTCCATGGACCTTGAATGCCTTTCACCCCTGCATAGACCTGTGTGGGCCCATTTCAACAGCCTAGGCCCTCATTAGCACAGTGCAACAGGATATATACCTGAAGTCTAACTTCAACTGTTTAAGCTACATGGTGGAGAAGCAAGTTCATGACATTTGACACCACTCTGACTATTAAGCAGGGTCCTCACCTACCCACTTCAGGGGACTGAGGACTAGTGGCTTCGCACATGCTACCTAGCCACTCATGACAGTGGTCCTCCTAGTCCTTACAGCCAGCAGCATTGGGAGCCCATAGTCTGGCTGAAAAACCCACCAACCTAGGGAATAGGGACACGCTCTCCTCTCAGACACTCAGACGCAGTTGTCAGCCCCTGCCTTCCTTAGCATGTGACTCCCTAGTGCAGCCAGATACCTGTGCCTACGCCAATCACCTCTGTTTGTCTAAGGCCATAGGTGAGAGCCTACATCACACACGTCATGACTGACTACATGGATGCCTGAGCTGAACTCATACAAGAAAAGTAAATGGACTGCTGGTTTGATATATATACCTAGTAACAGCTCTAACTACCTGGTGACAGGACGTTAGAGCTCCAAAAGCACCAATAATCAAACTAGTTCACTTGAACAGCCTATTTGGGCATATCAAACAAAACAAAGCAAGAAGCCAGGATACAGTAAGCAAACATAAAGTAAATAAATACAATAACTTCTTGATGGCTCAGGGACAAAAGTCAATATCAAATCATGTAAAGAGGTAGACCGTGATGGCTTCAGCAGGCTCCCAAAACAAAGAATCAAGAAATCTTCTGGATGAAGAGAAATTCTTGGAATTGTCAGAGATAGAATACAAAAGATTAATATTTAAATCTCTTCAAGAGATCCAGAAGAGATTAGGTAAAATGCACAACAAGCCAAGCAACACACAAACATAGCATTAGAGGAAATTAAGAAGATTAGGGAAGAGCATAATGATAAATTTAATAGTATGCAAGAATGCATGGAGAGAAAGCAAACAGAAATTCAGAAGAGTAACAATAAAATTTGAGAGACAACTCAATAGAAAGCCATAGGAGCAGAACTGAGAAAATGGGAGTCAGAATTAGTGAGACTGAAGATAAAGCACTTGACGCCAACATATTTGAGGAAAAATCAGATAAAATAATTTAAAAAAAATGAAGAAATACTAAGAATTATGTGGAACTCTATCAAAAGAAATAACCTATGAGTGATTGGAGTACCAGAACAGGGGAAGATAACAGAGAATACAGAGAGAATTATTGAAGGCTAGTCAGCAGAAAACTTCCCTGATATGGTGAAAGATGAGAAGCTATATATCCAAGATGCTCATCAAATGCCACACAAGGTAGATCCAAAAAGAAAGTCACCAAGACATATTATAATAAACTTGCCAAAACTAAAGATAAAGAATTTTAAGAGCAG
Organism: Loxodonta africana; assembly: GCF_030014295.1. Taxonomy (NCBI): domain Eukaryota; kingdom Metazoa; phylum Chordata; class Mammalia; order Proboscidea; family Elephantidae; genus Loxodonta; species Loxodonta africana. The sequence continues at coordinate 6,970,150 of NC_087355.1, forward strand.
CTAGAGATAAACAAAAAGTCACCTACAAAGGAGAGTCAATAAGACTAAGCTCGGACTACTCAGCAGAAACCATGTGGGCAAGTAGGCAATGGGATGACATACATAAAGTCTTGAAGGAAAAAAAAAATTACCAGCCAAGAATTATATATCCAGCAAAACTGTCTCTCAAATATGATGGCGAAATTATGATATTTCCAGATAAACAGAAGTTTAGGGAATTTGTAAAAACCAAAACAAAATTACAAGAAATACTAAAGGGAGTCCTCTGGTTAGAAAATCAGTAACATCAGAAACCCACCCAAGACTAGAACACGGGACAGAGCAACAAGATATCAACTGAGATGGGGAAATCACAGAAATAAATCAAACCTAGAATGCTCAAAACAGGGAAACACAGACATCATTATGTAAAAGATGACAACATTAAATCAAACAAGAGGGACTAAAAAATGTAGTTACAGGTCATTCATATGGAGCAGAAGACAAGGCGATATAAAGAAATAAAGGTTTTGTTTAAACTTAGAAAAACAGGGGTAAATATTAAGGTAACCACAAAGGAAACTAACAACCCTAACCATCAAAATAAAAAAGAAGAAAAACATGAAGACTCAGCAAATACAAAAGCAACAACAATGAAAAAGATGAAAACAGAATATATAAAGAAAAACTGCTCAGCACAGAAATTAAGTGGAAAAAAGAAATTGTTAACAAAATAAAAAAAAAAAAAGGACATCAAACTGACAGCACTAAACTCATACCTATCAGTAATTACACTGAATGTAAATGGACTAAATGCACCAATAAAGAGACAGAGAGTGGCAGGATGGATAAAAAAAACATGATCCGTCTATATGCTGCCTACAAGAGACACGCCTTAGACTTAAAGACGCAAACATACTAAAAACTCAAAGGATAGAAAAAATATATCAAACAACAATTAAAAAAGAGCAGGAATGGCAATATTAATTTCTGACAAAATAGATTTTAAAGTAAAATCCACCACAAAGGATAAGGAAGGACACTATATAATGATTAAAGGGTCAATATACTAGGAGGATATAACTATAATAATTATTTATGCACCCAATGACAGGGCTCCAAAATACATAAAACAAACTCCAACAGCATTGAAAACAGAGATAGACAGCTCCACAGTAATAACATACTACTTGCGGTGAAGGACATAACATCCAGAAAGAAGCTCAATAAAGACACAGAAGATCTAAACGCCACAACCAACCAACTTGACCTCATAGACATAAGTAGAATACCCCACACAACAGAAGCCAAGTATATTTTCTTTTCCAATGCACATAGAACATTCTCCAGAATAGGCACATATTAGGTCATAAAGCAAGCCTTAACAGAATCCAAAACATTGAAATATTACAAAGCATCTTTTCTGACCATAAAGCCATAAAACTAGAAATCAATAACAGAAAAAACAAGGGAAAAAAATCAAACACATGGAAACTGAACAACACCTTGCTCAAAAACTATGGGGTTATAGAAGAAATTAAGGAAAGAATAAAAAAATTCATAGAATCCGATGAGAATGAAAACACTTCCTACCAGAACCTTTGGGACACAGCTAAAGCAGTGCTCAGAGGTCAATTTATATCAATAAATGCACACATCCAAAAAGAAGAAATGTCCAAAATCAAAGAATTGTCCCTACAACTCGAACAAATAGAAAGAGAGCAGCAAAAGAAGTCCTTGGGCACCAGAAGAAAGCAAGTAACAAAAATAAGAGCAGAATTAAATGAAATAGAGAACAGAAAAACAATTGAAAGAGTTAACAAGACCAAAAGCTTGTCCTTTGAAAAGATCAACAAAATTGATAAACCATTGGCCAAACTGACCTAAGGAAAACAGAAGAGGAAGTAAATAACCCAAATAAGAAATGAGATGGGCACTACCAAAATAGACCTAACTGAAATTAAAAGCATCATAATGCAATACTATGAAAAAATGTACTCTTAACAAATTTGAAAAGATAGAGGAAATGGAAAAATTTATAGAAACACACTACCTACCTAAACTAACACAGAAAGAACAACTAAATAAACCTATAACAAAAGAAGAGATTGAAAAGGTAATTAAAAAACTCCCAACAAAAAAAAAAGCCCTGGCTCTGATGGTTTCACAGGAGAATTCTACCAAAGTTTAAGAGAAGAGTTAACATCACTACTACTAAAGGTATTTCAGAGTGTAAAAAAGGATGGAATACTGCCAAACGAATTCTATGAAGCCAGCATAACCATGATACCAAAACCAGGTAAAGACAACAACAACAAAAAGAAAATTACAGACAAATATCCCTCATGAACTTAGACACAAAAATCCTCAGCAAAATTCTAGCCAATAGAACTCAACAACATATCAAAAAAATAATTCACCATGACCAAGTGGGATTCGTACCATGTATGCAGGAATGGTTTAACATTAGAAAAACAATCAATGTAATTCATCACATAAATATAACAAAAGACAAGAACCACATAATCATATCAATTGATGCAGAAAAGGCATTTGGCAAATCCAACACTTATTCATGATAAAAACTCTCAGCAAAACAGGAACAGAAGGGAAACTCCTTAACATAATAAAGGGCATTTATTCAAAGCTAACAGCCAACATCATCCTAAATGGAGAGAGCCCGAAAGCATTCACCTGGAGAATGGAACCAGGCAAGGATGCCCTTTATCACCACTCTTATTCAACATTGTGCTGGAGGTCCTAGCCAGAGCAATTAGGGTAGGAAAAGAAATAAAGGGTATCCAAATTGGTAATGAAGAAGGAAAAGTATCTCTATATGCAGATGACATGATCTTATACACAGAATACCCTAAAGAATCCACAAGAGAACTACTGAAACTAATAGAAGATTTCACCAAAGTATCAGGTATAAGATAAACATACAAAAATCAGATGGATTCCTTTACATAAACAAAGAGAAAGTTGAAGAGGAAATCATCAAATCAATACCATTTTTGATAGCCCCCCAAAAGATAAAATACTTAAGAATGAATCCAACCAGGGATTTAAAAGACCTATACAGAGAAAACTATAAGACACTACTGCAAGAAACGAAAACAGACCTACATAAGTGGAAAAACATACCTTGCTCATGGATAGGAAGACTCAACATTGTGAAAACGTATATTCTGCCCAAAGCAACCTAAAGATACAGTGCAATCCTGATCCAAATTCCAATGGCATTTTTTAATGAGATACAGAAACAAATCACCAATTTCTTATGGAAAGGCAAGAGGCCCTGAATACACAAAGCATTACTGAAAAATAAGAACAAAGCGGGAGTCCTCATAGTACCTGATTATTAGAATCTATTATACTGCACTGGTAGTCACAACAGCCTGGTACTCTACAACAACAGATACATAGAGCAATGGAACAGAATTGATAATACAGACATAAATTCTTCCACCTATGAGCAGCTGATATTTGACAAAACCCCAAAGTCCATTAAATGGGGAAAAGACAGTCTCTTTAACAAATGGTGCTGGCATAACTGGATATCTCTCTGCAAAAAATGAAACAAGACCCATACCTCACACCATGAACAAAAATTAACTCAAAATGGATTAAAGACCTAAATATAAAATCTAAAATAATAAAGATCATGGAAGAAAAAATAGGGACAACACTAGGAACCCTAATACATGGCATAAACAGTATACAAAACATTATTAACAATGCACAAACACCAGAACAGAAACTAGATAACTGGGTGCTCCTAAAAATCAAATGTTTGTACTCATCCAAAGACTTCACCAAAAGGGTAAAAAGACGACCTACAGACTAGGAAAAAATTTTTGGCCGGGACAAATCTGATCAGCATTTAATCTCCAAAATCTGTAAAATACTGCAAAGCCTCAACAGCAAAAAGACAAATAACCCAATTGAAAAATGGGCAAAGGATATAAACAGACACTTCTCCAAAGAAGACATCCAGGTGGCTAACAGATACATGAGGAAATGCTCAAGGTCAGTAGCCATTACAGAAATACGAATAATAACTTCAATGAGATACCATCTCACCCCAACAAGGCTGGCATTAATCCAAAAAAACACAAGATAATAAATGTTGGAGAGGTTGTAGAGAGACTGGAACACTTACACACTGCTGGTGGAAATGCAAAATGGTAGAATCACTTTGGAAATCGATTTGGCACTTCCTTAAAAAGCTAGAAATAGAAGTACCATATGATCCAGCAGTTCCACTCCTTGGAATATAGCCTAGAGGAATAACCCTCACATGAATAGATACATGCACACCCATGTTCATTGCAGCACTGTTCACAGAAGCAAAAAGTGGAAACAACCAAGGTGCCCATCAACGGATGAAAGGTAAACAAATTATGCTATATTCACATAGTAAGCAACGGTAAAGAATAGTAAGCAACGATAAAGAACGATTTATGAATCCGGGAAACATCTCATAACATGGAGGAATCTGGAAGGCATTATGCTGAGTGAAATTAATCAGTTGCCAAAGGACAAATATTGTATGAGACCACTATTATAAGAACTCAAGGAAAGGTTTAAACACAGAAGAAAACATTCTTTGATGGTTACAGGGGGGTGGGAAGGAAGGGAGAGGGGTATTCACTAATTAGATGGTAGACAAGAATTATTTTAGGTGAAGAAAGGACAACACACAGTATGGCGAAGTCAGCACAACTGGACTAAACCAAAAGGTAAGAAGTTTCCTGAATACAACAAAACACTTCAAGAGCCAGAGTAGCAGGGGCGGGTGGTCTGGGGACATCGGTTTCGGGGGACATCTAGGTCAATTGGCATAGCCAAGCGTAATAAGTAAATGTTCTGCATCCCCCTTTGGTGAATGGCGTCTGGGGTCTTAAAAGCTAGCAAGTGGCCATCTAAGATGCATCAATTGGTCTCAGCTCACCTGGAGCAAAGAAGAATGAAGAGCCCCAAAGACACAGGAAAATATGAGCCCAAGAGACAGAAAGGGCCACATAAATCAGAGGCTCCATCAGCCTGAGATCAGAAGAATCAGCTGGTGCCTGGTTACCAGCAATGACTGCCCTGACAGGGAACACAACAGAGAATCCCTGATGGAGCAGGAGAAAAGTAGGATGTGCACCTCAAATTCTAGTATAAAGGCCAGACTTAATGGTCTGACTGAGTCTGGAGGGACCCCAGAGGTTGTGGGCCGTGGGCTCTCTGTTAGCCCCAAACTGAAACCATTCCCGAAGCCTACTCTTCAGACAAAAATTAGACTGGACTATAAAACATAAAATGATACTGGTGACCACTGTGCTTCTTAGCTCAAGTAGACACACGAGACTATACGGGCAGTTGCTGTCTCAAGGTGAGATGAGAAGGCAGAGGGGGACAGGAGCTGGCTGAATGGACATGGGAAATATAGGGTGGAGAGAAGTGTGCTGTCACGTTGTAGGGTGATCAACAAGGATCACATAACAATGTTTGTATGTTTTTGTATGAGAAACTGTCTTGAATTGTAAACTTTCACTTAAAGCATAATTTAAAAAAAAAAGTGGGCAAAAGACATAAACAGACACTTCACCAAAAAGATAATTTGAATGGTTAACAGACAAATGAAAAATGCTCAACATCATTAGCCATCAGAGAGATGTAAATCAAAACTACAATGAGATACTATTTCACTCCCACTAGGAGGGTCAAGATTTAAAAAGGAAAATACAAGTGTTGGAAAGGATGTGGAGAAATTGGAAACTTCAGTCATTGCTTGTGGGAATGCAAAATTGTACAGCCATTGTGGAAAAGTCAGGCAGTTTCTCAGAAAACTAGAAGTAGAGCTGCCATATGACTCAGCAATTCCATTCCTAAATATATACCCTAGGGATGTAATACAAGTGACATAAACAGTTCATCGCAGAACTATTCACAATAGCAAAAAGATGGAAACAACTTAAGTGTCCATCAACAGACGAATGGATAAGTAAAATGTGGTACATATATATCATGGAATAATACTCAGCGATAAAGAAAAATGAGTTCCCAAAACACCGCAGAACATGGAAGAACCTGAGAGACATTATGTTGAGAGAAATAAGTCAACCACAAAGAACAAATATTGTATGTTTTCTCTTTTATGAAATGACATGAACAAGTAAATATACAGAAACTAATGTTCATTAGGGGTTACCAGATATGGAGGAGGAAGGATTCACTCTCTTGATAGTAGACACTTGTTATTTTTGGTGATGGGAAAGGTAACACTGAATGAGGGTGAAGTGTGCCAAGCTTGACAAAGGTGAACAATGTTGTTAAAAAGTACACAAAAAAAGACCTGTTGGCAGTTGCTATGGCATATATAATTTTGAACCAACAGCAAAAACAACCAGAAAATGTATGTGCAGGTATATATGTATATATGTGTATTAAAAAAAAAAATTGCCATTGAGCCAATTTCCACTCATAACAACCCTATATGTATATGTGGTATGTATAGGTGTATGCATATATATACAAATCTATATGACTGTATGCATATATATTCATATACACAATAAAGCACATGGGGTCACAGTTGCAGATACTTCTTAGACATAACCAAACAGCTCATGGGATTGGATTTGGTCTGCCCTGATGCAGTGAGGACCAGTGTCACAGGCAGCTCCAACCACACTAACTAGTGGCCTTGGGAAGCGGTTGAATTTTTTGGGTGCCTCAGTTTCAACACTGGGTACAGAATAATAACCTCTGCCTCCAAGAAAAAAAAAATTTTTTTTAATTTTTTTTCTTGGGGGGTGATACCAGATTATGTGAGGCTACAAACTCTCAGCTTTTGGCTGTCACTTATTAAGTATTATCAATGTGTCATATTGTAACTCATCATGGAAGGCCTCCACAGAGACACAGAAAAAGGTGTGCTTTCAGTTCTTCTAGTGCATTAGGGTAGGGGAGAGAAACACAAACCTTTGTTGCCAACTTAAGTGGAAACAACATGTCATAAGGCAAAAAATATTAACGTTTAGAGCCACCAGTGACAATAACAAAGAGGGTGGGGGAACCATTCTGGGCTCCTAAGATCACTGGTGAGAGCTTGTTTCTAGGCATCTCCTCACAAAGGTTATTTCAACTGAGTAGGCTGAGAGAAACTAAAGTCATTTGACGAATTGGATGTATTTCTGGCAGGCCTGTTGGAAGGTGGGAGGGTAGCCAAGGTCCCAGGTGGGAAATGTTCCCCATCTGGGGCCCTGGAAGAGCCTGGGCTCCACCCCTAGGGGGAGGCTAGTGCATACTTTGGGATCACCAGGACAGCCAGATGGCCTTGAATTTTGAGACTCTGTATTTCTTGGAGCCACCTTTAGGCAATTTCTGTAGGGTGGGTGACTCTCTCCTGGACACACCCAGCTTCTGGAGATCAGGCAACACTTCTGGGAAGGACCCTGCTCCAAACACCTGGGGCGTGAGGTGCAACTGAGGAGAGTCAGGGATCAGATAGGCAGGAAGACCCTCCCTTGTCTGGGGTCAGGGAGGGGAGCAGAGGCAGGGTGTGGAAGTTACAAAACACCTGTTGGGTCAGGGAGCCTAGCATCCCATTAGCTCTTCCTCTAACCCCTGGTCACCTCTATTCTACTTTCTGTCTCTATGAACTGCCTTTTCTAGATACCTCATGGAAGTGGAATCATATATTTGTCTTTTCATTTCCCTCATATTTCATTTAGTATAATGTCTCCAAGGTTCATCCATGTTGTGCCATGTATTAGAACTTCATTTTTTTGTATGGCTGCATAATATTCTTTTTTTTTTGCATAATATTCTACTGTATGTATATAACACATATTGTTTCATCCGTTGATGTTCATTTGGACCGTTTCTACCCTTTGCCTATTGTGCATAATGTTGCTACAAACTTTGGTGTACAAGTATTTGTTTGAGTCACTGCTTTCATATTTTATTATTTTTTAATATAAACCTAGAAGTGGAATTGATGGGTTAGAGTATTTTTAAATCTTTGAGGAACTGCCAGACTGTTTTCCACAGTGGCTGCACTATTTCACACTCCTACCAGCAATGTAAAAAAGTTCTGATCTCTCCACATTCTCACCAATACTTGTTATTATTATATTTTTTACATTAGACTTCCTAGTGTGTGTGAAGTGGTATCTCATTGTGGTTTTGATTTGCATTTCCCTAGTGACTCATGGAGTCCTGGCGGCACAGTGGTTAAGAGCTCGACTACTAACCAAAAGGTCAGCAGTTCGAATCCACCGGCTGCTCCTTGGAAACACTCTGGGGCAGTTCTACGCTGCCCTACAGGGTTGCTGTGAGTCAGAATCGACTTGACGGCAACAGGTTTTGGTTTTTTTTCTTGGTTTGGTGACTCATGATACTGAGCATCTTCATGTACATACCGGCTAGTTGTGTTGTTGAGTATTAACCAAAAATTAATGGCCTGTAAATGACTCATGATCATATTTTTCTATTCGACAGTATACTTTGGAGAAATGTCTATTCAAGTCCTTTGCACATCTTTTTGGTGAGGTTGTTTTGTCGTTGAGTTTGTAGCACTTTTGTACATATTCTGGATAGTAATCTATGGTCAGATAGATGATTTGTAAATATTTTCTTCCACATGGTGGGCTCTTTTCACTCTCTTCAGTTTTGATGAACAAAATTTTTTGTTTTTGATAACATCCAGTTTATCTTGTTTTTTTTTCTATTATTGCCTGTGCTCTTGGTGTCTTATCTAAGATTCCATTACCAAATCTGATGTCATGAATCTTTTCCCCAAAGTTTTTTTTTTTTTCCTAACAGTTTTAAGGTTTTAGTTCTTAAATTTAGGCGCCATTTCATAAATCAGTTACATAGAAAGCATTAGTCAACTCCCTGACTTCCTGCTGTAGAGCTTGCAACATGCCCTGTAAGGTGGCATGCACCCGGGCCAGTTTCACTCTGTTGAGGTTCCCCGACCTGCTGTCATCCAAGTACGTGACACAGTCAGTAGGGACAGGGTACTACACATACTTCGACTCCTTCAGCCCTGCTAACCTCTGAAGCACTTTCACGAGGCCTGACCTGGAGATGGCATTGTCACCCAAGACAAGGAAATACAGGGAAGGCAGGAGGCTCTGAGTTGGGGTTCCTCTGACTGGCATCTTCTCAAATTCAGGTGCTTCAGGGTGCCAGAGACCTCACCCAGCAGAACTTCTGGTGCCGTGAGTGCCAACAATAAAACAGGGTGGAGGAACCATTCTGGGGTCCTGAGACTTCTGTGAGGGCTTTGCTTCTAGACATTTCCTCAGAAGAGGATTATTCTAGCTGACTAGACTGAGAGAAACTAAAGTCATTTGAGGAATTGGGCAAGGATCCAGGCAGGCCTTAGCAAGCAGTCTTGGCAGCAGCAGCTCCGAATGACTCCATTTCCTTGTACGATGAAATAAAGGTAGCTTTCCTGTTCTCCCACCTCGGTCTCTCATTAATTGGCCAATACAAGTCATGCTGAGTAAGAACTTGGGGTTTCCACACGATAACATTTCTGGCGAGCCAGCCGGGAGCCATCTGCTAGGTTCCTAAGGTGGATTGGAAAACAGAACAGCCCCAATGTCTGGTGCCACAAGAAGATTGCTCCTGGAGACCTTGGAACAGCTCTGAAAGCTGATCCCCCCGGGACCCAAACGGTGGCTCTGTGAGAAACGTGAAACCCACCTTGGTTTTTTGGTAAATGCCTAGGTAAGGCCTTAGAAGAGTCTCAAGAAGTGGGAGAAACTGACTGTTGAAGGCATTAGGAATCTGAGGTTCTTTGGTAAGTAACAGGGTAATTCCTGGGTAAGGCCTTAGAAAAGTCCCAAGAAGCAGGAGAAATTGACCGCTAAGGGCATAAAAGGCTCAGGTACCTGTTAAGTTGGTGCACTGGATCAGCTTGTGTGAGTGTGTAAGCGTGTGTATCTAGAGCATGGGGAACTTTCAAGGGATCCTGGAATGTGGCTCACTAAGATGCACCCTTAAGAACTGGGAACAGAAACTTGGAAAGACATGGCTCTGGCAGCATACTTGTCCCTTTCCTACTTTTGCCTCTTTAAATATATGCTGAATAAAACCTTTCTTTTTTGCTTTCCTAAACTTTGAGGTGTTTTCACTCTTCAAGAGTTAACTGTGAAGTTGCTGCACAGATTCTAAAACCTCAAATCCAGTCACCCTCAAGGAGATCTGGACTGTGGAACAGAAGCTAGTCCTATCTTCTGGACCCCAAGCATTTGCACCCCATGTTTCTTCAACACCCACAGGGTAAGTGCTCTCAGAAAACAAGACTTTGCTTATTCTTTTTGTTCTTTTTCTCAGGTTTTCTTAAGTCTTATTTGAAAAACTGGTTGTTTGATTAAGAAGAATCTTTCTTAGATTTTTGCTCGATCATTTGTTTAAGAGTAATATTTAGTAGCTCTTGGTGAACTGCAATTTAGGTCCAGATTTGGGCGTTTGAAATATTGAAGAGGCAATCCTATCTTCAAAGAGTTGTGAGCCACTAAAGCCAAAAAAATTCGGGTGCAGGTTGACCAGTAAAAGCCATTAGGGTAGCCTCTAGCACTCATCACAAACGTTAAAGACTCCCGCAGCAGGATAAGATGGTTGCGAGACAGGATAGAGCACTAGTCTGCCTGCCACCCACAAGCAAACTCTCTCACAAGGAAGGTACAGATTGGTCTAAGCAAAACACTGTCCAAACCCCACGGCATTCCTCATTAAGTGTCTTTTTGTGGCTCAGAGAAAACCTGGAAAGTAGTGCTCTGCTTTGCCAAATTCACAGGGAGAATTTGTAACTCTATATCTGTCTTATGATATAGTTTCTCAATAAAGAATCACAATAAAATTTCTCCATCTGATGCTCTGGCAAGTTAATAAGTTTTATCTAAAACCTGTTGTTTCTGTTGAATTAACTACATAAGACTGAGTAAAGGAATACTATGGATTTTATGTGGGAATATTGCTGATGTTTTAAGGCCATACTTTATGGGTATTAGAAACCATTTCTTTTCATCTAAATTATTTAACTAATGGGTTTAGATATTGTAACTCTTGAATTAGAAGTTCTGTCATAAAAACAACTTTGTGACACTTCTGCTTCTGAGAAAGTAACCCATGACTGTTAATACGTAGACCAAGGAGGGACAGCTTGCCCTAAAGAAGAACACTTAGTATGTTTTAAACAGATTAACTGAAGACCTCCAACGAGACAGGTCCGTTCTATACTACCTTGTTAATCAGGTATTCTCTAACGAAAATCTGGTGAATTTTTCTGTCCTTTCTGTTTCCTCTAGACAAACTTTGTGTGTAGTGGATCCAACTATACTGGTTTTAAATGATCCCTTTCCAACCAACAGTGAGTTTACATGGGCCATCTCTTGTCTAGATTCCTGGTGAATGCATGAGCAATGCACTTTGAGAATTTTAAGATTACCTTAGATATTCATAGTAATGATGCCAGTAAATATTGAAAAGGTAATGTTCAATTGTTGGGTAAGAACTATTTTAGGTGAAGGGAAAGCAACACGCAACACAGGCGAGGTCAGCACAACTAGACTAAACCAAAAGCAAAGAAGTTTCCTGAATAAACTGAATGCCTCAAAGTCCAGCATAGCAGGGGTGGGGTTTTGGGGGCCATGGTTTCAGGGGACATCTAAGTCAATTGGCATAATAAAATCTATTAAGAAAACATTCTGCATCCCACTTTGGAGAGTGGCATCTGGGGTCTTAAGTGCTACCAAGCTGCCATCTAAGATGCATCAATTAGTCTCAACCCACCTGGACCAAAGGAGAATGAAGAACACTAAGGATACAAAGTAATTACGAGCCCAAGATACATAAAGAGCCACATAAACCAGAGGCTACATCACCCTGAGACCAGAAGAACTAGATGGTGCCCAGCTACAACCAATGACTGCCCTGACAGGGAACACAATAGAGAACCCCTGAGGGAGCAGGAAAGCAGTGGGATAATGCAGACCCCAAATTCTCATAAAAAGACCAGACTTAATGGTCTGACTGAGACTAGAAGGACCCCAGTGCTCATGGCCCCCAGACCTTCTGTTGGCCCAGGACAGGAACCATTCCCAAAGCCAACTTTTCAGACAGGGATTGGACTGGACAATGGGTTGGAGAGGGATGCTGGTGAGGAGTGAGCTTCTTGGATCCAGTGGACACTTGAGACTACGTTGGCATCTCCCGTCTGGAGGGGAGATGAGAGGGTAGAGGGGGTTAGAAGCTGACAGAATGGACACTAAAATAGAGAGTGGAGGGAGGCATCGGGCTGTCTTATCGGGGGAGAGCAATTTGGAGTACATAGCAAGGTGTATATAAGTTTTTGTGTGAGAGACTGACTTGATTTGTAAACTTTCACTTAAAGCACAATAAAAATTAAAAAAAAAGAAAAAGTCCGTTGGTCCAACACTCAGGGCATGGTTGGTAGCTTTAATTTCTAACTATGGTATAGCTGAATTGGAGAAATCTTTTAAAACTTTTTCAATCACCATGGGACAAATAAAAGACAAAGTTGCTGGTGAGATAAAGACACAACAGTAATCTCTGGTTTCATAGGCCAAGGTGACATGAGGTAACAAAATAGCCTTAAGATTTTTTTGTATTAGCCCAAGAAAGTGTAGTCTATGCTGTAGCAAATACCTCTTGTTGCGTTTGGATAAATAACACAGGAGAAGTAAAACAGGATGTACGTACAATTAGACAGCAAGCTGCTTGGTTACACAGTGTAACACCCTTACAAATACCAGATTTATTTGGTTTCATTACCATCAGGAGTAAGTACATGGGCTAGATCATTACTGCAAGGGATAGTAATAGTCTGCATCCTGATAGTATTAGACATAATAAAATTTATCTTCTATTGTCTTATACACCTAAAACGGCAAAAGAAGGCCTCAAGCTAAAATGTTGATGTACATTGAGTCTGCTTACTTTGGCAATGAGACTTACTTAAGAACCTGATGAAGAACCAGATGAGTTTAAAGATCCTGCCATGGCTACCATCTAAGGGCTTGGCTAAGTCGAGGTATTAATATCTCCAATCTCTAATCAAAAGAAAAGAATGATTTAGGAGATAATATTGGAGCCATTATCCCCAGCCACTGAGCATAAGGAATGTGACCCAGCTGGAGGTGGACTCACAAAGACTCATAAAGACACATCCTCTGGGCACTGAGGTATAAAGACAATAGCTAAGACAATCTGGGGAAAAAAAAAAAACAAAAAAAAAAGAGAGAATCTTTTAGGAAGACATTCATACAAACAGGGCATAAAAGTCACTCTTTTCCTTCCAATATTTAGTAAATAGTTATAAACCAACAAGAGGTCAGTAACCACAATGAAAGGCCTAGGTCCGATATTTGCCCCTCTCTAAAAGTACACCAAACAATTCTGAGCCGGGCTATAGTTCAAAATGGACACTGGTCTTGAATGACCAATGTCCAAAAAGAAACGGGAGGAGTGAGACAGAGCCCCCACGGTGGCTTCCTCCCCTACAGTATTGTACTGAAAAATCATTTCCTTTGCTGGGCCCCCCCTCCCTCGCCACCCCCAGCTTTGCATTTAAATGCTGCTTTTGCTTGGAGGTTATGTGTAAACCCCATTGTGCCTGCATAGTGTGATCAAAAATGTTGCTGACATAACTTGTATGAACTCCCTACTTGTAAACCCCTTGAAAAGTAACCTGCCTGCCGGCCCTTGGTGAGCAATCTTGGCAGCAGCAGCTCTGACTGACTCCATTTCCTTGCACAACAAAATAAAGGCACTTTTCCTGTTCTCTCACCTCTGTCTCTCATTTATTGGCCAACATGAGTCATGCCAAGTAAGAACCTGGGGTTTCTGCCCAGTAACATAAGTGTCTTTGGAGACATATTGGAGTGGGATCCCACAGAAAGAATGATCCTAGTTGGCAGAAGTTTGCCTGCCTAGTGAGCTGGAGAGTGAGGAGGGGAGCGAGGCTGGGTATCTACAGTGCTTTCATGCCTCATTTAGGAAACTGAAAACAGCACCCTCTGGTCATTGCTGTGGCTCTGGGAGAGGAAGCCTCTGACTAGCTGGGATTCCAGAATAGGGAGACCCTGTGGTGGCAGTGGTCCCAGCAGGCACCCTGGGAGGAGTCTTTCTTCCAGATCTAAGGACATTCCCTCCATGACCATGGAGTGTAGGTGTGCATGTAGCTGTGAGCAGCTCCTCCTTACCCACCTTCCTGCCCTGGAACAGGATTTTTTTCCACTGGGCTGGGTGCTCTTTGGGTCCAAAGTATCCTTAGCAGAGATCCGCACAAAGCTTGCTGGCAATCTGCCAGCTCTGTGGGGAGACAGAGTCACAGCTGGGGACTTTCCAGACTCTGTCCCTGGGTGATGCAAATGTTAAGCATTTGACTACTAATCCACTAACCAAAAGGTTTGCGGTTCATATCCACCCAGAGGGGCCTTGGAAGAAAGGCCTGGTATTCTAGGCTAAAAACATCACAGAATTTAGTATAGCAAAAAGGAAGGTTTTATTTGACATATATTCAAATAGGCAAAAGTGGTAAATAACAAGCATGCTGCCAGAGCTAATGTCTGCTCTAGTCCAAGGGATATTACAAAATCACCAGCATATATTAACATCGCAAATGGACAAAGCCATTGAAATCTTCACCTTTTCACAGATTGGCTAAAAACTGTTAAGTCACTGTGATTCTACATTTTGAATTGTCTTTCTTAATAATCATTAGTGCAGATTTCACTAAGGATAGTCAAGAGGGTCTTCATTGGTCCAACAAATCTAATTGTTCACTAAATGCTAATAAGAAAAAATAAGAGTTGAAAGTATATGGGTCTTTTGTGTTATTTATGATTGGTTTGTGTGAATGTTTTCCTAAAAGATGTTTTCCAAGATTGTCTTAGCTATTTATTGTCTTTATACCTCAGGACTCGGTTGAGGTCACATAATGCCCAAAGACAGAGAATAATGGCTCTAATATTGTCTCCTAAATCACTGGAGATTTGCTTCTGAAAGGCCACAGCCATGAAAACCCTATGGAGCAGTTGTACTCTGCACACATGGGGGTCACCACAAGTCAGAGACAAATTGATGACAGTTGGTTTGTTGGCCCAAGAAATTATTGCAGGTGTAGGTCACCCCACACCCTTCTAGGATTAAAGATGTGTTCACATCTCAGTGGCTGGCTCCGTTCACTCCTCGTGAGTAGAACCAGAATCACAAATGACCCATTCCCCTGAAGTGATATCTCTGTACCTCCCCCCAGAGAAAGGCCTTGCCTTCTAGCCCCTCTGAGAGCCAGGGTCCCCTCCATACCCTGCTGCCTCGTGTGGCTGCGCTTGACAGAGAGAGCTCTGGAATATGGAGAGGAGGGAAGGGATACAGGAGTTCTTGTCCAAGCATCTGCACTGAGTAGAGTAGACTCTGGGCCTCCCGGAGGCTGTGGCCTCCACAAGGTCAAATGGTGGAGCAGGGCACTGTAGGCACAGGGACTAGGCCAAGGGCATAGCACTCCCAGCTCTGCCACACAGCTCTGTGAGGACACCATGGTGAAGAGAATCGGACATGAGGGCTGAGGAAGGGAGAAGACACTGCTCTACCACTGCTCCCACCTGCCCTCGGCCCCAGATGGGCTCCCTTCTTTCTAGGAGGGAAAGGGGATGGATTTGAAGGAAATGCTAGGAGTGTGAAAGGGCACTGTGATGATGAAGTTTATGTGCCATCTTGGCCTGTCTAGGGTTCCCAGGGGTTTGGCCAAACACTAGACTAGTTGCTCCTCTACAGTGTAATCTAATGCAAAGTAATGTAATCACTTTCTATAATGTAATATAATGTTATGTAATGACTCAATGCATTGAAAGGGGAGTTTCCTTAGGGTGTGGTCTGCCTTCAGACTATAAACAGATATTTGGCAGAACTCACTCTCTCCATTCTGCACTCTTCCCATCACCTTGTTACGGGGTGGAAACCTCAGGTTCTTACTTGGCATGACTCGTATTGGCCAATAAATGAGAGACCAGGGTGGAAGAACATTTCATTGTACAAGGAAATGAAGACAGTCAGTGCTTACTGCTGCCAAGACTGCACCTTAAGGGCAGGCTGGCAGGTTACTTTTAAAGGAGTTCGCAAGTAGAGACTTCATACAACATTCTTAATCACACTATGCAGGCGCAATGGGTTTACATATAACCTCCAAGCAAAAGCAGGATTCAGAGGCAAAGCTGAGGTGGGAGAGTTTTCAATACAACACTGTAGAGGAGGAAGCCAGGTAAAGAATACAGCACTGTGAGGGTTCTGCCTTACTCCTCATGTTTCTTTTTGGGCATTGGTCATTCAAGACCAGTGTCCATTTTGAACTATAGCCTACCTCAGAATTGTTTGGTATATTTTCAGAGAGGGGCAAATATTGAGCCTAGGCCTTTCATTGTGGCTACTGACCTCTTGTTGGTTTATAGTTACTAAATATTAAAAGAAAAAGAGAGGCTTTTGTGTCCCATTTATGTGAACGTCTCCCTAAAAGATTCTCTTTTTTTTTTTTTCTGATTGTCCATCTTAGCTATTGTCTTTGTATATCAGGGCTCAGCTGATGTGTCTTTATGAGTTTTTGTAAGCCCACCTCCAGCTGGGCTCCAGCTCTATGCTCAAGGACAGGGAATAATGATGTTGATAGTATTTTCTAAATTATTCCCTCTTGTTGATTGGAGATTGGAGATGACACCTTGACTGGACTTAGTCGAGTTCCTAAATGTCAGCCATTGCAGGCTTTTTTAACACATGGTGCTGGTTTTCCACTGGATACCATTTGGTTCTTCACCAGGATATTAAGCAAGAGCGATATTCTCAATTACATTGCTGGAGTGGGCAGACTCAATGTACATCAACATTTTAGCCCAAGGCCTTCTTTTGCCCTTTTAGGCGTGTAAGGCAATAGAAGATAAATGTTATTTTGCCTAATACTATCAGAATGCAGACTAAGAAATTACTATCCCTTGCAGTAGTGATCTAGCCCATGTATTTATTCCAGATGGTGAGCAACCAAATAAACCTGGTGTTTGTAAGGGTGTTACCGTGTGTAACCACTAATTCCATGTACATCCTGTTTTACTTCTCCTGTGGTATTTACCCAAATGCAAAAAGAGAGATTTGCTACAGCACAGATTATACACTTCCTTGGGCTAATAAAAAAAAAATCTAAGGCTATTTTTTTTTATTTTGTTATCTCATGTCACCTTGTCTAATGAAGTCAGACATTATTGTTGTGTCTTTTTTTATCTCATTAGCAAATTTGTCTGCTATATGTCCCATAACAAAACAAAAAACAAAAAAACCAAACCCATTGCCAATGAGTCGATTCTGACTCATAGTGACCCTATGGGACAGAGTAGAACTGCCCCATAGAGTTTAAAAGGAACACCTGGTGGGTTCAAACTGTTGACCTTTTAGTTAGCAACCATAGCTCTTAACCACTACACCACCAGGGTTTGTCCCATAATGACTCATAAATTTAAAGATTTCTCCAATTCAACTACACTATAACTAGGAATTAAAACTACCAACCATACCCTGAGTGCTGGACCAATGGGTTTCTTTTTGACTCTCGTTTTATAGTGTGTAACAATTGAACATTACCTTTTCAATATTTACTAGTATCATTAGTATGAATATCTAAAGGTAATCTTAAACTTCTCTAAGTGTGCTGCCCACGCATTCACCAGGAATCTAGACAAGAGATGGCCCATGTAAACTCACTGTCAGCTGGAAAGGGATCATTTAAAACCAGTATAGTTGGATCCACTACACACAAAGTTTGTCTAGAGGAAACAGAAAGGAGAGAAAAATTCACATATTACAACCAGATTTTCATTAGAGAATACATGAGTAACAAGATGGTATAGGGTGTACCTCTCCTATTGTAGGTCTTCTGTTAATCTGTTTAAAACTAACTGTTCTTCTCAAGGGCAAGCTGTCCCTCCTTGGTCTGCTTATTAACAGTCATGGGCCACTTTCTCAGAAGCAGTAGTGTCACAAAACTGTTTTTATGAGAGAAGAACTTCTAATTCAAGAGTTACAATATCTAAACTCATTAGTTAAATAATTTAGGAGAAAGGAAAATGATTTCTAATATCCAGAAAGTAGGACCTTAAAACATCGGCAGTATTCTCACATAAAACCCATAGTTTCCTTTTGTTTACTCAGTCTTATATAGTAAATTTCTGTTCCACTTGATTTTGGATCAACCACAGTCAGCTTCTGCATAAAAGTTCTGGAAATCTTGATTGAGTCTAGTCACAGTTCTTTCCATAAGTCCAATACAGTCCATCTTTTTGTTGAGATATTCTGGTCAAATGTTTTCAGAAAATCAGCAAAGTAAAAACTTATCTGCAGATGATAAAACTTAATAAGGCCATTATTATTTTATAAAAATAATATTCTTAATAGAGAAATACCTGATATAATTAATCACAAGCATAAGGTAAAGGCCAAATAAAATCAGTTAAAAAAAAAAAAACTAGATAAAAATATTTCTAAACAGAACCATTAACTGTATTTTTAAAGAGCTTCAGATATAATACACAATAATCTTGAGATATAATAACAGAATATACCAAGTCAGGACACACCAAGAATATACCAAGATTATTGTCATGGATTAAACTGTGTCCCCCCAAAATATCTATCAACTTAGCTGGGCCATGAGTCCCAGTACTGTGTGATTGTTCATCCTTTTATGTGATTTCCCTGCATGTTGTAAATCCTATCACTATGATAAAATGAGATGGATTAGTGGTAGTCATACTGATGACATACACAAAATTAGATGGTGTCTTAAGCCAATCTCTTCAAGACATAAAAGAGAGAAGCGAGCAGAGAGACAGGGGGAACTCAGACCACCAAGAAAGTAGTGCTGGGGGCAGAGCGTGTCCTTCGGATCTGAGGTTCCCGTGCTGAGATGCTCCCAGACCCAGGGAAGACTGATGACAAGGACCTTCCTCCAGAGCCAACAGACAGAGAAAGCCTTCCCCTAAAGCCTGCGCCCTGAATTCTGACTTATAGCTTACTGGACTGTGAGAGAATAAAATCTCCTTGTTAAAGCCATCCACTTGCGGTATTTCTGTTATAGCAACACTAGATGACTAAGACAATTATCAAACCTTTAAATACCTGAATAGTAATAAAAGAAAACTTCATAAGTATACGATATGAATTCTCAGTCAAATCATTGGCTTTGATAAAGTTGCCACCAAGTTAGCAATTAAGGAATAATAATAAAATTATGGCATAATATTATGTGTTTGCTATGTAATATTGGGCAAAAACACAAGAAGAAATACTAACATATAAATCTTAACCCAAAGAGAATCAGGCATTTTTCTTGATTTTGACAACACCTTCCATGTAGTTTATTAAATAAAACTTTTTAGCACTTTTTCTTTACAAAAAAAAATTTTATGGCTTTCCATGAAGTTTCAGAGTTGTCAGGAGCTTATTTAAGTGACCATGAAATGATACTGAAATTATTTAACCAAAGATCTTAAAGTAAAAACCTTGACTTTTTTCCTAAAAGCCATGTGACTTGGTTTTTGGGCTCAGGAATCTTGTTCTAATGAGAGGCCAAACCTCTGCCTTCGAGGCAGATTACACAAATAGTAAATTAATGCTTCAACTCAGAAATCAAAGAAAATTTTGTTATTTTAACAGCAAGAAACCCAGCTCTTTGTTTTATATTTTATTTAACATTAAAGGTCTTAAAAATCTCATAAATTAAACCATTAAAATTTAGTCAGATGGATAGAACTTCCGACCATGTCAAATAAATTTCTTTTTAATAAACCTCTTAATTGTATACCTCTTATGTTGCATCTCTTTAAATGACAAAAATGAACACACTCATTGCCCAGTGCCGTCGAGTCGATTCCAGTCCCCAAAATACACACATATAAATCCTTTCTCTTGTGGCATAAAAAACAAAAATATATAAGCTTAAATTATGACAAATATCTATTAATTCAATTTAACATCAATAAGTTACCTAAAAGGTCTTCGAAATTATTTTAATTTTATGTATTTGATTTTATGTATACCATAAAACATGAAACTGTTGTTGAAAGAAAGTCTGTTTAAATATTTTAAGTTTTTATTTAACTTTTACTATTTTTCATATTTTCCAAATTTAACTTGAGCCCTTGAAGATTTTATCAACTGGCTTTAGAAATCATGAATTCTCTGCTCAAGGAATCAATTCATTGATATGGATATAAGCTACAGTGTCTGGCTAGGGTTATTTAAAGAAAAAGGCAGGCCATTTTGGGTGTGTCTAACTGTGATTCTATTTGATCTTGGAGACTGAGGGCTGGGGAGCCCTGATGTTGTCCCACCCTCTCTTTTTTTTTTGACACTTGGTAGAAGACAAGATTAGCCTATTCTGATTCATTTACATATGATATAGCTTCTCAATAAAGAATCACAATGTTAAAATTCTGAAAGACTATCTACCCAGTAAACAGCAAGGCTCTTTTGCGGTTTGGGCGTCCCAATTCATTTACATATGTTTAAATTGATCTAGATCTTTTAAACGGCAAAAGACAATTAAATTCTTTCTTTTTTATTATTCTGAAACTCTACTTTTACTTTAAGACAAAAATTATTCCTTTTCCTTAAATAAAACCCATTTCTTAGGATAAGTTACTTGGAAAGTTTTCGCCTTTAAGACTGACATAGTATAGAATATAAAGATCTTAGTGTATTTTTCAAATAGACCAGTTTACATAAAAGTTTCTCCAAGTAGCTACTCTTGAACGAGGAAAGAACTGAGGTCAAGACAGCTTTGCAAAAAAAAAAAACAGCAATTTTCAGCCATACTTTCTAGACCAGAAGCGAGCTCAGAACAAAAGGAAGCAGAAAGACTACATAAACTCACCAAAGAACACCACACAAAACAAGGACACGGACAGAGCAATTTTGGGTAAGAATAAGTCAAGTCAAAGGGAGGAACAGGCTCTAGATAAAGCTTATCGACTTGCTAGAATCGCAGATGGAGGAATACTGGGCCTTTTGACAAAACCTGAGCATCAAGCAGGAAGAGACAACACAAATGGAAGTTCAGTTTCCGAGGTAGTCGCCGACATTCCAAACGGGCGGGGGGGCGGGGGGGGCGGGGGGGGCGGGGGGGGCGCGGAGGGGCGGGGGGGGCGGAGGGGCGGGGGGGGCGGAGGGGCGGGGGGGGCGCGGAGGGGCGGGGGGGGCGGAGGGGCGGGGGGGGCGGAGGGGCGGGGGGGGCGGAGGGGCGGGGGGGGCGGAGGGGCGGGGGGGGCGGAGGGGCGGGGGGGGCGGAGGGGCGGGGGGGGCGGAGGGGCGGGGGGGGCGGAGGGGCGGGGGGGGCGGAGGGGCGGGGGGAGGAACGAGATCCAGGCTCATTTATCGACGATTTTAAACTCTAACCTTAAAGGTTTTGGTTTTTTCTTTTTGGACTTAATTCATTCTGATGGCTAGAGATCTAATCCCTTATTTTAGACCTTAAATGTACTAGGTCCTCCAATTGGAAAGTAGAGTATCTACTGACGATTTTAATTTTAACATTGTGATTCTTGAGAGACTATATCATAAAACAGGAGGGGACTACCACTTCTCCCCTTAAATTTGGCGAAACAGAGAACTATTTTCTAGGTTTTTTCTGGCCACAAAGAGACACCAGCGAGGAGCGCTGCCGGGTTTCGACAGTGTTTCACTTAGACAAATGTGTACTTCTGTCGCCCGAGCATTCTTTTGTGGGTGGCAGGCAGCCTAGCGCTCTAGCCTGTCTGCAACCACCTTATCCTGCCACGGGAGTCTTTAACGCTTGTGCTGAGCACTTGTGACCACACTAATGGCTTTTACTGGTTGACCTGTGCCCAGATTTTTGTGGTTTATAGTGGCTCACAGTTCTTTGAAAATAGGAATACCTCTTTGATGTTTCAAACACCCAAAGCTGGACCTAAACTGCAGTTCACCAGGGGTTACTAGGTATCACTCTTAAAACAAACGATCAAGCAAAAATCTAAGAACGATTCTCCTTAATCAAACAACCAGTTTTTCAAACAAATATGCTGGAAAAAACTGAAGAAAACATGAGAAAAAGAATAAGTGAAGGTTCATTTTCTGAGAACACTCGCCTCATGGGCGTCGAAGTGACGTGGAGTGCGAATGCTTGGGTCCAGAAGATAGGACCTCTCTTTTTGCCGGCTTCTGCTTCACAGTCCAGGTCTCCTCAAGGTTGACTGGGTTTTGTGGTTTTAGAATCCCTGCAGGAACTAACTCTTGTAGGGTAAAAACACCACAAAGTTTAGTAAAGCAAAAAGAAAGGTTTTATTCAGCATATATTCATAAAGGCAAAAGCGGGAAACGGACAAACATGCTCCCAGAGCCATGTCTTTCTGAGTCTCTTCTCCCAATTTTTAAGATGCATCTTAGCGGACCGCATTTTGGGATCCCTTGAATGTTCTCCATTCTCTAGATACACACACTTACACACTCACACAACCTAATCCGGTGCACCAACGTAACAGGTACTGAGCCTTTTCTGCCCTCAGCAGTCAATTTTTGCAGCTTCTTGGGACTATTCTAAGGCCTTACCTAGGTACTTACCAAACAACCCAGGTGCATTTCCCGTTTCTCACAGAGCCACCCTTTGGGTCTGGGGTGGGGGGTGGGGGGAAGGATCGGCTTTCAGAGCTGCTCCAAGTTCTCTACGAGAAATCTCCTGGTGGTGCCAGACATCAGGGCTGTTCTGTTTTCTTACCCCCCTCAGGAATTGAGCAGGTGGCTCCTTGCTGGCTGGCCAGAAATGTTACCAAGTTAAAACCAGAGGTTCTTACTCAGCATGACTCATATTGGCCAATAAACAAGAGACGGAGGTGGGAGAACAAAAAGGCACCTTTATTTTATTGTGCAAGGAAATGGAGTCAGTCAGTGTTGACTGCTGCCAAGACTGCTTGCTAAAGGCAGGTTGCTTCTAAAGGGATTTACAAGTGGAGAGTTCATACAAGTTACATCCACAACATTTCTAATCATATTACGCAGGCGCAATGGGGTTTACATATAACTTCCAAGCAAAAGCAGGATTCAAATGCAAAGCTGAGGTGGGGGATTTTTCAATACAACACTGTAGAGGAGGAAGCGAGATAGAGAATACAGCATTGTGGCGGTTCTGTCTCACTAACCTTAACATTGAGCCATGATCATCAGCTTCTGGGGGAAAAGCTGGTTTTCGAGGTATAGCAAATACTGCCCACCATCCTAAGTTGTTAGTTGGTGTAAGGAAACCAACCGTAAAGTTAGCTGAATTGTGGGTAGAGAAATGCCACCAATTGGTGGATGAACTCTTTGTTACTGGTGTGTTATAAAACAAGTATTAAAATTGAGCCAGAATGCTCCTTAGAAGCCAGGATGGTGAGACTTTCTTTACCTTGCTTACCTTGGGCACATCATCAGGAATGACAATGAAAAACTATGAGTTGTAAACTATGGCAAGAAAAAAAAAATGTTGAGGTGTCTTCAGGGTACAATGACAAAACAAAAGAAGGAGAGTTCCACTCTGGGTGGCAGATGGGAAGGAGAAACCAGGAATAGCCTCACAGAGCAAAAGAAGCCTAAGCTGTTCTGAATTCTGGAAGGAATTTGTCAGATATTGCAGAGTGTGGGTCTAGCATAGCAATTATAGTGTTTTGTTTTGCCCATCACCATGACTCTTATTCTTTAATAAAGAATATGTTTAATAAAATGGCGAGTTTTTAAATCTGGAACATTTTTTCAGTAATATTTTTATGATTACGAAGATGTATACACGGTATGTGTGAAGTGGAAAAATGTGTTTTAAAAACCTCAAACCTTTATTTCTCTAATAATCAGCGACAGGTAGATAACATGTTATTATATTTTATTTCCCCCCTTTAATGTGCTAATAGTCTAGTATTAATGTGGGACAAACCTGTTCCTTTCCTGAAGCTCTGATTATAAGTTCTGAGCTTTTAGGCAGGTTAATAACTTGTTTACTTTGTACACTAAGCCTCACCTATCAGC
Source organism: Loxodonta africana (assembly GCF_030014295.1). Classification (NCBI taxonomy): domain Eukaryota; kingdom Metazoa; phylum Chordata; class Mammalia; order Proboscidea; family Elephantidae; genus Loxodonta; species Loxodonta africana. Next base: position 6,994,204 of record NC_087355.1, read on the forward strand.
TCTTTATCCAGCATTTCCTATTTAAGACAATAGTAGAAAATCTACTATCCGACTATTTTGAGCATTAGGAAGCAACAGGCATGGCAGTGTCCCCACCCTCGAAGAGGGTCACCGGGGCCCCCAGGAAGCTTTGCCTTGCTGCCCTGAGCCCTCTGCGGTGTCCTGCAGTGGGGGCTCCCAGTCCAGCTGCCACTCAAGGCTGGCCTGCTCCGTGGTCACAGCCTCTGGGAGGACACCCAGGCAGCATCGAGCCAGCAGGCGCCTGTTCTGGGTTCCTAGCTCCCATTCGGTTGAAGCCCTGCAGCTCAAAATTGCCATGGGGTAGGAAGGGAGGAAAGAAGGAAGCATTGGAGAGGAGGTGTGGAAGAAATGCCTGCGAGTTTCATGACACCCCAAACTGAGCGGAACTGGGCCTGAAGCCTCTGCCTAGGTGGGGCTGGGGCCCTCGCAGGAAGCTACGGGCCTTGATGACTCCAGGTCAGAGGGCAGAGCAGGCTCTGGGATCCTGAACATGGGGCTTGCAGGGGTGGGAGGTCGCTTCATGAAAGAAGCTCCGACCCAGCACAGAAGGAAGGAAAGTGAAGTGGTTAAGCCCTGGGGCCTTCAGTCACACAGCCCGGCTTTATCCAACTTTGTCCCCTCCAAGCCTCCTTCTCTACAGAGGTGAGGCAGGCAGCCTCAGAGCCCAACTCTTCTAAGAGACACCTGCTCTGACTTATCCTCCTACATCAAGCAAAATAAGCTGCCCTTTCTTCTGAAATCGTCCTTGACAAGATAATCACAGAATGGGCCATTGATGGCCTCAACCCGCCTGTGGGTGGAGACTTAACATCCTAATGAAGAAAAATTCATCCCTTCCTCCATCCTAGGGGATCAAGCCCTTGTCTAATGAAAATGCATAATCGTCCCCAAGCCCTGAGCGCCTGCCTGAAGGTCAGTCCTGACCTTTCATGATCAATTTGCATTTCCTTGTCTGCTCTCTGTGAAACTCCACCTCTCCACACCGCCTGTGAGCAGTCTTGGAGGCAGAAGCCCAATTGCTCCTTTCCTTATACAATGAAATAAAGGTGTCTTTCTGATCTCCCACCTCAGCCTCTTGTTCTTTAGCTCTAACAAGCCACGGCAAGCAAAACCTGGGGTTTTCACCCAGCAGCAGAGGAATAATCCATTACTGGACTCACTGCAGTGATGAGCACTTCAGTAAATCTTAGCTGTTATTATTCTATGATCATATTTTCTAAATTTAAAAAAATCAGATAAGTGGGTGAGCTGAAAACAGAAAAAAAAAAAAAACTTCCATTTTCACATAATGCTGATTTTTGCATAACAACCTGGTCGTTGGAACCTCACCCTGCAGACAGGTGAGGAGTTGGTGTAGTAAGATGGAAACAAATAAACACATATGATACTCTTTCCAGAATGCCAGTGACAAGGGTGCTTCATTCCTTGAATGGCTGCCAAGAATCTCAAATTAAGAGATTTAGAGTTTCCTTAGATCATAGTTCATGCAAATTAAAATGGAAATGAAAAATCAGATTAAAGCTTTCTGTAATGGAAACCCCAGGAATATAAAAGCATTAGGTTTTACAAAGTCCAGTTTTGCTCTGGGGACTTTTAGTCAATTATGATACATCAAGCTGCTAGAATACAACTTTAAAATTATGATTAGGGAACCACGTGCAAAACTTAATATGTGCCATTAAGTAAAAGGATATAAAGTGGATTCTGAAATGGCAATTCAAATTTGTTCATAATGATTTGAAGTAAATATTCATGCAAATGGACAACCATTGAGGGAACTGTGTAAAACTAAGTGTATTTGTATTATGATGGTTCAAAGATTTTGTTTCTCTAAAACTTACTTTAATTGCATTTTAGATTTTTAAAGGAAATAATAATTTTTTTTTTTTTAGTATTAAGATAGAAATAAACATTATAACACTCTTTCCAGCATGCTGGTGTCTTGGTTATCTAATGCTGCTATAGCAAAAATACCACAGATGGATGGCTTTAGCAAAGAAAACTTCTAGGACGTTAGAAGTCTGAACCCAGGACACTAGCTCAAGGAGAAGGCATTTTGTCTCTGTCGGTTCTGGGGGAAGGTCCTTGTCATCAATCTTCCCCTGGTCTAGGAGCTTCTCAGGGTAGGGACCCTGGGCCCAAAGGACATGCTTACTTCCTGGTTCTTCATTTTTAATGCCATGAGGTCCCTATCCTCCCTGCTCACTTCTTTCTTTTATATCTTCAAAGAGACTGACTCGAGACACAACCTAATCCTATAGATTATATCTTTCCTCATTATCATAACTGCTTCATTAAGGTAGGATTTACAGCAGGTAGGATTTATAGCACATTGGATAAATCACATCAGATCATAAAATGGAGGAAAACCACATAATACTGGGAATTATGGCCAACCAAGTTGTCACACATTTTGGGGGACACAATTCAACCCATGGCAGCTAATGATAAAGGTGTTTCACTCTCTTAACGGCTGCCAAAAAAAAAAAAAAAAGAACAGTTGCCTTCAAGTTGGTTCTGACTCATAGAGACACTATAGGACAGAGTAGAACTGAGCCATAGGGTTTCCAGGGATTCAAACCACTGACCGTTTGGTTACCAGCCAAGCTCTTAATCAAAAAATCTCTAATTCAGAGGTTCCTCCATAGGGTTGCTATGAGTCGGAATCAACTCAAAGGCAATGGGTTTGTTTTTTTTTTTTTTTGGAGGGGGGTTTAGATCATGGTTCACACAAGTTAAAATGGAAATGAAAAACCGTAATTTTCAAGAGTAGTGAAAATACGTTCATCACGAGACTAATGTAGGATGACACTGGCTTCCAGCACCAAGTGAAACCTCAGTAATAACTTGCCAACCCTGAGAGAAGGAAACATGCCCACTTCTTAAGAGGTGCACTTTTCCTCATCCTCAATTCAAAAAGGAAATTTTCATGTGAGAATCTGCACAAACAACATTGAAAATCATGCCCACCATGAACACCTCTGTGGCTTTACTAGGAGTGTGCTGAATGAATGCCCCTGAGGGTTGGTAACTGGATCTCATTTTTCCCAAGATACGAGAGAGATGTCCATTCAAATGTGGTTGCTGGTAGTCAAACCATATGGTTTAGATGTGTGTGTGTTGTTCTTGTTTGGTCAGGTGTGTTTTCTTGTGAAGCCCTGAACTCAGCGGAAAAAAAAAAAATTCAGATGCAAATACTGCAGACAGCCCTTCCACTGACCATAACCACAGGGGTCTAGGAGAAGCCAACTTCAAGGGCAGTTCCCCAGACTTCTAGGTCTGGAACTGCGAGAAAGAAAAACAAGGGTCCCCATATCACCCTCAGTTCTCATCTACTATACTGGGGTTCAGAACACCCCTTCACAGCGGAGGTGGGAGTAAAAGGGAGTAGAGGGGTTCTAGTCCAAGGTGGCTCAGCAGGGATAAAGGGAGGGACTATGGAACCAAAGGAAGATGTGAGTTAACACTAGCAGTACCACCTTCCCGATGCAAGACCCTGAGAAAGTCACATCACCTACCTGAGCCTCAGTCCTTTATCCTTCAAATGGAAATAAAATGAGTTTGTTGTGAAGAGAAATTTCAAAGTAGTATTGTCTTTCCCAGGACTTGGAATATACAAAACTCAAAAACAAACTCATTGCCTTTAAGTCAATTCCAACTCATAGCGACCCCGTAGGACAGAGTAGAACTGCCCCGTAAGGTTTCCAAGGAATGGCTGGTAGATTCTAACTACCCACCCTTTGGCTAGTGGCCAAGCTTTTAACCACTGCACCACCAGGGATCATTTGAAATATAGTAGATGCTTAAAATAAGAAATGTTCAAATTCATATCCCTGAACCATAGTAGAGAGAGCACACAGAAACTGGAGTGCCCTTTTCCAGAGATTGAGACTCTAGCCGTCCAGAACCATGCACTGTTCTGCATGCTTCAAGTATGTTAACTCATTTACTATTTACAACAACCCTATGATGTTGGTGCTATTGCCATCCTCATTTTCAGGTGAGGGAAGTAGGACTTGGAGATGTTAGTTACCTTGTTCGAGGCTGCAGAGCTCTCAGGGCGGAACTAAGCTACCTGGCTCCATAGCAGAGGCTCTGGATCCGAGGCGCTCCTGCCTCTCCAGATCATCTCAGTTCCCAAAGAACAATCTCTCCTGTGAACTGGGGACATGTAAGCAGCCCTCCAAGTGCCCATGCTGCACAGGGACCCTGTTTGGCCTCCTGGTCTCTGTGGGGATGTTTCCAATCCCTGCCTCTTGTAACTTCTGTGGACTAGCTCATCATGATCAAGGATGTCCTTGTCAACTTCCAGGGTCTCCTCTGTAGAGAAAGGGAATGTAGAGTACTCCCTGGCTCAGAAATAATCCTTTTCACTTCCATCAAGGGCTTGGGGAGTACAGCTCTGCAATTTTCTCAGGAAGGAGGACCAAATCATTTATTTAAAAATCGGAAGCAAAAAACGAATGTATTTTTACTGGATATATATTAATGAATCCAGCTGGGTAATTTTAAATGTTTTTTTTTTTTTTTTATGGAGAAAGGAGTCCAGGAAAGTAAAAATGCCTCAGGCCCACAGAAGTCACAGTGCAGTTTTTATAGGGTATATGGTTTCCAGGTATATTCTCCCAATCGATAGTTTGTATTTTCACATTTTTGATAAAGTCTTTTGATGAACAAAAGTATTTAATTTTTGTAAGGTCTGATTTATTTATTTTGCATTTTGCTGTTAACGGTTTTGTTATTAATCCATTGTTAAAAGCTAGACCCAACAGCCTTGCCCCTATATTATGTTCTAAGAGTTTTATAGTTTTAGTTTTCACATTTAGGTCCTTAATCCATTTTGAATTTGTTTATGTGTGAGGGATGGATCCTGTTTCTGCATGTGGAAATCTAATTTTCCCAACACCATTTGTTAGGAGGGTCTTCTTTCCATATCAATTAAACTTTATGCCCTTGTCAAAATCAGTTTACCAGAGATGTGTGAGTTTATTTCTGAATTCTCTATTCTATTCCATTGGTCTATGTGTCTATTATTATACTAGTACCAGTCTGTTTTGATTACTGTAGCTGTATGTTATGTTTTGAGATCAGTAAAAGCAAGTACTCCTACTTGGTTCTTCTCTTTGAACATTGCTTTATCTGTTGGGGTCCCTTGCCATTCCGTATAAAGTGGAGGGCTGGTTTTTCCGTTTCTGTAAAGAAAGCTGTTGGAATTTTGATCAAGACCGTGTTGAATCTATAGATCACTTTGGGTAGTATTGACATATTAACAATATTAAGTCTTCCAATCCATGAACATGAAACATTGTCTTAATTATCTAGTGCTGCTACAACAGAAATACCACAAGTGGATGGCCTTACGAAGGAGAAATTTATTTTATCACAGTTTAGGAAGCTAGAAGTCTGAATTCAGGGTGTCAGCTCTAGAGGAAGCCTTTCTCTCCCTGTTGACTCTCTAGGAAGGTCCTTGTCTCTCCCGAGCTTCTGTTCCTGGGTTCCATGTGGCTAGGCGTCTCTCTTCCTCCATCTCTGCTTGTTTGGTTGCTCGTTTAATCTCTATTGTATCTCAAGATACACCCTACACTAATACTATCTCATTAACATAACAAAGAAAACCCATTTCCAAATGGAAATATGACCACAGATATAAGGATTAGAATTTACAACACATATTTTTGGCGAACACAATTCAAACCATAACATTTTACCCACTGGCCACACAAAATTCATTTCCTTCCCACATACAAAACATATTCACCTATCACATCACCCCAAAGGCTTAAATCAATTCCCAGTCCAGAAGTACCATCTTCTGAATCATCTAAATCAAATATCAGTAAGATTTTAGGCATATTTCATCATGGGACAAAACCTTTCTTCATCTGCGAACTTGTGAAATCTAGAATACAAGTTATCTGCTTCCAAAGTACAGCAGTAGAACAGGAACAAGGTAGACATTTCCATTACGTTTGGGAGAAAGTGGAAAGAAAAAAAGGGATAACGGGCATCAAGCAAGTTCGAAACATAGCAAAACAAATTATATTAGCTCTCAAAGCTAGAAAATAATCCTCTGTTCTCTGAGGCCATCTGGGCAATGGCTCCACCTCCAGACTCTGGATATTGGCCATTCCCTCTGGATTCTGGGTGGAGACCGCTTGGTCTTGGGCTTCAGCCCTACTTCCAGGCCCACTGGGATGGCAATTCTGCTCCCTTGGCTTTGAGCAGCTCCATTCTCCTAGTCCATCTGAGTGGCAACACTACCCCCTCAGCGTTCCCCTGCCCCTTGGCTATGGCAGCCCCACACCCTCAGCTTTGGGTGGAGGTTCCATTCTGTTGGCCTTTGGGCATGGCAGCCCCACACTCCATAACCAAGGTGGTGGAGATCTGACTGTAAAACCAAGGAGGCCGTGGCTCCACCCTTGGAAATCCAGTAGGCTTTGTTTCCACCCTTTGAAACCCTGTGCCTTAGTTCCACCCTTTGAGACCTAGGAGACTGTGGCTGCACCTTTGAAACCAAGGCAGCCCTGCTTCCTGTGCTCCTTCCAACATTTCTGCTGATGTACATGATGCTTCATGGATGGTCTTTTTCTTTTCTTAGAGGACATAAGATGTAGCTCCTTTGGCCCATTTTCTGCCTGTAGAATTCCAAGAGGTAGACATCTTCTCTTCCATTTGTCCTATTTCTGTCCCCATCAGTCTAAGCTGATGGGTTTTCTGCTGTGCTAGCTGGTTAGATCCATCAGTCACAGGCTTCATCTCTTTAACAAAAGATTGTATAGCCATGCCTTTGAAGAAAATTCTAGAACAGGTGTCCTTAGTTTCTTTAACAGAATTTTCCAAATCTTTAAGTTCTGTTTTCAGTTTGCACAGTTCATTTTTATGTCCATCCCTTTCCTTTCACATTTTACTGTAAGCGGCAAGGAAAAACCATTCAGCCCCTTAAGATCTGGCTTAGAAATCTCAGCCAAATATCCAAGTTTATCACTTACAAATTCCACCTTCCACCAAACATTTGGACATAATTTATATAAACTCTTTGCATCTGGATAAAAAAGCATTGCCATCCCACCATTGTTCAATTACATGTTCATCATTTCCTTTTAAAGTCTAACCAGAAACACATTTGATGTTCACATTTCTAGCAACAATCTGTTTACAGAGCCATATGTTGTATTCACTAAGAAACATCTTTCCATTTATTTAAGTCTCCTTTAATCTCTTTCAGCAGTATTTTAAAATTTTTATTGTATGTCTGATGTACTGATTAAATTTATTCCTAGGTATTTTATTCTGTTAGATGGTATTGTAAATTTCCCTTTCATCTCTCATCGCTAGTGTATAGAAACCCAACTGATTTTTCTTTGTTGGCCTTGTATCCTGCAACTTTGTTAAATTCTGCTATTAGCTCTAGAAGCTTTCTTATGGATTCTTTGGTGTTTTCTATATATAGGATCATGTCATCCACAAAGAGAGATAATCTTACTTCTTCTTTACTGATTTAGATACCTTTTATTTGTTTTTCTTGTCCTAGTGCCCTGGCTAGGAGTTCTAATACAATATTGAATAGACGTGATGAAAGCAGGCGCCCTTTTCTAGTTCCCGATTTCAAGGGAAAAGTTTTCAATCTTTCTTCATTAAATATAATGTAGGCTGTTGATTTTTCAAATATGGTTTTAATCATGTTGAGGAAATTCCCATCAATTCTAATCTTGTTGGAGGGTTTTCATCATGAAAGTGGGTTGGATTTTATCAAAATCATTTTCTGCATCCATAGAGTTAATCACGTGATCCTTTTCCTTTGTTCTATTGATGTGGCGTATATGTACATTTCTAATTTCAAACTGTTCTTGCATTTCTGGAATAAATCCCACTTGGTCATAGTGCTTGATTCATTTTAACGTGTGCTTGGAGTCTGTTCACTAGTATTTTCTCGAGAATTTTTGCACCTATACTCATAAGGGATATTGGCTTGTAGTTTTCTTGTGATGTCTTTATCTTGTTTGAGTGTCAGGGTTTTGTTTGCTTTATAGAATGAATTAAGAAGTATTCCTTCATTCTCTATCTTTTGGAAGAGGTTACACAGGATTTGTATCAGTTCTTCTCAATTTCCCAGTAAAGCCATGGACTTTTTTTGTTTGGGAGGTTTTTGATCACTGATTTCATCTCTTGCCTTTTTATGAGTCCGATGAGCCTTTTTTATGTCCTCCTGAGTCAGTTTGAATAGGTTGAGTGCTTCTAAATTTTTTTTTCCTTTTATCTAAGGAATCCATTTTCTTGGCATACAGTTGTTCATAGTGTTCTGTCATAATTCTTTTTATTGAGTCAGTTGTAATGTCACCACTTAATTTCTTGTTTTGGTTATCTGCATCATTTCCTTTTTTCTTTGTCAGTCTATCTAACGGTTTGTCAGTTTTATTTACCTATTCAAAGAACCAACTTCTAATTTTGTTGTTTCTCTCTTTGTTTAATTTCATTCATTTCTGCTCTGATCTTTACTATTTCCTTTTTTCTGGTAGGTTTAGGCTCAGTTTCTAGTTCCTCAAGTTGTGGTGTTAGGCCATTGATTTGATATCCTTCGTCTTTTTTCATGTGGGCACTTATTGCCATAAGCTTTCCTCTGAGCACTGCCTTTGCTGCATCTCATAAGTTTTCATATGTTGTGTTTTTATTTGAATCTAAGTAATTTGTGATCGCTCTTTTGAGTTTTACCTTGACCCATTGGTAATTTAATAGTGTATTGTTTAATTTTTGTATGCTTCTGTATTTTCCTTTTTTTTGTTATTGATTTCTAGTTTCACTCCATTTTGGTCAGAGAATATGCGTTGTATGATTTCAGTCTTTTTGAAATTTATGGAGACTTCTTTGTGACTTAACATGTGGTCATTATACTGTTGTTGGGCAGAGTGTTCCATAAATATCTGTTAAGCCTAGTTGGTTGATAGTGTCATTTAAGTCCTCTATTTCCTTGTTGATCTTCTTTCTAGATGTTCGTCCAACATTGAGACTGGTGTATTGAAATCTACAACTATTGTTGTAATGCTATCTATTACTCCCTTCAATTCCATCAGTGTTTTCTTCATATATTTAGGTGCTTTGTTATTGAGTGTATATATATTTTATGATTGTTAAATCTTCTCAATGAAGTTACACTTTTATCACTATATAATGTCCATATTTATCTCTTTTAACAGGTTTTGTCTTAAAGTCTACTTTGTCTGATGTTAAGATTGCCATCCCAGCTCTTTTTTAGTTATATTTGCATGGAATATTTTTTTTCTATCCTTTCACTTTCAATTTATTTGTGTATTTGCATCTAAGGTGTGTCTCTTATAAACAGCCTGTAGTTAGATCATGCATTTTTTTTATCCATTCTGCCACTCTCTGCCTTTTGATTGGAGCATTTAGTCCATATATATTCACTGTAGTTACTGATCAGACAGGAGTTACTTCTGTCATTTTGTTTTTTGTATGGCTTAAGCCTTCTTTGTCTTTTTCCTTTAATACTGCTTGCTTTATGTTTCGTTGATTTATTGTAGTCTTTTGGGTTCTCTTCTCCTTTTCCTTTTGTGTATGTTTTTAAGATATTTTCTTAGTGGTTACCATGAATATTACATCTGTCATCTTGCATTTGTGACATTCTAGGGTAAGCTGATAACAACTTCTGTAATATACAAGAAATTCTTTACCTATACCATTCCTTCCCCCACCCCGTTTTGTTGCTACAATCAATTGTTGTTCTTGATAGGTGCCATTGAGTCAGTTCTGACTCATAATGACCCTATGTACAACAGGACAAAACACTGCCTGATCCTGTGCCATCCCTCACAATTGTTGCTATGCTTAAGCCCATTGTTGCATCCACTGTGTCAATCAATCTCCTTGAGTGTCTTCCTCTTTTTTGCTGATCCTCTACTTTACCAAGCATGATGTCCTTCTCCAGGGACTGACCCCTCTTGATAACATGTCCAAAGTACGTGAGACATAGTATTGCCATCCTTGCTTCTAAGAAGCATTCTGGTTGTACTTCTTCTAGGACAGACTTGTTCATTCTTTTAGCAGTCCTTGATACATTCAATATTCTTCTTCAACATCACAATTCAAAGGCATCAATTCTTCTTCAGTCTTCCTTATTCATTGTCCAGCATGCATACGAGGTGACTGAAAACACCGTGGCTAGGGTCAGGTGCACCTGAGTCCTCAAAATGACATCTTTACTTTTCAATATTCTAAAGAGGTCTTTCACAGTCTATTTGCCCAATGCAACGTGACTTGTGATTTTTTTTTTATTGTGTTTTAAGTGAAAGTTTACAAATCAAGTCAGTCACATACACAAATTTATATACACCTTGCTATATACTCCTAGCTGCTCTCCCGTAATGAGACACCACACTCCTTCCCTCCACTCTCTCTTTTCTTGTCCATTTCGCCAGCTTCTGACTCTCTCCACCCTCTCATCTTCCCTCCAGATAGGAGCTGCCCACATAGCCTCATGTGTCTACTTGATCCAAGAAGCTTACTCCTCACTAGTATCATTTTCTATCCCATGTTGTTGTTGTTAGGTGCCATTGAGTCACTTCCGACTCATAGTGACCCTGTGCACAACAGAATGAAACAGTGCCCAGTCCTGTGCCATTCTTACAATCATTGTTATGCTTGAGCCCATTGTTGCAGCCACTGTGTCACTGCACCTCGTTCAAGGTCTTCCTCTTTTCTGCTTCCCCTGTACTTTACCAAGCACGATCTCCTTCTCCATGTACTGATCCCTCCTGACAAGATGTCCAAAGTATGTAAGACACAGTCTCGTCATTCTTGCTTCTAAGGAGCATTCTGGTTTTACTTCTTCTAAGACAGATTTGTTTGTTCTTTGGCAGTCCATGCTATAGTCAATATTCTTCACCAACACCACAATTCAAAGGCGGCAATTCTTCTTCGGTCTTCCTTATTCATTGTCCAGATTTCACATGCATATAATGCATTTGAAAATACCACGGCTTAGGTCAGGTGCACCTTAGTCTTCGGGGTGACATCTTTGCTCTTCAACACATTAAAGACGTCCTTTGCAGCAGATTTACCCAATGCGATGCGTCTTTTGATTTCTTGACTGCTGCTTCCATGGGTGTTGATTGTGGATCCAAGTAAAAAGAAATCTTTGACAACTTCAATCTTTTCTCCATTTATCATGATGTAGCTCATTGGTCCAGTTGTGAGGATTTTTGTTTTCTTTATGTTGAGGTGTAATCCATACTGAAGGTTGTGGTCTTTGATCTTCATTAGTAGGTGCATCAAGTCCTTTTCACTTTCAGTGAGCAAGGTTGTGTCATCTGCACAACGCAGGTTGTTAATGAGTCTTCCTCCAATCCTGATGCCCTATTTCCTTCATATAGTCCAGCTTCTTGTATTATCTGCTCAGCATACAGATTGAATAGGTGTGGTGAAAGAATACAACCCTGGCACACACATTTCCTGACTTTAAACCAATCAGTTTCCCCTTGTTCTGTCTGAACAACTGCCTCTTGATCTATGTAAAGGTTCCTCATGAGCACAATTAAGTGTTCTGGAATTCGCCTTCTTTGCAACGTTATCCATAATTTGTTATGATCCACACAGTCGAATGCCATTGCATAGTCAATAAAACACAGGTAAACATCCTTCTGGTATTCTCTGCTTTCAGCCAGGATTCTTCTGACATCAGCAGTGATATCCCTGGATCCACATCCTCTTCTGAAACTGGCCTGAATTTCTGGCAGTTCCCTGTTAATATACTGCTGCCGCTGTTTTTGAATGATCTTCAGCAAAATTTTGCTTGCGTGTGATATTAATGATATTGTTCTATACTTTCCACATTCAGTTGGATCATCTTTGCTGGGAATAGGCATAAACATGGATCTCTTCCAGTCAGTTGGCCAGGAAGCTGTCTTCCATACTTCTTGGCATAGACAAGCGAGCACCTCCAGCACCGCATCTGTTTGTTGAAACATCTCAGCTGATATTCCATCAATTCCTTGTTTCTGGTCAATGCCTTCAGAGCAGCTTGGACTTCTTACTTCAGTACCATTGGTTCCTGATCACATGCTACCTCTTGAAACAGTTGAGCATCGACTAATTCTTTTTGGTATAATGACTCTGTGTATTCCTTCCATCTTCTTTTGATGCTTCCTGTGTCGTTTAATATTTTCCCTGTAGAATCCTTCACTATTGCAACTCAAGGCTTGAATTTGTAATTCGGTTCTTTCAGCTTGAGAAACACTGAGCGTGTTCTTCCCTTTTGGTTTTCCATCTCCAGCTCTTTGCACATGTCATTATAATACTTTACTTTGTCTTCTTGAGAGGCCCTTTGAAATCTTCTGTTCAGTTCTTTTACTTCATCAATTCTTCCTTTTGCTTTAGCTGCTCGAGGCTCAAGAGCAAGTTTCAGAGTCTCCTCTGACATCCATCTTGGTCTTTTCTTCCTTTCCTGTCTTTTCAATGACCTCTTTCTTTCTTCATGTATGATGTCCTTAATGTCATTCCACAACTCTTCTGGTCTGCTGTCACTAGTGTTCGATAGGTCAAATCTGTTCTTCAAATGGTCTCTAAGTTCAGGTGGGATATACTCAAGGTCATATTTTGGCTTTTGTGGACTTGCTCTGATTTTCTTCAGTTTCAGCTTGAACTTGCATATGAGCAATTCGTGGTCTGTTCCACAGTTGGCCCCTGGCCTTGTTCTGACTTTCTATCCCAAGATAGATAAGCTTTTTATCCTATAGTCCAGTCCAATCCGGGTCTGAAGAGCTGGCTTTGGGAATGGTCCCTGTCTTGGGCTAACAGAAGGCCAGGAGATCATGACTTCTGGCGTCCTTCTAGTCTCAGTTAGACCATTAAGTCTGGTCTGTTTAAGAGAATTTGAGGTCTGCATCCCACTGCTCTCCTTCTACCTCAGGGGTTCTCTGTTGTGTTCCCTGTCAGGGTAGTATCAGGCTAATGTAGTCTCTGTGGCCCTTTCTGTCTCTTGGTCTCATAATTACATTGTATCTTCAGTGTTCTTCATTTCCCTTTGCTCCAGGTGTGTTAAGACCAATTCATGCATCTTAGATGGTCACTTGCTAGCATTGAATGCCCCAGATGCCGCTCTCCAAAGTGGGATGCAGAATATTTTCTTAATAGATTTTATTAAGATGACTCAGATGTCCCCTGAAACTGTGGTCCCCGAACTCCCACCCCAACTATGCTAGCCTTCGAAGTGTTCAGTTTATTCAGGAAACTGCTTTTGGTTTAGTCCAGCTGAGCTGACCTCTCCTGTATTGGGTGTTGTCTTTTCCTTCACCTAAAATAGTTCTTCTCTACTATGTAATTAGTGAAAATCATTCTCCCTCCCTCCATCCCTCCCCACTGTCATACCATCAAAGAATATTTTCTTCTCTGTTAAAACTATTTTACAAGTTCTTATAATAGTGTTATCACAAAATATTTGACCTTTTGCAACTGACTAATTTCACTCAGCATAAAGTCTTCCAGATTCCTCAATGTTATGAAATATTTCACAGATTCATCATTGCTCTTTATCAATGCATAATATTCCATTGTGTGAATATATCGTAATTTATTTATCCATTCATCCATTGATGGGCACCTTGGTTGCTTCCATCTTTTTGCTATTGTAAACAGTGCTGCAGTGTACATGGATGTGCATATATCTCTTCGTGTAAGGGCTCTTAAGGCTCTTATTTCTCTTGGATATATTCCAAGGAGTGAGTTTGCTGGATCCTATGGTACTTCTATTTCTAGCTTTTTAAGGAAGCGCCAAATCGATTTCCAAAGTGGTCGTACCATTTGACATTCCCACCAGCAGTGTAGAAGTGTTCCAATCTCTCCACAGCCTCTTCAACATTTATTATTTTGTGTTTTTTAGATTAATGCCAGCCTTGTTGGAGTGAGATGAAATCTCATTGTAGTTTTGATCTGCATTTCTCTAATGGCTAATGATCATGAACATTTCCTCATATATCTGTTAGCTACCTGAATGTCTTCTTTCGTGAAGTGTCTATTCATATCTTTTGCCCATTTTTTAATTGGGTTATTTGTCTTTTTGCAGTTGAGTTTTTACAGTATCATGTAGATTTTAGAGATCAGGTGCTGATCAGAAATGTCATAGCTGAAAACTTTTTCCCAGTCTGGAGGTAGTCTTTTTACTGATTTGGTGAAGTCTTTGGATGACCACAAGTGTTTGATTTTTAGGAGCTTCTACATTCTTTATAATGTTTTGTATACTGTTTATGCTATGTCTTAGGGCTCCTAACATTGTCCCTATTTTTTCTTCCATGATCTTTATCATTTTAGATTTTATATTTAGGTCTTTGATCCATTTTGAGTTAGTTTTTCTGCATGGAGTGATGTATGGGTCTTGTTTCATTTTTTTGCAGATGGATATCCAGTTATGCCAGCCCCATTTGTTAAAAAGACTGTCTTTTCCCCATTTAAATATTTTGGGGCCTTTGTCAAATATCAACTGCTCACATGTGGATGGATTTATGTCTGGATTCTCAGCTCTGTTTCATTGGTCCATGTATCTGTCGTTGTACCAGTACCAGGCTCTTTTGATTACTGTGGCGGTATAATAGGTTCTAAAATCAGGTAAAGTAAGGCCTCCCACTTTGTTCTTCTTTTTCAGTAATGCCTTATTTATCCAGGGCCTCTTTCCCTTCCACATGAAGTTGGTGATTTTTTTCTCCATCTCATTAAAGAATGTCTCTGGGATTTGGATCGGAATTCTATTAAATGTATAAATTGCTTTCAGTAGAATAGATGTTTTTATAATGTTAAGTCTTCCTACCCACAAGCAAGGTATGTCCTTCCACTTATGTAAGTCTCTTTTGGTTTCTTGCAGAACTGTACTATAGTTTTCTTTGTATAATGTTTTTCATCTCTGGTAAGATTTATTCCTAAGTATTTTATCTTCTTGGGGGCTACTGTAAATGGCATAGATTTGATGATTTCCTCTTCAATGTTCTTTTTGTTGGTGTAGAGGAATCCAACTGATTTTTGTATGTTTATCTTGTATCCTGATACTCTGCTGAACTCTTCTATTAGTTTCAGTAGTTTTCTGGAGGATTCCTTAGGGTTTTCTGTGTATAAGATCAAGTCATCTGCAAATAGAGATACTTTTACTTCTTCCTTGCCAATCTGGATGCCCTTTATTTCTTTAGCTAGCCTAATTGCTCTGGCTAGGATCTCCAGCACAATGTTGAATAAGATCGGTGATAAAGGGCATCCTTGTCTGGTTCCCGATCACAGTGAGGATGTTTTCAGGCTCTCTACATTTAGGGTGATGTTGGCTGTTGGCTTTGTATAAATGCCCTTTATTACGTTGAGGAATTTTCCTTCTATTCCTATTTTGTTGAGAGTTTTTATCATGAACGAGTGTTGAACTTTGTCAAACGCTTTTTCTGCATTGATTGATAAAATCATGCGATTCTTTTGTTTTATTTATGTGGTGGATTACATTAATTGTTTTTCTGATGTTGAACCATCCCTGCATACCTGGTATGGATCCCACTTGGTCATGGTGAATTATTTTGGATATGCTGTTGAATTCTTTTGGCTAGAATTTTGTTAAGGATTTTTGCATCTACATTCATGAGGCATACAGGTCTATAATCTTTTCTTGTGGTGTCTTTACCTGGTTTTGGTACCAGGGATATGGTGGCTTCATAGAATGAATTTGGTAGTGTTCCATCCTTTTTCTATGCTCTGAAATATCTTTAGTAGTAGTGGTGTTAACTCTCCTCTGAAAGTTTGGTAGAACTCTGCAGTAAAGCTGTCCGGACCAGGGCTTTTTATTGGTTGGGAGTTTTTTTATTACCTTTTCAATCTCTTATTTTGTTATGGGTCTATTTAGTTGTTCTACCTCTATTTGTGTTAGTTTAGGTAGGTAGTGTGTTTCTAGGAATTCATCTATTTCTTCTAGGTTTTCAAATTTGTTTGAGTATAGTTTTTCATAGTAATCTGATGTGATTCTTTTAATTTCAGTTGGGTCTGTTTTAATGTCGCCCAATTCATTTCTGATTTGGGTTATTTGCTTCCTCTCCTCTTTTTCTTTTGTCATTTTGGCCAGTGGTTTATCAATTTTTTTTATTTTTTCAGAAAACCAGCTTTTGGTCTTGTTGATTCTTTCAATTGTTTTTCTGTTTTCTATTTCATTTAGTTCAGCTCTCATTTTTATTATTTGTTTCCTCCTGGGTTTCTTTTGTTGCTCACTTTCTATTTGTTCAAATTATAGGGATAATTCTTTGATTTGGCCCTTTCTTCTTCTTGGATGTGTGCATTTATTGATATTTGAGCACCGCTTTTGCTGTGTCCCAAAGGTTCTGATAGAAAGTGTTTTCATTCTTATTGGATTCTGTGAATTTCTTTATTCCATCTTTAATGTCTTCTATAATCCAGTCTTTTTTGAGCAGGGTATTGTTCAGTTTCCAAGTGTTTGATTTCTTTTCCCTCTTTTCCTGTTACTGATTTCCACTTTTATGGCCTTATGGTCAGAAAAGATGCTTTGTAATATTTTAATGTTTTGGATTCTGCTAAGGCTTGCTTTATGAACTAATATGCTGTCTATTCTAGAGAATGTTCCACGTGTACTAGAAAAGAAAGTATACTTGGTTGCTGTTGGGTGCAGTGTTCTGTATATGTCTACGAGGTCAAGTTGATTGATTGTGGCATTTAGATCTTCCATGTCTTTATTGAGCTTTCTTCTGGATGTCCTGTCCTTCACCGAAAGTGGTGTGTTGAAGTCTCCTACTATTAATGTGAATCTATCTATCTCACTTTTCAATGCTGATAGAATTTGTTTTATGTATCTTGCAGCCCTGTCATTGGGTGAGTAAATATTTAATATGGTTATATCTTCTTGTTGTATTGTCCCTTTAATCATTATATAGTGTCCTTCCTTATCCTTGCTGATGGATTTAACTTGAAAGTCTGTTTTTTCAGAAATTAATATTGCCATTCCTGCTCTTTTTTGATTGTTGTTTGCTTGATATATTTTTTTCCATTCTTTGAGTTTTAGTTTGTTTGTGTGTCTAAGTCTAAGGTGTGTCTCTTGCAGGCAGCATATAGACAGATCTTGTTTTTTAATCCATTCTGCCACTCTCTGTCTCTTTATTGGTGCATTTAGTCCATTTACATTCACGGTGATTATGGATAGGTGTGAATTTAGTGCTATCATTTTGATGTCTTTTCGTGTGTGTTGACAGTTTCTTTTTCCCACTTGATTTTATGTGCTGAGTAGATTGTCTTTATATATTGTCCTTTCCTCTTATTCGTTGTTGTTGATTTTGTTTCTGCTGAGCCTGCATTTTTCCCTTGTATTTTATTTTGATGAGTAGGATGGTTTGTCTCCTTTGTGGTTACCTTATTATTTACCCTTATTTTTCTAAATTTAAACCTAACTTTTATTTCTTTGTATCGCCGTATCTTCCTCTCCGTATGGGAGGTGTATGATTACATTTCTTAGTTCCTCTTTATTATTTTGTTGTTGTCTTCTTTTATATAATAACATCACTGTTTTGGGCTTTTTTTTTAATATATAATCTTGCTTTTTTTTTTTTTATTTCCCTGTCTGAGTTGACTTCTGTCTGCTCTGCCCAGTGTTCTAGTCTTGGGTTGATGCCTGATATTATTGATTTTCTAACCAAAGAACTCCGTTTAGTATTTCTTGTAGTTTTGGTTTGGTTTTTACGAATTCCCTAAACTTGTCTTTATCTGGAAGTGTCTTAATTTCACCTTCATATTTAGAGACAGTTTTGCTGGCTATATGATTCTTGGCAGGCAATTTTTTTCCTTCAGTTTTTTAAATATATCATCCCATCCCTTTGCCTTCTTGCCTGCATGGTTTCTGCTGAGTAGTCCAAGCATATTCTTATTGGCTCTCCTTTGTAGGTGACTATTCGTTTATCCCTTGCTGCTCTTATAATTCTCTCTTTATCTTTGGTTTTGGCAAGTTTGCTTATAATATGTCTTGGTGACTTTCTTTTAAGATCTACCTTATGTGGAGTTCGATGAGCATCTTGGATAGATATCTTTTCATCTTTCACAATATCAGGGAAGTTTTCTGCCAACAAATCTTCAACAATTTTCTCTGTATTTTCTGTTATCCTCTCCCTGTTCTGGTACTCCAATCCCTGGTAGGTTATTTCTTTAGATAGAGTCCACCATGATTCTTAAGGTTTCTTCATTTTTTTTAATTCTTTTATCTGATTTTTCTTCAAATATATTAGTGCCAAGTGATTTATCTTCGAGTTCAGAAATTCTAGCTTCTACTTGCTCAGTTCTGCTCCTCTGACTTTCTATTGACCTGTCTAATTCTGTAATTCTACTGTCAATCTTCTGAATTTCAGATTGCTGTCTGTCTATGGATTTTTCCAGCTTATTAAACTTTTCATTAGGTTCCTGAGTAATTTTTCTAGTTTCTTCAGTTGCTTTATCTGTATTTTCCTTGGCTTGTTCTGCATATTGCCTCATTTCCTTCCTGATGTCTTGAAGGGTTCTGTATATTAAACTTTTGTATTCTGCATCTGGTAATTCCAGGAATGAACTTTCATCTCGAAGATCCCTGGATTCTTTGTTTTGAGAGCCTACTGAGGTGATCATGGTCTGTGTCTTTGTGTGACTTGATATTGTCTGTTGTCTCTGAGCCATCTATAAGTTATTGTATTAGTTTATGCTTGCTTACCCTGTCGTAACTGTTTGCTTTGTTTCATTTTGATATACCCCTATGGGTTGCTTGAGTGGGCTAGCTTGATTATTTTCACCTTTGGAGCTCTGGCGTCCTGTCCCCAGCTGGCTAGAGCTGTTATCAGGTATATTAGTCTAGGAGTCCATTCAGTTTTCTTGTATGAATTCAGCTCAGGTTTCCAGGTAGCTGATCATCAAGGATGTGGTGCAGGCTCTGTCCTACAGTCTTAGAGGGGCAGGGGTGATTGGTGTATATACCGGTATCTGATTGCAGCAGGGGGTCACACTCTGAACAAGGCAGAGAGCTAAGAACCGACTCCCAAGTGTCTCTGGGGAAAATGTATCTCTGTTCCATAGACCGTGCTGGTGGGTCTGTTGTGCAGAGGGACCACGGGCACCCAAAGTTTTTGGTTGTAAAGACTGGGAGGTACCAGTTATCTTTGGACCTCTGTCGCGGGTGGCAGGGTGACCTGAGTGGAGCTATCAGTCTTTAGGTCCCTGATATGAGTAGGTGAGGACCTTGTTTAATAGGCAAAGCTATGTCAAACGTCAAACACCCACCTCTCCACCTCACAGCTGAAATGGTTGGAGTTTGCCAACAAGGGCCTATTCTCCTGAAAAAGGCCCACACAGGTCCATGCAGAAGGGAAAGGTGCTCAAGATCCATGGATAGTTTATGCCTGGACAGGAGCCGCTTCTCTCCTGAACTCCCCCGGTTAGTGGAGCTAGCAAATTATCTTTTCACCCCAGTTGCAAATTTTTTCCTTCCCCAAGACCGAGAGGATGGCTCTAGGTGCTCACCAGGGTCTATCTCAGGCCCAGGTATTCAGCCACTGAAGCCAGCTTGGGAGTGGGAGGGGGCACAGTAAAATATACACAAGTACTTAGCATTTGCCAAGAGCACCATTCTCCTCAGGTTCCAGAGGTGTGACTAGGCTGTGTGGCTGGCCACTTCTCTCTGAGGAAACTGAGGCCGAACGCTAGTGCCAGCCCACTGCTGCCACTGCCACCACTGCCACCTCTCCGGGAATGGTGCCTGAGGGCTCCCCATGATTCAGGTCCGGTAACTCCTCTCCACTCCTAAATGGTCTCTTCCTCCACCTGCCACTCAGTTCTTTGTCTAAGCTTACCTTTGATGCTCAGGGCTCCCAACTTGTCACAAATTTACTTGTTTCACCTGTTTTTTCAGGTCTTTGTTGTAAAGAGGGCTCGCAGGAAGCATCTGTCTATTCCGCCATCTTGGCCCCGCCTCCTATTTCTAGTTTTTTAAAAAAGGAAGCACCAAATCAATTTCCAAAGTGGTTGTTCCATTTTATATTCTCACCGGCAGTGTAGAATTGTTCCAGTCTCCCCACAATCTCTCCAACATTTATTATTGTGTATTAATGCCAGCCTTGTTGGAATGAGATGGAATCTCATTGCAGTTTTGATTTGCATTTCTCTAATGGCTAATGATCGTGAACATTTCTTCATGTATCTGTTAGGTACCTGAATGTCTTCTTTAGAGAAATGTTTTCATACCCTTTGCCAATTTTTTAACTGGGTTATTTGTCTTTTTGTTGTTGAGTTTTTGCAGTATTATGTAGATTTTAGAGATCAGACCCTGATTGGAAATGTCATAGCTAAAAGCTTTGTCCCAGCCTGTAGGTCATCTTGTTACTCTTTTGGTGAAGTCTTTGGATGAGCACAGGTGTTTGATTTTTAGGAGCTCCTAGTAATCTAGTTTCTCTTCTGCATTGTTAGTAATGTTCTGTATGCTGTTATGCAATCCACTAGGGTTCCTAGCATTCTCCCTAGTTTTTCTTCCATGATTTTTATTGTTTTAGATTTTATATTTAGGTCTTTGACCTATTTTGAGTTCATTTTTGCTCATGATGTGAGGTATGGGTCTTGTTTCATTTTTTTTGCAGATGGATATCCAGTTATGCCAGCACCATTTATTAAAAAGACTTTCTTTTCCTCATTTCACTGACTTTGGGCCTTTGTCAAGTATCAGCTGCTAATATGTGGATAGATTTACGTCTGGATTCTCAATTTTGTTCCGTTGGTCTATGTGTCTGTTGTTGTAACAGTACCAGGCTGTTTTGACTACTGTAGTGCTATAGTAGATTCTAAAATCGGATAGAGTGAGGCCTCCCACTTTGTTGTTCTTTTTCAGTAATGCTTTACTTATCCAGGGCCTCTTTCCCTTCCATATGAAATTAGTGATTTGATTCTCCATCTCATTAAAAAATGTCATTAGAATTTGGATCGGGATTGCATTGTATCTATAGATAGCTTTTGGTAGAATAGATATTTTTATAATCTTAAGTCTTCTTATCCATGACCAAGGTATGTTTTTCCAGTTATGTTGGTCTCTTTTGGTTTCTTGCAGTAGTCTCTTGTAGTTTTCTTTGTATAGGTCTTTTATGTCTCTGGTAAGATTTATTCCTAAGTATTTTATCTTCTTGGGGGCTACTGTAAATGGTATTGATTTGGGGGTTTCCTCTTTGATTTTCTTTTTTTTTTTGGTGTAGAGGAATCCAACTGATTTTTGTATGTTTATCTTATATCCTGATATTCTCCTGAACTCTTCTACTAGTTTCAGTAGTTTTCTTGAGGATTCTTTAGGGTTTTCTGTGTGTAAGATCAAGTCATCTGCAAATAGAGATACTTTTACTTCTTCCTTGCCAATCTGGATGTCCTTTATTTCTTTAGCTAGCCTAATTGCTCTGGCTAGGACCTCCAGCACAATGTTGAATAAGAGTGGTGATAAAGGGCATCCTTGACTGGTTCCTGATCTCACGGGGAATGCTTTCAGACTCTCTTCATTTAGGAGGATGTTGGCTGTTGGTTTTGTATAAATGCCCTTTATTATGTTGAGGAATTTTCATCTATTCCTATTTTGCTGAGAGTTTTTATCATGAATGGGTGTTGAGCTTTGTCAAATGACTTTTCTGCATTAATTGATAAGATCATGTGGTTGTTGTCTTTTGTTATAGTTTACGATGGATTACATTAATTGTTTTTCTAATGTTGAACCATCCCTGCATACCTGGTATGAATCGCACTTGGTCATGATGAATTATTTTCTTGATATGTTGTTGAATTCTGTTGGGTAGAATTTTGTTGAGAATTTTTTGCTTCTAAGTTCATGAGGGATATATGTTTGTAATTTTCTTTTTTTTTTTTTTGTGGCGTCTTTACCTAATTTTAGTATCATGATATGCTGGCTTCATAGAATGAGTTTGGGAGTATTCCATCCTTTTCTACGCTCTGACATACCTTTAGTAGTAGTGATGTTAACTCTTCTCTGAAGGTTTGGTAGGACTCTGCAGTGAAGCCATCTGGGCCAGGGCTTTTTTTGGTGGGAGTTTTTTGATTACCTTTTCAATCTCTTTTTCTGTTACGAGTTTATTTAGTTGTTCTACCTCTGTTTGTGTTAGTTTAGGTAGATAGTGTATTTCTAGACATTAATCCGTTTCTTCTACGTTTTCAAATTTGTCACACTACAATTTTTTGTAGTAATCTAATAGGATTCTTTTAGTTCCAGTTGGTCCTGTTTTGATATCACCCATCTCATTTTGTATTTGGGTTATTTGCACCCCTCCTGTTTTTCTTTTGTCAGTTTGGCCAGTGGTTTATCAATTTCGTTAATTTTTTCAAAGAACCAGCTTTTGTCTTGTTAACTCTTTCAATTGTTTCTCTGTCCTCTATTTCAGCTAATTCTGCTCTTATTTTTATTATTTGTTTCCTTCTGGTGCCTGAGGGTTTCTTTTGTTGGTCTCTTTCTTTTTGTTCTAGTTGTAGGGATAAATCTTTGATGTTGGCCCTTTCTTATTTTTGTATGTGTGCACTTATTGGTATAAATTGACCTCTGAGCACTGCTTTTGCTTTGTCCCAAAGGTTCTGATAGGAAGTGTTTTCATTCTCATTGGATTCTGTGAATTTCTTTGTTCCATCCTTAATGTCTTCTATAACCCAGTCGTTTTTGAACAGGGCATTGTTCAGTTTCCAAGAGTTTGATTTTTTTCCTTGCTTTTCTGTTATTGATTTCTACTTTTATGCCCTTATGGTCGGAGAAGATGCTTTGTAATATTTCAATGTTTCAGATTCTGCTAAGGCTTGCTTTATGACCTAACATGTGGTCTATTCTAGAGAATGTTCCATGTGCAGTAGAAAAGGAAGTATACTTGGCTACTGTTGGGTGTAGTGTTCTGTATATGTCTACGAGGTCAAGTTTGTTGATTGTGGCACTTAGGTCTTCTGTGTCTTTATTGAGCTTCTTTCTGGATACTCTGTCCTGCACCAAGTGTGGTGTTTTGAATTCTCTTACTATTATTGTGGAACCATCTGTCTTGTTTTACAGTGTTCTTAGAGTTTGTTTTATTTGTCTTGAAGCACTACCATCAGGTGCATAAATATTTAATATGTTAATATCTTCCTGGTATATTGTCTCTTTAATTACTTTATAGTGTCCTTCCTTATCCTTTGTGGTGGATTTAACTTTAAAGTCTATTTTGTCAGAAATTAATATTGCCACTCTTGCTCTTTCCTGATTGTTGTTTGCTCGATGCATTTTTTCCCCATCCTTTGAGTTTTAGTTTGTTTGTGTCTTTAAGTCTAAGGTGTGTCTTTCGTAGGCAGCATATAGAGGGATTGTGGTCTTTTTATCCATTCTGCCACTCTCTGTCTCTTTATTGGTGCATTCAGTCCATTTTCGTTCAGCTTAATTATGGATAGCCATGAGTTTTTGTTTTTGTTTTTTTTTTTTATGAGTTTAGTGCTGTCATTTTGATTTCTTTTTTTGTGTTGTTGAGAGTTTCTTTTTTCACTTAATTTTTTGTGCTAAGTAGATTTTCTTTATAAATTGTGTTTCCCTCTCTTTCGGTGTTGTTGAGTTTGTTTTTGCTGAGTCTTTATGTTTTTCATGTATTTTCTTTACCTCCTTTTTTTAAGTTTAAACCAAACTTTTATCTCTATATATTGCCTTGACTTCTTTTCCATAAAAAAGATTTATGTCTACATTTTTTTAGTTCCTCTTTATTGATTTCATGTTGTCATTTTTTACATAATGACATCTCTGTTTCCCTGTTTTGAGGGTTTTTTTTATCTTGATTTATCTTTGTGATTTCCCTGTCAGGATTTATATCTGTTTTCTATGTCCTATGTTCTAACCTTGGGTTATTATTTGATGTTATTGGTTTACTAAGCAGAGGACTCCATTAAGTATTTTTTGTAGTTTTTTTTTTTTTTTTTTTTTGCAAATCCCGTAAACTTCTGTTTATTTAGAAATGTCTTAATTTCACCTTAATATTTGAGAGACAGTTTTGCTGGATATTTGATTCTTGGCTGGCATTTTTTTTTCCCTCAGGGCTTTCTATATATCATCCCATTGCCCTCTTGCCTGCACGGTTTCATCTGAGTAGTCCGAGCGTATTCTTACTGACTCTCCTGTGTAGGTGACTTTTTGTTTATCCCTAGCCACTCTTAAAATTCTCTCTTTATCTTTGGTTTTGGCAAGTTTGATTATAATGTGTCTTGGTGACTCTTTTTGGGATCTACCTTGTATGGGGTTCAATGAGCATCTTGGGTAAATATCTTCTGATATTTCACCATATCAGGGAAGTTTTCTGTCAATAGATCTTCAACAATTCTGTTTGTATTTTTTGTTTTCCATACCTGTTCTTGTACTGCAATGACTCGTAGATTATTTCTCTTGATAGAGTTCCACATGATTCTTAGGGTTTCTTCTTTTTTTAAAATTCTTTTATGTGATTTTTCTTTGAATATATTGTTGTCAAGTGTTTTGTCTTCAGTCTCACTAGTTCTGACTTCAGTTTCCTCAATTCTCTTTCTCTGACTTTCTATTTAGTTGTCTAATTCTGAAATTTTGTTAATCTTCTGAATTCTGATTGGCCTCTCTCAATGGAATCTTGCTACCTATTAAATTTTTCATTATGCTCTTGAATAGCCTTGATAATTTCCTCCACTACTTTATCTGTGTGTTCCTTGGCTTGTTCTGCATTTTGCCTGATCTCCTTCCTGGTCTCTTGAAGAGTTCTGTATATTAATCTTTTGTATTCTACCCCTGGTAATTCCAAGAAGAACTGTTCATTCAAAAGATTCCTTATCTTTGATTTGGGAGTTTGTTGAAGTGATCACGGTCTACTTCTTTATGTGATTTGATATCATCCGTTGTCTCTGAGCCATCTATAAGTTATTATATTAATTTATTTAATGTTTGCTTACTCTGTCCTAGCTTCACACTTTGTTTTGTTTTGATATACCCAAATAGGCTGCTCGACTGAGCTAACTTGACTATTGGAGCCTTTAAAGCTCCAATGTCCTGTCCCCAGATGGCTAGAGCTATCACCAAGTATAAGAGCCTAGAGTCCACTCACTTTTCTCATATGGATTCAGCTCAGGTGTCCAGGTGGTCTGTCACCAAGTGTGTGGTGCAGGCTCTCACCTACAATTTTAGAGGATCAGTGGTGATTGGTGTATGCACAGGTACCTGGTTGCAGCAGGGGGTCGCACTCTGTGCAAGGCTGGGGGCTGACAACCTTCCTCTGAGTGCATATGAGGAAGGCATGTCCCTGTTCTCTACAGTGCACCAGTGGGTGGGCTCTGCAGCTGTACCATAGGCATCCAATACTTTTAACTGTAAGGACTGGGAGGCACCACTTATCCTTGGATCCCTGTCATGGGTGGCTAGTTGGCATGGGTGGAGCCTCCAGTCTTCAGACCTTAATGTGGGTAGGTGAGGACCCTGTTTAATAGGCGGAGTGGTGTCAAACATCAAAAACCCGCCTCTCCACTACACAGCTGAAACTGCTAAAGTCAGACCTCAGGCACATATACGCTTGCAATTTAACAAGAAGGGCCTACCTGCTGAATTGGAGCCACATGGGTCCATGCGGGGGTGAAAGACATTCAAAGTCTTTGGATAGTTTTTGCCTAGACAGGAGCCACTTCTTCCCTAAGTTCCCAGGTTAGGGAAGCTGGCAGATTATTTTTCCCCATTTGTTAATTTTTTCCTTCTCCACCCTGGGAGGATGGCTCAGGGTGCACAGCAGGGCCTATCTCAGGCCCAGGGAAATTGACTGTCACTGAAGCTGGGCTCGGAGCAGAGGGAGGAGGGATCAGATAAATGAGAGTTCTTTCAAAAGGGGAGCTATTAAATCTGTGTGGTAAATTGGATGCAATCACTTATGCTGAGCGAGTTGTTTTTTGGTGATTCTGGAGGCACGAATAGGTTCTGTACTGCTGGCTCTCTGTGGCTAAGGAAACCACGTCCTGAACGCTACTGCCAGCCCTGCTGCAGTTGTGCCAGGGAATAGGGGCTGAGTGGCGCTGGTTCCCTCCGAGTCAGGTCCAACAACTCCTCTCTTCTTTTGAACCATCTCTCCCTCCCCCTGCTACTCAGTCTGATTTCTTAACTTTGTCTTTGTTGTTCAGGGCTCCTAGCTTGTCATATATATGGTTGATTCACTTGTCTTTGTTGTAAGAGGGACTCCAGAAGCATCTGACTACTACACCATCTTGGCCCCATTTCCAATTTTAACTATCTTAAATATGTTGAATTTCCTCTTCTTTATTTGGCCAACTTCTATTCATTTTTTAAACCCTAGCTTAGACAAAATTTCTAAGACACTATTCTCTGCTCCACCTCTTGTAAGTGTATTCCCAAGTGGTGAAGCTATGTCCTTGAGCCATTCAGTGATTATTTTGGTTGTTAGAAAACAGACATCCCTTGCTATAGCTTCTTTTACACTTTTTATTAAAAGTGGCCATTAAGTCAGTGACACTTCTAAACTTGTTCTACTATTCTTAATCAGTAGATTAACCGGCATAAACATGAGAAGCCAAGACTAAAAGAAAGTGGGCAGGTACCCTGTAAAATGCTATTATCACTTACATTTTACTTTTTAGGACAATATATAGTAGTGTCATCAAATAATACAATGAACAGAATTACATTTTTTGAGTGTATGTAATTCTACTCTATGGAAATTAGCATGTAAAAACTTAGTTGTTCCTCACAAAATGCTAAAGTGGAAAATGAAACAGAGACAGAATTTAAGTGACTTGAGTAAGGTCACAGCTAGTATGTAGTGGAGCTAAGATGTGATCCCAGGGAGTCTGGTTTCTTAGCTCATTCTCTCCACAGTCTTAGCTACTAAATTAAGCTGCTTCTTAATTTATTTAAAAAGTTAACCCATTGCCCTCTAGTGGAGTCTGACTCATAGCAACACTACAGGACAGAGTAGAACTGCCCCATATGGTTTCCAAGGCACACCTGGTGGATTTGAACTGCCGAATTTTTGGTTAGCAGTAGAACTCTTAACCACTAGGCCACCAGGGTTTCTATTTAAGAAGGTAGACATGTTAATAAATACTCATATTCTCAGGATATTGGATATCTGTAATTCACATTATCTTAGTGACAGTAAGTGGGTTTAACTAGGATGTAAATAAATACACATATATTTATGCAAATAGTACTCAAAATCAGAAGAAAAACATTTTAATTTACATGCAAATATTGCTGATGAATGCTGTGGAAATAGCAGAAAAATAATGAATTCCAATTATAAAAATCAGTGATGGGAAGCTGGGTCATTACTGGAATCCCTGGAAATTGAACAGAGGAAAAAAAAATTTTAATCCTGTAGCTGAGAAATTGCTAACCTCTCTCTGGTCTGTATTAACCACAAGAATCGTGAGTAAACATAATAGCCTTGAGAATGGGGCAGCAGTCATTATCTTCCTTTGTAAACTTTTTGACCATTTCAAGAATTACATTAATTTATAAAATATGTTTAAGGAGCATGTCATGGATTGAATTGTGTCCCCCCCAAAATATGTGTCAACTTGGTTAGGCCATGATTTCCAGTATTTTGTGGTTGTCCTCCATTTTGTGATAGTAATTTTATGTTGAGAGGATTAGGTGGGATTGTAACACCACCCTTACTCAGGTTACCTCCCTGATCCAAGGTAAAGGGAGTTTCCCTGGGGTGTGGCCTGCACCACCTTTTATCTCTCAAAAGATAGAAAGGGAAGCAAGCAGAGAGTTGGGGGCCTCATACCATGAAGAAAGCAGCATTGGGAGAAAAGCACATCCTTCGGACCCAGGGTTCTTATGCCTGAGAATCTCCTCGACCAGGGGAAGATTGAGGACAAGGGTCTTCCTCCAGAGCTGACAGAGAAAGCCTTCCCCTGGAGCCAATGCCCTGAATTTGGACTTGTAGCCTACTAGACTGTGAGAAAATAAATTTCTCTTTGTTAAAGCCATCCACTTGTGATATTTCTATTATGGCAGCACTAGATGACTGAGACAGAGCTCATTTCATCTTTTTAAAATTGAAAGAATCTTGTGCTTCCTTATCTTGCCCTGTTTAAATATTAATTTGGAATCGAATTATTACTCAAACCATCATCTAAGAGGAATCTTATTTAATAAAACGCTTCTACTTTCAGAAGCTCTGTTTTCATACATTCTGCAGCTCAATAATTCATTTACTCAGCATCTACTACTCAGCACCTATTGTCCACACTGCCCTTATCAGATGGTTTGGGAATCAGAAGTGAAAAACAGGATTTGGTCCCCTATCCCCAACCAATACTGTCCTTAACCAGGGAAGATGGGAATCCTGCCTCCAACTGGCCCTTCTCTGGCCATGTCCCTCCATATAGGGTGAATAATCTGCAGGACAAATGGGACATGCCCCACCCCCACCCCTAGAACTCACTTCAATTTGTATTATTTCCATTCTTCCTTATTGAATAATACTGTGATTTCAGAATCTGTGGATTCAAGTCTTTATTAGTTTTGGAAAATTCTGAGCCACTGTCTCTTCAAATATTTCCTCCCATTTTTTCTCTTTGTTTCCTCCTGCAAGGACTATGTTAGACATCTCTTAGGTCTACTCATTCTGTACTTCATATATCTTAATTTCTCTATCATATGTTTCTACTCCTTGTCTGTGTCTTGCATCCTAAATAGAATTTTTATATCCATTTTCCAGGTCACTAATTATTTCTGTTTAAGCCACTCATGGAGCTAACCCCATCAGGGGCTTCCACCTCCAACACTGCATGGTGATGACCACATCTCTTCTCTACTGAAACTTGTCATGCCCCATTCATCTCTAGTAACTCTGCACTGTGGAGTGACTCCGAGGCATATCTGGAGCTGTTGTCTCTTTAATAAATCCATGAGATGTGCATGAGTAAAAGTGTGAGAAAAGACCTCACACATCTTCCCTAGTAAGTTCTTCTCTCTCCGCTGTACCAGTTCTAGAACACAAACCTGACTCTGACTGTACTGCTTAAAACTCCTGGGGTCCAGAAAAACAAGGCCTTGCCTGACTGGCTTCCTGCCCTCCAGGACTGCACTGTGACTTCTGTGGGCCTCAGGCACTTTTGCTTTCCTGGACTCTTTTCTCCTTAAAAAAAAATATATATATATATAAATGCCCAGGCTTGATTCGTTATTATATATCCAATAAAAATATATTCACTTTTTGCTTCTGATTTTTAAATAAATTAAATGATTTGGCAAGTGTTGCAGTAGTGACTCTTTGTGCTCACCCACCTGTGGTCCTCTTCTCCTTCCTGAGCACATTGCAGAGCTGTGCTTCCCAAACCCCTTGAAGGAAGTAAAATGGGTTATTTCTGAACCAGGGAATTTAGAGAAGGGTGAGTCCTTCACACTCCCTTACTCTGCAGAGGAGACCCTGGAAGTCGACAAGGATGTCCTTGACCATGATGGGCTAGCCCACAGAAGGTACAAGAGGCAGGGTTTGAAACATCCCCACGGAGACCAGGAGGCCAAATAGGGTCCCTGTGCAGCATGGGCACTTGGAGGGCTGCTTACATGTCCCCAGTTCACAGAAGTGATTATTCTTTGGGAACTGAGATGATCTGGAGAGGCACGAGCACCTGGGGTCCAGAGCCTGTGCTATGGAGCCAGATAGCTTGGGTTTGCCCTGAGAGCTTTGCAACAAGGTAACTAACGACTCTAAGTCTTACTTCACTTACGGAAAGTGAGGATGGCGGCAGCACCAACGTCACCCCACATAGGGTTGTTTTAAACACTGAGTTAATATGCTTGGAGCATGCGGTGCAGTGCATGGTTCTGGTTGACTAGTGACTCAGTCTCCGGAAAAGGGCACTCCAGATTCCGTGCACTCTCTCCACGATGACTCATGGATATGGATCTGAAAATTGCTTATTTTTAGCATGTGCTATATTCCAAAGCCTGGGATAGACAATCCTACTTTTAAATTGCTCCTCAAAACAAACTCATTTTATTTCCATTTGAAGGATAAAGGACTGAGGCTCAGGTAGGTGATGTGACTTTCTCAGGGTCTTGCATCTAGAAAGTGGTACGGCTAGTATTAACTCACATCTTCCTCTGGTTCCATAGTCCCTCCCTTTATCCCTGCTGGGCCACCTTGGAATAGAACCCCTCTACTCTCATCTCCGCTGAGTTCAGGGCTTCACAAGAAAACACACCTGACCAAACAAGAACAACACACACACATCTAAACCATATGGTTTGACTACCAGCAACCACATTTGAATGGACACCTCTCTGGTATCTTGGGAAAAATGAGATCCAGTTACCAACCCTCAGGGGCATTCATTCAGCACACTCCTAGTAAAGCCACAGAGGTGTTCATGGTGGGCATGATTTTCAATGTTGTTTGTGCAGATTCTCACATGAAAATTTCCTTTTTGAATTGAGGATAAGGAAAAGTGCACCTCTTAAGGAGTGGGCATGTTTCCTTCTCTCAGGGTTGGCAAGTTATTACTGAGGTTTCACTTGGTGCTGGAAGCCAGTGTCATCCTGCATTAGTCTCGTGATGAACATATTTTTACTACTCTTGAAAATCATGGTTTTTCATTTCTATTTTAACTTGTGTGAACCATGATCTAAAGAATCTCTAGAGATTCTTGGCAGCCATTGAAGTAACAAAACACCCTTAACACTGGCTTTCTGGAGTGTTATATATGCTTATTTATTTCTATCTTACTGATGCTATTTCCTTTAGAAACCCAAAATACAATTAAAGAAAATTTTAGAGGAACAAAATCACTGAACCACCATTACATGAACGTACTGTTAGATAATTCCCTCAGTCATTGTCCACTTGTATGAATATTTACCTTAAATTATTGTGAACAAATTCTAAATGATATTTTAGAATCCACTTCAAATCTTTTTCCTTATTGTCACTTTTTACATTTTAATACATGGTTTCCCTAATCGTAAGTTTAAAGTTGTCTTTTATTCCAATAGATTGATGTATCATATTTGAGCGTAACTCCCCAGAGCAGAACCGGACCTTGTAGTACCTAATTCTTTTATATCCTTGGGGTTTTCATTACAAAATGCTCTCATCTGAAAAAACTTGGTATTCCAAGAACGTTTTTTTTTTTATTCCTATAAGTAATTGTTACAAGATATTTGGCCGTAGATTAATTTGCAGGGGAAGCATAATTCATCCCTCTTTCTTACACAGTCTTTAAAGACCCCTCACCCCTGACTGCATTTGGTCCCGTGCAGGTGACGAGGTAACGAACCACCTCCCAGGGTGAGAGGAGATCACCACTCTGTCTTCCATAATTCTGGAAGGCCTTCCTCG
This sequence comes from Loxodonta africana, assembly GCF_030014295.1. Taxonomy (NCBI): domain Eukaryota; kingdom Metazoa; phylum Chordata; class Mammalia; order Proboscidea; family Elephantidae; genus Loxodonta; species Loxodonta africana. The sequence continues at coordinate 7,025,565 of NC_087355.1, forward strand.
TGCCCCACTCTCCCTCTGGGAAAGGGTTCCCAGCTCGAGGAGTCCCGCCCGTGCATGCTGTGGCCCGGAGTGCAGTGGAACACTCTCCCGGAAAACCTTGCTTTCTTCATTTCTCAAAAATCTCTTTTCTTTTTCTCTGGGAATATTTTTCTTGGTCAGGAGTTTTTTTTTTTTAATCATTCTCAGTCCACTTTTCTACTTTCTTTAGTAATGTCCTTCTTCTTGACAAATTTTATCCCTCTCATCTTTCTTATTTCCCTTTCCTACTACCCTGTGACCCTATTTTATTTTTAAAATTTGTTTCACTTTTATTCTATTTCCTTCATTTCCAGCTTACTCCCAACTCTCTTAAGATGTGTTGACTTTCATTCTCCTTTCCGTAATTATTCCAAGTCTCCACAATTCTCACTCTTTCTCAGTGTAGTAGCTACTAGAGCTGCCTCTGGAGCAAGACTGCCTGTGTTCAAAGCCAACTTTGCCCCTCCTAAGAGTACAATTTGTGTGGTTTACTTGACATCTCTGCACCTCTGTTTCCATCCATAGAATGGAGGTAATAGTATACACGCCATGTTGTTGTTGTGAGGATTAAATGAACTAACATGCGTGTCCCTCAGATCAGTGTGCTCTGCCTTCTGAGCCCCCACATTGGCTATGATTGTTCTTGGCTGTGCATCCTTCACCAGCTGTGCCTCTCGTACGCAGGCCATTGCCCTCCGTCTGCCGTCACTCCTCAGGGAGCTCATGTTCTGATGTGATCCAGCTGCCTTGCTTTAATCAAGGACCTAGATTCTAGGTTCTGTTGCCTGTCTTTCAGTGCATCTTTTCTGTGGTTAAGACATAGTGGAGTGATTTAACTTTTGCTATTGCAACTTTTTGCACTCTTCACACTCATGTATTTTCCGCCCCTTTTTTTATATATTACACTGTAGTTGATCTAAGTCTTTCCGGCTTCTTTAACTTTTTCTGTTCAGACACAGACATACCCCACACGTGCACAATTTCCCTTTCCTTTGTTTATTTCCCATTCATTCATTCATGTACTCATTCACTCACTCACTTGTCATTTAGTAATTTGCTTAATTTTTCTTTCAATTGCCTCTTTCTATTCTTTTCTCTTGAGTTAGGAAAAATGTGTGTGTATATTAACCAATGTATAGGCATGCATCCATAGTTACTTATGTATTTACCTATTTCTTTCTCTGTCTCTTTTTGTGTGTGTATGTATCCATACTGATATCTACACCTCTAATAAAAAAAAAAAAAGCATGATTCATTCTTGCCTTGCCTCTCCTTCATGCTTATTCATAACTTCTTTCTCTGATAGTGAGAAAACTAGCTCTAATTTTCTTAAGTCACCAACCAGAGCACATTGTTAATTTACCATTTCTTTTTACTTTAGTCTCCAATTCATAGTCAAAATTAGTTAAATCAGGTCCTTTTACGCCCATGACCTTTAATAAATAAGCTAACAATATCTGAATCATCTGAACAGAACAACCATTATCAACCAACTTGACTTAGCCAAAATATACAGAACACTTTACTGAGGAAGAGAAAATACAAGCTATTCTTAAGTACACATGGAACATTCACCAAGGTAGGCCATATTCTGGATCATGAAGCAAACCTGAAAAAGTTTTAAAAGAATACAAAGTTCGTTTTCAGTCCATAAATGAATTAACCTGGGAATCTATAATAGAAAGATATCTGGAAAATTGCTAAATATTTTCCCATCGAAGCGCACACTGGTAAATAAATCTACGAACCAGAGAGAAGGTCTCAGTGTAAAAGCTTTTGAACTAAATGAAAATATATCAAAATATGGATACACTTCAAGCAGTATTTAGAGGGAAATGTATAACATTAGTTGTAAATATTAATAAAGAAAAAAGATTGAAAGAAAATAAGAAAATCTTTCTTTTTAAGAAAATAAAGACAGGAGTACATATAACAAACTGAAGGAAGATATAATAAAGATTAGAAAATAAATCATAAAATTGAAAACAGGAAATAGAGAAAATTCACGAAGCCAACAAACAAACAAACAAACAAAACGTTGGTTCATTGAAAAGATAAATAAAACTAAAAATGATGTTATCCTGTACGTTTTAAAGCAGCTCAATTCGCTTGTGACAGTCTGCATTCCATTCCGCAATGAATACCTGGATACCATTGATGATTTTTTTAAATCTACGTACGTTAAAGTTCGCTAGTCTACTGTACAGATGGATGGGTTTTGACACATCCACGGGGCCATGTAGCCGCCAACCGAAGTACCACATAGAGCAGTTCTATCATCCTAAAAATTCCCTGTGTGGTCTCTTTATAGTCAATCATTCTTTCCTCCCCTAAAACCCTGGAAATCATTTATCTGTCTTCTGTTCCTATGGTTTTATAGTTTCTAGAATGTCTTACAAATACAGGAACTTATGTGCTTTTAGAGTTTGGCTTCTTTTACCTAACAAAATACATTTAAATTTCATCCTTGTTAGGTGAATCAATAGTTCATTCCTTGTAGTGTTGAGCAGTACTCCATTGCATGGATACACTAAAACTTATTTATCCACTTACCTGTTGAAGGATATTATGTTTTGTTTTTTCAAGGTTTTGGTGACTATTAATAAGCTATTAAAATAAGCACACTTTTTTTAAATTAATATAAAGTTTCAGTTTACTTGGGTAAATTCCGAGGCCTGAGATTGCTGTATAGCATAGTCAGTGTATGTTTAACTTTCTAAGAAACTGCCCAAATGACTTCCAAAGTGGTTATACAGTTTTGTTTTCCCACCAGCAATGAATGAGAGTTCCTTTCGCTCCACACCCTCACGAGAATTTGGTTCTGCCTCTTCTTCGATTTTAGTCTCATACTGGGCGCGTGGTGATGAGTCATTAGGATTTTAATTCTCGTTTTCCTAATGACAAATGATGTTGAGTAACTTCCCTGGTGCTATTTCACCATCTGTGTGTTTGCTTTGGGGAACCATCTGCTCTGAACTTTGCCCTTTTTTATGAGGTTATTTAATTAAGGTTAAACTTAAATGTTCTTTATAAATTCTCAATGCAACCATTTATGAGAGTGTTGATTTACAAATAATGTCTACTAGTCTGTGTCAATTTTGTTTATGGATTGAAATTTGCGTTTCAGCTCTATACCCTCGTTTGTAAACCCAATGTCTTTTCTTTGTTTATTTACTTATAAAAAATTTCCGATTCCATTTGTTCATTCATGAATCATAAGAATACTATTGACTTCAGCTTATTGTTCCCCTTTCTTTCAATATTGTTAAGCTCACTTGTTCCTTCTAGGATTTCTCTTGCAGGCTTTTTGGTATTCACCACACAATCGTGTCATTAGTAAATAAAGATAATTTTATTTCTACTTTTCCAAATTTTATGACTTTTTTTCCCTTTTATTTAATTTTCTTGCCTTATTGCATAGAGCTTCTAACATGATATTGAATAGGAGTGGTGATAGAGAACATCCTCGTGTTGTTTAGGATCTCAGGGGAAAGCACTCGGTATCTCACCATTACATGTAAGCCTGACCGTAGATTTTTTTATATATCTAGATTAAGGACCCTCGCTTCATATTCCTAGTGTGCTCAGAGATTTATCACGACTGGGGTTGAATTTCTTGAAATGCTCTTTCTGCATATTTTGAGTTGTTCATTTTTTTTTTTTTTGTCTGTTAAGTGATAAATTGCATTGATTAATTTTGTGATATTTTGTCAAACTAGAATTCCTACTTGATAGTGGTGTATTATTTATTATTTATTGTTCTATATTTTCCTGGGTTTGGTTTGCTTTGTTGAGAATTTTTTAATCTGTATTCATGAAAGATATTGATCTATACTTTTCTTATAATAATGTCTTTGATTTCAGTATTAGGGTGATGCTGGCTAGGAAAAATGTAGAGGAGTGTTCCTTCCTCTTCTCTTCTGGAAAATGTTGTGCAGCCTTGGTATTATTTCTTCCCTAAATATTTTTTTTTTCAGTTTTATTTATCTTTTCAATGAACCACCATTTTGTTTGTTTGTTTGTTCGTTGGCTTCGTGAATTTTCTCTATTTCCTGTTTTCAATTTTATGATTTATTTTCTAATCTTTATTATATCTTCCTTCAGTTTGTTATATGTACTCCTGTCTTTATTTTCTTAAAAAGAAAGATTTTCTTATTTTCTTTCAATCTTTTTTCTTTATTAATATTTACAACTAATGTTATACATTTCCCTCTAAATACTGCTTGAAGTGTATCCATATTTTGATATATTTTCATTTAGTTCAAAAGCTTTTACACTGAGACCTTCTCTCTGGTTCGTAGATTTATTTACCAGTGTGCGCTTCGATGGGAAAATATTTAGCAATTTTCCAGATATCTTTCTATTATAGATTCCCAGGTTAATTCATTTATGGACTGAAAACGAACTTTGTATTCTTTTAAAACTTTTTCAGGTTTGCTTCATGATCCAGAATATGGCCTACCTTGGTGAATGTTCCATGTGTACTTAAGAATAGCTTGTATTTTCTCTTCCTCAGTAAAGTGTTCTGTATATTTTGGCTAAGTCAAGTTGGTTGATAATGGTTGTTCTGTTCAGATGATTCAGATATTGTTAGCTTATTTATTTTATCAGCCACTTAGACAACAGTGTTGAAATCTCCAAGTATCACTGTGACTTTATGTGTTTTTATTTTTGTATATCTATCATTTTTTGCCTCTTGAATTTGAACACTCTGTTGTTAAGTGCCTACACATTTAGCATTGTTATGTTTCCTTGGAGAATGGATCTTTTATCATTATATAATATTTCTGTTATCCTTGACAGTCATACTTATTCTGAAGTTTGCTGTATCTGAAATTAACACTCCCGTGTCACTTTTTTTTTTTGGAATTTGTGTTTGTGTGGTATATCTTCCTCCATCTTCTACTCTTAACTGATCTAAGTATCTATATTTATTGTGGTTTTGTTGTAGACAGCATATAGTTTGTTCTTTCTTTTATGTCTAATCTGACAGTCTCTGCCTTTAACTTTTATGTTTAGATCATTAACATTTGAAGTGATCATTGATAGAGTTGGATTAAAATCTGTCTTAGAGTTTTCTATTTATTGCATTTGTTCTTTGCTTTAATTTTTTCTCTTCCTATTTTTCATTCTTTCTTTTTTTAATTAATTTTTATTGTGCTTTAAGTGAAAGTTTACAAATCAAGTCAGTCTCTCATACAAAATTTTACATACATCTTGCTATACACTCCCAATTTATCTCCCCCTAATGAGACAGCACAGTCCTTCCCTCCGCTCTCTCTCCTCATGTCCATTCAGGCAGCTTCTGGCCCCCTGTGCCCTCTCATCTCCCCTCCAGACAGGAGATGCCAACATAGTCTTATGTGTCTACTTGATCCAGAAAGCTTGTTCTTCCGCGGTATCATTTTCCATCCCATACTCTAGTCCAATCCCTGCCTGAAGAGTTGGCTTTGGGAATGGTTCCTGTCTTGGGCTAACAGAAGGTCTGGGGACCATGGCCTTCAGGTCCTTCTAGTCCCAGTCTGACCATCAAGTCTGGTCTTTTTAAGAGAATTTGGGGTCTGCATCCCACTGCTCTCCTGCTCCCTCAGGGGTTCTCTGTTGTGTTCCCTGTCAGGGCAGTCATTGGTTGTGGCTGGGCACCATCTAGTTCTCCTGGTCTCAGGCTGAAGTAGTCTCTGGTTTATGTTGTCCTTTCTGTCTCTTAGGCTCATAGTTACCTTGTGTCTTTGGAGTTTTTCATTATTACTTATTCTGGCTTGTGTTAATACTTCAATTTCATATCCTCTATTTATTGCCTTATTTTGTGTGATAGTTAAGGTCATGTGTCAACTTGGCTGGGCCATAATTCTCAGTGGTTTGGTATTCATGATGTGGTTTGGCAGTCATATGTTGATGTGATCACTTCCATGATGGGATTTGATATGATCACATTCATGATGGGATCTGATGTGCATCGTCAATCAATTGAAAGGGAATTTCCTTGGGTGTGTGGCCTGAATCAAATATAAGTGGGCTTTCTAGCAAGGCTCATGGGCTTTTGATTGCTCTGGATCCTCTAGCTGGCTCCTGTTCACCTGACCTCCAGTTCTTGGGACTTGAACTGGCATCTTACCTATAGTCTTGCCTGCTGATCTTGCAATTCATTGATTTTCCCAGCCTGTGAGCAACAGCCCTGCTGTCAGACCTGCAAATCATGAGAAACCTGTAGGTAGGTTGAGACAGTCGTTTGAACAGAACAAGAGAATACTGCATGGTTTAAAGTCAAGAAAGGTGTGCATCAGGGTTGTATCCTTTCCCCACACCTATTCAGTCTGTATGCTGAGCAAATAATCAGAGAAGATGGACCATATGAAGAAGAAGGGGGAATCAGGATTAGAGGAGGTCTCATTCACAGCCTGCGTTATGTAGATGACACAACTTTGCTTGCTGAAAGTGAAGAGGACTTGAAGCATTTCCCGATGAAGACCAAAGACCACACCCTTCAGTATGGATTCCACCTCAACATAAAGAAAACAGAAGTCCTCACAACTGGACCAATAAGCAACATCATGATATATGGGGAAAAGATTGAGGTTGTCAAGGATTTTGTTTTACTTGGATCCACAATTACCAGCCATGAAAACAGCAGTCAAGAAATCACAAGACGTATTTCATTGGGCAAATCTGCTGCAAAAGACCTCTTTAAACTGTTTAAAAGCAAAGATGTCACCTTGAAGACTAAGATGTGCTTAACCCAAGCCATGGTGTTTTCAATAACCTCATACGCATATGAAAGAGGGACAATGAATAAGGAAGACTGAAGAGTTGACACCTGTCAATTGTGCTGTTGGAGAAGAATATTGAATATACCATTTACTGGCAAAAGAAGAACAAATCTATCTTGGAAGAAGTACAACCAGAATGGTCCTTAGAAGCAAGGATGGCAAGACTATGTCTCACATAATTTGAACATATTATCAGGAGGGAGCAGTCCCTGGAGAAGGACATCATGCTTGGGAAAGTAATGGGTCAGTGAAAAAGATGAAGACCCTCAACGAGATGGATTGACACAGTGGCTGCAACAATGGGCTTAAGCATAACAAAGATTGAGAGGATGGCACAGGACTGCGCAGTGTTTCACTCTGTCGTGCATAAGGTCACTATTAGTCAGAACTGACTCAATGGCACCTAACAACAAGGAGAGGCTGAAGGCTTGGCTTGTGATGGGGGAAATTCTCGGGGAACATGAATACAATCCTGGAATGGCCTTTTCCTTGGCCCAGTGTCTCACTTCAAGCTAAAGAATGAATGAGAAGCCCGCATAACCCTGATACCAAAACCAGGCAAAGACATTACAAAAAAAAGAAAATTACAGACCAATGCCTCTCATGAGTATAGATGCAAAAAGAGTTAACAACTCTTAAATTATTTTACATATATGCTAGGCTGGATGAATGAGTAAACAATTGCAGCTAAGGTCAGCTAGATTTTTCACTGTCACAGAATGAAGCCACAAATAAGCAAGAGTGGAAGACTAGAGTAAATTATGCAGCAACAGACTAGAGCTGAAGAAATTAGTATAAACTCATACTTATTTTTTATATAGATAGATACAGAAATAGATTATTAGGTATAGACATTTGTATATACATGTGTCAGTATACACACCTGGCTCTGTCTGCTACGAAGCCAAGGTATTTCAGAAGTAATGCACACATAGTGTACGAATACTGGTTTCTAAAAACCATTCTTTAATATATGGGAAGTGGGGCTTCTTGGAGAAGTGGCTGCTTTAGGGCTGGGCAGTGAAGATGTAAGACAATCCTGGAGCATCTTGTAGCGCCAGAAAGCAAGGAAGCGTTCAAAAAACAAAGGTTGGGGGCGTGTCAAAGAGATGTGGAGGCAACCTGAAAGAGTCCCCCCCTCCCCCAATTGACATATATTCTTCACTTATTTGGAAGAAAAGGAGAAGTATTCAATTTGCTCTTCCAGGCTTATAGGTAAGTCACATGAAATGATCTTTCATTGTAAACTCATAGTTGATCAATAGTAGAGCCGTCCAGTTTTTCCCTGAGGCAAAAAACTGTTTTTATTTTCACATAACTTTTTGATGATTAAAGCATTTGAATCTGGGGGCCATGGTGAGATGGGGATGCTGCCGGTGGAGGTGCAGTAGGGAAGATGTTCCCCAAACAGCAGACCCAGGAACCACAGCTGGAAAGAGACAGAAGAGCTGTTTGGGCTCCAAATCTATTGATCAATATTGATGTGCCATGCTTTTTTGAAACATTTCGAATAGTTTCAAACATTCAGAAATTATTTTAAAACGAAAAAGTGTATGCAGTTATTTTTCATAACCTTATTTTACATGTATTAGTCAATAAGCAAATGGTTCTATAGTATTTTCAGCATATCAGATTAAAAGGAACAAAGAATAGTTATTCCTTATATTTAGAATGATTGATATATAAGTCACATTTTTAAATTATTTTAAAGGAATATCTTCTTTGGTAACAGTATTTTTTTTAAATAAATTTGACATAATAGAAACAATAATGCAGCTAAATTTTGAATTGAAGATTTTCAAAAGCTGTAAGGATATCTGTATAAAATAAGCGCCCTGGATTTAATAATTTGGAAGTTACTTTGCACCCTGGAAATTCTTACAGATATTTCCCCAAACGTTATATTGGCTACTTAAAAGGGTTAAAACTCTTTTTCTAAAAAATAAAAATATTTCGTTTGCATGACTTATACATAGGCTACATTAGAAAGCACTAATTTATTCGTCTGAGAATTGACAAGTTTTTATTAAACACTTTTTAACAGGCACCACAGTAAGAACAGGAGTCCTGGGTGCTGCTGTTGGTTAAACATTTGACTACTAGCAGAAAGGTTGGCAGTTCGAACCCACCCAGAACAGCCTTGGAAGACAGAAGAAAGGCCTGGTGATCTGCTTCTGAAAACCCTATGGAGAGTTCCACTCTGCACGCTTGGAGTCTCCATGAATCAGAATCAACTCCAAGGCAACTGGGTTAGTTAGATTTGGTACAATAAATACTGGGAATGTGGTCGAACAGACCTTACTCCTTACTCAGCCTGCAGGCAGCCTAATGGAAGAAACAGATGTCAAGACATGCAGTGGCTGTCACAAGGGAAGAAAAGCTGGGGATCTAGAGGACACGGTTCTTGGGCCCGACCTAGCTGGGGGAGTCAGAGAGGATTCTGAAGTAAGCAATGTTTGGGGCAAGAGCTAAAGAATATCTGGGTCTCTCTTCTGAGATGAGTCAACAGGTTAAGATCATTCCTGTGTCCAAGCCCTGCAGCCAAAGCCACCAGAAGCACACCTGCCAGCAAGCTGAACTTTGAACAAGTTGTGTTTATTATTCAGTAAATGGAGAAAGAACACACAGCATGGGGAAATGTGGGGTATCTCAGTAAAAACAGGGAGATATTAAATCAAACTCGTTGCCATGGAGTCAATTCTGACTCATAGGGACCCTATAGGACAGAGTAGAACTGCCCCATAGGGCTTCCAAGGAGCTGCTGGTGGATTCAAACTGCTAACTTTGGGTTAGCAGTTGTAGCTCACCAAAGCTCTTAACCACTGCACCACCAGGGCTTGAGGAAGGTGTTAGAACCTATAATAACATTTGGGCTTCGGTTGGGTGATTTGGGGGAGAGTCTAAGGAAGTGGGGCTCACTATAGATTAGATGTTGTCAAAAAGTGACGGCAAATCTGTGATTGGGTATCTCAATGAATCTTATCTATAGGGAGGTAGATCACAGCAAGGATAAAGCTGTTACTAATAAAGAAGTAGAAGTCACTCATTTTAACCGTGAGACTTGCGTGTTTGGTATTCTGTGGCTGGTACAGTTACCCTTTTTTTTGTCTTTACTTAGACAAGGTAGTGAATTACCTTTGTTTTGCCTCACTTTATCATGGTCTCAGAGTAACCTTCCTCAATATTGGTATTGTGTGAGGTTATTTATGTCTAATGGGAGAATAACAAGGCCTAGCTCTGGGTGCCAGGCCAAGTTCAGCATTTCAGGGTAATTTATTTTTTCTCACCAGAGGGGGGAAAAAAAAATCAGGGAGAAAAGCTTTAATTGGGAAATATCATTCTAGAATTTTAGAAGTTAATAAAAATGTAGATGTCTTCTAGTAAAACTCACTTAATGTATGGACAAAGAAACTGAGACCAAGATAGTGAAGGGCCTTAGTGGTTTCAATGCATTTTCTAAGATTGAGTTGATACTCCTACTCATAAACTTTATATCTGTTATATTTGGATTAGAAAATCCATACGTGTTATGCCCATGAATAAGACTTTGGTTCTTCCCACCTTCCTGAAATGCTTTCTCAGCCCAAGTCTGTTGACTCCCTTTGTGCAGGATCTCAACCTCTGTCAGTACTGGGATTTCTGCTTCAAGTTATAGTTCAACATTCTGATTTGCCTCCCCAACCCCTCAAAAAACCAAACTCATAGCAATTCTGACTCATAGTGACCCCACAGGGCAGAGTAGAACTCATCCTATAGGGTTTCCAAGGCTGTAATATTTACAGAAACAGATTTGCCACATCTTTCTCCTTTGGGGAACTAGTGGGTTTGAAACACTGACCTTTCAGTGAGCAGCCAAACACTTAACCATTGCACAGCTAGGGATCCCAACCATCCCAACCTCACCACCCCACCATCCCAGAAAACCATTGAAATGATATTGAAGAAGAATGATATAAAATGAGAAAAGCACTCATAAAAAGAGTTTTTTTATAAAGTTTGCTCAGAATTTGAATCAAAGTGTTTCAATCAGCAAGAATTTGACCACTGCTCAGAAATCCATATAATGTTAAAGGGAAACAAGTTTTCCTAATAAAAACATAGACACCATAACCCATGAATCAAGTAAGATGGAGTTAAAAATAGAGTCCTCTTCCAAAGATCATTAAGTGTCACTTTTTTCCAGTTTGTAATTTACAGTATTTCTGCCACTCCTTCATTTATCTACATAACAATGACAATAGTGACACAGTTCAATCAAATGTTCCATTTTGATGGCCATATCTCTCAGAGCAAATTGCAAGATATTCACACCTTCACTGACTTCCTGCTTCACCTTGACCAGTATATCTGATGCCTCCCATTGCGTTAGTGATCCCTGAGGGTGTGAAATGACACGTCTATTGCCAAGGATTACTGGGTGGTGCAGACAGTGTGCAGTGGATGGAACAGTGTAGTGCAGTGTTTTGTCTGAGAAAGATTTAATTCGACATCAGCATTCAAATACTCCTCTTTGGGCTTGTTCTTTGCACGTCATCCTTCATTATGGCAAGTGTTGACAACTACAGATGTTGCCTTGACTAAAACTTGAATATTGATTAAATACTCTTCATCTTATCTCACGACTCCTGAAATAATGCAGCGGAAGAAAGGTGTTTTGGCTCTGCCTTTGCTTAGGCTGGCTCACAGTGGTTGCTCAGCCCAGTTGCTAGGACTCTTTCTCAACGTGCCAGTTAGTGACCAGGATCAATGATTTTGCACCCCAGGAATATCGACCAGATGTTTAATTTTGTCCAATATTTTTAAACTCCCTGCTTATTAGTTGACTCACTACATCTATGCATTTGACTTTGTCAACAAATGTCTGTCTTTTCTCTTCTCGTGACTGCTTCACATTACTCAAAACAAATTACATCTCCAGTGGATTCTCCAAATTTAAAACTGAAGATTAAAAACAAAAAAAAAAGTAAGTAAATGAATGACTGTCTTCAGGATTTTGCCTATCTTTAAAAAGCAGTAGAATGCCTCTCACATTCTAATGTAACTGCAAACCACTGGAGTCTTGGCTACAAGCCATCCTCCCTGGGTAAGGTGCATACTATCATTCACCAGGCTCCACTAGATGCTGACAGCAGGGCAATCTGAAGTCCCCACTCCTCCTCCCACAGCTCTACCAGCCCTGGAAGGTCCTGAGTTTCCTGCATTGTATTCTAACTGGTTCTCAGCTCTCCCCTACTCCACTGACACAACCTTTCCTCACTGACTTGTGATCCCTCTGGCCCACAGCTGTGTGGTATACCAAATAGTTCTCTTACCTCTGTGCTGGCAGGATCCCACAGAGTCTCAGAGTTTGGTGAAATGACTCTTCCAGGGTTTACTCACGATCTTCCCTCTTTCTTGACGGGCTTCATGTGTGGCTTGCCTGTTGGAGTCCAGGGTCTGTGGTCTTGTTGGATCTGGGTCTTTTCCATCGAAAACACCCAGACTGAGGCTCATGTCGGTGTTCTTCAACATTTAAATCCTTCTCCCCATTAATAAAAAGTTTTCTGAGAATGTGGCTCCAACATATATTTATTTATTTACAAATTATATGCTTACAGTAAATTTATGTAATTAATATGTATGACAAAATGTACACAAATATAAGAATTTAAAAAGCACAAGGTGGAAAGGAATATAAATGGAAGTTCTAGTCCACCACCACGGTGGTAAGCCTCACACTTAGGGGCCTGTACTCCCAATGAAACATCCTTGAAGTCATATACTGCAAGCATATAAGCAAGGAGATGGTCTCCAGGAAGGAGATTTTCTGTACTTTTTCTTCTTCCCTTCAGACTTTTTTTTATGGTTATTTTGAGTTGCTTATAGATTTAGAATTCAGAGAAAGGTGTGCTTTTCATGACGAAGTTTTACCCAGAGAAGGAAACTGAACATGGGACACTGCATTGGTTTTCATGTTGTTGCTAGGTGCCCTCGAGTCAGTTTCAACTCATAGGGACTCTATGTACAACAGATTGAAATACTGCCCTGTCCTGGGCCATCCTTAAAATCTTTGCTATGTTTGAGTCCACTGTTGCAGCCGCTGTGTCAATCCATCTCACTAAGGGTCTTCTTCTTTTTTGTTGACCCTCTACTTTATCAGTCATGATGTCCTTCTCCAGGGCCTGGTCCCTCCTGATAACATGTCCAAAGTACACAGGATGAAGTCTTGCCATTCTTGCGTCTAAGAAGCATCCTGGATGTACTTCTTCCAAGACACATTTGTTTGTTCTTCTGGTAGTCCACAGAATAGTCAATATTCTTCACCAATACTGTAATTCAAAGGCATCAATTCTTTGTTGGTCTTCCTTATTCATAGTCCAGGTTTTGCATGCATATGAAGCAATTGAAAATATCATGGCTTGAGTCAGGTGCACCTTAGCCTTCAAGGTGACATCTTTGCTTTCCAATACTTTAAAGAGATCTTTTGCAACAGATTTGCCTAATGCAATACCTCACTTGATTTTTTTGACTGCCACTTCCATGAGTGTTGATGCTGGATTCAAGTAAAATGAAATCCTTAATGATGTCAGTCTTTTCTCCATTTATCATGATGTTGCTTATTGGTCCAGTTGTGATGATTTTGTTTTCTTTATGTTGAGGTGTAATCCATACTGAAGCCTGTAGTCTTTGATCTTCATCAGTAAGTGCTTCAAGTTCTCTTCGCTTTCAGCAAGCAAGGTTGTGTCATATGCATATCACAGGTTGTTATTGAGTTTTCCTCCAATCCTGATGCCCCATTCTTCTTCATATAGTCCAGGTTCTTGAATTATTTGCTCAGCATACAGATTGAATAAGTATGGTGAAATGGTACAACCCCAATGCACATGTTTCCTGATTTTAAACCATACAGTATCTCCTTGTTTTCTTTGAACAACTGCCTCTTTGTCTATGTACAGGTTCTGCACAAGCACAGTGAAGTGTTCTGGAATTCTCATTCTTTGAAATGTTATTCATAATTTGTTACTATCCACATAGTCAAATGCCTTTGCATAGACAGTGAAACACAGGTAAACATCTTTCTGGTATTCTCTACTTTAAGCAAAGATCCATCTATCATCAGTAATGATATCTTTTGTTTCATATCCTCTTTTTAATCCAGCTTGAATTTCTGGCAGTTCCCTGTTGATGTACTACTGGAATTACTTTTGAATGGTCTTCAGCAAAATTTTACTTGCGTATGATATTGTTCAGTAATTTCTGCATTCTGTTGGATCACCTTTCTTTGGAGTGGGCACATCTTAGTTATCTAGTGCTGCTATAACAGAAATTCCACAAGTGGGTGACTTTAACAAACAGAAATTTATTCTGTCACAGTTTAGGAGTGAGGCCCAAATTCAGGGTGCCAACTCCAGGGAAAGGCTTTCTCTTTCCATTGGCTCTTGGGGTAGGGCCTTGTCATCAATCTTCCCCTGTGCCTGGGAGTTTCTCAGTGCAGGAACCCCAATGTTGAAAGGACATGCTCTGCTCCCAGCTTTTCTTTTTTGGTGGTATGAGGCCCCTCTCCTCTCTGCTCAATTCTCTCTTTTATGTTTTAAAAGAGATTGACTCAAAATACAACCCAATCCTGTAGATTGAGTTCTTCCTCATTAACATGACTGCCTCTAATCCCGCCTCATTAACTTCATAGAGTTTAGAATTTACCACACTTAGGATAATCACATCAGATTGCAAAATGGTGGAAAACCACACAATACTAGGAATCATGGCCTAGCCAATTTGACATACATTTTTGTGTGACACAATTCAATCCATAACCTGGCACAAATATGGATCTCTCTCAGTCAGTTGCTCAGGTAGCTGTCTTCCAAATTTCTTGGCATAGATAAATGAGCACCTCCAGCACTGTTTCTGTTTGCTGAAACATCTCAGTTGGTTTTCGTAGAAGTTAATAAAGTCAAGTTCCCTTAATAAAGTCATTCTCTTCCTTTAAACTGTGCCATGATTAAAAATAACAGACTGCTATCAAGAAGAGTACTTTGATGAGTAGTGTATGGGGTCTTAAAAGCCCGTGAGCAGCCATCTAAGATACTCCACTGGTCCCACCCCATCTGGAGCAAGGAAGAATGAAGGAAACCAAAGACACAAGGGAAAGATTAGTCCAAAGAACTAAATGGACCACAAAGACCACAGCCTCCACCAGACTGAGTTCAGCATAACTAGATAGTGCCCAGCTACATCACCAACTGCTCTGACAGAGATCACAATAGAAGGTCCTGGACAGAGCTGGAGAAAAATGTAGAACAAAATTTTGACTCACAAAAAAAGACCAGACATACTGGTCTGATGGGGACTGGAGAAACTCTAGAGCATGGCCCCTGGACACCCTTTTAACTCAGTCCTGAAGTCACTACTAAGGTTCACGCTTCAGCCAAACATTAGACAGGTCCATAAAACAAACAATAATACACATAGCTCAACCAGGTATAAGCGACTAAATGGGCACACTAGCCCAGAGGCAAGGACAAGAAGGCAGGAGGGGATAGGAAAGCTGGACAATGGAAATGAGGAATCCAAGGTCGAGAAGGGGAGAGTGTTGACACGTCACAGATTTGGCAACAAATGCCACAAAACAGTATGTGTATTAATTGTTTAATGAAAAATTAATTAGCTCTGTAAACCTTCATCTAAAAAAAAACAAAACAAAGCCCATTGCCAAGAGTCAATTCTGACTCATAAAGGACAATTTAAAAAAAGAAGAAGAGTTCTCATACTCTGGAATATGTGTTTTCTAAAAAGCATTGTGATTTCTTTCTGGTTGAAATAGTAATATGTACAATAACCTGGTGATGTTGGAAATAACTTCCTCTAGGGAGACCACCTAGTTGAACTAAGAAAGGGGTTCTTTCAAAGAAACTGCATGGTGTAGCAGAAGGAGCATTTGTCCTGAGTCAGAAGACGTGGAAATTGGGTAGATACATGGTTGGGAAATATCTCTGTGCCTCAGGGTCCCTCTGTTAATTAGGTGACTGGGCTATAGAAAAGGGCCATGATCATTTTTTGATAATAATACATTTTCCTTCTTCTTCCTCCTTGTCCTGCTCCTTTTTGACTTCTTTTCCTCCTCCTCCCCCCTCTACTTCATATAAAGTCACCAGAAATTCCCCAGGCAATTAGGAATGGTTATGGAGTGTGTCTTATTTTTTTTGTTGTTTTTTTTATTTTATGGAGTGTGTCTTAGTGCTATAACAGAAATACTACAAGTGGATGGCTTTAAGAAAGAGAAATTTATTTTCTCACAGTCTAGTAGAGTAGAAGTCCAAATTCAGGGCATCAGCTCCAACTAAAGGCTTTATCTATCTGTGGGCTCTGGAGGAAGGTCCTTCTGGTCAATATTCCCCTGGACTAGGGGCTTCTCTGTGCAGGAACCCCAGGTCCAAAGGACACATTCTGCTCCACGTGCTTCTGTGTCGGTGGTATGAAGTCCCCAACTCTCTTCTTGCTTCCCTTTCCTTTTATCTCTTGTAAGATAAAAGGTGGTGCAGGCCACACCCCAGGGAAATTCCCTTTACATTGGATCGGGGAAGTGACCTTAGTAAGGGTGTTACAATTCCACCCTAATCCTCTTTAACATAAAATTACAATAACAAAATGGAGGACAACCCCACAATGCTGGGAATCATGGCCCAGCCAAATTGATACATACATTTTGGGGAAACATAATTCAACCCATGACAGGGTGAGATGGTGGTGAAGGCTAGGATCATTCTGAGTAAAATGGGTTACAGTTGGGGGTGGGGAAGGCGTAGAATGCAGCACTCACTGCTCTTTTGGCTAAGCTGCTTTTCCTACTTCAATTATTCAGAAGCCTTTTAAACAGGGTCCTGGCCATGGCAAACAGACCCTAGGCCTGCCTGTCCTTCTTTATCTACTGTCTTCAAATCCGCCTATCGAATGGCCTCTTTGGAGCCCTCTCTGTTCTCATAGCTATAAAATATGCATTTATTAGTGGGGCAAGGATATCCCAGCTCCCTACCTGAAGTCTTCCTCTTTTCTTCTACTGGGAAAATTCAAGGAAAGGCAGTCATGTCTCCAGAAAATACTTGTGCTGGCCCTTATGCTCCATTCCAAGGGGGATAAGAATGACTATAGACTTAACTTACAAGCCACTTCTGTAAAAATAAAAATCCTGGCCTACAATCTAAAAAAAAAAAAAAGATTAATATATTAATGTGCTCAATCCAGAGGGCCAGCTAAATCATAAAAATGCTTAGACCGAAACCCTGTGTCATCCACACCCTCGAGTTTTCCTGTTCCTAAATCCTCATTTATTTTGCTGTGTGTTTCACCATTTTATACCTGTTTCTAGATATTAGTTTCTTCTTAAAGAGATGATTTACGAATATGGGTTTATACTTTGAAAAAGAAAGTATCTTTTCCATGACTATGGGAAGACATGGATGTGAAAAGCTAGGAATAGTATCCATAGAGCTAAAATGAGTGATTCTGGTTAAAATACTATTCACAGGACCTCAAAGTACATCCATGGTTACTTTCCATAGTTCTCTGATTCAACAACACCATAATAAGCTGGACAAATCTCAAAAAATTTACAGCTATGATTTTGTAAAATATTTTACTGCCTGGGTATGTTTTATTCTTAATTAAAAAATAAATATATACCCATAGAATACTTTTGCCAGCTCATTCTGTTCTTTTTAGAGAAGGAACCATTAGACTGTCAGTCATCCCATGGGTAATTTGAGTGACTTCTCCAGTGAAACACATTTGACAGCAGTTATTGAAATAGATTTTACCAGGAAAAGGAAACAGGCTTCTTATGAATAGTCTTAACTAAGTGCATAATTTAGAAAGTGTTAGGAGGTGTATAGTAAGTGAGACCTTTGATTATGAATTATTGTAATAGAATAGGGTCCTGGGTTGTGCAAGCAGCTTGCTCTTGGCTACTGACCTAAAGGTTGTCAGTTTGAACACACCTAGCCACACCATGGAAAGGTCTGGTGATCTGCTTTTGTAAAGATTATAGCCACGAAAATCCTATGGAGCTCAGTCCTGCTCTGACACACATGGAGTAGCCCTGAGTTGAAATCGACTCAATGGCAATGTTTTGTTTTTTAATTTTTTAAATAGAATACAGATTAATTGTACACTTTCTTTAATTGATATATCAAAATGTCACTTCCCCAATAATTTTACTGGGGCAATGTATATCTAAAGTACAGATTAAATGACTCTTTTTTAAGATTCCAAAATATTTTAAGCCATGTGTCCTTGTAATAATTTATAACATAGCCAGACACGCCTAAGTTTTGGAAACTGTGCATTTCTTTGAATTATTTTAAAAAACAAATCCTTCTAAACAGTCTGGCAGTTCTGGCATTGTTAGCTGAACGTTAGGGCTTTTTCATATTTTTGAAAACATGTGTAATATCATTTGAAGCCGTAACCACATTTTAAAGGGCAAAGTAATTAATATAATTTAACCTTTTAAATTATCCCATGAGGATGTTGTAGGACCGGGCATCGTTTTGCTGCATTGTGCATGGGGTAGCCATGAGTTGGGGACCGGCTCAATGATAGCTAACAACAACAACCAAGACGGCAAATATCTGGGTGAAACAATACCCACCACTGCCCCCAGCTACTCAGTTCCCTTCCCCAAAGGCACCAAGGTTTTCCATTTCTTATGTATCCTAACATATAATTTTATGCATTTGCAAGTAAATGTATACACATGTATATTTTTTTATCTCCTTTATTTGTATACCTTTAAATACATTTATATCTTCTAACTGAAATAAACCAAAACCAAACCCATTGCCATCGAGTCGATTCCAACTCATGGAGACCCTATGGGACAGTTCTACTCTGTCCCATAGGGTTCTTAAGGGGCAGCTGGTGGATTCAAACTGCTGACTTTTTGGTTAGCAGCTGTGTTAGTTATCTAGTGCTGCTGTAACAGAAATACCACAAGCGGATGGCTTTAACAAAGAGAAGTTTATTCTCTCACAGTCCAGTAAGCTAGAAGTCCAAATTCAGGGCGCTGGCTCCAGGGGAAGGCTTTCTGTCTCTGTCAGTTCTGGAGGAAGGTCCTTGTGATGCATCAGTCTTCCCTTGGTCTGGGAGCATCTCAGCACAGGAACCTCAGGTCCAAAGGATGCACTGTGTTCCCAGCTCTGTTTTCTTGGTGGTTTGAGGTCCACCTGTCTCTCTGCTCACACCTCACTTTTATATCTCAAGGTGGTTGGCTTAAGACACTATCTAATCTTGTATATCTTATCAATATAATTTCCACTAATCTGTCTCATTTCATCAAGGTGATAGGATTTACAACACATAGGGAAATCATATTAAATGGTGGACAATCACACAGTACTGGGACTCATGGCCCAGCTAAGTTGAAAGATATTTTTGGGTGACACAATTCAATCCATGACAGCCGCTGAGTTCTTAACCACTGCACTGTCAGGGCTCCAAATAAGAGCTCCTGAAAAACCAAGGTTTAATTATAACTCAAGAAATTCCTAAATTCCATAGGGAATCATGAAAAGAGGTGTAGTCCTTAATCAATAGAGGGTGATGGAGTCCTTCCTGAAATGTTTGCTTGTGGGCTCCCACTCCTTGGAATAGGCAGAATAATGGCTCTCCAAAGAAGTCCTTGTGCTTGACCCAAGCCATGATATTTTCAATCACCTCATATGCATGTGAAAGCTGGACAACGAATAAGGAAGACAGAAGAAGAATTGATGTCTTTGAATTATGGTGTTGTCAAAGAATAGTTAATATACCATAGACTGCCAGAAGAATGCACACGTCTGTTTTGGAAGAAGTACAGCCGGAATTCTCCTTCAAAGCAAGCGAGACTTTGCCTCACATACTTTGGACACATTATCAGGAGGACCAGTGCCCGGAGAAGGACATTGTGCTTGGTAAAGTGGTGGATCTGTGAAAAAGAGGAAGACGCTCAACGAGATGGATTGACACAGTGACTACAACAATGGGTTCAAGCATAAGAACGATTATGGGCAGTGTTTCATTCTGTTGTACATAGGGTGACTATGGGTGAGACCTGACTCGACGGCACCTAATAAGAACACAATAATCTTTTGATATTATTTTTAAGCCATAAGTATAAATTTGAAAGAGGGTGTAATATGGATGTTGCTAGAAATCTGTCTCATTTGTGAAGAACATTCAGATATTTGGTAATATAGCTTGTTTCATTTAAAAATAAAACAAACGCTACAAACATGACAGAAGCTGTTATACGCAAAATAATGTGCCAGTTTTACAGCTCCGCAGGGAGCGAGCTTGCGTCAGATGCATCTTTGCTGGTTCTTTTCACTTCTGTAGTCTGTTTGCTGTAGTATTTTCTTTGTCATATATCCAAAGCGGGGGGCGGGAATCAGTCATTCTGAGTGCAGGAAGTGGTGCCCAACAAAATAAGAAATGTGACCCTGGTGTCATTCAACTGAGTGATAACAAAAAGTGGACAAATGAGATATTTTCCTTTTTTTTTTTTAGAGGCTGGGTAGATTTACTTGCTTAAAAGATTGTGATTTTCTCACCTGTGGGTCAGAGCACAAGCTAACAAAAACCTGTGGAGGAGAGGTTTGTGCAGGTATATATGTGGAATCTAATTCTTTTGCTCAGAAATAAAAACATAAAAGGCAAAAATACACAAATATGTCCTCTGGCATGCACAGCTGCTGATGTTCCTCCTGCACTACCAGTTTGATAAGGAGTTTCATAGCTACTCAGATGAACCTGTCAGTGGGTCCCTGCTCAGGCTCCTTAGAATGGCTGTCTCTTTGGGAGGTCTCTATGGGAGTTTTTGCAAGAGGTCTGGATGTGTGAACTCTGTGTGAGATCTTTGTGAAAGGTCCCTGTACGAAGCCACTGTGGGAGATCTCCATCTGAGGTCTTTGTGGGAGGTCTCTGTGTGGGTTTCTATGTGGTGTCTCTGTGAGGGATCTCTGTGAGGAGTTTCTCAGAGGTTTCTGTCGGAGGTATGTCTGTGGAAGTCTTTAAGGGAGGCCTCTGTCTGAGGTTTCTGTGTGAGATCTCTGTGTGGTGCCTGTGGGTGTTCTCTGTGGGAGGTATATCTTCGAGAGGTCTTTGTGGGAGGTCTCTGTGGTTCCTGTGGTTAGTATTTGTGAGTGATCTCTGTGGAAGGTCTCTGTGAGGTCTGTATGTGGGTCTCCTTGTGAAGTCCCTGAGAGTTCTCTGGGGGAAATCTTTGTGCAAGGTGTCTGTGTGAGGATTCTGTGTTGGCCTCTGTGGGAGATCTCTTTGTAAGAGATATCTGTGGGATGGCTCTATCTGAGGTCTGTGTGAGGATCTCCGTGTTATATCTCTATTTAAGGCCTCTTGGGATGTCTCTCTGTGAGAGGTCTCTGTAGACATCTCTATGGGACATCTTTCTGTGAAAGGTCTGTCTGAGATCTCTGTGGGAGGCTTCTGTAGGAGACTTCTCAGGAGGACTCTCTAAAAGCTGTGTGAGGTCTGTCTGTGAGAGGTCGCTGTGTAAGGTCTCTATGAGAGGTCTCTGTAGGAAGTCTCTGTAGGAGATCTCTCTGAGGTCTGTCTGTAAGAGGTCTTTGTGGGAGGACTGAGATCTCTGTGGGAGATCTCTATGTGGGACCTCTGAAAAGTCTCAGTTGGAGGTCTCTGACATGCGAGAGGTCTCTGTGGGAGGTCCCTGTGTGGGGTCTCTGGATTCTCTGTGGGGTTTGTGTGGGAGGTGTCTGTGAGAGGTCTGTCTGTGAGGTCTGTGTCTGGTGTCTGTAACGTCACCAAAGGTCTCTGAACTGGGTGTTTTTGGAAGGTCTGTGTGTGAGGTCTCTGTGGGTGAGTTCTGTGAGAGTTCTCTGTGGGAGTTCTCTGTGGGAGGTGTCTGTGGGAAGTCTCTCTGTGGTCAGTGCAGCTCTCTCTGAGGTCTGTGAGAGGTCACTATGGGAGATTCGCAAGGGGTCTGAGTTTATGGTGAGAGGTCTCCGAGTGAGTTTTCTGATTGGGGTCTCTCTGCGAGGTCTCTCTGAGGTTTCTGGGTGGGTCGTTTGAGCTCTCTGTGGAGGTCTCTGTGTACAGTCTCTCTGCGGAGATTTTTCTGTGAGGTCTCTATATGGATCTCTTCATTTCTGACCTTACTGCACCTGATGGGAAGATCAGGGGGCAAGAGAAAGGGAAGGGAGTTGCTCCTTTCACTCTCTGTTCCGCGTCAATTGCCCCATCTGTGCACTTCTCTGGCAGGAACAGTGGGGATCAGCAGCAGCTGGTCCAGAACTCACCTCAGTGGCAGCCAGGCACACCCTTGACTTTTTTCTCACTCCCGAGGGCCTGGGCAGCTCTCTGCTCAGAGGCCCTTGGACTCTCCTGCAGGTCTGGGCTCTGCTTTCTCACTGTGGCACCCACTCCGGAGGCTGCCTGGCTGCAGGGAGAACTTGGTGGTACCAGCAGCTGGGCTCTGGGGCTCTGGTGTCCTGACTGAGACGTGGAGGACAGGACTTGGTGTTGTACAGCCCCAGGAAGCCCTCCATTGTCATCTATATCATGGCACCTCCTAGAGCATGAATCTCCACCATGGGAATGGTGACCCTGGAGTTGGGTCGCACTGACAGCCACGGGTGTGGCGCAAGGCAGGTAAATACTTTCTCTAGAGAAATTACTCTTCACTTCCCTGCTTTTCGGGGGCTCTCTTGCTTTCCCATACGGGCCAGGGCCAGGGGAAGAGGAAGCCTGTGCTAGAAGCAGAGACACAACAGAGGCCTCTCCTGAGCTGGGCTACCCCATTTGATCAGAGAGTTAAGAGCTAATCCAGGCCAGGGGTCAATTTTCATGCCCCTATCTTGAATCTAGGAAACCCTGATGGCGTAGTGGTTGAGTTCAGCTGCTAACCAAAAGGCCGGCAGTTCAAATCCACCAGCTGCTCCTTGGAAACCCTATGGGGCAGTTCTATTCTGTCCTGTAGGGTCACTATGAGTCAGAACAAATTCGGCACCTAACAACAACAGCTTGAATTCAGTTCCCGCTAAACGCGGTAGAAAATTACCTGAGTCCTACTTGAAGATTTATTCAGGTTCCTTGTTCAAACCTATAAATTCCATGTTGCCCCTTTCTCTCCCAGCTTTTCTCGGTACTCCCTTCCCTTCGGCTCATCTTGTTGGAAAAATGATACTGTTTTTCTCCTCCACCCAACCCTAGGTCCACAGTACCCAATAGTCAGTGGTTACTACACACACTCACCCTGTACCACTCACCCGAGCTGTCTGCTCCCTCTCTGGGCTGAGACAGGGGAAGGTTGGTAACTCGTGAACAGGACCACTGAGAGGGCACACTTTTCATTTGGGGCAGGGTTCAACACGGCCCTCGGCAGCCTCCCTCGCAGCTCCCCACCCACACACCACAGACCTGGAAGTTCTGTCCTCCTGCTGCTCTAGAACATGAGACAGGCAGAGGCAGGGGAAGAGTGTTGCACTACATCTCTTCATGGGTAGGCTAAGAGAGGGGGTTGCAGGGTCCATCTCCTCAGTCTTCATCAGGGAAGAGAAGAGGCTCCCAGGGCAGCCCCTCAAATGTCCTGTGTGCACTCTGTGACTGTGAAGCTGTGTGGGAAATTCCTGGCCATCCCCTGCAGCTGCATAAAGTTCAAGAACAAGATTCTGGGGTTGAGTGTTTATAGGTTTTTCTCATCTTGACAAGCCCTGAATGCTTTTAGTTTTTTGTAATGTATTACTTCATTTCATAATTACTTTCATATTACTTCATTTCATAATATGAAAACATAAGGTGCAAACTAAGGGACATGGGGTGGAGGGGGTGTGCACCACCAACAACCTCCCTCCATGCCTCGTCCCTTTTAGAAGCCAAAGCAGGTGCTCAGGAAGAGTGGACACTGACCCTTCCAGTACACCCCAGCATGGCACAGACAGAAACCACAATCCTCTCATGAGTAAAAACATATGTATTAGGGAACAGTAACTATATCGGCTGGGAGAAGGGTTAGCACATATGGAATGTGGTAACATGAGAATAAATGGGTTTTCTTTGCATGGGCAGAATATTCCTACCAAAAAATGCTGGTTGACTATGACAGACACCTTCCTGATGTCAGAATGTTGAGTGGTGAGGGCATCCTGAGGCACCCCACATTCTTGGTCTGTGCTGGCAAGCACTGACTAGGGACACAAACCCCCTGGAAGGCAATGCCCGATCACTGGTCTTCAATTTCACCATTGGGTAGGGATTTCTGTACCCCTCATGGATCCATTTGTTCCTGACTGTATCACTCATTTCTCTCCTGTGCTCTGCGTGAGAGGGAACCTTGCGGTAGGATAGATGCCCACCAACCAGGTCCTGACTTTCCTGGGTTTTCTCTGTTTGCTGTTTTAACATTGAGGCATAAAATGCTTGCTGAGGCCTAAGTTTCTCTAAGATCTGGCCACAGCCTTTACAAGGGCCTGAAACTCAGGGGCCTCCCTGTCCATAAACACTTATCTGCTTTTGACTGATCCATTGCTCCAGGCAGAGGCTGAAGTTCCCTTTGCTTTTTGGACAGGATCACCCCGCCCTTTGTCTCTCTTATCAGGGCAAATGCTTTGAAGAAAGTTCCTTGTCCTCCTTGTGATGTGGCCTTCTGGAGGAGCATGTCCTTTCTCTGCTGGCAGCTGCGGGGACTTGATGTCAAGGGACTCTACTGACCTCTTATCCTGGGCAGGCTGGCTCATCCCTCTGGCTGGGGAGGCCCCCAACCCTGCCAGCCCTTCTTCATGCTCCTTTGGTTTGCACCTCCTAAAAACTTTTCTTTCATCAGTGGGGGCAGAAATCTTCTTCTGGTTCTTCCATGGGTCCTGCTGCCCCAGGCTCCTCCCTCTGGCTACCGTGAACTCACTTACCACTTCCGGGGCTGCCATGTCCCTATTGGCCACACGCTTTGGGTGGAAGCGAGAGGGCTAAGAGACCAAAATATCTGCAGCACAGCCTTGGAGAATCATTTCAGTGGCACAGTCCTGAAGAAGCACATCAGTGGGACAGTCTTGAGGTTGGGTCACTGTCTCTAACTCCATATTGAGCTCTTCCTCATTAAGCACCTGTGCTTTAAGGTGTGTCTTTCCTGGTTCTTGAACAGGCATTCCAGGAGCTGAGGGGCTTTTACTAGTCCCTGGAGCCCCTAAACCCCTCAGATCCACACTTACGTTCTGGGATTTTACCAGCACACTAGTTCTCAAGATGTCTCTACCTTGTAGCTGTGGTGCAGTGGACTCCTTAGCCACTACTGCCTCCCTCGTCTCTTGGTCTCTTGAAGACTGGGATTCATAGCCCGTCTCCAACCTTGCTACACTAGGGCTGGGGCCTCCTAGGGCACGACTCGCGCTCTCCTTCCCTGGCCCCTTCTTGGTGACTGACTGACTTGGAGTTGGCTCTAGGCTGCCTCTCTGGGCCCCCAGGACAGTCCTGATCATGGAGGCTCTGCCCACACTGCTGGGTGTGAGGGACTGAAAAGGCTGCCTGCCCTCTTGCCTACTTTGAGCGGCCTCTAAGGGCCTAGGGTCATTATCAGGTGGAATTTGTCTCAGAGCCCCCTGTATTTCTGCACCCTATAGGTGAGGGGGCAGGGAAAGGACTATCGGGCGGAGGGGGGGGTCTGATTTTTTTACTGTCATCTTCTCTCCCCAGTCTGCCTGTGGGTTTTCTCCCCAGAACTTGGCAGCCTCAGCTCCTGACCTGGTCCAAGATTCATGAGTGGCTGAGGGAAATTCATACTGGGAAAGGGGCAATGATTGATTCTCACTCAAATTGAGGTTCACGGGCTTACCCGCCTGAATGGATAGGCCCCACTTGTGCCTTACACAAAATCTTTTAGTATTTGTCTCCAGGGCCTGCCCTGTGCCCGGAGTGAGGAATGAAAACTCCTGAGGAGTGTTCCTGTGTTGTGCCTGACACTCCGAGGACACCAGATTTTCAGTTTCTACGTAAGTGTCAGACTTGGGCAAAGTATGGGTGGCAGTAAGCCAGGAATGGCCTACACTCACAGGAATCCGACCCTCGGTAATGTGTTCCGACTCTCTGCCCAAATGGACATTCAGGGTGTTTTCTAGCTGTTTCTTATGTGGGTTCCTTCGTATGTAGTTTCCTGTGTTACTCCCTGAGTAGCTCATCGAATCACTTTTTAACTCCTTCTCAGAGCCTGCCCGGAGAACCTTCACTGGAGGTTTTTCTGAGCCTTGGGATATATCATATTTTGGCACCTGCCCCAGCCCTTTGCCCAGGTACTTCCCTAACTAGAAATTTCCTGGAGCCCTCGTGCAGCGGCTTTCTTGATGCCTGCATCCCATCTTCTTTATATCCTTGCTGCTTTCACCTATAAACACAGAAGGCCATGAGGGTCCATGCTGGCCCTTTGCCTGACATGTTCCTGGTAATTTTCCCCGAGGCTGTGTCAGGTCCTGAGACTCTGGGATCCTGCCGGGCAGACTCCGCTTGTGTTGGGTGACCCTTTTTCGAATGTGCTGTTCCAGTTGTTTCTGGAGCTCAGTTCTGCTAGGAACATCCCCAGGAAGGATGGAGTCTGATTTGTGGACCTCAGAGGCCCTGCTGTCCTGGGGAAGGTTGGGACTAAGAGGACTAAATGACCCCTGAGACCCTCTGGCCACAGAGGGTGAAGCTCCCCAACTTTTCAGTTGCTTTTGCAACAAGGGTGATTCTAGGTGTTCCATTTCAGCTGAGATGAAAGTTTGTGTTTCATTTTGGGCACTAGGGCAAGGTATTCCATAGGCCCTAATTTGGGCTGTAGAAGGAGGTGGTGGTGGGATTGGTGAAGAGGATTGAAGAGGGATCTGGGCGAGGACTGGGACCAGAGGTGGGGCCTGGGATTGAGCCTCAGAGTGGGGCGAAGGCAGGGGCTGGGAGCACAGTGAGGATACTTGAACTGGGCAGGCATTAGAAATTCTATTGAATAAAACAGAAGACTGTACTGCGGAAGAGCTCCCAGAGACCCAGGCAGTAGGCCCCAGGGACTCGCTGTGCAGAGAGGGGAGGCCCCAGAAGAGCTGGATACGTTTCTGGAGTAAATGTTCCCCCAAGGCCTTGGGATATATGAGCTGCTGAGGACTGGACAGCTGCTCTGGTTTGCTCCAGTACGGCTGGGGAACTGTGGTGGTCTGCTCATGACTGACTGATTTTAACATCCCGGAAGAATTCAGGCGGTAGTCGGGGCTCATGTGTTTTTTAAACGATACATCCTTTACTTTTTCTTTACACATCTTCGATTCCATTCTCTTTGCACTCTCTATTTCCAGGGGCTTCTGGACGTCAGGGTTAAGCAAAGAGGGGCTCCCAGCTTCCATGCTCCTGTCTGTGCGACCTCCCCAGAAAGAGGCCTTTGATGGGTGGCAGGAAGTATGCTCTTGGTGGGATTCGCAGTGTTTTCAGGTGGGAAAGGCCTTGGCAGCCGCCCACCACCAGGAGCGGGCCAAAACAGAAGGGCCTGAGCCATCAAGGCCTGTGACTGTAGGGACAGAAGACGCCGAATAATACCAGTTAACTGAAAAACTCTCCGGGGTGGTCTTCCTGTCAGAATAAGAGTTGTCAGCCGTCCAGTCTTCAGTCATCCAGTCAGAAGAGCCCTCGGTCTCCAAGTCAGATGGATGCTCTAGAGGCTGTGCTGAAGCGGTGGGGGCCAGATGGCGCGGGGGCTGGGTCGGAGGCGCCGTGGCAGTGGACGGGGACACCGGGGGCGCAGCACCTGCCGCGGGCTCTGCACGCTGCTCCTCACGCCGCGGCCCGGCTTCCGCAGGCGCCCGTTTTCCAGCCGCACCAGACGGTTCTCCACCTCTCCGCTGACGACGGCGGCCCTTGCCAGGTGGCTCTCCCAGGAGGCTGCAGGGGACAGGAGGGCCAAGCCTTAGCTGGGGGCAGACGGTTTGGACGCCTGCAGCGCACGCCCCGCCCCGCCCCGCCCCGCCCCTCTCCCTGACGTCACCCGCCCCACGCCCCTACGTCCCATGCCCCGCCCCGCGCCCTGACCCCACCCGCCCCACGCCCCTACGTCCCATGCCCCGCCCCGCGCCCTGACCCCACCCGCCCCACGCCCCTACGTCCCATGCCCCGCCCCGCGCCCTGACCCCACCCGCCCCACGCCCCTACGTCCCATGCCCCGCCCCGCGCCCTGAGGTCACCCGCCCCGCCCCGCGCCCTGCTCCTGCTCTCCCTGACCCGAGGGCTTCTTTCCATTCCCTACCCGTAGGCACTCTCCAAGTTGGCTCTATCTGCTCTGGGGCCCTGAGGCCACTCAGAAGCCCTTGGTAGGAAGACAGACACAGGAGAGAAGGGGAAGGGTTACTCACTTTCGTAGAAGAAAAATCAGGCTCCAAGCTTTGTGTAATTCTTTCAGGCAACTTCTGCAAGCTGGGAATCAGGAAAGAGGGTTATGGCGGTAAATGTGAGGGCCTAGGAAACTTACAGGAAGCTGAGTGGAATGTCCCCAGGTGAAACCATCCGGAGGTTAGACTCAGAGCCCGAGGTCACAAGGCTCAGGTGTGTGAGGTGCATTGTCACTTCCAAATGTTTCCACGTCCATTATCCTCTGTGACATCTCAGTGAGGAATATGAGCCTTGGCAAAGTTACACAGCTTGTCCTAGTCGGAGTTGTCGCACCTCCAGATCCACCAGTTATCTGTTCCTTACATCCCACCCCGCCCCCTGCTCGGTGACACTCCCGCGAGGCCCATCATGGCTTCTGAGAAGGAGCCGGTTCTGATTCCCTTCCCAGGAGCCTCCCTCTAGGGGCTGTGTCCTGAGAGAGGTACGTGTCCCAGCAACTGACGCCCAGACCGGGAAACAGCCCTCGGGGACAGGAGAGGTTAGGGTTAACGTGTGGGAGCTGGGTTGAGTGGGCAGAACCTTACCTTTCACAGTGTCACTTTTGTTCTTCTTCCTCCTCCTCCTCCTCGATCCCACCTGAGGCTGAGATGCACAAAAAGAATGAGGGGCTGGAACCCAGTTCTCTCTGCTCGTTCGGATAAGATGGTAACATTCGGTATTTATGAATAAAATGACCTTCTATATAGCCAGCTAATGGAGTTCTGTGTTTTTCCCTTGTATTCATTCTTATAGTGGATGAAAACATTTTGCTTTCCTTCTTTGAACACCTCAGTGAAGGATTTTCCATGTGAGATCTAGCCTGGATTTCTTTAGTCACCATTCCTCTGCTCAAGAAAGGCACAGACTTTCAGACCTACAGATGCCTCTGTGCTCTGACGGGTAGGATTCAGCTTCTGGAGGCCAGAGCTCGGCTCTGGCCCTGGAGCAGGGCTCTCAGGTGCTCAGCACCACTCTACAGATCAGTCCAGACACAAAAGGAGGACTTTGCCCAGGGACACCTGCCGCAGAAGGCAACTGTTGAACCAGTGCTGAGGGCTCCGTCCTCCCGCGGGGATCCCAAACTCTCAGTAATCTAGACCTCGGCCACTGAGTCACTATGTTTGGAATTTTGCCCTGGAGCCTTCTGTTACATCCAGGAAGATGGTCTGAGATCTTCGGGTAGAAATCCTGATGCCCACTCTAGCCCCTGCCCTGTCCAGCCTGTCCCTAGAAGGCTGATGTTCTATTTTCCTGAGGTTTCCCATCTCAGGAGTCTCTCTATTGATTTAGAAAATGGAAATAGAAAGGAAAAAAAAAAGAGAGAATCAATCTCTATTGGGGCTGGGCTGAGAGTTCCTTACCTTCTGGATGTTTATATTTTTCTTAGGTGGTGGTAAAGGTGGATTACGCTGGAAGAGGTGGGGGAGTAACAGGAGAAAGAGTCCCACTGCACACAGGATGGTCAAGAAGGTATCAGTGGCCCAGGAAGTGCAGCGGAAGCTCAGCACTGCAGGACTAGCGCTTTTCAGAAAAAAAAAAAAAAAAAAAGGACAGGGATAATTCTCCATTATCTGAAACGCCCTGTTGCTCTTAGGCAACTGAGCACCTTGAGCACGCTGTGGCCTATAAATCCAGGCCTGCATCACAGAGCTGTGGCCTCATCACAAAGGGCTCCTGAGGGTGGGGATGGGGACAGTAAAAGGAGGCTGACCCAGAGCCTCTCCCATCACCACCCAGCCCAGCATATCCCTCCACTCTTTTGGGCCTTCTATAACTTCCTACCTTTCTCTGGACCTTTCAACTCCACCTTCTCATCCTGTCTTAGACCTTCAGTGTGATTTTCTATTCATTAGACCTGTGACCCTGTAGCCTGGTCCCCTTCATCCGTTAGAGGTTTAGACTACAGCACCCCCCCCCCGCCCCCCCGGCCCCATAGCTTTTCTAAGTCTGATGTTCTCCCAGGAATCTTGGCTTTTGCAGAGATTTTTATTCACAGGCTCTCCTCTGTCCCCAACTCCAGTTTCCCCACATGTTTTTTTTTTCTTTCATCAACCCAGAAGTAGAACCTAACTTTCTTTTATAAATACTTAATGTTGTAAATTGTGAATATTAAGTTTTTTACTTTTCTTTGACTAATTTGAATCTTCAGCAGCCGTAAGTTTCCTATTAATTCAAGGAGCCAACAGGCCATGCAGTTCATTCAGATAGATGCTCCCCATAGGAATGGATGTCTTTCTAATGTTCTCTCGAGAGGAAGATGAAAACAGCTTTTTACATTTTACATGTCATTAGTCTCCCATCAAAAACAAATTTTATAACATTTAATCATACAAGATACCACATTTTTATACTACTTTCTCCACATCTGTCCTTGGTGCATTAGGCCATGGTTTTTTGTCCAGGTAATCGCTTGAATCTATGATATGGCATTATGTTTACTCTGCCCAGATACCCCTGACCTGTTTCTTTCAAACCTTAAACCTCTTCAAGTTTTGAATATGCATTGCATTTCTTTCTGAGAACCTGGGAGGAATGCCCCTTCAAACAAACAAGCAGACAAAAAAATCAAAACAAAAAAACCTTCACTTTTCATTACCGCTGATTTTTACCATTACACCTCTGTGTGAGGTCTGATTGATGGTGCTGTAGCATGAACACTCCCCTGCTTGTTTGCTATGCTTTGTGGGAATGCTGTGAGCTTTCTATTTTAGGTTATTTATTGTGTTCTCTACTGAGGACAGAACATGGAGTAAGCATATTGCTGTAAGGCACCAAAGGATGATGAATGGAGCAGATTTAAAACAAGCAAGGAGCTGTGGTCCCCCTGTGTGTTATAGTTTCTGACAGATAAGGGAAAAATGGAGACGATGAAAAGAGACAAAATGAAATAGACATGAAGAAATAGCTTCTCTGTTCCTATTTAGTGGCACCAGGATGGATTAAAAAACTCAAGGCATGTAGAACTAATGAGTCAAATTACATTGTAATTAAAACATCTGTTATCTCATGCAGAGCCCTGGTGGCACAGTGGTGAAGAGCTTGGCTGCTAATCAAAAGTTTAGCAGTTCGAATCCACCTTGGAAACCCTTTGGGGCAGTTCTATGCTGTCCTATAGGGTTAATATAACTCTAAACTGAGTTGATGGCAAGGGGTTTGGTTTGGTTTTTATTATCTCATGAGAGCTTTTGGATCACGCTTTAACCAGGGGATTTTTCTGAGTGATATTTTTGTGGCTATGTGGAAGGATGCTTCTGACAGCTATCAGAACTTTAACAACCGAGTTTGGAGAAGGAGAGAGCATTGATGCAAATTAATAACTTTTCTTGAATCCACCAGAGAACCACGGTCACAGGACAAGTAACAAACCCCAAATGTAGAGAAGAAAAGACATATTCAGGGAGAAACAGGAGCTCAACATTTCTCTATCTAGGATAGATAAGGACTGAGTTACATGTAAGTGCAAACAAAAATTAAACTATAAAATGTTTAAAAATTTGAACAAAACAAATTACCTAGTACTAGATTAAAACCCAAAGAATAAAATAAATATCCAGGAGTCCATACTACTACAAATAATTGATTAACCATAAAAATAAATAGGGATAGAAAACAAATCTACATTACAGAAGAATTATAACTAATGTGTATAGATACTCCTCCCTCAAGGAGTTGGCATTTAATTTCCCTCCCTTGAGTGTGGACTGGACTTAGTGATTGGCTTCTCATTAGCAGAGACTGGAGAGGGAAAAATAGCCCTTGCAGTGGAGAAACCTGCCTGTCATCGAGTCAACTCTAATTCATGAAGACCTTATGTAGAATGGAATGAAACATTGCCCAGTCCTGCGGCAATGTCCTCACGATCGCCAGCATATTCAAGCACATCATTGTGGCTATCGCAACAACCCATCTCACTGAGGGTCTCCCTCACCGTCACTGGCCCACTTCTTCACCAAACATGATGCCCTCCTCTAGTGACTGATCCCTCCTGATGACGTGTCCAAAGCAAGCGTGTTGGACAATGTTCTGTTTTGATACACAAAGTCTTCATTGGCTAATTTTTGGACGTTGGCTGCCAGACTTTTTCTTAGTCTGATTAGTCTGGAAGCTCCACTGAACCCTGTCCACCATGGATGACCCTGCTAGTATTTGAAATAACAGTGGCATAGCCTTCATCTTCATAGCAACACGAAAGCTACCATAATGCGATGAACTGACACACACAGTTCACCCTAAATTCACCTGGTGATTGGGGTGGCCATTTGTGTTTGCTAATTGCTTTTATCTAAAGTTAGGCTCTTACTGCACCACAGAAACTAGGAGGTAGGGGTTCTATCTTCCTAGATGACTACATTTCAAAGATCTGGATCCTAAGTCCTTGAGGAAACATTCGTGAGTTGCAAAACTCTTATGGGGCTTGTTTATCTTTTAAAATATTCACATACATCTCAAAGAGGCAGAGAAAAAAATGATAATCAGAAGTTTTCTAAAGGAAATACTCTTAGAAAAGGGAGGACAGCAGCTGGTAGGTTCGAACCAATGACCTTTTGGTTACCAGGTGAGTGCTTAACCTCTGCACCACCAGGGCTTCTTTGCAAATAATTACATTGCTATAAAAATAAGAATATTAAATAAGAACTTTTAAATTCTGGAGGGACTATTCAGGGAAAGAAAGATAAATGTTTCTTTTTTGTTTACAAAAGCATACCCTACTAAATTGTCATGAGTTACAGACAACTTAAGAGAAAATAGAAAGAACTTTCATATCCAGAAAACAGAACATGAAAAGATCGAGAATACAGAACAGAAATAATGAGAATGTTCACGCATTGTGAAGAATGGAGCTAATATCACTGAACAATTTGTGTAGAAACGGGAACCTAAACTGGGATGTAAACCTTCATCACAATGTGACCCCAATACTCCCCAGCATGTTTTCTCCTTTTTCAAAATGGGTGACTGAGAGCTTGACATAGCTAATGCCATGATAAACCCATAAGTTTTTCTCCTTCCTCTGCCTGCCTCCTCCTTCACATGCCTTTGTTAATGACTTTGTTCTTTGTTTTAACCTGATGCAAATAACTGTTTTGTTCTGTCTGGACCACTGGTGATTTATAAGCCCCCACAGGAGAATCAGAGCCCAGGTATCTGATATGTTACCTCTGGTCTGATAAAGAGTCACTCCTCCATCTAGGCCATCTGTGGGCTACAAAGGCACTTCTAACCCTTGTAAGACTCTATATAAATTCTAATGTAAAATTGCTCTTTGGGACTCCGTAGAGACAGCCTGTGTTGCTTCTGGGGTCCCTGGTGATACATACATCTCCTTAATACTGCCTTACTCTTTCTGACTTGGAGTATGTTTCATTGGCTCGACTGCTCCAGGCACGGACCCTAATCAGGTAACAACAAACACAATAAAATATTGTTTTAAAATAAGTCAACCATGTTGTGTTGTATGCCTTTAATGTAGTGATCCCAAATCTCATATGATTGGAACATGTAATATGTGACTTGAACATTTAAGCTAAGTTGTAAAAAATCTAAAACTGACCATCAACTTCTTTGGCATAAACAATTTCTAATTTTATAATCAACTACCTTGTTGTAGACAACTGTTTTGTTGTGATATGACGTGACATAGCCCTTAGTTTATCTATGTTAGGCACCCTGAATGTGCATCCCTGATCATGAACCTGTGACATGAGTTACCATAATGCAGTGTGAGTCGGACACCCCGTGGTAAAGACCCTCATCACATAAGACCAGAGGGACTAAATCTCATAAAACCCCCAGGCTTTTGCCCTTCCAAGAAGTGCCAGGTAGAGGCAGAATCTCTCTGACTCACTTTGAAGACGGAGACTGTTGGACGCTGTATTGGAGACTGCTCACCACAACCAAACTTTGACCCCAGCTACAAGGGACCTCCACTGAGGACAAGCTTTTCTCCTGAGATCATGCCTGAAAGCTGAAGATTTGGACTTTCATTATTGGACTAACTTTACCCTACTCTGATTGCCCAGGTCAAAATGAATGTCTTGGGGTCTTACCTGTGTGCTGTGCCATGACTACCTTGCAATAAACTTAGCTTATGCATGATAAACCTAAGAATTTCTAGACTTATTTTAAGGTAAAATCCCCATGAGACAAATATTCCGTACAAAAACCACAGTCATCTCATCAGTTTAGTCAGTTCTAAGTAATTAATTCTTGTTCTGCTCAGGTTAGCAGTCTAATGAACCCATCTGCTTCTCGACTAGAGTTCAGGAAATCCTGCTTTAGTCAACTACCATGGTCTCGAAGTTGTTTAAGTGAGTGTCCATAGAAGTCTGTGCCTAAGAGTAGTCCTTTCTGGCATAGTCCTTGCTCAAGGGCTCAGAGACAGTCCTTCTTTGAATACTGTTGTAGGGGAAAAACATCACAAAGTTTACTAAAGCAAAAAGAAAGTTTTATTTGGCATATATTCAAAGGACAGAAGTGGGAAGTAGACAAGCATGCTGCCAGAGCTAATGTCTGTCTGAATCTGAGGGAGGTTACAGAATCATCAGTATATATTAACGTTACAAAGATGGGTAAAAGCTTCACCTTTTCACATTGGCTAGAAACTGTGGCTTTATACTTTGAATTGCCTTTCTTAACAATCGTTGGCATAGGTTTCAGTAACCCGACAGTCAGGAGGGTCTTTGTCGGTCCAACAAATTTCTATTCACTAAATGTTAATAGAAAAAGATGGGGGTGAAAAAAGCCTTTTGTGTCCTGTTTGATTGGCTTTATGTGAAAAGTTCCCTAAAAATGTTTTTTCTTCCCTGAAAGATAATTTCTAAGATTGTCCCATCTACTGTCTTTATCTCAGGGCCCAGTTGATGTGTCCTTTTGTGTCTTTGTGGGCCCAGCTTTAGCTGGGTCACATTCTCTTTGCTCAAGGATAGGCAATAATAATTCCAAATATTATTTTCTAAATCAATATGAAGCACTCTGGCCTATAGCTGATTGCAAATGCTTTTAGGGGAGCAACAGAGTGAAACAAACAAAATATCTGTAGTTGACAAAAGACTTAAAATATCTGTGGTTGACTTTACTACTGATAATTTTCAAAAGTGAGAGAACAAATGAGAGTTCATTACAAGAAATGCTATGACCGACCAGAGAATTTGGTTGTTTCTGTGGCATGCAGAATGAAATGAAGTCAATCCAAAAAGTTTTAGACAAAATGTAAATGTCTGTAGATATAATGATTAACTGTGTTTTCTAAAAGAGTGAATATTGCATCTAATTTGGAAAAAAATGAACACATTCACTGAGAGACCCTCTTTGTACCATTTAAAAATTGAAGGCAAAAACTATGTAAACTTAAATTTTTGTTAAGTAATTAATGACTTGGTATTCTGTATTACTTAGAAATGATCTATATAT
The DNA here is from genome assembly GCF_030014295.1 of Loxodonta africana. Taxonomy (NCBI): domain Eukaryota; kingdom Metazoa; phylum Chordata; class Mammalia; order Proboscidea; family Elephantidae; genus Loxodonta; species Loxodonta africana. The sequence goes on from NC_087355.1 coordinate 7,061,117, forward strand.
CTAATAAATGGCCATTCATTAATTCAATTTAGCATAACTCCAAGGTTTTAAGTTACCTAAAAGATCTTGGAAACTACCTTCATACTATAAATCATAATTACTGTTGAAATAAAGTCGATAAGAATAATAATCCAGTTTGGTTAAGCATACTGTTACACCACCAAGAAAGCAGTCCTGGGAGCAGGGCGTGCCATTTGAACCTGAGGTTCCTGCACTGAGATCCTCCCAGAAGAAGGGCAGACTGATACATCATGAGGACCTTCCACCAGAGCCAACATAGAGAGAAAGCATTCCCCTGGAGCTGGCGCTCTGAATTTGTACTTCTAGCCTACTAGAAGGGTAGCAAATCCAACAATCTGTCAAAATTCCTGCTGAAGGTACTGCATGGGCTAAACTAACAAAAACATCGTCTTTCTATATTTGAGCTTTAGATACAAGTGGGGATAAGCAAACAAGCACAATTAACTTATTTATCCTCAAAAGAATGTTTAAAAAGTCTGTTGAGTTACTCGTTCTGTTGGTCTTGGGAAGGCAGTCTACATCTGAAGGCCATCTTCTGGGTGACCTTGAGGAAGTTTTATCTTGAGGTCACTTGTCGGCATTGTGGTCCAGGTAGATGAAGGGGCTTGCTTCAGTTGAGAAATGCGGACCCTAGGTTTAACTCCCTCAAGTTTAGCTGCACAGTGGGTGATCAACAATACTTCGTAGGGTCATGTCCATAAGTTTCTGATATCATCTTTTTTTTTTAATATAGCAGGATTTTTTGGTGTTTTTTTTATACTAAGCAAAAGTTACCTGCAGATGACAAGACTTAAAAATGGTGGTGATTAACTTACTGGCAATAATTAAAAAACCTGATGAGAATTCATTAAAAAATAATGCAAAGCAAAATAAAGTCAATTAAAAAAATCTTTAGACAAAATATCTCTAAACAGAATGATTAGCTCTGTTTTCAAAGAACTTCAGATATAGCATATAATAATCCTGAAACATAGTAGTGCACCAAGAGTTACCAAGATTATCAAGTCTCTAAATATTTGAATATTAGTAAAACTTCATAGGTAAAGTTTAAAAATCTTGTTGTCTATTAAGAAAATGTTCTGCATTCCACTTTGGTGAGAGGCGACTGGGGTCTTAAATGCTAGTAAGCAGCCATCTAAGATGCATAAATTGGTCTCAACCCACCTGGAGCAAAGGGGAACAAAGAACACCAAAGATACAAGGTAAATATGAGCCCGAGAGACAGAAAGGGCTGCATAAACCAGAGGCTCCATCAGTCTGAGACTGGAAGAACTAGATGGTGCCCAGCTACGACCGATCAATGCCCTGACAGGGAACACAACATAGAATTCCGGATGGAGCAGGAGATCAGTGGGATGTAGATCTTAAATTCTTGTGAAAAGGCCAGGCTTAATGGTCTGACTGAGACTGGAGGAACCCTGACGGTCATGGTCCCTGGACCCTTTGATAGCCCAAGATTGGAAACATTCCTGAAACCAGCTCTACAGACAGGGATTGGCCTGGACTATAAGGTAGACAATGATGCTGGTAAGGAGTGAACTTTGTGACTCAAGTAGACGCATGAAACTATGTAAGCAACTCTTGACTGGTGGTGAGATGGGAAGGAAGAAGGGGATGGGAGCTGACTGAATGGACACAGGGAATAGAGGGTAGAGAGGAGCAATGTGCTGTCTCATTAAGGGGAGAGCAGCTAGGAGTGTACAGCAGGGTGTGTATGGCTTTTTGTATGAGAGACTGACTTGATTTGTAAACTTCGACCTAAAGCACAATAAATAAATTTTTTAAAAAGGCAAAAACATATATACATATCTTCTTGTCTAACATCAGACAAAACTTAAAAGACGTTGACACAAATTTTTAACTGAAAGAAAATTAGACATTTCTTTTGATTTGACAACATGTTTCATTGGACACGAAACACATTAAATGGGCATTATTATTTCTAGCACTTTTCTCATACAAAGCCAGAAGCAAATCTTTTTCATGAACTTTCAAAGTTATCAGGTCACTGAGAAGTGATTCTTAGATAGCTATTTAACTAAAGCGACAATAAAAGATTTTAAAAATAAAAACCTTAGATTTTTCAAAAGCCACCAGGTTTCATTTTCTTAGTCAAGGATACAAGAGTCAACATGAACTCACTTTATGCTAATGAGACATAGTACCTTTGTCTTCTAGGCAGATTACACAGAAGATAAAATTAAGTCTTCACTCCAGTAATTAAATAAAATGTCATTTTTAACAGCAAGATACACAGTTTTTTATACTGTGATACTAAAACTCTTTAAAATGTCACAAATTAACCCATCAAACTTTAGCCACAGTAAATTAAAAACTTTGACCACATGAAATAAATTCTATTTCTCATAAACCTTCTAAACTTCTGTCTTTGTCACATATCTTCTATAGTACCAGCTATTACAGGGTCACAATAAGTCGGAGTTGACTCAACGGTGATGGGTTTTTTTTTTTTTTATTATTATTAAGTGGCAAAAAATTATATTCATTAGCAGACTCAAATATATATCCTCTCTGCAGCATAAAAAAACAAAAATATATGAACTGAAATTGTGATGATTATCCATGAACTCAGTTTAACATCAGTAAATTAAAGGTCTTGAAATTATTTTTATTAAGCCTATATGAAATTGTTTTTATTAAGCGCATAATTACTGTTGAAGTAAAATTTGTTTAAATATTCTAAGTCTTCATTCAAACTTTTACCACTTCTCACATTTTTTCTAATCTAACCTTAACGCTTTCAAAATTTTATCAACTGGTTTTGGAGTAAAAAATTTCTCTCCTCCACCTGACCATTTTATTCACTTATATTGACATGAACCCAGTTCTCTGGCTGGGGGTGGAACATTTAGTAACTTTGGGGTTTTATCATCATTTTTATCTTTTTTTTTTTAATTCATCTATAATAAAGAGTGCTTGTTTGTTGTTCATGTTTGGGATCCACCCAATTTCTGACAACTGTATTAAGGCTACATTTTTCTGGCTTTAAACTCAATGTCCAGTTTACTTATCCTATTTTTTAGTATCTTTAAAAGATCTCCGCCCTTTTGGGAGAGATCCCTTGACTCCTTACAATCTTCTTTGTAAGTAGTTTAGCCTTCCCTTCTTTAAAATAACCTTTCTTTGTGGGTTAATTTATCAAATCTTTGCTAATTTTTAAACTTTTTTACATCTAGGTTTGTCCTATACTTCCTTTTTTCCCATTCTGGGACTACCAATTTTTTACTTTATGGCCAAATTACCTTTTATTCCCTTAACAGAACACATCCTGTGTACTCAATGTAGCCTAAGTAACTTAAAAAGATGCTGGAAATGGCTTTAAAGTAGAGATATTACAAAACATAAAACTTTGTCAGAATAAATTCAGTTTCATTAATTCTTGGGAATATTAAGACCACTGAATATATATAGCCGTTTGTTTATCATAAAGCCATCATAATAAAGCTCTTTGAAAGAATATTATAATCTAATTTGATAATACTGTCCAGAGGTAGGGAAATATCACATTTTCTTAAGCCTATCCTCTGGTCCCTTTTTAAAGAATCTTTTAGAGAAGCAATTTAGGATAAGTTTTGTCTTTTCGAAGCCTTGTTTTATCAGCCAAAATAAACAATCTGAAAAAAAAAAAAATTTTTTTTTATCCTTTTACCAGTGTACTTTTCAAGTGAATCAATTTTTATTTAAAAAGACTCCAAAAGCATCTAGCAAAATTCCAAATTAGCCTTAATATGTTCAGTCCATTTTTAAAACAACCAAGTCTGTGAAGTAAGCTTGCTGTGCCGCTCGAGAGCAATCAATATTTGGTCACAGTCTGAATCATTTTATCTACTCCATGGTAAGATGACAAAAGTTTTTCAACATTGGAATGTTTAAGGCCTCTGGTAGAACTAGGCAAATGCCTTGACCATCCCAGAATTGGATTTTTAGGCTTAAATGACAATCTCGCAATTTCGAAAAATGTCCCTCTGTGGGAGCCTGTTCTTGTCTTTAAAGTGTTCTGTTATGGGTCCTAGTTGGACATGAATGGATTCAGCCTTTTGGATATCTTGAATCTGTTTAAATACCCCAACAGTTTGTAATTTGTGTTGACTCCAGGGAAGAACTGGGTTTAATAAAGTGGGGTTTAACACTGACATGGTGGATCCAGTGTTGATCAAAAACTTTCAAGTCTCCCCATTAACTCTAAACTCTGCTTCCCCATTTTTGTCTAGCTAGAGCAATGCCTGTGTAAGCTGACACTCCAAGGTCTGCTGGATGTGGCTGTGAAGACGCAGGGAGCTGATGAAAGCGAAAGAAGTTTTATTTAGTTGGCCAAGTAAAGGAGAGCACCGGGGCTCGGGTCACTGAGGTGTCTCCCAGGAAGATAAACCAAGGGGTTTATATGGATAAAGTAAATTGGGTCTGGGGTCCTCAGGAGCACCCTAGGGTGGGGCCAGCTTGCTGATTGGTTTGACATGAGAGAGCATTGTTGGGGCTGTCCAGTCTTCCATGCCTGTTCAATCTGAAAGGGGGGCTACAAAGATGGCATTTTGCCCACGTCTGGGTGCAGATGGGGCTGTGTTTTTCGCCTCCGACGTCTATATATAACTTGTATGAGGAGCAATGTCATCATTATTACATAGTTCAGGGGTGCCTGAGCTGGTCCAAGGCTGGTTTTAGCTGAACCGAAGACCTCAGTCTCTTGTTTTCTTTAGCAGAGCCAGAACTGGAATTATAGCTAAATAAGGAGAGGTTAGTTCCTGTTTTGCCTAATAAGGGGATAACTTCCGCACTGTGAGTGAACTGTCTATGTTACTGAAGATGGCAGGTTCGTCCCATTGGCACAGCCCCTTGTTTATTCAACATGGCCGGTGTACTGCCAGTCTCACCTGCAGCCTGCAAAGATTTTTCCCAGAGCCCCATTAGCTTTGAGTGGCTGGGAGCATGTAAGTACTGGGGGAGCAGCCTCTTTGATAATTGTTTTTTCCCTTATGAATCTATTCTAATTATTATTATTATTACAACCTTTTCCCAATGCCCTGATTGCTTCCAGTTAGGATCCTAAATTTCTTAGTGATTTTGTTTTTTTTTTTTTTTTTTTTAGTGTCCTCCCTGAGTTTGGGAAATTCTTTTACAATACTTTGTAATTTTACTCTTGATCAGAAGGTATAAAAATCTGATCAGGTTTCCAGGTCCTATCAGTAGTAGCTGGTTTAATATGGAAGGGCATCTTTCAAGATGGGATGGGGTCAAAGAAAGAGGGGGCTTCGGCGATGGATGAAAAAGGAATTTCAGCCAGAAAAGACTTGGAATCAGGCAGGGTGGACAAAGAGTAAATGGGTATGGCAAGCTAAAAAGGCAGAGGAGCAGTCAGTGTCACATCTGTTGGGTCTACTAAGCATTGTTGAAGAGGCAACAGATCAGTCCCCTAAGCTTTTGGCAGCTTCCAAATGTCAGTGAATGCTACCTTTCTTGAGGCTTCTTTGCAATACTTTATCTCTCTGAAATTTCTCCATAAAGGTCACAGCAGTTCTAAATTGTTCTTAGTCAGTTTCATCTGTATTTTACCATAAAATTTGCCAGAGTTCCTTGGATCCTCAGAATCCCATGTCTTACCTGTAAGTAACAAAAAGACCTAAATGAACCTAGCTCTTCTAGAGGGCCAGAGCCAGCCTTCCCCAGTCTCGAATAAAGCTCAGAGAACTCAAAATGGAGCAAGAACAGAGTATGGATCTGAGAGGAAACTTCTGGACAACCTCCATGAGCAGCGAGGAGACAGAAAGCTCAAACGGCTTTTGGGGCACCAACACATGCTTCCGCGGAATCCTTGGGGATCACTGAGGTCTCCTTCGGAATACCACCTCTGTTGCCAAAACATTCCAGAGAAACTGGATCCATAAAAAATTAACCTATTAGATGAAGTTTATTTGGGCAGAAGATCCGCAAATTGAGTAGCATCAAACCCAATGTGGAAAGGCACTCCACCCAGTATCAGCAGTGACTGGCTTTTTACTGACAAAACACAGAAGCAAAAGAAACTTATTTCTATTTGGCTTATACAATTTACTGTTGAAACAGTATCAGAATTTCTTTAATTAGCGATGGTGGCCTGATTTATAGGAAAGCTAGGCTTAAGTTTCAGTAAAACAAGTCTTAAGGACATTGGCCGTTTGACTGCCTAAGCAGTTTTGTCAACCACGTGACTCCATTTTTGTTTCATGTAGTGCTTCTGTTCTACAGTTTCAGCCACAGCTCAGGCATAAACACAGAATTGTCCAACCAATATTTGCGGAGAGGACTTCTAAGGTTTTGTTGTGATGTGTAATCTTAGGGAGACCATGAACTAAATTTCGGGTGGGAAACTGAGGAGAGATCAAAAGACCGTTGGGTATCTCCAAAGCCCATTTCAGCAGGTAAAGCATCCAGCTTGTTTCCAATTAGCTTTTTCAGCCTCAGGGGCTAGCAGGTGTGCTTTAAGTTTCTCAAGAGAATTTCTATCTCTAAAGGAGGCTAAGCAAGAGGAAGTTATGCGCATCTGAGAGAAAGCTCTTGTGGAAAGGGGATATCTTAACATACTTGTCAGTAAAAGAGTTTCCTTTAGTTCCTGGGGGTCTGGCTCTGATTTTGAGAATAGCTAATTCCTTGGGTAAGGATTCCAATAAATTAGTGATCTGGGTTCCATTTTTGAAGAGTTTCCCTGCAGCTGTCATGAACCTTCTTTGATTCCATTGAGGGAGTGTTATAGGCTGGATAGAGGAGACCTGGTGGCTCAGTAGTTAAATATTTGCCTACTTTTTTTGGATTGGGTTTAACCGAAAGGTCCGTGGTTCGAACCCACCAGCTGCTCCGGGGAAGAAAGATTTAGCAGTCAGCTTCCGTAAAGATTTATAGCCTTAGAACCCCTATGGGGCAGTTCTACTCTGTTCTGTAGGGACACTGTGAGTCAGAATCAACTGAAAATCAATGATTTTGGTTTGGTTTTTTAGATTGGATTGTTTTCTCCCAAAAGATATGTTGAACTCCTGACCTGTGAACATGACCTAGTTTGGAAACAGGATCTTTAAAGATGTTATCAGTTAACATGAGGTCCATGCTGGATAGAGTATGGTGGATTCTCATCCAATCCTTATACAGAGAAGAGGCACAGAGGGATAGACCCCTGCAAGCTAAGGAGCACCTGGCGCTACTGAAAGCTAGGAGAGAGGCATGGAACAGTTTCCCTCAAAGCCTCAGAAATAATCAACACAGTTGACACCTTGATTTTGTAAACCTGTCTTCAGAACTGTGAGGCAATGAAGTTCTGTTCTTATAAGCCACCCTGTTTGAAGTATTTTTTTACAGCAGCCCTAGGAAATTAAGACAGAGGGTTCCCAGATTTTGACAGGAGCAAGAGAAGTCAGATGGTTCATGAGCAGCCTTAAAGGGCAAAGGTACACTGTGTAGGCATGGAGTCAGGGAACTCTAGGGTGAATTCCTCTGGAAAACAAAGAATATGGATAATTCAATTGCAAAGTCAGTCTCCTCCTAGAAGTTTCACTGGGGTAGTGGAGCTAAGTAGACAGTCCATTGTAGGTAGTGAGGAGTCCTAGTGAGACAGAAAGGGGTTCAGACAAAGGCAAATCACATGGTAGGTTATCCAGTCCACCATGGATACGTGCTGTGTGTGTCTTTTCACTTCTAGAGTTCTCTGCACCTCCTTAGATGGCATGACCTCTGTGAGAGAACCCTCCTGTCTTAATTTCTTAGTGCTACTGTAACAGAAAGACCACAAGTGGGTTTTAAAGAACAGATATTTATTTTCTCACATCTTAGGAGGCTAGAAGTGAGAATTCAGGGCACTGGCTGTGGGGGAAGGCTCCTTTTCTTTCTGCTCTGCGGGAAAATCCTTGTGTCTTTCAGCTTCTGTTGCTCAGTTCCTTGGTGATATTCATGTGTCATCTGTCTTCCCCTGTTTGTACTTACTTGCTTCTATGTCTCATTGGTTTTTATATCTCAAAAATCATTAGGTTTAAGACACACCCTACACTGATAGGACCTCATCAACATAATGAAAAAAACTCTATTTCCAAATAGGATTGTTTCCACAGGTACAGGGGTTAGGATTCTAACACATATTTGGGTGGGAGTGGGGGAACAATTCAATCCATGACACCTCCCGTGGGGATTTGTCTTCCTATTCTCTCACACAGGTGGCCAATCCTAATACTAGACATTGTGACTTTGCTCTAATTGACTGATTAATCTTTCTTACCTGCTTACTTGTGCTCTTAGTTAATGAGTCATTTTATCCCCTTCCTCAGTGTAAGTCAGGCAAACTTAACACTAGGCACAAAGCGGTGGATAAACAACCTGTGTCTCCTGGTTAAGCTTAGGTCTTTTATCTGAATCCAATTACAGTGCTTTCTGCTTTGATAGAATATGATGTTAACAGGAATAAAAGTCAACAAGGCAAATAAATCTGAGAAGTCTAAACTTCACACAATCATTTCTTTTCAATATCATTAGGAAAACCAGTGAGATATTCGAATGTACCATGACTGAAATGTCTGCTTAGTGATTGAAAGCTCAGATATATGCATCATATTCTATTGTTATGCAGACACTGAAAACTGTAAGCATCTGGAAATGGCAAGTTTGTTCGATTTACATTTCGAAGTGAGGCAGCTATGGAGGTCTGTTGTTCAGCTCTCCCTTCCAAAGAACCTATTGTGAGGGGGTGGGAAACTGACAGCCCATCTGCGGCACCTTTGGGACCCTCTGCAGGGTCCACACTGAGGCCATGCTCTCTCAGGCTGCTCTCAGCCAACGGCTGGGCATGGCAGGAGTGATAGAGCAGGACCCTCTCTGCTTGCTGTGGGACTCCTGTAACTGGCAGCCTTTGCTCCAGGGTGCTCATCGGCCTGGCTGAGACATTCTCAGAGCTGCACTGCAACCTGAGGCTTTTCTTCCCCAAGTCTCCCTCTTTCCCTGTCTCCCTTCTCAGGGGTCGCATCTGTATCCCAGTATATATGCTTTCTCTTCCTATTCCTGCTCCACCTCTTCTCAATACTCCACAGGCATGTATGATGGCATCATGGCATCTACTTCTTGGAAGACCCACTAAGATAATCAAGAAAGGTTCACCTTTGACTCTCCTAGACTCCATTATTCCATAGGAAGTGAATCATTTTTCCAGAATGGCTGGTAGCACTCAACTCAGCTTAACATTCAAGGTAAGAAAGCAAGGGTTGTTTTTTACTTTTCACTCCAGAGAATAGATGATCTATTTGAGTTACATATGAGAAAAGCTTGGAGAATAATAGGAAGCATCTCCAAAAGGCTGGAAATGCCTTTTCTGGATTTAAAATAGAAAAGCCATTTTCTGACAAAACCACACAGATCTAAGTTCAGTAGATTCATTTTTTTTTAAACTTTCACAAATTTAGATTCTAATTGTTTTTTTAAGCTTGAAATGTTTGCATGATTTATGTCATTTTTACTCTTCTTAAGGAGCCCTGGTGGCCCAGTGGATAAGAGCTCAGCTGCTAACCAAAAGGTCGGCAGTTCGAATCCACCAGCCACTCCTTGGAAACCCAATGGGGCAGTTCTGTTCTGTCCTATAGGGTTGCTATAAGTCAGAATCAACTCGATAGCATCAGGTTTTGGTTTTTACTCTTCTTAAGGAAGCTTTATTTGTTTGTCTTTAGACGCAATTTTACATTTCTTATAATACAAAGTAATTCAAAGCAAATTAAAAGGGTAACTGTTGCATGCCCTTGAGTGGATTCTGACTCATAGTGACACCCATAGGCTTTCCTAGGCTGTAATCTTTACGGGAGCAGATCGCCAGGCCTGTTCTCTCACAGAGCTGTTGGTGGGGTCAAACCACTGACCTTTTGGTTAGTAGTCAAGCACTCAACCATTGCACCACCAGGGCTCCTAAAGGATGACTGTTGTTGTATGCCATTGAGTTGATTATGTTTTCTAGGTCCTTTGAATTGGCTCCATACACATTCCTTTTTCATATTCAAAGTACTGTTTTCTCTTCATCTGTTTACCTCCTCCAATGCAGCTGACAAATTTCTTGCATGTTCTCTTTCTTACTCAACAGATAAGATGCCAGCATTTAAAAGGAAACAATGTTTTACCTCTTTTGTGGAGAGCCAGAAGGTCCTTGTTAGTATAGTGGTTAGTATCCCCATCTGTCACGTGGGAGACCGGGGTTCAATTCCCGGATGGGGAGGTTGCTGTTTTCCATTACCTTCTTGGAAACCCTGGTGGCATAGTAGTTAAGTGCTATGGCTGCAAACCAAAGGGCAGCAGTTCAAAACCACCAGGCGCTCCTTGGAACCTCTATGGGGCAGTTCTACTCTGTCCTATAGGGTCGCTATGAGTCGGAATCGACTGGACAGCACTGGGTTTGGTTTTTTTTCTTTTGTTTGGAGAGCCAAACGCTACTCCTGTCTGCAGCCCTTTCTCAGTCTTCTGCCTGCCTTGCCCCACCCTGTTACTTGTGTCTCAATGCAAATGACCCCCACATAGAGGTCTTCCCCGGCCAGGGGTCTGAAGTAGACCCTTCCCACTCTTTACCACCTTGGCTTGTTTATTTTTTATGGCGTTTATTACTAACTAAAATTATTCTTCTTTGTTTACTGCCTTAGTAATTAAGGGAATGCATATTTAAACACAATGAGATTCCATTTTGCAATCACCAAATGGGACATATTTAAAAAGGCTGACACTATTAAGCATAAGACATGATGTGAAGCTTCTGGAACTTTTCACTGTTAAACCAAAGAAACCAAACCCATTGCCAACAAGTCAATTCCAATTCATAGCGACCCTTTAGGACAGAGCAGAACTGCTCCATATGATTTCCAAGTAGTGCCTGGTGGATTCGAGCTGCCGGCCTTTTGATTAGCAGCAGAACTCTTAATCACTAAGTCACCAGGGATGCAAATTGATACAAGCACTTTGGAAAACACTTTATCATAACCTAGTAGATTTGAAAAGGAGCCATGGAGCACACTGGTTAAGCGCTTGGCTGTTAACCCAAAGATCCATGGTTTGAATCTACCAGCCTCTTGGTGGGAGAAAGATGTGGTAGTTCGTTTCCTTAAAGATTATAGCTTTAGAAACCCTATGGGGAGCTCTACTTGGTCCTATAGGGTCATTAGGATTTGGAATTGATGATGACAGGTTTTAGAAAATTTGAAGTGTTACGACCTTTTGTCACAGCAAACCAAAAAGAAACCAAACTCATTGTAGTCAAGTCAATTCTGACTCATAGCAACCCTGTAGGACAAAGTAGAGCTGTCTCATAGGGTTTCCAAGGAGTGGCTGGTGGATTCGAACCGCTGACATTTTAGCTAGCAGCAGAGCTCTTTACCACTGCACCACCAGGGCTCCCTTTGTCACAGCAATTCCACTGTACAGGCTCTAGAGAAATTCCAGCTCCTATGTCCAGGAAAAATATATAAGAATGTTCATAGCTGCTTTTGTTGAAACAGAAAATATGGGAAACAATCCTGATCTAATTAATATAGTATTATGATGGAACAGAAGAAAACAACAAAAGTAAATAAATAGGCTACACCTAAACTCATGATCAGAATGAATATTACAAGCATAATATTGAGGAAAGACAGCAAGTTGCAAAAGAATATACGGCATATGATTCTGTTTATTTGAAGTTCAGAAATATTCAACTCAAAGCAAGATCTTATTCAGCAGTACATTCATGTCGATGAAACTGCAAAGAAAAACAACAGGAATAATAAACAGGCGGGATTGGAGAGGGACCAACGGAGGCCTTCAAAGATTGGGTAAGTTTTCATATCTTAGTCAGAGTGGCTGCACGTGGGTGTTCACTAATTATTTCTTACTTCTTCTGCATAACCCATACAAATTATTTAGCAAATTTTAAAAGATAAAGCACATTTATAATGCCAACGAACGACTAGAGGAAAAAGGGAATGTAGCAATAACTACAACAACAAACGAGCCTTGTCTGTTAGAAAGTATAACGCAGGATATAGAAAAACACTTTCTAATGACTGCTTTGTGCTCCAGAGCCAAACCTTTGTTCCGCAGCATTTTAAAGATTTCAGTGAGGTTTCCAGTGTTTGAAGCAGTGCTTCTCTGTTGCCTCCCGCTGGACTGTTTACAACAAACAAACCCACTGTTTACAACACGCTGGATTCAATTCGAGTACTGGTGACAGATTCTAAACCTAAAACACAAAGTGGAGTTGGAGTTCTCCTTTGACAGATGGCACTTACAGTCGTGTTTTTGGAGTCAGACTATGGTTGTTTTCATAGATACAGGTCTGACACCATGATGTGGCCGTAGCTGGTCCCTGACCGTGTCACCACAGGGCCTCTATGAATCAGGTGACCCTGGCAACTCTACAGGAAACCTGAATCCACAGAGCTGAAAAGTGATGTCAAGGGCGAACACAAGTGTACGAATTGAGGTCAGTGGCTGTCTGGGTTAACCGACCCTTGGGGCATACAGGCAACTGCTTAGAAAACCACTTTTCGTAAGATAAAATATACTCTACTGAGAAGGGTGAAAATCGAAATGCATAATTGGCTTCACAGAAATTTAAATATGATTTTTATATATTTAGATTATTTTGCTTGTGTAGCTGTAATAAAATTATCCTGAACATCTATCTGTATAATATAAGACAAATATGAAGATCATAGGTATTTACATTGAACAGTCAGAATCACAGCATTTATAGCACTTATAACATCCCCCACCTCACATGCTGGGTGAATAAACTGATGTTCAGGGAGATTAGGTAGTTTATCTTCAGTCAGGGACTAATCGGGACCAGAACCCAGGTCCTCCTGACCCTCAGTCCTTGTTCTTTCCTCTTCACTAAACCATCCATATGAAAAGGTTCAGGACTCATGCCAATATCATATGTTGTATGTCATCTTTTCTATATGGTGAATGCTGGGTAGAAATGCCTTTATTTATGAAGCTTACTCAATGGCCCAGGTTGCAATTTCCCATATCCTTTGACTGCCTTTGCATCATTTCCCCAAATTCAAGATGGTAAACTCAGGAACTTTTCCAAACTGTGGACTGTAGTGGCAGGCATCCCAGGTGGTGTAACATGTCCTGGAATGAGGAAATTCTCATGATTTATACCAGGCTGCAGTGGCCTAATTGGATTCCCTAGAACATTAAATTTTATATTCTCAGTATAAGACTCTGGGAAGAAGTTTAGGAAACAATGTAAAAGATTTTAGAAAGCTAAGACATTTTAGCAAGAGCTGCAGTGTTTTTATTCTCCTTCCATTTTCTATTCATAGAATGTTTTGTTGAAAATGAACCATGTCCCTGTATTTTGTTATGAGACATCTATGCTATGCAACAATTCTGGAATGAGCTCTTATAAAGTCACCAGACAGATCAGGGGCGGTGCAGCAGAGGGAATAAGGACCCAGGGGTGCCATGTGGATCAAGGGTCCTCTTCTCCCACTCCCACAAAAGCTACAGTAAGCTTCCTCATGCACGTGGACACTCTTTCAGGGAGGAGAAGCAAAGGGAAGGACCTGTGAAAACTGGACTAGACTCTGAAGGAGAACAATGCAACCAAGAGAAACTACTTCACTCAGCCCTTGCTATTATTTTTTTTACTTTTTGTTATGACAATTTCCAAACATACAGGAAAATATAGATATCGTTTAAATCAGTTTGACTTTTGGATAAACTAAATATTAAAATAACATGGAGATTGTTCAAACCAAGAAAGGTGAGATCGTTTTAAGTATCCATCTATTATCTAACAATGTTAAAGGTAGAGGCTTATGAGAAAAAAATCCTGTTGGAAACCCTGGTGGCATAGTGGTTAAGAGCTACGGCTGTTAACCAAAAAGGTTGGCAGTTCGAATCCACCAGGTGCTCCTTGGAAACCCTATGGGGCAGTTCTACTCTGTCCTTCAGGGTCGCCATGAGTCGGGATTGACTTGACGGCAGTGGCAGTGGAGGCAACCAATGTCCTTGTAGTAACATGTGTGAGGCGGGTATTACAGATTGAATTGTGTTCTCAAAAAGATATGTTGAGGTGCTAACCGCTGGTGCCTGTGAATGTGACCTTGTTTAGAAACAGGATCTGTGAAGATGTTATCAGTTAACACGAGGTCATACAGGAGTAGGGTGGGTCCTAATTCCATCTGAGTGGTATTGTTACCAGAATAAGGTTCTTGGCTCTCACTGGTCAAGAACTGAGCAGGTAAGGCACGTAGTTTTCAACACGAGCAAAGCTTTATTGAAGAGGCTTGCAAGCGGAGACGAGGAAGGCCTAGAGCAACGCTTACCCTCATATCACAGAACAAAGGACGGACCTGAGTTTTTAAAAGTTCTTGGACAGGAAAAGATTCATATTTATTCATGGGCACAGGCAGGGATATGTTAACTAAGGTACATGTGCAGCAGCTTTCCAAGATGGCTCCTGTCCCGGAGGCTTCTGGGATTCATAGCAGGACTTATTATGGGGTGTCATGCCTGCGGAGTCTCTGTCTTTCTGGGTTCGATTCCCAAACTGGGGCTGTGGCCCCTCACTGCCCCTGGCGGAAGGTCACACAGCAGTCACAGGTAGATGTTCTCTGCATGTCCCTGGGCCTGGTTTTCTCCAGCTGCTTCTGAAAGGCAACTTTAAAGAAGTTTGTGGACTATTTTTATATACCCTGCCCCACTGTTCTGGGGAATGGCTTTGTTTCTGTGCCCGGCCCAGTTCTTGTTACTTTGTTTGCAGATTTGGGGGCCCCTCTGTTCTCTGTCTTACTAAGTCTCTAGGTTCCACACTCAATTAGTATAGCCTATCTCTGTTTTACTTGCTTCTCTTCTAATCACACCAGTCTCTTCGCTGTTTTTTTTTTTTAGTATAGCCTATCTCTGTTTTACTTGCTTCTCTTCTAACCACACCAGTCTCTTCGCTGTTTCTCAAATAGGCACCCTCTGATCTCAGGGCCTTTGCTCCCTGTCTTAGTATCTTTATTAAAGAAGAAGAAGAGACACAGAGACAGAGAGACAGAAGGAAGAACGTCACGTGACAATGGAGCAGAGTTTGGAGTGATGGGTCTACAAGCCAAGGAACACCAAGAACTACCTGCTACCACAGAAGCTAGGAGAGAGGCAGGGAACAGGCTCTCCCTCAGAGCTTCCAGAAGGAACCAGCCCTGCTGACGCTTGATTTCAGACTTCTGGCCTCTAAAACTCTGAGACCATAAACTTCTGTTGTTTTAAGCCACCCAGTTTGTCACCTTCTCCCAAACTTTCCCCCACATAGAAGTCAGTGTCTCCTTTAAGTAAATGTTAGCAAATATTTAAATACCAGCTTCATGAGGATCCAATTATTTGCCTATCATTGTTGTCATATGTCTGTTTTGCCTGTCTTGCCCTCCACAAGCCAAAAATTGTCAAGATCTGAAATACTGTGAATGTTCATTCTTGGAGGAACAAACAAATAAAAGTAATTCAACATCTTCATTAAATTAGCAATTACAAAGATAACTATTACAAAGATAACTATGGTTAACTATTGCAACTTAAAAAATAAACGCCTATTATCTCACAGTTCTGTAGGTCAGGAATAGAGGTGAGGCTGAGCTGAGTCCTCTGACTGAGGGTACTTCATAAGCTGTAATATAGGTGTTGCCAGGGCTGCAGTCATTTCAAGGCTGAAATGCTGTCATAGCAGCTTCTGAACTCAATCTTGCGGCTCCCAAGGTCACTCACATAACTGTTGGTAGGCCTGAGTTCCTTGCTGGCTGTTAGCAAGAGACATCAGTGCCTTACCATGTGAGCCTCTCCACAGGGCAGCTCACAACATGGTGGCTGGCTTTTTCCAAAGAAGTCAGCCAAGACAGCAAGACAGGGTAAGCAAGATGGAAGCCACAGTCATTTTGTAACCTAATTTTTGAAGTAAAATCTCATCACTTGCTATATTCTGTTTCTTAGAAGCAATTAAATAAGTCCAGCCCACATTCAAGATGAGGGGATTTCAAAAGGGCGGGGATTTTTGGGGGCCATCTTAGAGGCTGCCTACTAGAAAAGTATTTTTGAAAGGTTTTCTAAATTCACAAAATGAGCCAGACTTCTCAATTTATTCTTCATCAAATTTTTCTAGTGAGTTTTAACATTAAACCAGCAAATGCTGAAACAACGTATTCATACATCATAATAGCAAAATTTTCTGTTTGGGGAATTTAGTTGAAATTTTGCTTCCTAGTTTCCCTATAGAAGTTGTTTCATATAGGAGATTTGTTTTGAAGTTCATTTTTTTGTGCTTAAATGTGTACTTAGATCTTAGAACCAATAAAAGCATTGCTTTTGTAAAGGAATTAATAATCAGAAACTTATTTATACTATGTCTTTACTTCAAAAATATTTGTTTACAGTTTGAGCACACAGTTGAAATTTCAGATAATAATTTATCAAAGGAAAATGATGAATTCTCACCAGTTCATCTACAATAAAATCTCATCAGTCTCCAGCATGGACCTCACACTTCATAAACCCACAGAGTCCACCTGAGACAAGGAAGCCAAAAGGAGGCTCCACCATCCACAGTAAGGACCACAGCTGTGCGAGGTGCAGATGGGGCTGACCAACAGTTTCGCAGTTTAAAAGGAGGGTTTCATGATCTTATTAAAGCTCTCTAATAAAACAATGTATTCTAGGTATTTCCTCGGCAAAAGAGCCCCCAAAATCTAGGTGCTTGGCATAAGGGAGACTTCTGCCCAGGGTACAGGTCGAACTCCATTTTGTACTGTGCTAACAGACCTGAAAAATAAGACGTTATGAGCCAAGCTCCCAGTACTGGGTTAATCTACACTGACTCAGGGGGGAAGTGGAGGACAGGAGGCAGAATACAGCTGCTCTCAGAAAGTCAGATAACTCTAAGTAAGCTGGGGAAGGAGACAGAAAAGAATGTTTTTGCATAAGCTGCCCCTATTTTTATCCATGAAAGATAAATAAAACCATTTTTGCAAAGTGCTTATGCAGGTTAACTAACGCATGACTTACAGTTACTAATGTATGACTGACTAACGGTTACTGTTTCCCTAAACTTCTCGTATATAAAAGCCCTTCTCATTTTCTGTACTTTGGAGTAATTTGTAATTTTACAGACTGTTGCCCAACTGTGGTTGTAATATTCTTTCAATAAATCTCCTTATTTAAACAGAGACTCCAGTTTTACCCTATGACGCTACAAACAGATCTGTCTTGGAGGATACAGTCAGAATGTGCCTTAGAAGAGGGGGTAGCAAGACTGCAAAAATGGGCTCGAGCATACCTACTATTTTGAGGATGGCGCAGGACCAGGCAAAGTTTGGTTCTGTTAACATGGGATCACTATGAGTTGGAGGTGACTCGATGGCACCTAACAACAACACATTCATTCCAAAGATATGATAGACGAAGCTAAAAGAGAGTTATCTGGGAAGATACATCTGTTTCCTCTACTTACATTCCAATCACCTAAAACGACTGTGCTTCTTTTAAATGTCCTGGATCTTGGGGGAAACCTGGGCCCGGTACCAGACTTACCTCTCCTGATCTCACTTGGTTGCTGTACTGACAACAGTGAGCAGCGAGTGGCTACGACCAGCAGTGGAGGGGCGACATCCTGCATGTGAGCACTTCATCGCTCTTAACTGTCTCCTTGGCCTCTCTGAGTGTCAGTTTCTTCCTCAGCAAAAATAAAGCAAAGGGCGACCTTCAATTACTCAAAGACTACTCAGATACAACACCAAAACACACACAACAGGAAAATTTTGATAAAGTGAATTTCATCAAACTGAAAATACTTTGCACTTCAAAGGACACCATTAAGAAGTGAGAAGCCGGAGCTGGGGCCAAGATGGCGGACTAGGTAGATGCTACCTCGGATCCCTCTTGCAACAAAGACTTGGAAAAACAAGTGAATCGATCACATACATAACAATCTACGAACCCTGAACAACAGACACAGAGACGGAGAACAAACAAATACAGGGAAGCAGCGACTGTTTTTGGAGCCTGGAGCCAGCGTCCCAGTCAGGTAACCTTGGCGCCGGGCTTAGGTCTGGGTCCAGGGGAGCTGAACTTAAAAAACTTGTGATGGTGCAAACAAGGGGCACAGCCCTACCCCCTGAACTGACCCCGGGAGGGGGCCCAGCCATTCCGTGTGGGCGGCGTGGCGATGCGGCTGGTGGGAGAAGTCCCTGGGAGGCAGTGACTAGTTTTGGAGCCCGGAGTGCAGCGTCCCAGCTGGGGAACCTTGGCGCTGGGCTTTTGACTGGGTGCTGTCACGGCACAAGCATGGGGCGTAGCTCTACTCCCGTGAACTAACTGCGCGAGGGGGCCCAGCCGGCCCGCGGAGACGGCGCGGCGACGCAGCTGGCGGGACGAGAAGTCACCAGGAGGCAGCGACTGATTTTGGAGCCGGGAGTGCAGCGTCTCAGCAGGGGAACCTTGACGCTGGGCTTTGGACTGGCAGCGGAGGATCTGACTGCGGCTTCAGCGGGCCAGACCCCCGGGGACAATCTCCACACAGCCAGCACACATAGGCAACACGCCCCTCAGGTGTCTCAGATAAAATAGTCATTCCAAGCAAGATAAGCAACTTTGGCTATATTCCGGGTTGCTTTTTCTTTTCTTCTTTTTTTTTACTCTCCTGTTTCTCTGAACCCTCCCCCACCCTTCCCAGGCGGCTTCATTACCATTGGAATTTCCTGAGCCAGAGGGAGAATGGCTCCGGCTCCGTGGCGGCTTTGCTCTTCCCTTTTTTTTTTTTTTTTTTTGGTCTTTTCCTAACCCATTCTTCCGGCCTGAGAGAAGGAACAACAAAAAATCCAGGGACCAAAAATCCATCCCTAATTGGACTAAAAACACAGAAACAGCTACAGCCAAGCATATATGATCCAAATCTTGGACTTTCATCCTTACAGGGAACAAGGTGGCGGTTATAATCCAAAGGCAGTTCTGATAGGGATCTGACTGCATTTTCTTTTAGCGGATTTTCCAGAAAAACAAGTTTCCCAAGTCTGATATCTCTGCTTATTCAACAGAGCCCTCACTGACCCACAACAGGGAACTGAGGGCTGAAGCTCCCCCCAGACCACCTAGCCTCTTGCCTTAGGGGTCTAAGGAGGGTGACACCTACCAATCAGTAGAGGTACTTGCATTGGGGACCTAAGGTACAGCTGCAGTGCCCTCCCACCAAGGTGCTATAGGAATAGAGACACACCTACCTCACTGACACTTGGGGGAAGCCTGTCAGCATCCTGCCCCCCCGGAGGGTGAACCCCAGCTGCTAATAGAATCTGGTGCACACAACTATCACCACTACTTCTCGAGGTGGATAGGTGTTAGGGTGCAGCACACACTTGATGAACCAAAATCAGATTCTTCTCAAGAATAGTGAATAGACTCAGGCATATATATCTGGCAAGAGCCCAAACCAGCTGGTAATATGTCATAAGTAAGTCAAGGGCTACAAAAAACAAGACAGCACAATCTAGTAGCCCATCCATGTATATTGAAAGAAAACAAGATCAGACTCAGTGAGCAATTACAGAATAAACCACTACTTTTTTTTTTTTTTTAATATCTTAGTGATGGCTCGGAGACAGCAGTCAATATCAAACCACATAAAGAAGCAGACCATGACAGCTTCTACAACCCACCAAACAAAAGAATCAAAATCTTTCCCAAATGAAGATACTATCCTGGAATTATCAGATACAGAATATAAAAAACTAATTTACAGAATGCTTCAAGACATCACGGATGACCTCAGAAATGAAATAAGGCAAACTGCAGAAAAAGCCAAGGAACACACTGATAAAACAGTTGAAGAACTCAAAAAGATTATTCAAGAACATAGTGGAAAAATTAATAAGTTGCAAGAATCCATAGAGAGACAGCATGTAGAAATCCAAAAGATTAACAATAAAATTACAGAATTAGACAACGCAATAGGAAGTCAGAGGAGTAGACTCGAGCAATTAGAATGCATAGTGGGAAATCTGGAGGACCAGGGAATCAACACCAACATAGCTGAAAAAAAAATCAGAGAAAAGAATTTAAAAAAATGAAGAAACCCTAAGAATCATGTGGGACTCTATCAAGAAGGATAACTTGCGTGTGACTGGAGTCCCAGAACAGGGAGGGAGGACAGAAAACACAGAGAAAATAGTTGAAGATCTGCTGACAGAAAACTTCCCTGACATCATGAAAGACGAAAGGATATCTATCCAAGATGCTCATCAAACCCCATTTCAGATTGATCCAAAAAGAAAAACGCCAAGACATATTATCATCAAACTTGCAAAACCAAAGATAAAGAGAAAATTTTAAAAGCAGCCAGGGAGAAAAGAAAGGTCTCCTTCAAGGGAGAATCAATAAGAATAAGTTCAGACTACTCAGCAGAAACCATGCAGGCAAGAAGGCAATGGGATGACATATACAGAGCACTGAAGGACAAAAACTGCCAGGCAAGGATCATATATCCAGCAAAACTCTCTCTGAAATATGAAGGCGAAATTAAGATATTTACAGATAAACACAAGCTTAGAGAATTTGCAAAAACCAAACCAAAGCTACAAGAAATACTAAAGGAAATTGTTTGGTCAGAAAACCAATAATGTCAGATACCAGCACAACACAAGGTCACAAAACAGAACATCCTGATATCAACTCAAATAGGGAAATCACAAAAACAAATCAAGATTAATTAAAAAAAAATGCTCATAACAGGGAGTCATTGAAATCAATATGTAAAAGATCACAATAATCAAAAAGAGGGACTAAATACAGGTGGCATAGAACTGCCATATGGAGAGTGATACAAGGCGATATAGGACAATACAAGTTGGGTTTTTACTTAGAAAAATAGGGGTAAATATTAAGGTAACCACAAACAGGTATAACAACTCCATAACTCAAGATAAAAGCCAAGAAAAACGTAACAACTCAACAAACATAAAGTCAAACACTATGAAAATGAGGATCTCACAATTTACAAAGAAAAAGTCTCAGCACAAAAATGTAAGTGGAAAAATGAAATTGTCAACAACACACATAAAAAGGCATCAAAATGACAACACTAAACACTTATTTGTCTATAATTACGCTGAAAGTAAATGGACTAAATGCACCAATAAAGAAACAGAGAGTCTCGGACTGGATAAAGAAACACGATCCGTCTATATGCTGCCTACAAGAGGCACACCTTAGACTTAGAGACACAAACAAACTGAAACTCAAAGGATGGAAAAAAATATATCAAGCAAACAATAAGCAAAAAAGAAGAGGAGCAGCAATATTAATTTCTGACAAAATAGACTTTAGACTTAAATCCACCACAAAGGATAAAGAAGGACACTAAAAAAAAAAAACATAATGATAAAAGGGACAAATGATCAGGAAGATATAACCATATTAAATATTTATGCACGCAATGACAGGGCTGCAAGATACATAAATCAAACTTTAACAGAACTGAAAAGTGAGATAGACACCTCCACAATTACAGTAGGAGACTTCAACACACCACTTTCGGAGGACAGGACATCCAGTAAGAAGCTCAACAGAGACACGGAAGACCTAATTACAACAATCAACCAACTTGACCTCATTGACTTATACAGAACTCTCCACCCAACTGCTGCAAAGTATACTTTTTTTTCTAGCGCACATGGAACATTCTCTAGAATCGACCACATATTAGGTCATAAAACAAACCTTTGCAGAATCCAAAACATCGAAATATTACAAAGCATCTTCTCAGACCACAAGGCAATAAAAGTAGAAATCAATAACAGAAAAACTAGGGAAATCAAATACTTGGAAACCGAACAATACCCTCCTGAAAAAAGACTGGGTTAAAGAAGACATCAAGGAGGGAATAAGGAAATTCAGAGAATGCAACCAGAATGAAAATACTTCCTATCAAAACCTCTGGGACACAGCAAAAGCAGTGCTCAGAGGCCAATTTATATCGATAAATGCACACATACAAAAAGAAGAAAGAGCCAAAATCAGAGAACAGTCCCTACAACTTGAACAAATGGAAAGTGAGCAACAAAAGAATCCATCAGGCACCAGAAGAAAACAAATAATAAAAATTAGAGCTGAACTAAATGAATTAGAGAACAGAAAAACAATTGAAAGAATTAAGAAAGCCAAAAGCTGGTTCTTTGAAAAAATTAACAAAATTGATAAACGATTGGCCAGACTGACTAAAGAAATACAGGAAAGGAAACAAATAACCCGAATAAGAAACGAGATGGGCCACATCACAACAGACCCAACTGAAATTAAAAGAATCATTTCAGATTATTACGAAAAATTGTACTCTAACAAATTTCCAAACCTAGAAGAAATGGATGAATTCCTGGAAAAACACTACCTACCTAAACTAACACATTCAGAAGTAGAACAACTAAATAGACCCATAACAAAAAAAGAGATTGAAATGGTAATCAAAAAACTCCCAAAAAAAAAAGCCCTGGCCCGGACGGCTTCACTGCAGAGTTCTATCAAACTTTCAGAGAAGAGTTAACACCACTACTACTAAAGGTATTTCAAAGTATAGAAAATGACGGAATACTACCCAACTCATTCTATGAAGCCACCATATCCCTGATACCAAAACCAGGTAAAGACACCACAAAAAAAGAAAATTACAGACCTATATCCCTCATGAACATAGATGCAAAAATCCTCAACAAAATTCCAGCCAATAGAATTCAACAACGTATCAAAAAAATAATCCACCACGACCAAGTGGGATTTATACCACGTACGCAAGGCTGGTTTAATATTAGAAAAACCATTAATGTAATCCACCACATAAATAAAACAAACGACAAAAACCACATGATCTTATCAATTGATGTGGAAAAGGCATTTGACAAAGTCCAACACCCATTTATCATAAAAACTCTCACCAAAATAGGAATTGAAGGAAAATTCCTCAACGTAATAAAGGGCATCTATGCAAATTTTTTTTTTTATGCAAAGCCAACAGCCAACCTGAAAGCATTTCCCTTGAGAACGGGAACCAGACAAGGATGCCATTTATCACCGCTCTTATTCAACATTGTGCTAGAAGTCCTAGCCAGAGCAATTAGGCTAGACAAAGAAATAAAGGGCATCCGGATTGGCAAAGAGGAAGTAAAATTATCTCTATTTGCAGATGACATGATCTTATACACAGAAAAACCCAACGAATCCACCAGAAAACTACTGAAACTAATAGAAGAGTTCGGCAGAGTCTCAGGTTATAAGATAAACATACAAAAATCACTTGGATTCCTCTACATCAACAAAAAGAACATTGAAGAGGAAATCACCAAATCAATACCATTCACAGTAGCCCCCAAGAAGATAAAATACTTAGGAATAAATCTTACCAAGGATGTAAAAGACCTATACAAAGAAAACTACAAAGCTCTACTACAAGAAATTAAAAAGGACATACTTAAGTGGAAAAACATACCTTGCTCATGGATAGGAAGACTTAACATAGTAAAAATGTCTGTTCTACCAAAAGCCATCTATACATACAATGCACTTCCGATCCAAATTCCAATGTCATTTTTTAAGGTAATAGAGAAACAAATCACCAACTTCATATGGAAGGGAAAGAAGCCTCGGATAAGCAAAGCATTACTGAAAAAGAAGAAGAAAGTGGGAGGCCTCACTCTACCTGATTTCAGAACCTATTATATAGCCACAGTAGTCAAAACAGCCTGGTATTGGTACAACAACAGGCACATAGACCAGTGGAACAGAATTGAGAACCCAGATATAAATCCATCCACATATGAGCAGCTGATATTTGACAAAGTCTCAGAGTTAGTTAATTGGGGAAAAGATAGTCTTTTTAACAAATGGTGCTGGCATAACTGGATATCCATTTGCAAAAAAATGAAACAGGACCCATACCTCACACCATGCACAAAAACTAACTCCAAGTGGATCAAAGACCTAAACATAAAGACTAAAACGATAAAGATCATGGAAGAAAAAATAGGGACAACCTTAGGAGCCCTAATACAAGGCATAAACAGAATAGAAAACATTACCAAAAATGATGAAGAGAAATCAGATAACTGGGAGCTCCTAAAAATCAAACACCTATGCTCATCTAAAGACTTCACCAAAAGAGTAGAAAGACCACCTACAGACTGGGAAAGAATTTTCAGCTATGACATCTCCGACCAGGGCCTGATCTGTAAAATCTATATGATTCTGTCAAAACTCAACCACAAAAAGACAAACAACCCAATCAAGAAGTGGGCAAAGGATATGAACACACACTTCACTAACGAAGATATTCAGGCAGCTAACAGATACATGAGAAAATGCTCTCGATCATTAGCCATTAGAGAAATGCAAATTAAAACTACGATGAGATTCCATCTCACTCCAACAAGGCTGGCATTAATCCAAAAAACACAAAATAATAAACGTTGGAGAGGCTGCAGAGAGATTGGAACTCTTATACACTGCTGGTGGGAATGTAAAATGGTACAATCACTTTGGAAATCTATCTGGTGATATCTTAAACTGTTAGAAATAGAACTACCATACAACCCAGAAATCCCACTCCTTGGAATATACCCTAGAGAAACAAGAGCCTTCACACAAACAGATATATGCACACCCATGTTTATTGCAGCTCTGTTTATAATAGCAAAAAGCTGGAAGCAACCAAGGTGTCCATCAACGGATGAATGGCAAAATAAATTGTGGTATATTCACACAGTGGAATACTACGCATCGATAAGAATAGTGACGATTCTATGAAACATTTCATAACATGGAGGAACCTGGAAGGTATTATGCTGAGCGAAATTAGTCAGAGGGAAAAGGACAAATATTGTATAAGACCACTATTATAAGATCTTGAGAAATAGTATAAACTGAGAAGAACACATACTTCTGTGGTTACGAGGGGGGGAGGGAGGGAGGGTGGGAGAGGGTTTTTTACTGATTAATTAATAGATAAGAACTGCTTTAGGTGAAGGGAAGGACAACACTCAATACATGGAAGGTCAGCTCAATTGGACTGGACCAAAAGCAAAGAAGTTTCCGGGATAAAATGAATGCTTCAAAGGTCAGCGGAGCAGGGGCGGGGGTCTGGGGAACATGGTTTCAGGGGACTTCTAAGACAATTGGCAAAATAATTCTATTATGAAAACATTCTGCATCCCACTTTGAAATGTGGCGTCTGGGGTCTTAAATGCTAACAAGTGGCCATCTAAGATGCATCAATTGGTCTCAACCCACCTGGAGCAAAGGAGAATGAAGAACACCAAGGCCACACGACAACTAAGAGCCCAAGAGACAGAAAGGGCCACATGAACCAGAGACCTACATCATTCTGAGACCAGAAGAACTAGTTGGTGCCCGGCCACAATCGATGACTGCCCTGACGGAGCGCAACAGAGAACCCCTGAGGAAGCAGGAGATCAGTGGGATGCAGACCCCAAATTCGCATAAAAAGACCAGACTTAATGGTCTGACTGAGACTAGAGGAATCCCGGCGGTCATGGTCCCCAAACCTTCTGTTGGCACAGGACAGGAACCATCCCCGAAGACAACTCATCAGACATGAAAGGGACTGGACAGTGGGTAGGTGAGAGATGCTGATGAAGAGTGAGCTAATTATATCAAGTGGTCACTTGAGACTGTGTTGGCATCTCCTGTCTGGAGGGGGGATGGGAGGATAGAGAGAGTTGGAAGCTGGCAAAATTGTCACGAAAGGAGAGACTGGAAGGGCTGACTCATTAGGGGGAGAGCAAGTGGGAGTACGGAGTAAGGTGTATATAAACTTATATGTGACAGTCTGACTTGATTTGTAAAAGTTCACTTGAAGCTCAATAAAAGTTAATAAAAAAAAAAAAAGTGAGAAGCCAAGCCACAGCAGAAAATATTTGCAAAGCATACAAGTGATAAATGACATGTATCCAGGACACGTAAAGATGTATTACAACCTAATTATGAGAAGACAGAAACACAATTTAAAATCAGCAAAAAAATAATAAGCATTTCACCATAGAAGATATACAAATGGCCAATAAGTTCAACATCGTTAGTCATTAAAAAAAAAAAAAAGGGAGATGTAAATCAATGCCACAATGAGACAGCACTTCACACACACTCGGATGGCTATAGTAATAGTAGTAATAATAAAACAGAATATAGCAAGTGATGATGAGAGTATGGGGAAACTGAAATCTTCACGCATTGCTTGTGAGACTGTAAAGTGGTACAGGCACTTCTAAAAGCAGATTGACAGTTACTAAAAAAGTAAAACATAAACTTGCCATATGACCCAGCTCTTCTACTCCTGAATGTCTATCTAAGAGAAATGAAAAGTGTGCCCACTCAAGGGCTTGAGCACAAATACTCACAGCAGTGTTATCCATAATAGCTAAGAAGTGGATGTATTCCAAATGTCTATTCATGCTACAACATAGATGAACCTCAAAAATATTATGCTAAGTAAAAAAAAAAAAAATGCAGAGATTGTGAAATTCCACTTACATGAAATATCTGGAGAGAAAGTACATTAGTGATTGCTTAGAGCTGGACCAGGAAGGAAGAGTGACTGCAGATGGGCAAGAGGATCTTTGTGGAGTGATGGAAATATTCTAAAATTGGATTGTGGTGATGATGGCATACTGAGTAAATTTACTAAAAACCACGGAGTGTATGCTTGAATTGGGTGGATTTTATGGTATGTAAGAAAGTATAAAAACAACTTTCATGATTGCTGTAAGAAGTGGAGTTTGAGTGCTTTACATGGTACGTAGCAGTTAGTCAATAAGTGACAGCTATTAGTATGATGGTTGTCTTGATTTCTAACTCTTCTTAACTGAGTCTGATTCTTCCTTTATTCTTATGTCAGAGACATGTAAACCTGTTGCTGTTGAGTCGATTCCAACTCAGAGTGACCCTATGCAACAGAGTAGAACTGCCCCATAGGGTTTCCAAGGAGTGGCTAGTGGATTTGGAATGCTGACCTTTTGGTTACCAGCCATGGCTCTTAACCACTTCGCTACCAGGGCTCTGTATATATTATATATAAATATATACATAGAAATGCAGCAATAACTCATCCTTAATTTCATATCTTGTGCAATTTAAATAAGAAATGATTATGAAGTATTATATC
Organism: Loxodonta africana; assembly: GCF_030014295.1. Lineage (NCBI taxonomy): Eukaryota > Metazoa > Chordata > Mammalia > Proboscidea > Elephantidae > Loxodonta > Loxodonta africana. The sequence goes on from NC_087355.1 coordinate 7,088,313, forward strand.
ATCACCTACAGACTTATGTCAGATTTAGTCAGACCTCATCAACATTTAAAATTATTTTTCTTAAATTCTAATCCATAGATAAAAGTTCAATCATTTTAGAAATTTTCACTTCACACTGAAACCAAGTTATTTAATACAGTGTATAAGCTGAATCTCATGAAGCCATTTACATTTTTTCAAAATTGGTGGTTTTCTTTAATGATGCTCTTATTAAATATTTTTTTAAATGATTTAGCTTACAGTCTACAATTAAAGAAACAACCACTAAAAAAGGAATAAAAGAACTGAAATGCCAATAATAGAATTTATTTTACAGGGTAATTAGAAAATTTGAGCCACAGATTTTAATTAAAATTTTACGTTTTGAAATTAGCTATGAATATATACAAAATTCTGCTGCCCTTCTATCTGTAAGAAGCATATATTAAATAGTGAAAGTGAAGACCAAAATGGGAAAAACTCCACTAATAATGCACATATTTTGCTTTCCTTCCTGTATTCGCAAGTGTCTCTTCCAAGCTTTATGCTTGCTTGTTTTCACTGTTGAAGGATAATCTTCTGCTAGAGGAGGTTGAAGCAGTTAGAGCATACCCACAAAACCAAATATTTGATAACAATTTTAACAAGAAAAGAATGCTAATAGGTTTACAAGTTAGGATTTTGCTTTATTGCAGGGTTATTTAACTCCTTGTTAGAGTAACACCAAAGGTCATTATGTTGGTCAGATTTCAGAATAGGTTGTGGTGGAGTTGGGGAAAAACTAGAGAATTCCCAAGTTGCTGAAAATCTTGTTTCTGCTTTTCTTAGATAAATTTCTGGATCATCCGTGATTTTATGAAGCAAGGAAATACACTACAAAAAAAAAAAAATTAAGAAAAAAACAAGAGGAATATACACAGCACAGAGGGAGGCAATGGGCAAAATTCAGACCAATATGCATATTTTAGAATGGGGCAGAAGGAGGAGGGAGACTAGGGAGAGATCGTGTCCACTTCCTGCTGACAAGGCGAGCACTATCAGTTTAAGCTCAAAGCTCCCCTGGGAGAGGAGGAGAGGATCACTAGGTCCTCAGGATATTTGGAAACCATGACCTATGACTGCCTTTCTCCATGCCCCATAACTATTCCAAGGAGCCTTCCAATGACTGACCTGGTGATAAGACTTAATTCATCCTGTCTTCTGAGTCTTTTTTGGGGGATTTCTATTTTTCTGTTGGCCCAGTTGTGGTTCAATGAGTTCCTTTATGTGGCCTTTTGCTTTGGTTCTTTGGAAAAGAAGCTTGGGAGACTTTTCCCCTAAGCCTGGAAGAGTTATTTTTGCCCTAGTTCTTTGGAGAAGCAATTTGAGGAGGGGTGCCCCTGGTTGCTTTATACCCCAGACGGTTTGTTACTTTTGCCCAGGGGCTTAATTGACATTTTCTAGGAGCCCTGGTGATGCAGTGGCTAGGCACTCAGCTGCTAACTGAAAGTTCGGCAGTTCGAACACACCAGTTGCTGTATAGGAAAAAAAATGTGGGTAACCTGTAAACCACTTGATGGTTTGATACTTTTGTCTAGTAATTAACATGTCCTGCATTGATTGACACCTCATAGGTGACTGAGGATTGGTTGAACTCTGGTCTGGTGAAGGAAGCCCTGCCTTGTAACTGATGAGGACGAGGATATATGAACGACTGAAAGGCAGAGGTTTTGGACAAGACTTCTTGGTTGAGAGAGAGATGCTGGTTAAGAGCTGTGCTGGCAGAGAAGCAGATGCACATGTGAGCTGAGGGGGTCCTGAAGCTGTTACACTGGCTATGAGCTGGGCCAGTTAGCAGTGGAGAGGCAGATGACAGAGATGCCTAATAGCAGAGAAGCTGCCAGCAGAGAGGACTGACAGCAGAGGGCAGCTAAAAGAGCCGAACCAACTGCTACACTGGCTGTGTGCTGGGCTGATTAGTGGTGAAGAGGCCAAAGGCAAAGAGACTGACAGAGGAGAGCTGTTGCTAGACGGCCAGCGCTGAGACAGCGGAGGGAGCTTCTACACGGACTATAAGGCCTGATGGCAGAAAAAGCTGTCCTGGCTGGAAGCTTTCCTGCACTGAAGAAGTGAGGGGGAGCCTTCCAGACCCTGCCTGTGTGCTTCCTGATGCTGATCCTGAGTTGTTCCTGTTACTTCCAAGTTGATCCTGATCCCAGTTGTAGTCTGTTACTTCCCTAATAAGCCACTGTGAGTATACCTGTGAATTCTGTGTGGCCAATGCAACATGAATTATTGAACCCTGCAGAGAAGTCAAGAGTGCCATGACACAGGGAGAGTGGTGGTTGGTGTTAGGAATGGTGAAGAAATTAGAGAGTAGAGGTATGTCTGACTTGGACCTCATAGGAACCAGCTTTGTGCTGATCCTAATCCTGATTCTTAACCCTCATGAAGTTAGGCAATTCCTGATAGTATAAACTCAAACCCAAATCAATTGCCGTTGAGTCAATTCTGATTCCTAGTGCCCCTATGGGACAGAGTAGAGCTGCTCCAATAGGGTTTCCAAGGAGCGACTGGTAGATTTGAACTGCTGACCTTTTGGTTAACAGCCAAATGCTTAACCACTGTGCCACCAGGGCTGGAGAGACCTTTCCACTCCATTCATCTGCAGATTTCCTGTTCACTCTGCACCTGCCCCCACCCCCTCTACCTGTATGATTTCTACAGAAAATGCTATGTTCTTACCCGACAATATCCTCTGGTCACAGATGATTCATCCAATGATGAGCATCTGATCCAAGGTGGGATGATGGAATCCTTCCCTAGGAATTTGGGATGGGTCTAAAATGTTCCACTTCCCTGCTTCCACAGGACTCATCTGAACAGGAAATGTAAAGTAAGATGGCCATATGTATTGAAAGAGCAAGAAAGTCAGCTTACCCACCAAGCACACTTGCAAAGGGAAGCATAGAAAAGAGAAAATATTGTTTGTTTGTTTTAGAAAATTCCAGTTGAGTTTCTGTAACGCATTGTGAAAAGATTACTGCCATTACTGCTATCTCGCATACCAAGCTTTTAGTTGTAGTAAGGAGTCCCTGGGTGGTGCAAACAGTTAACACGATTGTTGGGTTATAACCAAAAGCTTGGATGTTTGAGTCCACCCAGAGACAACTCAGAAGAAAGGCCTAGCAATTTACTTCTGAAAATTCAGCCACTGAAAACACTATGGAGCACAGTTCTACTCTGACACACATGGAGTCATCATGAGTCAGAACTGACTCCAGGACAAGCAGCTTTTTAGTTTTCGTAAATGTCTATTGTATCCATCCTTCTTACAGATCGAGCGTTTAAGTTCAAAACTTAAACTTTAGTACAGCGTTCTCATCTAACTATTCAAGCAGATTTCATGTTTGATGCATGAATCATGAATCATGATGCATTTAATAAAAAAACTTCCCTTGGGAACCATGGTTTTGGGGGACCTCTAGGTCAACTGGCATAACAAAGTTTATTTAGAAAATGTTCTACATCTCACTTTGATGAGTGGCATCTGGAGTCTTAGAAGTCTGCGAGTGGCCATCTAAGATACATCAAATGGTCCCAACCCACTTGGAGCAAGGGAGAATGAAGAACACCAAAGACACAAGGAAAATATTAGCCGAAGAGACAAAAAGTCCACATAAACCAGAAACTCCATCAGCCTGAGACCAGAAGAACTAGATGGTGCCTGGCCACCCCGACAGGGAACACAACAGAGAGTTCTGGGTGGAACCAGAGAAAAGAGGGGAACAGAACTCAAATTCATGTAAAAAGACCAGACTTAATAGTCTGTCTGAGACTGGAGGAACCCCCGAAACTATGACCCCCAGACTCTCTGTTAACCCAGAAGTAAAACCATCCCCAAAGCCCACTCTTCAGACAAAGATTAGACTGGACTATAAAACAATACTCATGAAGAGCGTGCTGCTTCTTCAACCAGATACGCAAGACCAAATGGGGGGCTGCAGTCCAGAGGCAGGATGAGAAGGCAGGAAGTGACAGGAACTGGCTGAATGGACACAAGGAACTCGGCGTGGAAAGGGGAAGTGTGCTGTCACATTGTAGGGATTGAAATTAATGTCACATAACTATATGTGTATAAATTTTTGTATGAGAAATTAACCTGAGCTGTAAACTTTCACCTAAAGTGCCATATGTATATAACACACACACACACACACACACACAAAATTCCCTAACAAATTATGGAATTATTTTTTCTGTCCCATAAAAAGCCAAAGGTGGGCAGCACATGGTTGGTGTGGTGCCTCCATGATGTGCTTCCTAACAACTCAAAACAAAACAAAGCAAACACCACTCATTTTTGCTACAATTCTCATATACATATCCTTCTTGATCTACAACTATTGTAGATAAGGGTCCTAATAGTAGTTTCATTAAATTGATGTGTTTTATTTCATTTGGAGCTCCATCAATTACCACTATTTCATATCTTCTCCCAACTTCCATCACAGTTGAGTGGACAGGTACTTTGTTCATGAGTTAGACACTGCTCCTACTGCTTTCACGGAAATAGGAAGGTTTACACCAAACTTCATCTTTTGAGATTTTCCCCTAGATGCTGCATTGACAGTAGGGCATATTCTCCAGTAACGCTTGGCTCTGGACAAGATGGTCACAGTTCTATTACAGGATAAAAGAACAGAACTCTATAAGTTTGGAAGCAGGTCAGTGCATTATATAACATTCATGATAGCATTTTGATATTTACATACACATGGCTAGACAGAATGGTGAAAGAGGGAGTGAAAGGACTCAGTCTCAAATATTGTTTATATACTCCTGACCATAAATAGGACTGTTGCAACTGATCTTGTATCAGAAACAAAACAAAGTAAAACAAAATAAAAAATCATTAACATTAGTAACAATCAGGCAGTACAATAAAATGAGAAGCAATTTATGGCACTGGAAAGGTTTCTAAAACCATGAAGCTACTTCATGAAATGATAAGTAATTACAGACTTTCGAAAACAGCTTAATTGAGGCTACAAGTGTCATGTTAGACATAATAATGTCTAACATAAGGTGAAAATTTGTCTGACTGACAAATATGAGGCAAAGCAAAAAGGAAAGGCTGGTAGTCTGACTTCAGTGAATCATCCAATCACTATGCATCCTATAACAGGAGAATAACAGTCGTTCTAGTCATCAAAGGCTATAACCAAAAGACTAACAGTGAAAAATTCTGGCAGTTCTCAAACAATTAAACACAGTGTTACCATATGACCCAGCAATTTGAAATGAAAACATATGTCCACACAGAAACCTGTACATAAAAGTCATAGGAGAATTATGAATAATAGCCAAGAGGTGGAAACAACCCAATGTCTATCAACAGACAATTGGATAAACAAAATGTGGTATATCCATACAATGGAATATTATTCAGCCATAAAGAGAAACGAAGTTCTGATACATTCTACCACACGTACGAACACTATAATGAACCTTGAAAACATTATGCTAGGTGAAATAAGTCAGACACTAAAGGACAAATATTGTATGATCTCATTTATATGAAATACCTAGATTTGGCAAATGTATAAAAACCAAACCAAGTTGCTGTCGAGTCGATTCCGACTCATAGTGGTAAATGCATAGAGACAGATTAATGGTTACCAGGGGCTATTGATCTAGTTATCACCACTGCTGAGTGTTCAACTTCACAACAGCAGAATGTGAACCCTGAGTTTCCACATGCATCATTCCCCAGTTGGCCCCTGATGTTGGCTATGTGGGGACGGGTTGTGTACACTGGAGCACTTTTATCATGGAGGCCACAGTTATTTATCATCACTGGAATAGATCCTTATTCTATATATTATTTTTCCTTCCTTGCCAGCCTTGCTTCTACTTGTTGTTATTGTTAGGTGCCATCAAGTCAGCTCCAACTCATAGTGACACTATGTACAACAGAACGAAATACTGCCTGGTCCTGCGCCATCTTCATGATCATTGTTATGCTTGAGTCCATTGTTGCAGCCACTGTGTCAATTCATCTTGTTAAGGGTCTTCCTCTTTTGTTTTGTTGACCCTCTACCTAGCATGATATCCTTCTGCAGTGACTGGTCCCTCCTGATAACATGCCCAAAGTATGTGAGATGAAGTCTCACCATCCTTGTTTCTAAGGAACATTCTGACTGTACTTCTTCCAAGAGAGATTCGTTCATTCTTTCTGGCAGTCCATGGTACACTCAACATACTTCACCGACACCATAACTCAAAGGTGTCGATTCTTCTTCCATCTTCCTTATTCGTTGTCCAGCTTTCACATGCATACGGGGCAAATGAAAACACCATGGCTTGGGTCAGGTGCACCTTATTCCTTAAAGTGACATCTTTGCTTTTCAACACTTTAAAGAGATCTTTTGCAGCAGATTTGTCCAATGCAATGCATCATTTGAGTTTTGCTTCTACTAGCACCACTATATGAGGACTCATAGAATGCCTCATCTATGGCATAGAAGCACACATAACACCATCCGTAAACAAGAAAATGATCTTACAGTAAAGGCAGTAGGGCAATGGGCTCATGCCATGAGTTTTACTATATGCCGCATCACCCAGAAGCAGGTGGCTTGATTGAAATGTGAAGTCACAGTTAGGACACCATCTGGGGAACAATACCCTGGGAGATTGGGGCACTCCCTCAGCATATAGTATATGCCTTAAACCAGCAGCCAATGTATGGTGTCATCTCCTTTACAGACAGAATATACTGGTCTAAGAACCAAAGGGTAGAAAATGGACTGTCTCCCTATTATTACCCATTACCATTACTGTTGTTGTTAGTATCTCTTTGTACAACAGAATGAAACACTGCCTAGTCCTGGGCCATCTTCATAGTCATTGCTATGTTTGAGCCCATTGTTGCAGCCACTGTGTTAATCTAGTTGAGGGTCTTCCTCTTTTTCGCTGACCCTCTACTTTACCAAGCAAGATGTCCTTTTCCAGAGACTGGTCCCTCCTGACAACATGTCCAGAGATGTGAGAGGAAGTCTTGCCTTCCTTGCTTCTAATGAGCATTCTGGCTATACTTCTTCCAAGGTATTACTATTACCTACTGTCATGTATTGAACTGTGTTCCCCAAAAAAGTGTGTCAACTTGGGTAAGCCATGATCCCCAGGATTGTGTGATTGTCCACCATTTTGTGATCTGATGTGATTTTCCTGTATGTTGTAACTCCTACCTCTATGATGTTAATGAGGTGGGATTACCGGGCAGTTATGTTAATGAGGCAGGGCTCAGGCTACAAGATTAAATTGTATCTTAAGTCGATCTCTTTTGAGATACAAAAGACAGAAGTGATCAGAGAGACATGGGAACCTTACACCACCAAGAAAGTAGTGCCAGGAGCAGAGTGTATTGTTTGGACCCAGGGCCCCTGTGCTGAGAAGCTCCTAAAACCAAAACCGAATCCAGAGCCCTTAGTCGATTCCGACTCTTAGCGACCCTATAGGACAGAGTAGAACTGCCCCATAGAGTTTCCAAGGAGTGCCTGGCGGATTTGAACTGCCGACCCTTTGGTTTGCAGCCGTAGCACTTAACCACTATGCCACCAGGGTTTCTAGACTGGGTGAAAATTGATGACAAGGACTTTCCTCCAGAGCCAGCAGAGAGAGGAAGCCTTCCCCTGTAGCTGGCACCTTGAATTCAGACTTCTATCCTCTTAGACTCTAAGAGAATAAATTTCTCTTTGCTAAAGCCATCCACTTGTGGTATTTCTGTTATAGCAACACTAGATAACTAAGACACCTAACAAAGTTTTGCATCTCATCTCACAACCTTGGTTGGTTTATAGGTCCAGGTACCCAAGAGAGAAATATTTCCATCCATAAACACACAGTCACAGCCCTGTGAATTGGGAGCTGAGATTGCTCCCTGGCAGTTTTGACTTCCCCATGTTACAGAACCAACAGGAAGAGGAGATCATGCTCCTAGCTGGGGTGATTGATTCTGATTGCCAAAGGGAAATTGGAATGCTGCCACATAATAGGAGCATGGATAACTAGGTGACTCTTGTGTTCAATAGTAATGGTCAGTGGGAGGTGGACTGGCAACCTAATAAAGACAGGTCCTCAGTAGGAACAGAAGTTTGGGTCCCCCCGAACAGGTTTAAAAGGAGCCCTGGTGCAGTGGTTAAGCCTTCAGCTGCTAACCAAAAGGTTAGAGGTTTGAACACACCAGCCGCTCCACAGAGGTAAGATGTGGCCGTCTGCTCCTGTAAAGATTATAGTTTTGGAAACCCTATGGGGCAGTGCTACTCTGTCTTATAGGGCTGGTATGAGTCAGAAGGAGCCCTGGTGGCAGAGTGGTTAATGATATGGCTGCTAACCAAAAGGCCGGCAGTTTGAATCCCCTGTCCACTCCTTGGAAACCCTATAGGGCAGTTTTATTCTGCCCTATTATTTGTTTATTTATTTAAATTTTTTATAGGGTTGTTATAAGTTGGAATCAACTTGAAGACAATGGGTTCGATTTTTTTCCTCATATCATTCAGAATCGACTCAACGGCAACAGGATTAGGTTTTTTTTTTTTTTTGGTTTGACCAGGTTTTGTTTTTTTCTTTTAAAAAATGAGGAATCTGTAAAGGAAGCAATGATTACCAAATAAGGCCTCATGATCAGTTACAGAAGCACGTACTGTAGCATCTACATTTTACAATAACGGTTTATGTTTCTCTTTTTCTATTTACCTTGTATGAAGATTACAGGTGGTGGTTAGTATTAAAATTTAGCTTCCAAGTCCGATATGACTGACTTGACTTCATTCTCAGGTAATACAGGAGCTGATAGGGCTTTGAATTTTCCCTATTTGTTTGTTTTTTATTAAATTATTTTATCCAAATGAAAGAAAAGACCTGATGCGCTGTGCTGGTTGCTTTCCATTTCCCTCTCCAGATCCACTCTCCACCTTTCTCTGTACCAGGGAGGTGGTCACTCATGGCTGTAGCACCTGTGCTCCTTTGCCCCCAAACTTTCAAATGACTGAGCCGATAGGACGAGCCTATGGGAACTTGAATGGTAGAAGGAGAGAAAGGCAGAGCTTCTAACTGTTTCATTCTGGTTCTAACCCCTGCTGAAAATTTGCATTCTAAGAAGTTCCCAGGAGATTCTAATACTGCTGGTTAGGGACCAAGTCTGAGAACCACTAGTATAGCCAAACCCAAATCAAACCCACTGCCACTGAGTCAATTCCAACTAATAGTGATCCTACAGGACAGAGTAGAACTGCCCCACAGGGTTTCCAAGGCAGTAAATCTTTATGGAAGCAGACTGCCACATCTTTCTTTCAAGGAGCAGCTGGTGGGTTCAAACTGCTGACCTTTTGGTTAGCAGTTGAGCGCTTAATCATTGTGTCACCAGGGCTCCTTTGCTAGTAGAGCAGTGGTTCTAAAGTTTATCATACATAAGAATCACTTGGGGATCTTTTTAAAAATGTAGATTCTGATTCAATCTATCAGGGACAGAAATGCAAATTTTCAGCAGAGGTTTGAGCCAGGAAGAACCAGTTCAAAGCCTTGGAGAGATGCTGAGGTATTTCTTCCTCACTCCCTCCCTGCCTTACCAGTGGCAGTGACTGTGTTCTTCTACCTACGGCCACTGCTGTGGTGAGGCAGCCTGTGTCACCGCCACAGCTCTCAGTCTCCAGAAATGTGAGATAAAAAATTTCTGTTCTATAAACGAACACATCTGTCTTGGAAGAAATACAGCCAGAATACTCCTCAGAAGCAAGGATGGCGAGACTTTGTCTCACATACTTTGGACGTGTTATCAGGAAGGACCATTCCCGGAGGAGGACATCATGCCTGGTAAGGTAGAGGGTCAGCAAAAGAGAGGAAGGCCCTCAACAAGATGGACTGACACAGTGGCTGAAACAATGGGCTCAAACATAGCAACAATTGTGAGGATGGTGCAGGACAGGGCAGTGTTTTGTTCTGCTGTACATATGGTGGCTATGAGAACAGACTTGCTGGTATCTAGAAACAACAACAACAACATAAGCCACCCAATTCATGGTACTTTGTTACAGCACCCCAGGAACCTAATATAGGTAATAATATCCAACTGACTGTTCTAAAAGCAGTATTCAGCACAGATCCTGAGTGGGTCAGTCGGTAACTCCTACAGGTGCCAGCTGATACCGCCTCTCCACTCTCAGCACTGACTTTAAAATGTCTCCTTCTGCCCAGACATTTGAAGGCTCACTCCTTGTAGTACCAGCTAGCTGTTAGGCAGGAAGTAGCTAAGTAAATTAACTTACACTTCTGTGTGAACGACTGTCAAGACTCACTGCATTTAACAACCTACAGTTATTTATATTTAAAAGCAAAGTTTTATTACTCAAAGGAATTAATCACTAATAGGAGGAGACTCGCAGTAGACTGCAGTGAGGACAGAAGAAGAGATAATATCTCTTCATTGCCCCTCAAAAATTAACTGTTGAAAAAGGACCACCTGTAGTAAATCAGATCTGGGTTCTAATTCCAGTGTTTACTGTGAAAAAAGTAGGCAAATTAAAGTCTGCCAATGTCTGTTTCTCAGTTCATCAAATGGGGATAGTAATCTGTTCATAAAGCATCAACCGCCAGCTCAAACTTACCTAGGTATCTGTCTTCCACACTCGAGTGTGAGCATTTTTAGGAGATTTTAAGCCTCATTCAGGGTCCGGCACAGGGGAGCACAAGCTGCAGGCACTCAATAGATACTTGATGGGAAGTCCATGAACATGGAAGGGATTTGCAAGCTGTAAAGTGCCGCCCGTGCCCTCAGTTGTAGCAATACTGATCATTATTACTCCACCTGTGAAGAATACAAATCCTCCACTAATCTTCGCTGATGCCGGGGATACAGGCTAGGGGGGTGAGTTCCACGGGGCAGGGACCTCTGCAGCAGGTTTCATTGGGATCCTTAAGAGTGTAGATTCCTAGAGCCAGATCAAAAAAAATCCCAACTCAGCCCTTCTTGAGGCCATGGAACCCAGATTTGGGAGGTGGCTGATGATGGTGACAATCCCAATATCCCCCTTTGAGGAATGCTAGGAGTACCAGGAATAGTAATGGAAGCGACCACGGGCATAGCCCTTTCTGAGCGACTTTCAAGCTATGCTTTTAGGGAAGTGGAATCTCTATTTCCTGGGTTTGGCTCCTTAAAATGAGGCTAGCAAGTAGGATTCTTCGTTTTCAAAAAAACTTTCCTCCTGCGGAAAGTCGAGAAGTAGAGGGCAGAGTTAGGCCCCCATTTAACAGTCCTCCGGGAGCGGGTTGACCACTCAGCTGGCGTCACACTCTCGCGGAAGGTCTCCCAGAAGGGCGGCGGTTTTCTGAAGCCTGTTCTCCCCGCCTCTCCACGCCCTCGCCCTTCTGCCCAGCGGCGCCCAAGGAGCGCGCAGCGCCTTTTGGTACCGAGGCCTGGGGGGCGGGGGGCGGTTTGCCTAGAGCGAAGGCGGAGCCCGGCTGCAGCCACCTCCCTGGCACCAAGGAGAAGACGCTTCTCTCCCCCTTACAAGCCCCCCTCCCGCCCCGTCCGTCGGCCCAGGTCTGGGGCCCCGGTGTTCCAGGCCTACCCGGTCTTCGTGCTCCTCCCACTGGGCGCGCCAGGCGCGAAGCCTGCGACTTGCGAGCAGAGCGCGGCCCAGCGCAGCGCGGCGCAGCGCAACGCCGAACGGCGCAGCTGGGCATTTCCCGGGACAGCCGGGGCAGGCGCTGGAGTGTGCCGGCCCGCGGACGTCCTGGCCACGGCTGCGAGGGAGCCGCCCGGTGGCCCGGCGCGAAGCCGCCTCCCAGCAGTCTGGGCAACTGTGCTGCTTCTGCTTCGTCTGCCGAGCCCCTCCGAGTGGGCGGATGGTGAGTGGCTTGGGGTGGCGTGTGGGGTCCCGGTGGGGAAAGCAAAGCTGGCTGAGGCTGCTCCTTCGGAAGGACTTGGCAAGCAGAGAGCCTGGGAGGGAACGAGGCCAAGGGCCCTTCTGCGACCCAGCATCTCTATCCGGACCCCCCAAATCTCCTTGTGCCTGTGCGCCGGCACACCCCCTGTGCTCCTGAACCCTCCCTTCATGCCGGGCGCAGCCGGAGGGAGCCCGTGTGTTAGCCTTTCAGCCCCACCGCTAGCTTTCCCAAGATCTCCGTGAGAATTCTTTAAAATGATATCACGTCCAGGATGCCCTCGGACCTATTCTGCAGAGATTTAATTTTCCACCGTACGTCATTTCTCAACGTCTAATAAATGTGTCTCCAGATGGCAAGCCCAGTGTTTGGAGGACTCCCTTGGATATTTTGACTTGGTTCAGGAAGATCTGAAAGATGAATGGGAATAAACTAGGCAAAGGGGAGGAGAGAGTGCCGTGGGTAGAGGGACTAGCACGTGCAAAGGGAAAAGTGGTAACAGGGCATCAGATAGAGCGGCAAAACTAGGAGAAAAAAGAACTCCAGATATTAGATTTTTTAGTGCTGTTTGTCCTTAATACCACTTGAAGGGCTCTTTGCTTCTGATCGAGGACGAATGTCCTGTTTCTGGTAAAAACTGCTGTTAATTCTTTATTTTTAAGTTGAGATATGATTCACATAAAATTCACCATTTCGGAGCGTCCAAGTCTTTTGTTCCTGTTACATTCACTGTGTTGTGTAGCCATCACCACTATCTAATTTCAGAACATTCTGGGAGAGGGAAAAAAAACACACACACACACACACATACCTATCAGCAGTCAGTCCACTGTAAATTCTTTATGGTAGTATTTTTTGCTTAATTGACACTGGGTTATGACAATTAAGATAATTTTAAAGAAGGCAAGTAGAATAAATAGGAGCTATATTAACTTTTGAATTACATGTACTGTTGAGCCAATGGAAACCCTGGTGGTGTAGTGGTTAAGTGCTACCATGGTTGCTAGCCAAAAGGTCGGCAGTTCAAATCTATCAGGCGCTCCTTGGAAACTCTATGGGGCAGTTCTACTCTGTCCTATAGGGTCGCTATGAGCTGGTATTGACTCGATGGCAGTGGGTTAGGTTAGCTGAGGCAATTTTCATTCCTTTTAAAGAAATATCTGTTCAATGAAGGTTTTCAAATTTCACCCCATTGTAACTGCTTAAGCAGAATAATTTGTGCTTATTTGAGTTGATGTGAGTCATAGAGATTTGAAGGCGGAAGTATTATTGGACAGAAAGAAGGTAACAGCAGCAAAGCACATGTTTTCTTCTTCGTGAGAAGTGCCTCCTTTCTTCCTTTCCTAGTAGAGGATTATAGTTACACTTCCTTTTAAAAAACTGCTTTTGCTGAGCTCCAACTTTAACTTATAAGTATATTATGAAAAGATTCTTTTCTTAACTAAATGCACGCTTAAATACCACCACTTCCCACATTTAGTTAGTTGTGTGAATTTAGGGGTAAAGGGCTACAGTGATGGGAGGAGGAAGAAGAAATGTTCACCCAAAGTGTGACACATTGCAGGCATCTGAAAAGATAGAATTGGAGAGAAATGTCTTAAAAAAAAGTCAATGAAACAAAAGTCAAGTGAAAAACATGTAGTTTACCTTTGATTAGTTAGACATGCATCTCATACTACTGTACTTTTAAATACTTTTGAAGCTGAAAAATCCTTACGTTAACTGAACACAAATGAACTGTTTTGGTTATGATTATAGGAAAAGATTCGTTAATTTAACAGGTATTTATTGAGTAGTCCTTGCTGTTGAGGATAAAATGGTGAGGGGAAACAGGTCCTTGCTATCAGTGCACTTAAAATCCAATGGGGAGAGGGTCCTTATGCAAATAATAATATGAGTGAAACCTGAAATTGCAACTTTGATAGGTGATAGGATTAAATGATAGAAGGTGCTCTGAAAACACCTGGTGGGGGAGAGTCTGAAAGATGAGTAAGCATTTCCTAGGCAGAGGGAGAAAAAGAGTGTCTTCGCTGTGAAGAATAGCATGTTCAAAGAACCTTTTGGGTGGCAAGGAAACTGGGACGTGATAATAGGAGAGTGGTGGAGCCAAGAGTGCAAGGTGGAAGTGGCTGGAGATGATGTTAGAGAAATTGACTGAGGAGCAATGATTTGAGGCCTCATAGACCAAGCTTTGTCTTTATCCCAGAAAGGAAAGGAGGCCATTGAATGGTTTCAGATATGAGAGCGACTGATCAGATCTACATTTGGAGACTATCACCCTGATTGCAGTGTAGGGAGAGTGGATGGCATCGGGGCAAGATTGGATGTAGAGACACCATATGGAATACTGTTCCAGGTGAGAGATGGTGGCAAAGAGGCGGAGAGAGGTGAATGGAATGGGTCTGGGCTGAAGAGAAAAATGTGAGTCTGTGTAAGGATGGTCTTTGAAACTGTGGGCATGGATGGAATCCTAAGGAAAGCTTTTAGAGTGAGAAGACCCAGAACTGAGCCTGGAATGACAGAAACAGGTTTAGAATTAGTGAATCTATGTTCATGATATATATTGGCCTATAATTTTTATTCTAATATTCTTGTCAGGTGTTAGTATCAGGACTATGATGGCTCCTTTTTAAAATGTTTGGTAGTGGGGCCATCTGTGCCTGGAATTCTTGTAGGAAGATTTTGAATAATTAATTTATTTAATAAATATAGGAATATTCAGATATCCTTGTTCATTTTGTGTCAGTTTTGCTTTTTAAGAAATTTGTCCATTTCCTCTAAGGTGTTGGATGTACTGGGATATGTAACATGTTGTTAGGTGTCATTGAGTCAATTCTGACTAAGAGCAACCCTGCGTACAACAGAATGAAACACTGCCCAGTCCTGTATCATCCTCATTGTTGCAGCCACGTGCGTCATCCATGTCACTGAGGGTCTTTTTTGCTGATCCTGTACTTTACCAGGCGTGATGTCCTTCTTCGGTGACTGGTCCCTCCTGATAACATGTCCAAAGTATGTGAGGTGAAGTCTTACCATCTTTGCTTCTAAGGAGTATTCTGTCTGTTCAGTATTATATGTCATATAATAACCTCTCATCTTTTCAGTGCCCGTGGAATCTGTAGTGATGTCCCCTTTCATTCTTGATATTGGTAATTTTTGTTTTGATCAGGCTTGCTGACAGTTTATCAATTTTATTATTCTTTCCAAGGAAGGAACTTTTGACTTTGTTCATTTTCACCATAATATGCCTGTATTTCCATTTGAGTGATTCCTGCCCTGTCTTTATTACTTCCTGTGTTCTACTCCTAGATTTTGAGATTTTCAGCCATTCTTCTATTGTAATATGTGCATTTGTAGCTATGAATTTCCCTTAGATATTGCTTTTAGTTTCTCCACAAGTTTTGTCACTTGATTAAAAATATGCTTTATTTCCAGTATGGTTTCTTTTTTGAACACATGGCCATATTTCATAATTTCATGCACAAGGGGATTTTCCTGGTACTATTTTGTTATTGTAAGGCAGTGTAACACAGTGGTTACAATTGCTAACCAGGGCACCAAACTGTTTGGTTTTCTATCCCAGCTGTGTGATCTTGTTCTAGTTAATGAGACTAAACCTTAGCTAACCTTAGATGGGGATGATAATAGCACCTACATCATAGAGTTGTTATAAGGATTAGTGAATATTTATAAAGCAATTTGAACAAAATCTGGCCCATACTTAATACTATATAAGTGTTTGATAAATTTAAAAAAGCGATTTTAGCTTGTTTGTGTTGTGGTACAAAAACATGCTTTGTATGACTTTAGTCTCTTGAAATATTTTTAGATTTGCTTTGTAGCCCAGTAGTTGGTCAGTTTTACAGATGTTCTCTGTGTGCCTAAGTGAATGTGCGTCTGTCCTGCAGATGTCCCTTTGTCACATGTCCTTGTCTCAAGTGTGTTGATTGTGTTGCTTAAATCTTGTCTCCTTTCTGACATTTTTCTTTTTTGCCAACGACTGCAGAGGGATGTGGTTAAAATTTTCCGTAAAGATTGTGGGTTTTTCTATTTCTCCTAGTAGTCTCCTAATATTAAAAAAAAAACAAAAATGCTTTTGATATTGTAAGGTTGTCGATTAGTATGTTTAAACTCTCTAATTTTACTGATGAAATCGCTCTTTTATCATTATAAGGACCTTCTTTTTCCTCTAGCAGTGCCCTTTTTTTTTTAATAACAGATTTATTGAGATGTAATTCATATATAATTCACCCATTTTAAGGTGTGCAGTTCAGGTTTTTTAGTGTATTCACCGTTGTACAACCATCACCATTATTTCATTGTAGAACATCTTCCTCACCCCGAAAAGAAACCTTGTCTGCATTATCAGCCACTCCCTATTTTTCCCCTAAAACAAAAAACAAAATCCGCTGCCGTCAAGTTGATTCTGACTCGTAGCAACCCTATAGGATAGAGTAGAGCTGCCCCATAGGGTTTCCAAGGGCGGCTGGTGGATCTGAACTGCCAGCCTTTTGGTTAGCAGCCAAGCTCTTAACCACAGCGCCACCAGGGCTCCATTTTTCCCCTAAGCAACCATTAATCTACTTTTTGTCTCAATGAATTTGCTTTCTCTGGACATTGTATACAGATGGAATCATACAATATGTGGGCTTTTGTGACTGGCTTGTTTTACTTAGCATACAATTTTCAAGGTTCATTCATCTGTAGCATGTATCAGTACTTCATTTCTTTTCATTACTGAATAATATTCCATTTTATGGATATACCACATCCTGTTTATCCGTTCATCAGTTGGTGGACATTTGGGTTGTTTCCACTCTTTGGCCATTATACATAATGCTGCTGTGACCATTTCTGTACAGGTTTTTGTATAAACATGTGTTTGCAATTCTTCTGGGTATACATACAAGTGGGACTGGAAATGTTGGCTCGTATGATAACTCTATATTTAAACTTTTTTAGGAGCTGCCAGACTGTTTTCCAAAGCTGCACCATTTTACATTTCCACCAACAGTGTATGAGGGTTCTAATTCCTCCGTGTCCACTCCATCACTTATCTCTCTCTTTGGTTCTAGCCATCCTCCTGGATGTGAAGTAGTGTCTCATTGTGGTTTTGATTTGCATTGCCCTGATGGCTAATGATATTGAATACACCTTTTCATGCACTTATTATTGTCCATTTGTATGTGTTCTTTGAAGAAATGTTTATTCAGATACTTTCCCTGTTTTGAAATTGGGTTACTAGTCTTTTGTTATTGAGTTGTAGGAGCTCTTTATGTATTCTAGACACAAGTTTGTTTGTTTTAATCAGATATATACTTGCAAAAAATGTTCTCCCATTCTTTAGGTTGTTTCTTCGCTTTCTTGATGTCCTTTGAAGCTGAAAGTATTTAATTTTTATGAAGTCTAGTTTATTTTTTCTTTCTTCAAAAAATTTCTATTGTGCGTTAAGTGAAAGTTTACAAATCAAGTCAGTCTCTCATACAAAAATTTACATACACCTTGCTATACACTCCTAATTGCTCTTCCTCTAATGAGATAGCACAGTTCTTCCCTCCATTCAGGTAGCTTCTGGCCCCCTCTGCCCTCTCATCTTCCCTCCAGACAGGAGATGCCAACATAGTCTCATGTGTCTACTTGATCCAAGAAGCCCGTTCTTTACCAGTATCATTTTCCATCCCATACTCCAGTCCAATCCCTGTCTGAAGAGTTGGATTTGGGAATGATTCCTGTCTTGGGGTAACAGAAGGTCTGGGGACCATGGCCTCCAGGGTCCTTCTAGTCCCAGTCTGACCATTAAGTCTGGTCTTTTTAAGAGAATTTGGGGTCTGCATCCCACTGCTCTCCTGCTCCCTCAGGGGTTCTCTGTTTTGTTCCCTATTAGGGCAGTCATCAGTTGTGGCCGGGAACTATCTAGTTCTTCTGGTCTCAGGCTGATGTAGTCTCTGGTTTATGAGGTCCTTTCTGTCTCTTAGGCTCATAATTACCTTGTGTCTTCGGTGTCCTTCATTCTTCCTTGCTCCAGGTGGGTTGAGATCAATTGATACATCTTCGATGGCTGCTTGCTAGTGTTTAAGACCCCAGATACGACTGTCCAAAGTGGGATGCAGAATGTTTTCTTAATAGATTTTATTATGCTGATTGACATAGATGTCCCCTGAAACCATGGTCCTGAAACCCCCGCCCGTGCTACTCTGGCCCTTGAAGCATTCAGTTTATTCAGGAAACTTTTTTGATTTTGGTTTAGTCCAGTTGTGTTGACCTCTCCTGTGTTGTGTATTGTCTTTCCCTTCACCTAAAATAAAACTTATCTACTATCTAGTGAATACCCTTCTCTCGCCCTCCCTCCCCTTCCCCTTTCTTAACCATCAAAGAATATTTTCTTCACTGTTTAAACTAGTTCTTGAGTTATTATAATAGTGGTATTATACAATATTTGTCCTTTTGCAACTGACTAATTTCACTGAGCATAATGTCTTCCAGATTTCTCCATGTTATGAAATGTTTCACGGATTCATCATTGTTCTTTATCGATACGTAGTATTCCATTGGAAGCACTGGTGGCGTAGTGGTTAAGTGCTACGGTTGCTAACCAAGAGGTCGGCAGTTCGAATCCGCAAGGTGCTCCTTGGCAACTCTTTGGGGCAGTTCTACTCTGTCCTGTAGGGTCGCTATGAGTTGGAATTGACTCGACGGCACTGGGTTTGTTTGTTTGTTTGTTTTTAGTATTCCATTGTGTGAATATACCATAATTTATTTATCCATTTATCTGTTGATGGGCACCTTGGTTGCTTCCAACTTTTTGCTGTTGTAAACAGTGCTGCAGTGGACATGGGTGTGCGTATATCTGTTCGTGTAAAGGCTCTTGTTTCTCTAGGATAAATTCCAAGAAGTGGGATTGCTGGATCATATGGTAGTTCTATTCCTAGATTAAAAAAAAAAAAGAGCTAAATTGATTTCCATAATGGATGTACCATTTTACATTCCCACCAGCAGTGTATAAGTGTTTCAGTCTCTCCACAGTCTCTCCACCATTTATTATTATGCATTTTTTGGATTAATGCCAGCCTTGTTGGAATGAGATGGAATCTCATTGTAGTTTTGATTTGCATTTCTCGAATGGATAATGATCATGAGCATTTCCTCATGTATCTTGTTAGCCACCTGAATGTCTTCTTTAGTGAAGTGCCTGTTCATATCCTTTGCCCATTTTTTAATTGTGTTATTTGTCTTTTTGTGGTTGAGTTTTAGCAGAGTCATATAAATTTTAGAGATCAGGCACTGATTGGAAATGTCATAGCTAAAAACTTTTTCCCAGTCTGTAGGTAGTCTTTTTACTCTTTTGGTGGAGTCTTTGGATGAGCATAGGTGTTTGATTTTAGGAGATCCCAGTTGTCTGGTTTCTCCTCTGTATTGTTAGTAATATTTTGTATACTGTTTATGCCATGTATCAGGGTTCCTGACATTGTCCCTGTTTTTCGTTCCGTGGTCTTTATTGTTTTAGATTTTATGTTTAGGTCTTTGATCCATTTTGAGTTTTTGTGCATGGAATGAAGTAAGGGTCTTGTTTCATTTCTTTGCGGATGGATATCCAGTTATGCCAGCACCATTTGTTAAAAATACTGTCTTTTCCCCAATTAATGGACTTTGGGCCTTTGTCAAATATCAGCTGCTCATATGTGGATGGATTTATGTCTGGATTCTAAATTCTGTTCCATTGGTCTCTGTATCTGTTGTTGTACCAGTATCAGGCTGTTTCGACTACTGTCGTGGTATAATAGGTTCTAAAATCAGGTAGAGTGAGGGCCCCCATTTTGTTCTTCTTTTTCAGTAACGCTTTACTTAGCTGGGGTCTCTTGCCCTTCCATATGAAGTTGGTGATTCGTTTCTCCATCTCATTAAAAAATGTCTTTGGAATTTGGTTTGGAATTGCATTGTATCTATAGATGGCTTTTGGTAGAATAGACATTTTTACTATGTTAAGTCTTCCTATCCATGAGCACGGTATGTTTTTCCACTTATGTAGGTCTCTCTTGGCTTCTTGCAGTAGTGTCTTGTAGTTTTCTTTGTATACTTTTACGTCTCTGATAAGATTTATTCCTAAGTATTTTATCTTCTTGGGGGCTACTGTAAGTGGCATTGATTTGGTGATTTCCTGATTTTTGTATGTTTATCTTGTATCCTGTATACTCTGCTGAACTCTTCTATTAGTTTCAGTAGGTTTTGAGGATTCTTTAGGGTTTTCTGTATATAAGATCATGTCATCTGCAAATAGACATACTTTTACTTCTTCCTTATCAATCTGGATGCCCTTTATTTCTTCATCTAGCCTAATTGCTCTGGCTAGGACCTCCAGCACAATGTTGACTAAGAGTGGTAATAAGGGGAATCCTTGTCTGGTTCTTGTTCTCAAGGGGAATGCTTTCAGAATCTCTCCATTTAGGATGATGTTGGCTATTGGCTTTGCAGAAATGCCCTTTATTATGTTGAGGATTTTTCCTTCTGTTTTGCTGAGGTTTTTTTTTTTTTTTTATCACGAATGAGTGTTGAACTTTGTCAAATGCCTTTTCTACATCAATTGATAAAATCATGTGGTTCTTGTCTTTTGTTTTATATGTATGGTGGATTACATTAATTGTTTTTCTAATGTTGAGCCATCCTTGCAGACCTGGTATAAATCTCACTTGGTCCTGATGGATTATTTTTTTCATATGTTGTTGAATTCTGTTGGCTAGAATTTTGTTCCAGATATTTTTATCTAAGTTCATGAGGCATATAGGTCTGTAATTTTCTTTTTTTTTTGTGGTGTCTTTACCTGGTTTTGTTATCAGGGATATGCTGGCTTCATAGAATGAGTTAGGGAGTATTCTGTCCTTTTCTATGCTCTGAAATGCCTTTAGTAGTGGTGATGTTACCTCTTGTCTGAAAGTGTGGTAGAACTCTGCATTGAAGCCGTCAGGGCCAGGGCTTTTTTATTTTGTTGGGAGTTTTTTGATTACCTTTTCAATCTCTACATTTGTTTTGTGTCTATTTAGTTGTTCTACCTCTGTTTGTGTTAGTTTAGGTAGGTAGTATGTTTCTAGGAATTCATCCATTTCTTCTAGGTTTTCAAATTTTTTAGAGTACAATTTTTCTTAGTAATCTGATATGATTCTTTTAATTTCATTTGGGCCTGTTGTGATATCGCCCATCTCATTTCTTATTTGGGTTATTTGTTTCCTTTCCTTTATTTCTTTTTTCAGGCGTCTGGCCGATGGTTTATCAGTTTCGTTAATTTTTTCGAAGAACCAGCTTTTGGCCTCGTTAACTCTTTCAGTTGTTTTTCTGTTCTCTAATACATTTAATTCTGCTCTAATTTTTATTATTTGTTTCCTTCTGGTGCCTGTGGGTTTCTTTTGTTGCTCTCTTTCTGTTTGTTCAAGTTGTAGGGACAGTTTTTTTATTTTGGCCCTTTCTCCTTTTTGTATGTGTGCATTTATTGATAAATTGGCCTCTGAGCAATGCTTTCGCTGTGTCCCAAAGGTTCTGATAGGAAGTGTTTTCATTCTCTTTGGATTGTATGAATTTCTTTATTCCCTCCTTAATGTCTTCTATAACCCAGTCTTTTTTGAGCAGGGTATTGTTCAGTTTCCAAGTATTTGATTTCTTTTCCCTGCTCTTTCTGTTATTAATTTCTACTTTTATGGCCTTATGGTCAGAGAAGATGCTTTGTAATATTTTGATGTTTTGGGTTCCGCAAAGGCTTGCTTTGTGACCTAATATGGTCTATTCTAGAGAATATTCCATGTGCACTAGAAAAGAAAGTATACTTTGCAGCTGTTGGGTGCAGTGTTCTGTGTATGTCTGTGAGATCAAGTTGGTTGATTGTGGCATTTAGATCTTCCGTGTCTTTATTGAGCTTCTTTCTGGATGTCCCGTCCTTCACCTAAAGTGGTGTGTTGAAGTCTCCTACTATTATTGTGGAGCTGTCTATCTCACTTTTCAATGTTGTTAGAGTTTTTTTTTTTTTAATGTATCTTGCAGCCCTGTCATTGGGTGCATAAATATTTAATGTGGTTATATCTTCCTGGTAAATTGTCCCTTCAATCATTATATAGTGTCCTTCTTTATCCTTTGTGGTGGATTTAACCATAGTCTATCTTGTCAGAAATTAATATTGGCACTCCTGCTTGTTTTTGATTGTTGTTTGCTTGATATGTTTTTTTTCCATCCTTTGAGTTTTAGTTTGTTTGTGTCTCTGAGTCTAAGGTGTGTCTCTTGTAGACAGGATATAGATGGATTATGTTTTTATATCTAATCTGCAACTCTTTGTCTCTTTATTGGTGCATTTAGTCCATTTACATTCAGCGTAATTATAGATAGGTATGAGTTTTGTACTGTCATTTTGATTCCTTTTTTTGTGTGGTGTTGACGATTTCATTTTTCCACTTACTTTTTTGTGCTGAGAAGTTTTTCTTTGTAAGTTGTGTTTTCTTCTTTTTCATTGTAGTTGAATTTATTTTTGCTGAGTCCTTACGTTTATCTTGGTTTTTATTTTGAAGTATGGGATTGTTAGTCTTTGTGGTTACCTTAATATTTACTCCTATTTTTCTAAGTGTAAACCTAACTTGTACCTCCCTGTATTGCCTTGATTTGGAATCAAGATCTGTGCCTCCTGTATTTAGTTACTCTTTATTGATTATTGTCATCTTTTACACAATGTTATCAGTGATTCCCAGTTTTGTGGGGTTTTTTTTTTTTTAATTAATCTTATTTTTGTGATTTCCCTATATGAGTTGATATCAAAATGCTCTGTTTTGTGTTCTGGTGTTGTGTTGATATCTGATATTATGGATTTCCTCACCAAAGAATTTCTTTAGTAATTCTTGTACCTTTGGTTTGGTTTTTTGCAAATTCTCTGAGCTTGTGTTTATCTGTAAATGACTTAATTTCACCTTCATATTTGAGAGAGCATTTTTCTGGATATATGCTTCTTGGCTGGCAATTTTTCTCCTTCAGTGCTGTCTGTATGTCATCCCATTGCCTTCTTGCCTGCATGGTTTCTGCCGAGTAGTCCGATCTTATTCTTATTGATTCTCCTTTGTAGGTGACTTTTTGTTTATCCCTGGCTGCTTTTAAAATTTTCTCTTCATCTTTGGTTTTGGCAAGTTTGATGATAATGTCTTTGTGATTTTCTTTTGGGATCTATCTTGTATGGGGTTTGATGAGTTTTTTGGATAGATACCTTTTCATCTTTCATGATGTCTGGGAAGTTTTCTGCCAACAAATCTTCAATAATTCTCTCTGTATTTTGTGTTATCCCTCTTTGTTCTGGAATTCCAATCACATGCAAGTTATTCTACTTGATAGAGTCCCACATGCTTCTTAGGGTTTCTTCATTGTTTTAATTTTTTAAATCTGGTTTTCTTCAAATATGTTGGTGCCAATTGCCTTATCCTCCATCTCCCCAATTCTCCGTTCGAGTTCCTCAATTCTGCTCCTCTTCCTATTGAGTTGTCTAGTTCTGTAATTTTTTATTGTTAATCTTTTGAATTTCTGAATGCTGTCTTTCTGTGGATTCTTGCAGCTTATTAATTTTTTCATTATGTTCTTGAATAATCTTTTTAATTTCTTCAGCTGCTTTATCTGTGTGTTCCTTGGCTTTTTCTGTATATTACCTGATTTCATTTCTGGTGTCGCCCCTGATGTCTTGAAGCATTCTGTGTATTAATCTTTTGTATTCTACATCTGGCAATTCCAGGAATATATCTTCATCTGGGAGAGATCTTGATTCTCTGTTTTGGGAGTTTGTAGAAAGCAATCATGGTCTGCTTCTTTGTGTGATTAGATACTGACTGCTGTCTCCGAACCATCTGTAAGTTATTGTAATAATTTATTTTATGTTTGCTCACTGAGTCCTATTTTCTTGTTTTATTTTGTTTCAGTATACCCAGATAGGCTACTAGAGTGCACTAACTTGATTATTGGAGGCTTTGAAGCACTAATGTCCTGTTACCAGATGGTTAGAGCTTTTACCAGGCATATGAGCCTAGGAGTCCATTCACTATTCTTGAATAGAATCAGCTCAGGTGTCCTGATAATCGGTCACCTAGTGTGTGGTATAGGCTCTCACCTACTATCTTAGAGGAGTAGTAGTGATGGTTATATGCACTAGTTTCTGGTAGTGGCATGGGGTCACACTCTGAGGAAGGCAGGGTGCTGAGAATCTTCCCCCAAGTGCCAGTGAGGAAGGAGCGTCTCTATTCTCTAGAGCGCTCTGGTGGGTGGGCTCTGCAGCTGTACCTTAGGCACCCATTGCTTATACCTGTAAAGACTGGTAGGCACCACTATCCTCAGACCCCTTTTGCGGGTGGCTAGGTGGTGTGGATGGAGCCTCAGCACTTAGGTCCCTGCTGTGGATAGGTGAGGGCTCTTTTTAATAGGTAGAGCTGCATCAGTCCTCCAAAACCTGCCTCTCCACTGCTCAGCTGAAACAATTATAGTCAGACATCTAACAGATTTGCCTTTGCATAATAATAGCCACCTGGCTCCATGTAGGGGTGAAAGCCAAAGTCTGTGGATCTTGTACACCTAGACTGGAGCTGCTTCTGCTTTGATTTTCCAGTTTAGGGGAGTTGGGAAAGTATTTTTCCCCTGATTGTTAATTTGCTGCTTTTCCCAGGCCAGGAGAATGGGTCGGAAAAAAGCAGCGCACTTCTATCTCAGACCCACGGAATTCAAGTGTTAATGAAGCCGGCTGGGGTAGTGAGGGGAGGGGTCGGATAGATAGGAGAGAGTAGCTCGCTAAAGTAGACAAAATCACTTATCTTGTGTCAAGAGTGCTGTTTTATCTCAGATTCCAGAGGTGTGTGTACCCTGTGTGCACCGGCTAGGTTTCCTCGAGATTTCCCCAGGGTGTTTAGGGCTGTGTCCCGTGCTTGCTGTGCTTGAGGAAACCACCATCAGCCCTACCACATTCACGCCAAACAACAGCACCAAGGAATTGGAGCTGGGGCACTGCAAGGGCTCTGCAACTAGTCACTGCTTCTGCGCATTCTCTTGCTCCCGTCACTCAAGTCGGTGTGTAGCCTGTGTGCACTGGCTGGGTCCCTGCCGAGAATCCCCCAGGGGGTTAGGGCTGCATCCCCTGCTTACTGTGTTTTGGGAAACCACCATCGGCCCCACTGCATTTGTGCCAAAGAACAGCACCAAGGAATCGGAGCTGGGGTGTTGCATGGGCTTGGCAACTAGTCGCTGCTTCTGCATGGTCTCTCACTTGCCTATCACTCAGGTCGATTCCTTAGTTCTGTGTTTGATGGTCAGGGTTCAGAGACTGTCATATATGTAATTGATTCACCTGTTTTTTCAGGTCTTTGTTGCAAGAGGATTCAGCAGAAGCTTCTGCCTAGTCAGCCATCTTGGCCCTGGCTCTATTTTTTCTTTCATCACTTGTGCTTTTGGTGGCATAACTAATAAACCATTGCCTAATCCAAGGTCTTGAAGATGTACAACTATGTTTTCTTCTAAAAGTTATGGCTTTAGATTTGATATTTGGGTCTTTGGTCTACTTTGAGTTAATTTTTGCATGTGACGTGAGGTGGGGTCCAACTTTATTTCTTTGCATGTTGGTATCCAGTTGTCACAGCACCATTTATTGAAAAGATTATTCTTTCCACATTGAAGTGTTTTGGCATCACTGTTGAAAATCAATTAACTATAAATGTGAGGGTTTAGCTCTGGACTGTCAACTCCATTCTATCCTTATGGCAGTACCACATTGTCTTGATTAATGTAACTTTGTAGTAAGTTTTGAAATTGAAAAGTGTGAGTCCTCCAACTTGTTTTGGCTCTTCTGGGACCCTTAGACTTCATATGACTTTTAATATCAACAAAGGCACCTTGGGTTTTTATAGGAGTTGTGCTGAGCCTGTAGATCAATTTGGGGAGTATTGCCATCTTAACAATACTTTTCCTCCGTGAATATGGGATGTCTTTCTATTTATTTGGGTCATCTTTAATTTCTTTCAACAATGTTTTGTGGTTTTCAGCATATAAGTTTTGCTCTTCTTTTGGTAGGTTTATTCCTATGTATTTCAGGTGGTGCAGTGATTAAATGCTTGGCTACTAACTGAAAGGTTGGTGGCTTGAACCCACCAGCTACTCTGCAGGAGAAAGATGTAGCAGTCTGCTTCCATAAAGATTACAGCCTTGGAAACCCTACTGGGCAGTTCTATTCTGTCCTATAGGGTTGCTTTGAGTCAAAATTGACTTGATGGTGATGAGATTACAGTAGATAATTGGACATTTTGTTTTATACTACTGTAATGGAATTGTCTTAATTTCGTTTTTGGGTTGTTCATTGCTAATGTATAGAAATACAATTGATAATTGTGTATTGCACTTGTATCCTGCAACCTTGCTAAATTTATCAATTCTAGTAGTTTCTTGTGGATTACTGATGATTTTCTAGATGCAAGATCATGTTATATATAAACAGAAATGGTTTTCTTCTCTTTCTCTCACTTAGATGCCTTTTATTTCATTTTCTTACCTAATTGTCTTTGCAAGACCCTCCAGTGCAATGCAGGAAGCCAGGGTGCACTAGACATGGTGGCTGCTCTCCTGCCCAGTGGGGGAGAAGGGCAGCAAACACAAACCAACGTGATGTGGAGGGGCTCTGACAGTGTCCCAAGACAATGGGGCAGAGAGAAGGGAAGCAGGCTGCTCTGTATGGGTCACCACAGGCTGCTCTGTATGGGTCACCGCTGCAGAAGAAGGCAGCACCAACTCCTGGATCAGGGCCTTGGATATACCACGTGACCCAATTCAGGGAAACCTAGGGCACTGAGCCTTCCCATGTGGTGTGTGTAAAACATTTTTTGTTGTTTTATTTCTTTTATATTTATTGTGCTTTAAGTGAAAGCTTACAAATCAGGTCAGTCTCTCATACAAAAAGTTATACACACCTTACTATATACTCCTAGAGCTCTCCCCCTAATGAGACAGCACATTCCTGCACTCCACCCTGTATTCCACGTGTCTGTTCAACCAGCTCCTTTCCCCCTCTGCCTTCTAATCTCGCCTCCAGAGATGGGCTGCCCACATAGTCTCATATGTCTACTTGAGCCAAGAAGCTCATTCCTCACCAGTATCAATTTCTGTCTTATAGTCCAGTCCAAACCCTGTTTGAAGAGTTGGATTTGGCAGTGGTCCAAGTTTGGGCTAACAGATGGTCTGGGAACATGACCTCTGGGGTCCCTCCAGTCTCAGTCAGACCATTAAGTCTGATCTTTTTACAAGAATTTGAGGTCTGCATCCCACTGTTCTCCTGCTCCATCAGGGATTATCTGTTGTGTTTCCACTGTCAGGGCAGTTATCTGAGGTAGCCAGGCACCATCTAGTTCTTCCAGTCTCAGGCTGATGAAGTCTCTGGTTTATGTGGCCCTTTCTGTCTTTTGGGCTCATTTTTACCTTATGTTTTTCTTGTTCTTCATTCCCCTTGGCTCCAGGAGAGTTGAGACCAATTGATGCATCTTAGATGGCTGCTTCCTAGCATTTAAGACCCGAGATGCCACTCACCAAACTGCGATGCAGAATGTTTTCTTAATACATTTTCTTATGCCAGTTGACCTAGATGTCCCCCGAAACCGTGTCGCCAGACCCCCATCCCTGCTATTCTGGCCTTTGAAGCATTCCATTGTATTCAGGAAACTTCTTTGCTTTTGCTTTAGTCCAGTTGTGCTGACCTCCCCTGTATTGTATGTTGTCTTTGCCTTCACTGAAAATAGTTCTTGCCTGCTATCTAATTAGTGAATAGCCCTCTCACTCCCCCCCACCCTTGTAACCATCAAATAGTATTTTCTTCTGTGTTTAAACTTTTTCTTGAGTTCTTATTTAGTGGTCTCATACAATATTTGTCCTTTTACAACTGACTGATATCACTCAGCATAAAGCCTTCCAGATTCCTCCATGTTATGAGATGTTTCACAGATTCGTTGTTGTTCTTAATTGTTGCGTAGTATTCCATTATGTGAATATACCGTAATTTATTTATCCATTCATCCATTGATGGGCACCTTGGTTGCTTCCATCTTTTTCTGTTGTAAACAGTGCTGCAGTGAACATGGGTGTGCATTCATCTGTTCGTGTGAGGGCTCTTATTTCTCTAGGATATATGCCAAGGAGTGAGATTGCTGGATCATATTATAGTTCTATTTTTAGCTTTTTAAGGAAGAACCGATTGATTTCCAAAGTGGTCATACCATTTTACATTCCCACCAGCAGTGTATAAGCATTCCAGTCTCTCTACAACCTCTCCAACATTTATTATTTTTTGTACTTTGGATTAATGCCAACCTCGTTGGGGTGAGATTGTAGTTTTGATTTGCATCAATCTAATGGCTAATGATCATGAGCATTTCCTCATGTATCTACTAGCTGCTTGAATGTCTTTCATGAAATGCTTGTTCCTCTCCGTTGCCCATTTTTTAATTGGGTTATTTGTCTTTTTGTTGTTGAGTATTTTTAGTACCATGTAGATTTTAGAGATCAGACACTGATCAGATTTGTCGTAGCCAAGAACTTTTTCCCAGTCTGTAGGTAATCTTTGTACTCTTTTGGTGATGTCTTTGATGAGTGTAAGTGTTTGATATTTAGGAGCTCCTAGTTATTTTTTTTTTAGTTATCTAGTTTATCTTCTGCATTTTTAGTAATGTTTTATGTACTGTCTATGCCATGTCTTAGGGCTCCTAGCATTGTCCCTATTTTTTTTCCATGATCTTTATCATTTTAGATTTCATATTTTGGTGTGTGATCCATTTTGAGTTAGTTTTTGTCCGTGGTGTGACGTATGGGTCTTGTTTCATTTTTTTACAGATGGATATCCAGTTATGCAGCACCATTTGTTAAAGAGACTCACTTTTCTCTTTTAACTGTCTTTGGGCCTTTGTCAAATATCAGCTGCTCATGTGTGGATGGATTTATGTCTGGATTCTCAGTTGTATTCCCTTGGCCTGTGTATCTGTTGTTGTACCAGTACCAGGCTGTTTTTACTACTGTGGCGGTATAATAGGTTCTAAAATCAGGTAGTGTGAAGCCTCCCACTTTGTTGTTCTTTTTCAGTAATGCTTTACTTATCCGAGGACTCTTTCCCTTCCATATGAAGTTGGCAATTTGTATTCCATCTCATTAAAAAATGTCATTGGCGTTTGCATTGGGATTGCATTGTATCTATAGATGGCTTTTGGTAGAATAGACATTTTGACAATGTTGAGTCTTCCTTTCCATGAGCAAGGTATGTTTTTCCACTTATGTAGGTCTCTCTTTGTTTCTTGCAGTAGTGTCTTGTAGTTTTCTTTGTATAAGTCTTTCACATCTCTAGTTAGATTTATTCTTAAGTAAATTTTATCCTGTTCTCAAGGGGAATGCTTTCAGACTCTCACCATTTAGGATGATGTCTGTTGGCTTTGTATAAATGCCCTTTATTATGTTGAGCAATTTCCCTTCTGTTCCTATTTTGCTGAGAGTTTTTAACATGAATGGTGCTGGACTTTGTCAGATGCCTTTTCTGCATCAATTGATAAGATCATGTGGTTTTTGTCCTTTTTTAAATTAATATGATGGATTACATTGATTGTTTTTCTAATGTTGAACTATCCCTGCATACTTGGTAATGAAACCTGCTTGGTCATGGTGAGTTATATTTTTGATATGTTGTTGAATTCTGTTGTCTAGAATTTTGTTGAGGATTTTTGCATCTAAGTTCATGAGGGATATTGGTCTGTAATATTCTTTTTTTGTGATATCTTCACCAGGTTTTGGTATTAGGGAAATGCTGGCTTCATAGAATGAGTTTGGAAGTGTTCCATTCTTTTCTATGCTCTGAAATACCTTTAGAAGTAGTGGTGTTAACTCTTCTCTGGAAGTTTGATAGAATTCTCCGGTGAAGGCATCAGGGCCAGGGCTTTTTTGTTGTTGTTGTTGGGAATTTTTAAATTACCTTTTCAATCTCTTATTATGTGTTTATTTAGTTGTTCTACCTCTGTTTGTGTTAGTTTAGGTAGGTAGTGTGTTTCTAGAAATTTGTCCATTTCGTCTAGGTTTTCAAATTTGTTAGGGTACAATTTTTCATGATTCTCTTAATTTCTGTTGGTTCTGTTGTGATATCACCCATCTCATTATTTACTCGGGTTATTTCCTTCCTCTCCTGTTTTTCTTTTGTCAGTTTGGCCAGTGGTTTGTTGACTTTGTTAATCTTTTCAATGAACCAGATTTTGGTCTTGTTAATTCTTTCAATTGTTTTTCTCTTCTCTATTTCATTTGTTCTTCTCTAATTTTTTATTATTTTCTTTCTTCTGGTGTCTGAGGGTTTCTTTTGTTAGTATTCATTCAAGTTGTAGGGATAATTCTTTGATTTTGACCCTTCTTTTTGGATGTGTGCATTTATTGCTATAAATTCAGTTCTGAGCACTGTTTTAGCTGTGTCCCAAAGGTTCTGATAGGAAGTGTTTTCCTTCTCATTTGATTCTATCAATTTCTTTATTCCATCCTTAATTTCTTCTATAACCCAGTAGTTTTTAAACAAGGTGTTATTCAGTTTCCATGTGTTTGATTTCCCTGGTTTTTCTGTTATTGATTTCTACTTTTATGGCTTTATGTCCAGAGAAGATACTCTGTAACATTTCAATGGTTTGGATCCTGTTAAGGCTTGCTTCATGACCTAATATGTAGTCTATTCTAGAGAATGTTCCATGTGCATTGGAAAAGAAAGTATACTTTGTTGTTGTTGGGTGGAGCGTTCTGTATATGTCCGCGAGGTCTAGTTGGTTGACTATGGCATTTAGCTCTTCTGTGTCTTTATTGAGCTTCTTCCTGGATGTTCTTTCCTTCTCTGAAGGTGGTGTGTTTAAGTCTCCTACCATTATTGTGGAGCTGTCCATCTTGCTTTTCAATGCTGTTAGAGTTTGCTTTATGTACCTTGAAGCACTGTCATTAGGTGCATGAATATTTAATATGGTTATATCTTCCTGGTATATTGTCGCCTTTAGTCGTTGTATGGTGTCCTTCCTTATCCTTTTGGTGGATTGAACTTTAAAGTCTGTTTTCTCAGAATTTAACATTGCTACTCCTGCTCTTCTTTGATTGTTGTTTGCTTGATATATTTTTTTTCCATCCTTTGAGTTTTAGTTCGTTTGTGTCTTTAAGTCTAAGGTATGTCTCTTGTAGGCAGCATATAGACGGATCATGGTTTTTTAAAATCCATTCTGCCACTGTCTATTTGTTGGTGCATTTAGTCTATTTTCTTTCTGCGTAATTATGGACAGGTATGATTTTAGTGTTGCCATTTTGATGTCTTTTTTTGTGTGTTCTTGACAGTTTCTTTTTTTCCATTTAATTTTCTGTGCTGAGTTGTTTTTCTTTATATATTTTCTTTTCCTCTTTTTCATTGTTGTTGATTTTGTTTTTGCTGAGTCTTTATGTTTTTCATTTTGATGTGTAGGATTGTTATTCTCCTTTGTTGTTTCCTTAATATTTACCCCTATTTTTCTAAGTTTAAACCAAACTTTTGTCCCTTTATATTGCCTTGACATCCTCTGCATGTGGTAGATCTTTGACTACATATTTTATTCCCTCTTTATTGATTTATTGTTGTCATCTTTTACATAATGACTTTGCTGTTTCCCTGAGCATTTTTTTATATTAATTATCTTAATTTATTTTTGCGATTTCTCTGTGTGGGTTGATATCTGGTTGCTCTGTCCTGTTTTATAGTCTTGGATTGTTATCTGATGTTACTGATTTTCTAACCAGAGGACTCCCTTTAGTATTTCTTATAGGTTTGGTTTGGGTTTTGCAAATTCCCTAAACTTCTGTTTATCTGGAAATGTCCTAATTTCACCTTTGTATTTGTGATATGGTTTTGCTGGTGATATGATTCTTGGCTGGCTATTTTTTTCCTTCAAGGCTTTATGCATGTCATCCCATTGCTTTCTTGCCTGCATGGTTTCTTCTGAGTAGTCCGACCTTATTCTTACTGACTCTCCTTTGTAGGTGACTTTTCTTTTATCTAGTCACTGTTAAAATTCTCTCTTTACCTTTGATTTTGGCAAGTTTGATTATAATTTGTCTTGGTGACTTTCTTTTGGGATCTACCATGTGTGGGATTAAATGAGCACCTTGGATAGGTATCTTCTCATCTATCACGATATCAGGGAAGTTTACTGGCAGCAAATCTTCAACAATTCTCTCTGTATTTTCTGTTTTCCCTCCCTGTTCTGGTATTCCAGTCACTTGTAGGTTGTTTCTCTGGATAGAGCCCCACATGATTCTTAGGGTTTCTTCATTTTTTTTAAATTCTTTTATTTGATTTTTCTTCGAATATATTGGTGCCAAGTTTATTTATCTTCTGTCTCACTAATTTCTAATTTCATTTCCTCAATTCTCCTTCTATGACTTACTATTGAGTTATCTAATTCTGAAATTTTATTGTTAATCTTCTGAATTTCTGATTGCTGACTCTCTATGGATTCTTGCAGCCTAATAGATTTGTCATTATGCTCTTGAATAACCTTCTTCATTTCTTTAGCTGCTTTACCGGTGTGTTTCTTGGCTTGTTCTGTGTTTTGTTTTTTTTTCAGTTGTGCTTTAAGTGAAAATTTACAGATCAAGTCAGCCTGTCATACAAAAACATATATACCTTGCTGTATTCTCCTAGCTGCTCTCCCCCTCATAAGACAGCATAATCCTCCTCTCCACCCTGTTTTCCATGTGCCCATTCAACCAGCTCCTGTCTCACTCTGGCTTCTCATTTCGCCTGCAGAGAGGAGCTGCCCACATAGACTCATGTGTCTACTTCAGCCAAGAAGCTCACTCCTCACCAGTATCATTTTCTGTTTTATAGTACTGTCCAATCTCTATCTGAAGATTTGGCTTCAGGAATGGTTTGAGTTTGGGCTAACAGAGGGTCTGGTGACCATGACACCCATGGTCCTTCCAGTCTCATTTAAACCATTAAGTCTGGTCTTTTTATGAGAATCTGAGACCTGCATCCCACTGCTCTCCTGCTCCATCAGGGATTCACTGTTGTGTTCCCTTTAAGGGCAGTCATTGCTGGTAGCCGAGCACCATCTAGGTCTTCTG
The DNA here is from genome assembly GCF_030014295.1 of Loxodonta africana. Lineage (NCBI taxonomy): Eukaryota > Metazoa > Chordata > Mammalia > Proboscidea > Elephantidae > Loxodonta > Loxodonta africana. The sequence continues at coordinate 7,121,334 of NC_087355.1, forward strand.
GTCTCAGTCTGATGTTGTCTCTGGTTTATGTAGCCCTTTCTGTCCCTTGGGTCATCTTTACCTTTTGTCTTTGGTGTTCTTCATCCTCCTTTTCTTCAGGTGACTAGAGACCAATTGTTCCATCTTAGATAGTTTCTTGCTAGCGATGAAGACCTCAGACACCACTCACCAAAGTGAGATGCAGAACATTTTCTCAATACCTTTTCTAATGCCAGTTGACCTAGAAGTCCCCTAAAACCATGGTCCCCAGACTCCTGTCCCTGCTACTCTGGCCTTTGACGCATTCCATTGTATTCAGGAAACTTTTTTTGCTTTTGGTTTAGTCCAGTTGTGCTGACCTCACCTGTGTTGTGTGTTGTCTTTCCCATCACCTAAAATAGTTTTTGTCTACTATCTAATTAGTGAATAGCCCTCTCACGCTTTCCCCACCCTCGTAACCATCAAAGAATATTTTCTTCTGTGTTTAAACTTTTTCATGAGTTCTTAAAATAGTGATCTCACTCAGTATTTGTCCTTTTGCATCCGACTGATTTCACTCGGCATAATGCCTTCCAGATTCCTCTATGTTATGAGATGTTTCATGGATTCTTCGTCGTTCTTAATTGTTGCATAGTATTCCATTATGTGAATATACCATAATTTATTTATCCGTTCATCCATTGATGGGGCACCTTGGTTGCTTGCTTTTGTCTTTTTGCTATTGTAACCAGTACTGCAATGAACATGGGTGTGCATATATCTGTTTGTGTGAGGACTCTTATTTCTCTATGATATAATTCAAGGAGTGCAATTGCTGGATCATAATGTAGTTCTATTTCTAGCTTTTTAAGAAAGAATCAAATCGATTTCCAGTTTACTTTCCCACCAACAGTGTATGAACATTCCAGTCTCTCCACAACCTCTCCAATGTTTATTATTTTTTGTGTGTTTTGGGTTAATGTCAGCCCTGTTGGGCTGAGATAGTATGTCATTGTAGTTCTGATTTGCATTTCTCTAATGGCTAATGATCATGAGCATTTTCTCATGTATCTGTTAGCCACCTGAATGTCTTCTTTGGTGTAGTGCCTGTTCATATTCTTTGTCCATTTTTTAATTGGGTTGTTTGTCTTTTTGTTGTTGAGTTTTTGGAATATCATGTAGATTTTAGAGATCAGACACTGATTCGAATTGTCATAGGCAAAAACTTTTTACGCTTTTGGTGAAGTCTTTGGATGAGCATAAGGGTTTGATTTTTAGGACCTCCCAGTTATCTGGTTTCTCTTCTGGTGTTTGTGCTTTGTTTGTAACGTTTTGTATAGTGTTTATGCCATGTATTAGGTCTCCTACTGTTGTCCCTATTTTTTCTTCCATGATTTTTAATGTTTTACATTTTATATTTAGGTGTGTGATCCATCTTGAGTTAGTTTTTGTGCATGGTGTGAGGTACGGGTCTTGTTTCATTTTTTTGCAAATGGATATCCAGTTATGCAGCACCATTTGTTAAAGAGACTCTCTTTTCCCCATTTAACTGTCTTTGGGCCTTGGTCAAATATTAACTGCTCATATGTGGACGGCTTTTTTGTCTGGATTCTCACTTGTGTTCTACTGGTCTGTGTATCTGTTGTACCACTACCAGGCAGTTTAGACTCTTGTGGTGGTATAATATATTCTATATTCATGTTTGCTGTTATTTTTCAGTAATACTCTACTTCTCCCAGGCCTGTTTCCCTTCCGTATGAAGTTGGTGATTTGTTTCTCCATCTCATTAAAAACTGTCATTGGTATTTGGATCGGGATTGCATTGTATCTATAGATCGCTTTGGGCAGAATAGACATTTTTACAATGTTGAGTCTTCCTACCCGTGAGCAAGGTATGTTGTTCTACTTACGTAGGTCTCTTTTTGTTTCTTGCATTAGTGTCCTATAGTTTTCTTTGTATAGGTTTTTACATCTCTGGTTAGATTTATTCCTCAGTATTTTATCTTCTTGGGGGTATTGTAAATGATATTGATTTGGGGATTTCCTCTTCAACGTTCTCTTTGTTGTGTAGAGGAATCCAACTGTTTTTTGTATGTTTATCTTGTATCCTGATACTGTGCTGAACTCTTTTATTAGTTTCATTAGTTTTCTTGAAGATTCTTTGTGGTTTTCTGTATATAAGATCATGTTATCTGTAAATAGAGATTCCTCTACTTCTTCTTTGCCAATTTGACATCCTTTATTTCTTTTTCTTGTCCTGGCATTATTGCTCTGACTAGGACATCTAGCAGAATGTTGAATTAGAGTGGTGATGAAGGGCATCCTTGTCAGGTTCCCATTCTCAAGAGGAATGCTTTCAGATTCTCTCCATTTAGGATGACGTTGACAGTTGGCTTTATGTAAATGCCATTTATTATGTTGAGGAATTTCCCTTCTATTCCTATTTTGCTGAGAGTTTTTGTCATGAATGTGTGTTTTACTTTGTCAAATGCTTTTTCTGCATGAATTGAAAAGATCATGTTCTTGTCTTTTGTTATATTTATATGCCAGATTATATTGATTGTTTTTCTAATGCTGAACCTGCATGCATGGTATGAATTTCACTTGGTCACGATGAATTATTTTTTTTGTATCTTGTTGAATTCTATTGTCTCAAATTTTGTTGAGGATTTTTGCATCTACATTCATGAGGGATATAGGTCTGTAATTTTCTTTTTTGTGGTGTCTTTACCTGGTTTTGGTATCGGGGAAATCCTGGCTTCATAGAATGAGTTCGGGGGTATTCCATCCTTTTCTATGCTCTGAAATACTTTTAGCATAGTGATGTTAACTCTTCTCTGAAAGTTTGGTAGAGTTCTCCAGTGAAGCCATCAGGGCCAGGGCTTTTTTTTTTTTAGTTTTAAAATTACCTTTTCAATTTCTTTTTTATGTGTTTATTTAGTTGTTCTACCTCTGTGTTAGTTTAGGTAGGTAGTATGTTTCTAGAAATTTGTCCATTTCTTCTAGGTTTTCAAATTTGTTAGAGTACAATTTTTCGTAGTATTCTGATTCTTTTAATTTTAGTTGGTGGTGTTGTGATATTGCCCATCTCATTTCTTATTCGGGTTATTTGCTTCCTCTGCTTTCTGTCTTTTGTCAGTCTTGCCAGTGGCTCATCAATTTTGTTAATCTTTTCAAAGAACCAGCTTTTGGTCTTGTTAACTCTTTCAATTGTTTTTAATTCTCTCTTTCATTTAATTCTGGTCTGATTTTTATTATTTGCTTTCTTCTGGTGCCTGAGGGTTTCTTTTGTTGCTCTTTTTTTATTTGTTCAAATTGTTGGGATAATTCTTTGATTTTGGCCCTTTCTTCTTTTTAGATGTGTGCATTTATTGCTATAAATTGACCTCTGAAGGCTGATTTAGCTCTGTCCCACAGATTCTGAAAGGAAGCGTTTTCCTGCTCATTTGATTCTATGAATTTCTTTATTCCATCCCTAATTTCTTTTATAACCCAATCGTTTTTGAGCCAAGTTTTGTTCAGCTTCCATGTGTTTGATTTTTTTCCCCTGGTTTTTCTGTTAATTGATTTCTACTTTTATGGCTTTATAGATAGAGATATGCTTGTAATATTTCGATGTTTTGGATTCTATTAAGGCTTGCTTTATAACCTAATATGTGGTCTATTCTACAGAGTGTTCCATGTGCGTTGGAATAGAAAGTATACCTGTCTGATGTTTGGTGTCTTGTTTTGTATATGTCTGTGAGGTCAAGTTGGTTAATTGTGGCATTTAGCTCTTCCAAGTCTTTATTGAGCTTTTCTCTGGATGTTCTGACCTTCACCAAAAGTGGTGTGTTGAAGTCTCCTGCTATTACTGTGGAGCTGTCTATCTTACTTTTCAATGTTTTTAGAGTTTGTTTTATGTATATTGAAGCCCTGTAGTTGGGTGTGCAAATATTTAATATGGTTATATTTTCCTGGTATATTTTCTGTTTTATCATTATAGTGTCCTTCCTTATCCTTTGTGGTGGGTGGATTTAACTTTAAAGTCTATTTTGTCAGAAATTAATATTGCCACTACTGCTCTTTTCTGGCTGTTGTTTGCTTGGTATAGTTTTTCCATCCTTTGAATTTTAGGTTATTTGTGTCATTAATTCTGTGGTGTGTATCTTGTAGACCGCATATAGACGGATTGTGTTTTTAATCCCTTCCGTCACTCTCTGTCTCTTTATTGGTGGATTTAGTACATTTACATTCAGCATAATTATGGGTTTAGTGCTGTCATTTTGATATCTTTTTTGTGTGTTTTTGACAGTTTCTTTTTTCCACCTATTTTGTGTAGAGTTTTTCTTTCTATCTTTTTTCATTCTTGTTAATTTTGTTCTTGCTGAGTCTTTATGTTTTTATTGCATTTTATTTTGATATGTAGGATTTTTACCCCCGTTTGTGGTTACCTTGTTATTTACCCCTATTTTTCTATTTTTAAAGAAAATATTACCTTGTTATTTACCCCTGTTTTTCTAGGTTTAAACAAAATGTCCTCTTCTCCATATGAATGATGAGTGACTACGTTTTTCAGTCGCACTTTATTGATTTAATGTTTTCTTCTTTTATATAATGACATCGCTGTGTACCTGTTTTGAGTTTTTTCTATCTTGATTTATTTTTGTGATTCCCCTGTGTGGGTTGATACCTGGGTCTTCTGTACTGTGTTCTGGTCGTGGGTTGTTATTTGATGTTAGTGATTCTCTAGCCAGAGGACTTCCTTTTTTATATCTTGTAGTTTTAGTTTGGTTTCTACAAATTCCTTAAACTTCTGTTTACCTGGAAATTTCCTAATTTTGCCTTCATATTTGAGAGTCTGTTTTCCTGGATATATGATTCTTGGCTGGCAATTTCTTTCTTTTAAAAGCTTTGTATATGTCATCCCATTGCTTCTTGCCTGCATGGTTTCTGCCTAGTAGTCCAAGCTTATTCTTATTGACTCTCCCTTGTAGGTGACTTTTCATTTATCCCTAGCTGCTGTTAAAATTCTTTATCTTTGGTTTTGGCAATTTTGATTATAATATGTGTTGGTGATTTTCTTTGGGATCTACTTTGTGTGGGGTTTGATGAGCATCTTGGATTGATATCTTCTCATTTTTCATGATATGAGGGAAATTTTCTGTCAACAAATCTTCAACAGTTCTCTCTTTATTTACTGTTCTCCCTCCCTGTTCTGATACTCCAGTCACTTGTACTTTATGTCTCTTGATAGATTACCCCATGATTCTTAGGGTTTCTTAATTTTTTTTTAATTGTTCTATGTGATTTTTATTTGAATATATCGGTGCCAACTGTTTTATCTTCACCCTTACTGATTCTGACTTCCATTTCCTCAATTCTCCTCCTCTGTCTTTCTACTGAATTCTAATTCTGAAATTATATTTTTAATTTTATGAATTTCTCTTCACTGTCCCTCTATGGATACTTTTCGGCTATTAAATTTTTCATTATTCTCATGAATAACCTTCTTTATTTTCTCCACAATTTCATCTGTGTGTTCTTTGGCTTGCTCTGTGTTTTGCCTTATCTCCCTCCTAATCCTTTGAAGAACTGTGAATATTAATATTTTGTATTCTGCCTCTGGTAATTCCAGTAAGATATCTTCATCTGGAAATTCCTTGATTCTTTGTTTATGGAGCTTTTTGAAGCAATCATTGTTGCTTAACACCACTACTATTAAAGGCATTTTAGAGCATGGAAAAGGGTGGAATACTCCATACTCATTTTATGAAGCCAGCATATCCTGATATCAAAACCAGGTAAAGACACCACAAAGAAAATTACAGACCTATATTTCTCATGAGCTTAGACACAAAAATCCTGAACAAAATTCTAGGTGATAAAATTCAACAAGGTATCAAAAAAATAAATCACCATGGCCAAGTGCAATGCATACCAGGTATGCAGGGATGGTTCAACATTAGAAAAACAATTAATGTTATCCATCATATAAATAAAACAAAAGACAACCACATGGTCTTATCAATTGATGCAGAAAAGGCTTTTGACAAATCCCAACACCCGTTCATAATAAAACCTCTCAGCAAAGCAGGAATAGAAGGGAAATTCCTCAACATAATAAAGGGCATTTATACAACACCTATAGCCAACATCATCCTAAATGGAGACAGTCTGAAAGCGTTCCCCTTGAGAACGGGAATCAGACAAGAATGCCCTTTATCGCAACTCTTATTCAACATTGTGCTGGAGGTCCTAGCCAGAGAAGTTAGGCTAGGTAAAGAAATAAAGCGCATCCAAATCGTCAAAGAAGAAGTAAAGGTATCCCTGTTTGCAGAAGACATGGTCTTATACACAGAAAATGCTAAAGAATCCTCATGAAAACTACTGAAACCAAGGAAAGAGTTCAGCAAAGGATCAGGATACAAGATAATCATACAAAAATCAGTTGCATTCCTCTACATTGACAAAGAGAAGATTGAAGAGGAAATCACCAAATCAATACTATTTACAATAGCCCCCAAGAAGATCAAATACTTAGGAATAAATCTTACTAGAGACATAAAAGACCTAAACAAAGAAAAGTACAAGAGACTACAGTAAGAAACCAAAAGAGACCTACGTAAGTGGAAAAGCATACCTTGCTAACGGATAGGAAGACTCAACATTGTAAAAATGCCTGTTCTACCCAAAGCAGTCTGTAGATACAATGCAATCTCAACCCAGATACCAATGACATTTTTTAATGAGATGGAAGAACAAATCACCAACTTCACATGGAATGGACAGAGGCCCTGGATATTAAAGCGTTACTGAAAAAGAAGAACAAGGTGGGAGGCCTCACTTACTGAAAAAAGAACAAAGTGGGAGGCTTCACACTACCTGATTTTATATTATACCGCCAGAGCAGTCAAAACAACAACAGATATAGACGAATAGAACAGAATGGAGAATGTAGACGTAATTCCATGCACATATGAGCAGCTGATATTTGACAAAAGCCGAAAGGCTGTTAAATGGGGAAAAGACAGTCTCTTTAACAAATGGTGCTGGCATAACTGGATATCCATCTGCAAAAAATGAAACAATACTCATACCTTACACTATACACAAAAACGAACTCAAAATGGATCAAAGACCTAAATATAAATCTAAAACAATAAAGATCATGGAAGAAAAAATAGGGACAACACTTGGAGCCCTAATGCATGGCATAAACAGTATACAAAACATTATTAACAATGCACAAACACGAGAAGAGAAACCAGATAACTGGGAGGTCCTAAAAATCAAATATTTATGCTCATCCAAAGACATCACCAAAAAAAGTAAAAAGATTATGTACAGACTGGAAAAAAGGTTTTGGCTATGACAATTCCAATCAGCCTCTGATCTCGAAAATCTACGTGATGCTACAAAACCTCAACAACAAAAAGACAAATAACCCAAATAAAAAATGGGCAACGGATATGAACAGGCATTTCATCAAGAAAGACATTAAGGTGGCTAACAGATACATGAGAAAATGCTCATGATCATTAGCTATTAGAGAAATGTAAATCAAAAGTACAGTGAGATTCCATCATACCCCAATAAGCTGACATTAATCCAAAACACAAAAAATAATAAATGTTGGAGAGGCTGTGGAGAGACTGAAACCCTTATATGCTGTCGTGGGAGTGTAAAATGGTACAACCACTTTGGAAATCTATTTAGCGCTTCCTTAAAAACCTAGAAATAGAAGTACCATATGATCCAGCAATCCCACTTCTTGGAATATATCCTAGAGACATAAGAGCCTTAACACCAACAGATATGTGCACACCCTTGTTCATTGCAACACTGTTTATAATAGCAAAGAGATGGAAGCAACCAAGGTGCCCACCAACAGATGTATAAATAAATAAATTGTGGTATATTCACATAATGGAATACTACACAACGTTGAAGAACAACAGTGAATCCGTGAAACATCTCATAACATGGAGGAATCTGGAAGGCATTATGCTGAGTGAAATTAGTTGCAAAAGTACAAATATTGTATGAGACTGCTATCATAAGAACTCAAGAGAAAGTTTAAGCACAGAAGAACAATTCTTTGATGATTATGAGGGTGGGGAGGGAGGGAGGGAGAGGGGTATTCAGTAATTAGATAGTAGGCAAGAACTATTTTCAGTGAAGGGAAAGACAACGCGCAATACGGGGGAGGTCAGCACAACTGTACTAAACCAAAAGCAAAGAAGTTTCCTGAATACAACTGAACACTTTGAAGGTCAGAGCAGCAGGGACGGGAGTCTGGGGACCATGGTTTCAGGGGACACCTAGGTCAATTGGCATAAGAAAATGTATGAAGAAAATGTTCTGCATCCCAGTTTGGTGTGTGGCACCTGGGGTCTTAAATGCTAGGAGGTGGCCACCTAAGATGCCTCAATTGACCTCAACTCACCTGGAGCAAAGGAGAATGAAGAATACCAAAGACATAGGGTAAAGATGACCCCAAGAGACAGAAAGGGCCACATAAACCAGAGACTACATCAGACTCAGACCAGAAGAACTAGATGGAGCCTGGCTACCACCGATGAGTGCCCTGAAAGGGAACACAATGGTGAATCCCTGATGGAACAGGAAAACAGTGGGATGCAGATCCCAAGTTCTCGTGAAAAGACCAGGCCTAATGGTCTGAATGAGACTGGAGGGACTTCAGAGGTCATGGTCCCCGGACCCTCTGTTAGCCGAGACTGGAACCATTCCTGAAGCCACCAAACAGGGTTTGGACTGTACCATAAGACAGAAAATGATACTGCTGAGGAGTGAGCTTCTTGGCTCAAGTAGACACACGAGACTATGTGGGCAGTTCTTGTCTAGAGGCGAGCTGAGAAGGCAGAGGGGGACAGAAGCTGGTTGAATGGACACGGGGAATACAGGGTGGAGAGGGAGGAGTATGCTGTCTTATTAGGGGGAGAGCAGCTAGGAGAAATATAGCACGGCGTGTATAAGTTTTTGTATGAGAGAATGACTTATTTGTAAACTTTCACTTAAAGCACAATAAATAAAAAAGGACAAAAAAAAATCTCTGTAGTTCAAATTCAAAGACGTGTATTTTCCAAGTACACCAAGTTCAGTTGTATGACAATCTCTGATTTCCTCCTATGTTAAAGACACTGATAACTGTAGGTTTTCATTTTGGCAATAAAGATTTTCTGAATTTTGTATTCAATCTCTATTTAGCAGGTGTCTTCTAAGGTGCTCAAGAAACTTGCTTAAGTCCTAGTAGAAGAATCACTATTCTGAGAATTACTACCATCACAAAGATTGCATGACTAGATAATCCTTCTAGGAATGGGGGCTTAGTGCTGTTACTTTGACAGACGGTGTGCCTTGTACATAATGCTTATGAGTAAATAATTTCAAAAATGGGCATATTGTAGAATTTCAATTCCTACTTTAATATTTAAATTAGTTTATAATTAAAAATAAAAGTTTGGAATAGTGACTTTCTTAGTCAAGTCAATAAAACTTCCTTTGCCCTTTAAAGAATTAATTATTTCTCTAAGTATATGTCCCAAATCTAGGAATTTGCCTACTCTGGCCCTAAGTGTTTTAAATCTAGCCAGACACTTCACGTTTTCTAAGACCTTTGTGAAAATCCATGCCTGTACGCTTTGACGAGTAACTGGATGGTGCAAATCGTTAATGCGCTTGCCTGCTAATCAAAAGGTTAGAGGTTTCAGTCCACTCAGAGGCACCTAGAAAGAAAGGCCTGGTGATCGACTTCTGAAAATCTAGCGTTAGAAACCCTGTGAGCACAGTTCTACTCTGATACATGCAGGGTCTCCGTTAGTAACAGTCGACTTTTTTTTTTTTAATACATTTTGTATCTCCAGGTTTTACTCATTTCTGTTGGTAGTAAATTACTTTTTATGACTCCTTAAATAGTCTTATGTTAAGATTTACTGCAATGAACCATTCATATATCTGTATTTAGATTTTTTGTTCTATATTTGTGTTTTGTAACTGTTTTTTACTTTCTGTATTCTGGCATCAGAAAAGAAAACAATGCCAAAGGCTTGATGTCAGAAATAACCAAAGAAATGGGATCTTTAAGAAATTCCAACTTGTTTACAGAAGCAAGAGTGAGTGTTGTCATATGACGTAGAATGGAAAAAGGTTGAAATCTGTAATGAAGTTGCCTCGTTGTATCAATTTATGAGCCCTGGTGGCACAGTGGTTAAGAGCTCAGGCTGCCTTCTGAAAGGTTGGCGGTTTGAACCCACCAGGCGGCCTGGGAGGAAAGAAGTGGCAGACTGCTTCTGTAAAGATTTGCAGCATCGGAAGCCCTGTGGGGCAGTTCTACTCTGTCCTTATGTGGTCACTGTGAGTTGGAATGGACTCCACGGCAACGGTTTAGGTTTTTTTTTTTTATCATGGTCATAAGTATAGAAATGAGGCTTCTCATATTAAAGAGTCTTTAGTATTGTCCTCAGAGTTAATGAAAAGCAGTATATTTTAACAACTGATTTTTCTACTTAATATTCAAGAAGATGAATAGTCCTGAGTACCTCTTGATTTTTTTTTTCTGGGCATAATTTCAATGCTGTAAATACAACATGAAATTTAAAACCTAGTTGCCTGCTTGTCTAGAAAATGCCAGGGGAGGTGGATTGATCTGATAAACTATATATGCTTAAGCTGGAGTCAGCTCTGGCAGAGGGGGAAGACCCAGACAGGTCATTGCTGAGGGGCCTCCGTTCATGTTAGACTGCTAAGTCTGAGGATGCCGTTCTAGTAGAAAATTTTTTTAGCTGGTCACAAACTGACCATTTCTTCCTATGGCATAAAGTTTAGTTTTCCTGAAAAAGAATAGTTTTTGTTTTTGTTTTTTTAATCTATGAAATGGAAAGTTACGAAAAGGTGATTAGTTGGTTTTAACCTGCTTTTAACTGTGCACTTCAATAGGCTTTAATTAATTCTGTCTTTTCCACAAAATAGTATCAGTAATACTAGATAATACTGAAAAATAATGAAAGCCAATACATCTGTGAACGAAGTTTCTATTCTTGTTTCCTTATTATCAGCAAAATTCCTTTGATTCACAAGCATCCACAATTTTCTCATAAGAAATAACTTTTTGTATGTATAAAATACAATTTAAAATGAAAATAGAACCAAAAATTGTGGGCTAGTTCTCATAGAACTTTAAATTCTGAAGAGCCTATTGATGTTGGTTTTAATATGGCATATTTTTAATTATGGAAATCCTGGTGGCATAGTGGTTAAGTGCTATGGCTGCTAACCAAAGGGTCGGCAGTTTGAATCTGCCAGGCGCTGCTTGGTAACTCTATGGGGCAGTTCTACTCTGTCCTATAAGGTCGCTATGAGTCGAAATCGACTCAAGGGCACTGAGTTTGTTTTTTTGTTTTTAATTATAGCTTATATCTTACATATTATGTGTATTTTTTAAAAAGCTGCCTCTTACCATCTGTCTTCCATTCTTACTACAAAAGTAGGGTAAATTAAACTCTAAAAATGTGGATGATAATATGATAATCATGCAGATAGACAATAAACATCAGTGTACGTGAGATCGTAGAATGTTGGAGAGTTAAGGGAAAAAAAGAATTCAAGCCTGAGTGAAAATGCAAACACCTGTTTCCATTTACCATGAGTCAGAATTGACTCTATGGCAATGGGTTTGGTCTTACCTTTTTTTTTATTCCCCCACATAAAGCTACTTAAAAATAGTCGTCTAGTGATATGAGAAGAAATATAAGCCTGTAACAGCCAGATTTTGTGGCTGAAGTCTTATTCACTTAACTAGCCTTTAACATTTGGATAAAATTAAATGGAAGAATTTGAATTACTAAATGCCAAAAGCTTTACATTTTACAAATGCTCCGGTCACACGACAAGTATTCTTCACTTAAATGTGCTGGGTGGCCTTGAAAAGGAAAAGATATTTTTCACTATATGGGTGATACAGTGTGAAGAGTTATCAAATAACATCTTCTGTGTAGTTTGGAAACCCTGGTGGCGTAGTGGTTAAGTGCCACAACTGCTAACCAAAGGGTCGGCAGTTAGAATCCGCCAGGCTCTGCTCGGAAGCTCTATGGGGCAGTTCTACTCTGTCCTGTAGGGTCACTATGAGTCGGAATCGCCTTGACGGCACTGGGTTTTTGTGTAGTGCTTCAGAATAACCATATTATTTCGTCTTATGCTCAGGGCATTTGAGCTCAGACATTTGTTCAAAAACAGCTACGTACATTGAACTGAAAATAGTGTAGCAGTTTATTGATTTGTTGCATTATTTTGGTTCCATATGAAACAAATCTCAGTGCAATTGTCGAATCTGCTTTTTCATTCTAAATGTTGTTTTAAGTACAAAATCCAACTGGTCTGATGATATTAACTGTATTAGTCCCAAATTCAAATTAAACAAAACAAAACAAAAAAACCCATTGCCATAAAGTCGATTCCAACTCACAGCAACCCTATAGGACAGCGTAGAGCTGCCCCAGAGGGTTTCTCAGGAGAGGCTGGTGGATTTGAACTGTCGACATTTTGCTTAGCAGCTGAGCTCTTAACCGCTATATCGCCAGGGCTCCACATTCAGATTATGTGGATCAGTTTATAGATTGGTTCTCCAGCGCTTAGCACTTAATGACGTCTTTCCTTTTTCGTGCCTCTTTCCGTTCAGTGAAAGTCTAAGAGTACTAGTAATCCAGCCTGTGGTTAGGAATTGAACACATGAATATGGGTGAGGAGCTCAGATCTAAAAAGGGTATGGGGCTAAAGGCGGACCTGTCACACCACGTTTGCATGGATCCTCATGGACACAGGAGAGAAACCTTTCTAAGAAGGTGTGAGAATAGGTCTTGTAAGCCCACTCAGAGCCCATGGTGTCCATGTGTTTGATAACATGTTCGGAGAGCCTTTTTTTTTTTTAGTGCACTTTGGAGATTTTTATATCTTGTCGCTATGAGTCAGAATCAACTCGATGGGTTATATCTTGTTAGCTGCCATCAAGTTGGTCCTGAGTGATGGTGACCCCACGCACATCAGTATTGAACTATTGTAATCTATAGGGTTTTCAGTGGCTGATTTTTTGGAAGTAAATCACCAGTCCTTTCTTCCTAGTCTTTGTTACTCTGGAAGCTCTGCTAAAACTTGTTCAGCATCGTGGCACCATGCAAGCCTCCAATGACAGACGGGTGGTGTCTAAAGGTGAGGTTCATTGCAGGAATCAAACCTGTTCTCCCACATGGAAGTTGGGAATTCTACAACTGAGCTACTACTTCCCCTTTTCGATCACACTAAAAGCAAAGTGCTTTGCTTTCAATGAAACTACCTTTTTTCAGGGCCATGAAATATTTCATAAAACATTTTGTAATTAATGAATTTTTTTTATTTAACACAAGTTATCACATCCCAGTTTTTGAATACTCTCCTGAGTATCAAAATGAGACAGAGCCACTCTGGCAATGTGACTACCTGGTAATATTCAAGTAGTTAAGGTCGAGTGAATGAACACATGTTTCTGTGATTGGCGCTGACCAAAGCAGTGTGGGGAGGGGTGCCCAAACAAGAAGAAAACAGTGGCACACTTTTCAGGCTCATGAAGCTGAGGAGACCTTAATGGAAATACCAGAGATTAGAGGAGATTGACTAAGAAATGCTCCAGAATTCTCAGGATCTTTTGATTCTTGGAGTGCCTGCTTTAGCCACTTTCAACTATTTATTAAGCTTTTTTGGTTTCCTATAAGCTTTTACTCTGTTTCATCATGAATCTGAAAGCTAAGAATGTGTCACACTTTTTAATACGTGATTTTCTTAAAATTGTCTTTCATTATGAGGGTATTAATGACATGAGCATTTAATAAAACAAAACTAAATATTATGTTTTCTGTTTTGGATTTTTTTAATTTAAATTTTATTGTCATAAAGCATATACAACAAAAAGTTTGCCATTTCAACCATTTTTATGTGTACAATTCAGTGACATTTACTACTTTCACCATGTTGTGCTACCATCACCATTCTCCATTTCCAAAAGCTTTACCTCACGCAAACAGAAACTCAGTGCCCCTTCAGCAATAACTTCCATCCCCACCTGCCCCATTCCCTGGTAACCACTAACAAACTTTTGTCTCTCTGCATTTGCCTGTTCTGGATATTTCATGCAAGTGGGATCATACAGTATTTGTCCTTTTGCGTCTGAGTTATTTCACTCAGCATAATGTTTTCAAGGTTTACCCATGTGGTACCATGTATCAGGATTTCATTTCTCTTTATAATTGATTCATATTCCGTTGTGTGGATATACCACATTTTGTTTATTCATTCATCCGTTGACCAACCCTCAGGTTGTTTCCACCTTTTGGCTATTTTGAAGACCTTGTTTTTATGCAAATAGTGCTTTCCTTCTAAGTTTGTTTGCCAACCAAGCCCTCCCCTGGTGAGGTATTTTCATAGGCATGCTGTGCTAATTTTTGATGTTGATATGATTTTGTTGAGAAGATAGCATTAATTAAAGCCTGTTGAAGTGCATCGTTAAAAGCAGCAAAAGCAACTAATCACTTTTTCATAACTGTGCATCTCATAGATTAAAAAAAATACTACTCTTTTTTAGGAAAACTTTTTTTTTTTAAACTTTATACCATAGGAAGAAATGGTCGCTTTGTGACCAGCTGAAAAAATGATCTACTAGAACGTCATCCTCAGACTTACCAGTCTAACATGAATGGAGGCCCCTCAGCAATGACCTGTCTGGGTCTTCCCTCTCTGCCAGAGCTGACTCCAACTTAAGCATATCTAGTTTATCAAATCGATCCATCTCCCTGGCATTTTCTAGAAAAGCATTAACAACAACAACAAAAAAAAAAATTAAGAGGTACCCAGGACTGCTAATTTTCTTGAATATTAAGTAGAAAAATCAGTTGTTAAAATATATTGCTTTTCATTAAATCTGAGGACCATATTAAAGACTCTTTCATATGAGAAGCCTCATTTTTATACTTACGGCTGTGATCAAAATAAATAAATCAATGGTTGCTCTCAAGTCCATTCCGACTTAATAGCGGTTACTGGGTATAGGACAGAATAGAACTGCCCTGTTGGGTTTCCAGTGCTGTAAATCTTTACAGAAGTAGACTGCCACGTCTTTCCCCCTAGACCAGCTAGTGGGTTCAAACTGCCAACCTTTTGGTTGGCAGCCTGAGCTTTTGGTTGGCAGCCTGAGCTTTTAACCACTGTGCCACCAGGGCTCATAAAGTGACATAATAAGGCAACTTCATTATAGTTTTCAGCTCTTTTTTCCATTCTACATCCAATGACAACATTCACTCTTGCACCTGTAACCAAGTTGGAATTTCTTAAAGATCCCATTTCTTCGGGTATTTCTGATGTCATGTGTCATGGATTAAATTATGTCCCCCCAAAAATGTGTGTTTCAATTTGGCTGGGCTGTGATTTCCAGTATTGTGTGGTTGACCTCCATTTTGTGATTGTAATTTTATGTTGAAGAGGATTAGAATGAGATTATAACACCCTTACCCAGGTCACATTCCTGATCCAATGTAAAGGGAGCTTCCCTGGCATGTGGCCGGCACCACCTTTTATCTCTCAAGAGATAAAAAGAAAAGGGAAGCAAGCAGAGAGTTGGGAACCTCATACTACCAAGACAGCAGCACTAGGAGCAGAGCGCATCCTTTGGACCTGGGGTCCCTGTGCCTGAGAAAGTCCTCGACCTGGGGAAAATTGATGACAAGGAATCTTCTTCCAGAGCTGAGAGAGAGAGAATGCCCTTCGCTGGAGTTGACGCCCTGAATTTGGACTTTTAGCCTACTTTACTGTGAGAAAATAAATTTCTCTTTGCTAAAGTTGTCCACTTGTGGTATTTATGCTATAGCAGCATGAGATAACTAAGACATCAAGCTTTCAGCATTGTTTTGTTCTCTGATGCTAGAATACAGAAAGTAAAAAACAGATACAAAACACAAACATAGGAAAAAAAACCTAAATAAGGATGTACAAATGGTTCATTGTAGTAAATCTTAACATAAGACTATTTAAGGAGTCATAGAAAGTAAGTAATTTGCCACCAACAGAAGAGTAAAACCTGGAGATACTTACAAATGTATTTAAAAAGAAAAAAGTTGCCATTGGGTCAACTCTTACTCACGAAGACCCTATCTGTATCAGAGTAGGACTGTGCTCCATAGGGTTTTTAATGGCTGAGTTTTCAGAAGGAGATCACCAGGTCTTTCTTCCCAGGTGCCTCTGAGTGGACTGAAACCTCTAACTTTTTGATTAGCAGCCAAGAGTGTTAACCATTTGTACCACCCAGTTACTCATCATAGTGTACAGACCTGGATTTTCACAAAGGTCTTAGAAAATGTGAAGCACCTGGCTAGATTTAAGACACGTTGGGCCAGAGTAGGCAAATTCCTAAATTTGGGACATATAGTTAGAGAAATCATTGCTTCTTTAAAGGACAAAGGAAGTTTTATCGACTTGACTAAGAAAAGTCACTGTTCAAAACTTTCATTTTCAATTATAAATTAATTTAAATATTGAAGTAGGCATTGAAATTCTACAATATGCCCATGTTTGAAATTACTCACTTGTAAGCATTATGTAGAATGTACACCCTTTGTCAGTGTAACAGCACTAAGCCCCCACTCCTAGAAGGATCCTGTAGTCACTGTGATGGTTAATCCCATCACTTCGTAGCAAGTTCTGAGGCCAAAAAATGAGAATTCAGATGAAAAAGCAAATTAAAGACACTTGTGAACATGCAAAGAAATAGAAAATTTACTGCACACAGACCTTTCTGAAAGAATTCCTTCAGGATGCTTTCTAGGACAAGGCAACAACTGAATTAAAGAAAGAAGGAAATGTGTGAGACATGGAAAAGTGACAACATAACTAATAACATGGTTAAGTGTAAAATATTGTCAATAAATCCTAACAATCTTGAACAAAAATCCCAGATAATAGCGACATTATGACTTGGGTAGAGCTATCAGAGCTCTTGATTAAATGCAGGTAGAAGGCAATGAGAACACTCAACTCCAACAACCATGTGATCTTTGTGATGGTAGTAATACTGAGCAACTCTTCTATATGAAAATCAACTTCTGCTAGGAAATAAGCAAGCTTCTTCCTCACCTTAGAAAAGATCTGCTAAATAGAGATTGAATACACAATTTAGAAAATTTTTATTGCCAAAATGAAAACTTATAGCATCTGTGTCTTTAGCACAGGAGGAAAGAGCGGAGAGATTGTTGTATAACTGAACTTTATGTACTTGGAAAATACATTTCTTTGAGTTTGATCTATTGAGATTTTTCTGGGCTGAATTATGGTGGTTTTATATTACATAAAATTATATACATATAATTATTGTGGAACTTGTTGAAACTAAGGCTACATTCCCAAATATATGTGATACATGATATGACAGGCTTTTAGGAGAAAAAATACTTTCTAGTATGGAATTTTCAGTATGTTAATGATCAAAGAAGCAAAGCAGGTTCCAATGCTTTGAAAAAATCCTTAGGGGATTCAAAAGGAAATAACTGATGGTTTTAAAATATGATGAACCTAGTTAATATTACTGAATTGTTCATGTGAAAAATATTACATTGCAAATATATATGTACATATATATCATTATTATATATGTACAAATATATTGTTATATATATATCGTTATTATATATGTACCATTCAGTAACATTAATTACAATATACATGTATCTTTGTACCACAATCAAATAACAAAAGTGCTTAGACAAGACAAATAGAAACGAAGATATGTGTGGAAAAGAACCATCAATCCCATTGCTGTCAAGCCAATTCCGACGTATAACCACAGCAGAGCAAAAATAGTACAGGCATTGAGATCATTTAGTCCTGGGATCACCACTTATCTGTTAGTTTGTCCTACTGTTGTGGCTTGCTTGTTGCTGTGATGCTGGAAGCTATTCCAGTATTTCAGATATCAGCAGAATCACCCATAGTGGACAGTTTTAGTGGAGCTTCCAGACTAAGACTAGGAAGAGGGACCTGGAGATCTACTTCTAAAAGAATTGGCCAGTGAAAACATTAGGAATAGCAGCAGAATACTGTCTTGTATAGTGCCGGAAGATGAGCCCCTCGGGTTGGAATGCACTCAAAATAAGACTGGGGAAAAGCTGCCTCCTCAAAGTAGAGTCGCTTAATGATGTGGATGGAGTTAAGCTTTTGGGACCTTCATTTGCTAATGCAGCATGACTCCAAACGAGAAGAAACAGCCACAAATATCTATTAATAATCGGAGTGTTGAATGTATGAAGGATGAATCTAGGAAAATTGGAAGTTGTCAAAAATAAAATGGAACACATAAGCGTCACTATCTTAGGCACTAGTTAGTTGAAATGGACTGGCATTGGCCATTTTGAATTGGACAGTCATGTGGTCTACTATGCCAGGAATGACAACTTGAAGAGGAGTGGAGTAATATTCATTGTCAAAAAGAACATTTCAAGATCTATGCTGAAGTACCATGCTGTCAGTGATAGGATAATATTCATATAAGAAAGACCTGTTAAAAAAAGTATTCAAATTTATGCACCAACCACTAATGGTAAAGTTGAAGAAATTGAAGATTTCTACTAACTTCTGTAGTCTGAAATTGATCAAACATGGAACCAAGATGCATTGATAATTACTGGTGATTGGAATTCTAAAGTTGGAAACAACTTTTTCATGGCAAATACCTTTTCTCAGCAACATAAATGGCAGATATACACATGGACTTCGCCAATGGAACAGGCAGTAATCAAACTGACTACATCTATGGAAAGGGATGATGGAGAAACTCAATATCGTCAGTCAAAAGAAGCCTAGGGGCTGACTGGGGAACAGATCATCAATTGCTCCTATGCAAGTTCAAGTTGAAGCTGAAGAAAATTAAAACAAGTCCCCAGAGACCCGAAGTATGACCTTGAATATATCCCACCTGAATTTAAAGACCCCCTTAAGAATAGACATGATGCACTCAACACTAATGACTGAAGACCAGAGAAGTTGTGGGATGACGTCAAGGACATCATACATGAAAAAAGCAAAGGGTCTTTAAAAAGACAAGAAATAAATAAAAGATCAAAATGGATGTCAGAAGATACTCTGAAACTTGCCCTTGAATGTAGAGTAGCTAAAGGAAAGGAAAGAAATGAAGTAAAAGGGCTGTACAGAAGGTTACAGAAGGGCAGTTCATGAAGACAAAGTAAAGTATTATAATGAAATGTGCAAAGACCTTGAATTAGAAAACCAAAAGGGAAGAACATGCTTGACATTTCTCTAGCTAAAAGAACTGAAGAAAAAATTAAATTCTCAAGTTGCAATATTGAAGGATTCTACAGGGAAAATACTGAACAATGCAGGAAGCATCAAAAGAAGATGGAGGGAGTACGCAGAGTCACTGTACCAAGAAGAACTGGTCAACATTCAGCCATCTCAGAAGATAACATATGATCAAGAACCGATGGTACTGAAGGAAGAAGACCTGGCTGCACTGAAGTCACTGGCAAAAAAGAAGGCTCCAGGAATTGGCAAAATACCAATTAAGGTGCTTCAACAAAGGGATGCAACACTGGAAACACACATCTCTGCCAAGAAATTTGGAAGATAGCAATCTGGCCAACCAACTGAAAGAGATCTGTATTTGTGTCCATTCCAAGGAAAAGTGATCCAAAAGAATGTGGAAATTATCAAACAATGGCATAAGTATTACATGCAAGTAAAAATTTCCTGAAGATAACTTCCAAAATGATTGCAGTAGTACACTGACAGGGAACTGCCAGAAATTCAGTCAGGATTCAGAAGAGGACAAGGAATGGGGGATATCATTGCTGATGTCAGATGGATCTTGGCTGAAAGCAGAGAATACCAGAAAGATTTTTACCTGTATTTTATTGACTGTGCAAAGGCATTTGACTGTGTGGATCATAACAAATTGTGGATAATATTACAAAGAATAAGAATGCCACAACACTTGGTTGTGCTCATGTGGCACTTGTACCTAGGCCAAGTGGCAGTTGCTCAAACACAACAGGGACATACTGCATGGTTTCAAATCAGGAAAGATGTGCATCAAGGTTGCATCATTTAACCATACTTATTCAATCTGTATGCTGAGCAAATAATCCAAGAAGCTGGACTATGTAAAGGGGAATGCTGCATCAGGATTGGAGGAAGACTCATTAACAACCTACCACATGTGGATGACACAGCCTTGCTTGATGAAAGTGAAGCACCTCCTGATGAAAATCAAAGACAACTCCAGGATCATACCTCAATGTAAAGAAAACAAAAATTCTCACAACTGATAAAAGATTGAAGTTGTCAAGGATTTCATTTTAGTTGGATCCACAATCAATGCCCATGGAGACAGTAGTCAAGAAATCAAAGGAAGCATTGCATTGGGCAAATGTTCTGCAAAAGACCTTTTTATGGTCTTAAAAAGCAAAGATGTCACTTTGAGGACTAAGGTGTGCCTGAGTCAAGCCACAGCATTTGCAGTACCCTACTTTACTCTGTCCTATAGGGCCGCTAAGAGTCGGAATCGACTCGACGGCAATGGGTTTTTGGGTTTATATGCATGCAAAAGCTGGACAATGAATAATTAAGAGCAAAGAAGAGTAGATGCCTTTTATTTAAGGTGTTGGTGAAGAAGATTGCACATACAAAAAAAAAGAACAAATTTGTCTTGGAAGAGGTACACCCAGAATGCTCCTTAGAAGTGAGGATGGTGAGACTTCATATTAAGTTCTTTGGACATGTTTTCAGGACAGAGCTGTCCCTGGAGAAGGACATCATGCTTGATAAATACAGATTCAGTGAAGAAGAGGAAAATCCTCAAGAGATGGATTGACGCAGTGGCTGCAGTGATGGGCTCACACATAGCAATGATTACGAGGATGGTGCAGGACTGGTCAGTGTTTTGTTTTGTTGTACATAGGGTAGCTTTGAATGAGAACTGACTTGATGGCATCTAACAACAACAACAGTCTTGGGAACTGAGTCGTGTTTAACTCCTAGGAGAAGTGTGAGTCTAACCAAACCAAACCAAACTCGTTGCCGCTGAGTGAATTCTGACTCATGACCACCCTACAGGACAGAGTAGATCTGCCCCATAGGGTTTCCAAGCAGCAGGTGGTGGATTCAAACTGCCTACCTTTTGGATAGCAGCTGAGGTCTTAACCACTGTGACCCAGGGGCTCCATGTGAGCCTAGACATGTGAAAAAAAACATTTCTTAACTAAAAGTATGACATGAGTCTATTCACACATATTTTCTTGGCAGATTAGTTAGAAGGAGCCAAAATATATATATACCTATATATGTATGTACGTTTCTTTATATGCAAACACACATAAACACACACACACACATATATATAAAATGCATCTGTTGTCTGATATATTGTGGACACAGAAAAAGAGTCCTTTTGTTATGTATTATTAAAATCACAGCAAAAAGAGTTAGTTACAGAAAGCTTCATAGTTTTAAGTCATAGTCAAAGCCTTAGAGTGGATATATCAGGAATGTGAATGGAAGAATGTTTACAAATTATAAACTCAGTTAATTTCATGATTTAAAAAAAAACTATGATGAGTTTTAAACATAGTGCTATCTGTATTTCAAAGCTCTGTTTCCTTCTATAATTTTTAAAGGAGTATAAAAATTTATCTAATAAAAAGAAATATTCATTTGAATACAGAAGCCCTGAAAACCAGTTGTAATTATAGACATTATTGATTTATTTAAGAAAACTCGCCCCTGAGCTGTTATTGGTCAATGAATAGGTAAAGAACTGAGAACTTGAGTTTTACATACCTTCCTGAGGTATTCTGCAGGGCTTAATAATAGTTCAACCTACAAAATAAGGAAACTCTCTTTTTGCTCATGGTGACATGAACACTCCAGGGGTTTTGCCTCCTGGAGGAGTGTATAAAAGTCTTGGCAGAGGAGAGAGAACTGCAAGTATATTTCCTAGTACTCCAGCAGTCAAAAGGAGCTGTTGATGTTAGGCCAACTGCTCTGCGGAGACTGGAAGATTCCTGCTCCAGGGTTCCAAGGCTAGGTTTGGCCCAAGTGACAGTTAAATGTAAAGACTCCACTGGGCAGGGCTGATGAATACCAGCCTATAATAACGGGGCTTTGTGGAAAGGTGGAAATTCTACCCTAGATTGTAAGATGGGAAGAATTGGTAAGTAGCATTTTGGTGACAACATTTAAAACAGCCATTTTGGTACCTGATTGTTCAAAATATTAAAATGATCAACTTTCATAGTGAGCTTTCAGCTATATATATTTTTTGGATAAGGAGGAATTGTTAAAAGATTTTTTTTTTTTTTCTGTTTGTTTTGTAGAGACATTTCTATCAGTTTTGGAGGAAATACAGCCAGAATGTTCCTTAGAAGCAAGGGTGAAAAGAAAGGAAAGACCAGTTGCTAGAAAAGGACATCATGTTTGGTAAAGTTGAGAGGTAGTAAAAATCAGGGGCACTATCCATGAGATAGATTGACATAGTGGCTATAACACTGGGTTCAAATGTACCAATGATAGTGCAAAACTGGGTAATGTTTCATAAGGTTGCCATGAGTCACAGCCAACTCAGTGAAAACTAACAACAATTTTGTTGTAATTAAAAACTAACAGAAAATCTGTAAGAACAGTGCAAAGATCTTCCATGTATCCTTTATCAGAGTCACCAGTTTTAACACTTTGCCCCATTTACTTTCTTTGTCTTTCTGTCTCTCTTTATATATGTATATTTATATGCTTTTTCTAAACAATTTGAAAATAAGTTACAGACACTATGCCCCATTATCCTTAAATATTTAAGAACAAGGACATCTCCTACATAACTACATTACAGTGATAAAACCCTGGAAATTTAACATTGATAAATTAGCCAAACCACAGTCCATATTCAAATTTTGTCAATTTTTCCAATAATGTCCTTCAGAATGATGTTTTCCTAGTTTGAGGATCTGATCTAGGAACACTCATTGCATTTAGTTGGCATATCCTAGAATCTGGAAACACTTCTCAGTCTGTCTTTGTCTGTAATAGCCTTAACCCTTTTGAATAATAAAAACAAAAACCAAACCCATTACCATCGAGCCTATTCCGACTCATAGCTACCCTGTAGGACAGAACAGAACTTCCCCGTAGGGTTTCCAAGGCTATAATCTTTATGGAAACAGAATTCCGCATCTTTCTCCTGTGAAGCAGCTGGTGAGTTCCAGCAGCTGACCTTTTTGTTAACAGCCCAGTGTTAATCACTGCGCCACCATGGCTTCTTAAGTGAACAATTATTTTTAATTTTGGTTAATCTGATGTTTCCACATGATTAGATTCATATTAATAAGTTTTGAGAGAAATACTATAAAAGTAAAGTTATA
Source organism: Loxodonta africana (assembly GCF_030014295.1). Taxonomy (NCBI): domain Eukaryota; kingdom Metazoa; phylum Chordata; class Mammalia; order Proboscidea; family Elephantidae; genus Loxodonta; species Loxodonta africana. The sequence continues at coordinate 7,144,727 of NC_087355.1, forward strand.
TCCTTCTCAGTGCACCTGGTCAGGATCACATGATTTAGTTAGTTTGTCACATTTGTGGGGATATTAATTTTGTTCATTTGGTTAAGGTGGTGTTCAATAGGTGTCTCCCCTGTATATTTACTTTTTCTACTTGTAAATAAATAATAAGCAACTTTGTGAGAAGGTGTCTCAAAAGTAAGTACATATCCTATCACTTATCAGATTAATCCATCGATCACTGTTACCTGACTTACATGTTTTTATGACACAAAACAGGGCTCTAACTCCATCATTCCTTCTACATTTATTAATTGGCATTCACTATAAGGACATATTTTCCATTTCTCTCATTATTGATTTATTAACTTATTTATATTAGTATTTACTTGTAGGTTCCTATTTTTATTACTGTCATTGTTTATTTTGATGTTCAATTGCCTCCTATTGGCCAGAGTCACTTAAAACTGATTCCTTGTCTTCTTCACAAGTTCCAACCTTATTTGAGCCCTTATTTACTTTCTGACATAGGACGTTCCAGGCTCATCTTGTACTTTCTCTGTCCCTGACCTGTAATTGGGCGTTTTCCAAGGATCCCTGTTGCCTTTGGTGATAATGGTATTTAGAAAAAAAAAAAATACACATGCTAGATGTGCTCACTGCTACTGACCTGTCATTGTGTCTAGGCTGTCTCAGCAGGAAGAGCTGGGCACACACTCAGGTTCACAGACACGGACACACATACCAGTACACATGCATACCCATTTGCACAAGTGCTCACAGGTAACACATGTACACACATACAGACACATACACATGCATATAAACTATTAAAAATAATAAAATGATGCACACAAGAGACTTTTACTGTGCTTTAAGTGAAAGTTTGCAGCTCAGGTTAGTTTCTTATATAAAAATTTATAAACACATTTTTATGTGACACTAGCTTCTCTCTCTATAATGTGACAGCACACTCTTCCTTTCCACCCCACATTTCCTATGTTCATTCAACCAGCTCCTGTCCCTTTCTGCCTTCTCATCTCACCTCCAGACAGGAGCTGCCCATTTAGTCTCACGTATCTACTTGAACTAAGAAGCACACTCTTCACAAGTATTATTTTATGTCCTATAGTCCAGTCTGATCTTTGTCTGAAGAGCTGGCTTCGGGAACAGTTTTAGTTCTGGGTTAGCAGAGTCCGGGGGCCATGTCTTCGGGGGTTCCTCCCATTTCAGTTGGACCGTTAAGCCTGGTCTTTTTACTAGATTTTGAGCTCTGCAGCCCGCATTTTTCAGTAATGCTTTACTTATCAGGGACTCTCTGATGTGTTCCCTGTCAGGGTGGCCGTTGGTGGTAGCTGGACGCCATTTAGTTCTTCTGGCCTCAGGCTAATGGCGTCTCTGGTTTATGTGGCCCTTTCTGGCTCTTGGGCTAATATTTTCCTTGTGTCTCTGGTGTTCTTCGTTCTCCTTTGTTCCAGGTGGGTTGGAACCAGTTGATGCATCTTAGATGGGTGCTCGCTAGCTTTTAAGACCCCAGACGCCACTCACCAAAGTGGGAAGCAGAACGTTTCCTTAATAAACTTTGTTATGCTGATTGACCTAGATGTCCCCTGAGACCATGGTCCCCAGACCGCTGCCCCTGCTATTCTGTCCCTTGAAGTGTTTGTTTGAATTCAGGAAACTTCTTAGCTTTTGGTTTAGTCCAGTTGTGCTGACACCTACTGTATTGTATGTTGTTCTTCCTTTACCTGAGATAATTCTTGTCTACCATCTAGTTGGTGAATACCCCTCTCTTTCCTTTTCCACCCTCATAGCCATCAAAGTATGTTTTCTTCTGTGTTTAAACTGTTTCTTAAGTTCTTATAATAGTTCTCTCATACAATATTTGTCCTTTGTGACTGACTAATTTCTCTCAGCATAATGCCTTGCAGATTCGTCCATGTTATGAGATGTTTCATGGATTCATCATTGTTCTTTATCGTTGTGTGGTATTCCATGTATACCATAATTTGTTGATTCATTCGTCAGTTGATGGGCACCTAGGTTGTTTCCATCATTTTGCTATTGTGAATGTTGCTACTGTGAACGTGGGTTAGTGTATATCTATTCATGTTATGGCTCTTATTTCTCTAGGATATGTTTCAAGGACTGGGATTGCTGGATCATATAGTAGTTCTATTTCTAACTTTTTAAGGAAGTGCCAAATGGATTTCCAAATGGTTGTACCATTTTGCATTCCCACCAGCAGTGTATATGTGTTCCAATCTCTCCACAACCTCTCCATCATTTATTATTTTGTGTTTTTTGGGTTAATTATAGCCTTATTGGAAAGACATGATATCTCACTGTAGTTTCAATTTGCATTTCTCTAATGGCTAATGATCGTGAGCATTTCATCATGTTATCTGTTAGCTTCTTGAATGTCTTCTTTGGTGAAGTGCCTGTTCATATCCTCTGCCCACCTTTCACTGGGTTATTGGCCCTTTTGTTGTTGAGGTTTTACAGTATCTTGTAGATTTTAGAGATTAAACCCTGATCAGATATGTCATAACCATTCCCCCCCCCCCCCCCAGTCTATAGGTTGTCTTTTTACTCTTTTGATGAGCATAAGTGTTTGATATTTGGGAGCTTCCAGTTATCTAGTTTCTTTTCTGGTGTTTGTGCATTATTAATAATGTTTTGTATTCTGTTTATGCCATGTATTAGGGCTCCTGGCATTGTCCCTGTTTTTCTTCCCTCATCTTTATTGTTTTAGATTTTATATTTGGGTGTGTGGTCCATTTTGAGTTAGTTTTTGTGCATGGTGTGAGGTATATGTTTTGTTTCAATTTTTTGCGGATGAATATCCAGTTATCCTAGCACTATTGCTTAAAGAGACTGTCTTTTCCTCATTTAACACACTTTGAGCCTTTGTCAAATATCAGCTTCTCATAGATGGATGAATTTACATCTGGATTCTCAATTCTGTTCCTATGGTCTATGTACCAGTACCAGGCTGTTTTGACTACATGGTGGTAAAATAGTCTGTAAAATCAGGTAATGTGAGACCTCCCACTTTGTTCTTCTTTTTCAGTAATGCTTTACTTATCCGGGGCCTCTTCCCTTTCTATATGAAGTTGGTGATTTTTTTGTCCATCTCCTTAAAAAAATACCATTGGAATTTGGATCTGAATTGCATTGTATCTGTAGATTGCTTTGGGTAAAACTGGCATTTTCACAATGTTGAGTCTTCCTCTCCATGAACAAGGTATGCTTTTCCCCTTATGTAGGTCTCTTTTAGTTTCTTGCAGTTTTCTTTGTACAGGTCTTTTAGGTCTGTGGTTAGATTTATTACTGTGTATTTTATCTTCTTGGGGGCTGTTGTAAATGGTATTTTTTTGGTGATTTCTTCTTCAATGTTCTCTTTATTGGTGTAGAGGAATCCAACTGATTTTTGTATGTCTTCCTTGTATCTGATACTTTGCTGAAATCTTCTATTAGTACCAATAATTTTCTTGTAGATTCTTTGGGGTTTTCTGTGTATAAGATCACTTCATCTGCAAATAGAGATACTTTTACTTCTTCCTTACCAGTTTGGATTCCCTTTACTTCTTTTTTCCAGACTAATTCTTCTTGCTAGGACCTCCAGCACAATGTTGAATAAGAGTGGTGATAGAGGCAGCAGGGCCAAGATGGCCGACTAGCCAGATGCTTCTTGTGGTCCCTTTTTAAAAAAGACCCCCCCAAAAATGAATCAATATTATATGACAATCTAGTAGCCTGAAATATCAAAGGAGAAGTTGAGGAATTGAACTGAGCAGCAGGGGAAGGGAGAGACAGTTCAGAAGCAGTCTGGAGTTGCCAGATCTGACATGGTGGGAACCGACACTCTGCAGGCTGGTTCAGCTGGTGCGAGCATGGTGAAGGAAGCAGTGGTGTTCAGGACATGTTTTCCACAATGGGAGAGACCGAGGGGAGGAGAGTCTGCTCAACCCTCCAGAACCAGTGTGAAGTGGCCCACAATCAGCAAAAGATAAGTATATGTGTCTAACGTACCACGCAGATAAAAAAAATACCCCTTTGGAAAAAACATCTCTCCCATTTACCTGCCCGTTTCCTTCTCTGCAGTGAGTCTGCGCTGGCTTCAGAGATTGTTTCATCCCCTGGGCTGAAAGTAGGACCTACAAAGCTCCCTGAACCATTCTTCTGGCCTTGGAGAGAGAACAAATTAACAAACAGGGAAGAATAATCTGCTGGCTCCCCTAAGGCACATTTCCTTTGCTTAGGCACAGGCATAAGGGGTCCACAGACTTTGAATGCTTTCACCCCTTTAGAGACTTTTGTGGGCCCATTTCAACAGCTGTGGAAGTTCGTGACATTTGACACCACTCTGCCTATTAAGCAGGATCCTCACCTACCCACATCAGGGGCCTGAGGTCTGGTGGCTCCATCCATGCCACCTAGCCACCCAAGACAGGGGTACAAGAATAAGTGGTGCCTCCCAGTCTTTATAGCCAACAGCATTGGGTCCCCATAGTCCAGCTGCGAAACCCACCCACCTGCGTGCTCTAAGGAAAAGGGTCATGCTTTCCTCACAGACACTCGGAGGTGGTTGTCAAACCCCTGCCTTACTCAGCAGTGCCCCCTACTGCAGCCAGATACCTGTGCCTGCAATGATCACCCTTGCTCCTCTAGGAGTGTAGGTGAGAGCCTGTACCACACGCTTGGTGACCAACTACCTGCACCTCTGAGCTGAATCCATACAAGAAAAGTGAATGGAGTCCTGCGCTTGCATACCTAGTAACAGCTGTAACCACTTGGTGACAGGAAATGAGAACTTGAAAGTGCCAGTAATCAAAATATCTCCCCTAAGTTGCCAGTTTGGGCATATCAAAACAAAACAAAACAAGAAGCTAGGACATAGTAGGCAAACATAAAATAAATAAATACAATAACTTATTGATGGCTTGGAGACAACAGTCAATATCAAATCACGTAAAGAGGCAGACCATGATGGCTTCAGCAAGCTCCCAAAATAAAGAATCAAGAAATTTTCTGGATGAAGATAACTTCCTGGAATTACCAGAGGTAGAATACAAAAGATTAATATATAGAACTCTTCAATACACCAGGAAAGAGATCAGGCAAAATGCAGAACAAGCCAAGTAGCACACAGACAAAGCAACAGAGGAATTTAAGAATATTAGAGAAGAGCATAATGACAAATTTAATATGCTGGAAGAATCCTTAGAGAGACAGTAAACATAAATCCAGAAGATTAACAATAAAATTACAGAATTGTACAACTCAATAGAAAGTCAGAGGAATAGAATTGAGGCAATGGAAGTCAGAATTAGTTGGAATGAAGGTAAAGCATGTGACACCAACATATATGAGGAGAAATCAGATAAAAAAATTAAAAAAAATAGAAAAACCCTAAGAATGATGTGGGACTCTATAAAGAGGAGTAATCAATGTGTGACTGAAGTTCCAGAACAGGGGGGATAACAGAAAATGTAGAGAGAATTGTAGAGAGAATTGTTGAAGATTGTTGGCAGAAAACTTCCCTGATACTGTGAAAGATGAGCAGATATCTATCCAAAATGCTCATCAAACCCCACACAAGGTAGATCCCAAAAGAAAGTCACCAAGACATATTATAATCAATGTTTCTAAAACCAAAGATGAAGAGAGAAATTTAAGAGCAGCTAGCGATGAACAAAAAGTCACCTACAAAGGAAAGTCAGTAAGACTAAAGTTGGACTACTCAGCAGAAACCATGCAGGCAAGAAGGCAATGGGATGACACATATAGATCCTTGAAGGAAGAAAGTTGCCAGCGGAGAATAACATATCCAGCAAAACTGTCTCTCAAATATAAAGGCAAAATTAGGCCATTTCCAGATAAATGGAAGTTTAGGGAATTTTCAAAAACCAAACCAAAATGGCAAAAAATACTAAAGGGAGTCCTCCAGTTAGAAATTAATAACATCAGATAACAACCCAAGGCTAGAACACAGGACAGAGCAACCAGATATCAACCCAGATAGGGACATCACAAAAATAAATCAAAGCTAAAATGCTCAAACCTCTTTTTTTCCCAGCAGGTAATTTTACTCAGAAATTACGTTTTCACCATGATGCACTATGTAATGTAATATATACATATGACTTTATGCCCATGCATTAAAATAAAAATCCATGTATTTTTCCAAAATAACTGTGTCTCTCAGCACGTTAAATTTCTTGTCACTGTGTTCAACTTTGTAGAAGTTCAAGTGCAGCAGAGATTCTCCGAAATAGAAAAAAGTTTTCTCTTACTTTCTTACAGGGTTCAGTGCTGGTTGCATCACCTCAAACATAGCCACATATATATTTATAGTTTATAAATAGTTGCACATAGTGGTTTATCAATACCAGAAGCTGTTGAGTTGATTTTGATTTGTGGTGATTCCATGTATATCAGAGTAGAACCGTGCTCCATAAAGTTTTCTTTTCTTTTTTTATGTTGCGAAAACAAACAAAACTTTTTGCCATTGAGTCAATTCCAACTCATAGCTACCCTACACTATAGAATAGAACTGCCCCTTGGGGTTTCCAAGGAGTGGATTTGAACGGTCGAATTTTGTTTATATTTTTTTCTTTTTTATTGTGCTTTAAGGGAAAGTTGACAATTCACATCAGCTTCTCATACAAAATCTTACACACACATTGTTATGTGATCCTAGTTGCTCTGCCTATAATGTGACAGCACATTCCTCCTCTTCGCCCTGTATTTCCCATGTCCATTCAACCAGCTCCTGTCCCCCTCTGCCTTCTCATCTCGCCTCCAGACAGGAGCTGCCCACTTAGTCTCATGTATCTACTTGAGATAAGAACACATTCCTCTCCCTTATCCTTTATGTTTTATCGTCCAGTTTAATCTTTTTTTTTTTTATTATTTTTTTTAATCTTTGAAGAGTTGACTTTGGGAATGGTTTTAATTCGGGGCTAACAAAGATTCTGGGGGCCATGTCCTCTTGGGCTAATATTTTCCTTATGTCTCTGGTGTTCTTCATTCTCCTTTGCTCCAGGTGGGTTGGGACCAATTGATGCATCTTAGATGGTCGCTTACTAGCTTTTAGGACCCTAGATGCCACTCACCAAAGTGGTATGCAGAAAGTTTTCTTAATAAGCTTTGTTATGCCAGTTGACCTAGATGTCTCCTGAAGCCATGGTCCGCACACCCCCACCCCTGCTACTCTGACCCTCAAAGTGTTGGGTTGTATTCTGGAAGCTTCTTAGCTTTTGGTTTAGTCCACTTGTTTGACTTCCCCTGTATTGTGTGTTGTCCTTCCCTTCCCCTAAAATAATTCTTGTCTACATGTGGATTCTCCGTTTTCTTCCATTGGTCTATGTATCTGTTGTTGTACCAGTACCAGGCTGTTTTGACTACTGTGGCATTATAATAAGCTCTAAAATCTGGTAGTGTGAGGCCTCCCACTTTGTTCTTCTTTTTCAGTAATGCTTTACTTATCTGGGCCTCTTCCCTTTTCATATGAAGTTGAGGATTTGTTTCTCTATCTCGTTAAAAAATGCCACTGGAATATGGATCAGGATGGCATTGTATCTGTAGATTGCTTTGGGTAGAAAAGACATTTACACAATATTGATACTTCCTATCTAGGAGCAAGGTATGTTTTTCCACTTATGTAGGTCTCTTTTAATTTCTTGCAGTAGTATCTTGTACTTTTCCTTGTATAAGTCTTTTAGGTCTCTGGTTAGATTTATTCCTAAGTATTTTATCTTCTTGGGGGCTATTGTTAATAGTATTCATTTGGTGATTTCCTCTTCGATGTTCTCTTTGTTGGTGCAGAGGAATCCAACTGATTTTTGAATATTTATCTTGTATCCTGATATTTTGCTGAACTCTTCTATTAGTTCCAGTAGTTTTCTTCTGGATTCTTTAGGGTTTTCTGTGTATAAGCTCATATCATCTGCAAATAGAGATACTTTTACTTCTTATCAATTTGGATGCCCTTTATTTATTTTTCTAGCTTAATTGCTCTGGCTAAGACTTCCAGCAGAATATTGAATAAGAGTGGTGATAAAGGGTATCCTTATCTGGTTCCCGTTTTCATGAGGAATGCATTCAGACTCTCCCCATTTAAGATGATGTTGGCTGTTGGCTTTGTATAAATGGCCTTTATTATTTTGAGGAATTTCCCTTCTATTTCTATTTTGCTGAGAGTTTTTGTCATGAATGGAAATTAGACTTTGTCAAATGCCTCTTCTGCATCAATTGATAAGATCTTGTGGTTCTTGTCTTTTGTTTTATGTGGTGGATTATGTTCATTGTCTAATGCTGAACAGCCCTTGCATAACTGGCATGAATCCCACTTGGTCATGGTGAATTTTTTTTGTTATATGGTTGAATTCTACTGGCTAGAAATTTGTTGAGGATTTTTGCATCTAAGTTCATGAGGGATATTGGTCTGTAATTTTCTTTTTTTTTTGGTGTCTTCACCTGGTTTGGCATCAGGGTTATGCTGGCTTCGTAGAATGAGTTTGGGAATATACCATCCTTTTCTATGCTCTGAAATACCTTTAGTAGTAGTGGTGTTAACTCTTCTCTGAAAGTTTGGTAGAATTCTCCAGTAAAGCTGTCTGGGCTGCGGCTTTTTTTTTTTTGTTGGGAGTTTTTAAATCACCTTTTGAATATCTTCTTTTGTCATAGGTTTATTTAGTTTTACTACTTCTGTGTTAGTTTAGGTAGGTAGTATGTTTCTAGAAATTTGTCCATATCCTCTTGGTTTCCAAATTTGTTACAGTACAATTTTTCATAGTATTCTGTTATGATTCTTTTGATGTCAGTTAGATCTGATTGATATTGCCCATCTCGTTTGTTATTTGGGTTATTTACTTCATCTCCTGTTTTTTTTTTGGTCGGTCTGGCCAGTGGTTTATTGCTTTTGTTAATCTTTTCAAAGAACCAGCCTTTGGTCTTGTTAACTCTTTCAATTGTTTTTCCATTCTCTATTTCATTTAATTCTGCTCTAACTTTTATTATTTGCTTTCTTCTGGTGCCCGAGGTCTGCTTTTGCTGTTCTCTTTCTATTTGTTCAAGTTGTAGGGTTAATGCTTTGCTTTTGGCCCTTCTTTTTGGATGTGTGCATTTATTGCTATAAATTGATCTCTAAACACTGCTTTTGCTTTGCCCCAAAGGTTCTGGCAGGATGTGTTTTCATTCTCATTTGATTCTGTAAATTTCTTTATTCGGTCCTTAATTTCTTCTATAACCCAATAGTTTTTGAGCAAGGTGTTGTTCAGTTTCCAGGCATTTGATTTTTTTTCCTTGCTTTTTCTGCTACTGATTTTGATTTATGACCTTATGGTCAGAAAAGACACTGTGTAATATTTTGATGTTTTGGATTCTGTTAAGGCTTACTTTATGGCCTAATATGTGGTCTACTTTAGAGAATGTTCCATGTGCGTTGGAAAAGAAAGTATAGTTGGCTATTGTTGGGTGGAGTGTTCTGTATAAGTCTATGATATCAAGTTGGTTGATTGTAGTATTTAGATCTTCTGTGTCTTTATTGAGCATCTTTCTGGAAATTCTTCTGTCCATCAACAGAAGTGGTGTGTTGAAGTTCCCTATTATTATTGTGGAGCTATTTCTCCTTTCAGTGTTGTTAGAGTTTCTTTTATGTATTTTGGAGCCCTGTCATTGGGTACATAAATATTATGCTTATGTCCTCCTGGTGTATTGACACTTTAATCATTATGTAGTGTCTTCCCTTATCCTTTGTGATGGATTTTACCTTAAAGTCTATTTTATCAAAGATTAGTATTGCCACTCCTGCTCTTTTTTGATTGTTGTTTGCTTGATATATATATTTTTTCCATTCTTTGAGTTTTAGTTTGTTTATGTCTTTGAGTCTATGGTGTGTTTTTTTTAATCCATTTTACTACTCTCTGTCTCTTTATTGGTGCAATTAATCCATTTACATTCAGCCTAATTATCTATAGGTATGAGTTTAGTGCTATCATTTTGATGCCTTTTTGTGTGTGCGTGTGCGTGTTGTTGACAGTTTCCTTGTTCCATTTAATTTTCTCTGCTGAGTCGTTTTTCTTTATGCATTTTCTTTCCATCCTCTTCATTTTTGTTGCCTTTGTATTTACGAGGTTCTTTTTTTCAGGTTTTTTATTTTTATTTTGATGTGTAGGATTGTTAGTTTCCTTTGTGTTTACCTTAGAATTTACCTCTATTTTTCTAAGTTTAAACCAATCTTTTATTTCTTTATATAGTCTTGACTTCCTCTCCATATGAAAGATCTATGAATACTTTATTTATTCCCTCTTTTTAGTTTAAATGTTGTCATCTTTTACATACTGACATCTCTGTTTCCCTATTTTCAGTGTTATAACATTGATCTATTTGTGACGTCCCTGTCTGGGTTCATATCTGGTTGTTCTGCCCTGTGTTCTAGTCTTGGGTTGTTATCTGATGCCATTGGTTTTCTAACTGGAGGACTCCCTTTAGTATTTCTTGTCATTTTGGTTAGGTTTTTCCAAACTCCCTAAAATTCTGATTATCTGGAAATGTCCTAATTTCACCATCATATTTGAAAGACAGTTTTGCTGGATATATAATTCTTGGCTGGCATTCTTTTTTTCCTTCAAGGCTTTATATATGTCATCCCATTGCCTTCTTGCCTGCATGGTTTCTGCAGAGTAGATGAAGCTTGTCTTATTGACCCTCCTTTGTAGATGACTTTTTGTTTATCCCTAGCTGCTCTTAAAATTCTGTCTTTATATTTGGTTTTGGCAAGTAAGATTATAATACATCCCGGTGATTTTCTTTTTGGATCTGCCTTGTGTGGGGTTCAAGGAGCATTTTGGATAGATATCTTCTCATCTTTCATGATATCAGGGAAGTTTTCTGCCAACAAATCTTCAACAATTCTCTCTGTACTTTCTGTTATCCCCTCCATCTGGTACTCCAACCACTCTTAATAGAGTCCACATAATTCTTAAAGCTTCTTCAATTTTTTAAAAATTCTTTTCTCTGATTTTTCCTCAGATAAGTTGGTGTCAAGTGCTTTATCTTCAGTCTCACTAATTCTGACTTACATTGCCTCAGTTCTGCTCCTCTGACTTTCTATTGCGTTGTATAATTATGAAATTTTATTGTCACTCTTTTGGATTTGCTGTCTTTCTACGGATTCTTGCAGTCTGTTAAATTTGTCATTATGCTGTTGTATAACCTTCTTAATTCCTCTATTGCTTTATATGTGTGTTCCTTGGCTTGTTCTGAGTTTTGCCTAATTTCCTACTGGATCTCTTGAAGAGCTCTGTATAATAACCTTTTAAATTCTACCTCTGGTAATTCCAGAAAGTTATCTTCATCAGAAAGATTTCTTGATTTTTTGTTTCAGGAGCTTGCTGAAGCCATCGTGGTCTGCCTCTTTATGTGATTTGATGTTAACATTTGGCTCTGAGCCATCAATAAGTTATTATATTTACTTATTTATTGTTTGCTTACTGTGTCCTAGCTCCTTGTTTTATTTTGTTTTGATATGCCCAAATAGTCTGCTTCGGTGAGCTATCTTGATTATTGGCACCTTTGAAACTCTCATGTCCTATAACCAGGTGGTTAGGGCTGTTACTAGGTGTGTGAGCCCGGGAGTCCATTTACTTTTCTTGTATGGATTCAGCTCATGTGTCTAGGTAATCAGATACCAAGTGTGGGTTGCAGGCTCTCAGCTACAGTCCTAGACAGGCAGAGGTGATTGGTGTAGGCACAGGTAACTGGCTGCACTAGGGGGTCATGCGCTGAGCAAGGCAGGAGGCTGATGGCTGCCCCTGAGTGTCTGTGAGGGAAGCATGTCCCTGTTCCCTAGAGCGTGTAGGTGGGTGGGTTTTTCAGCTGTACTATGGTTTTTGAGTTTATGGGCACCCAGTGCTGTTGTCTGTAAGGACTGGGAGGCATCACTTATTACTGGACCCCTGTATTGGGTGGCTAGGTGGCATGTGTGGAGCCACCAATCCTCGGGTCCCCGATGTGGGTAGGTAATGACCCTGCTTAATTGGCAGAGTGGTGTCAAATATCACGAATCTGCCACTCCACTTTAGAGCTGATACAGTTAAAAATAGGCTTCAGGTATATACCCTGTTGTAGTGTGCTAATGAGGGCCTACGCTGTTGAAATGGGCCCACACAGGTCTATGCAGGGGTGAAAGACATTCCAAGTCCATGGACCCCTTATGTCTGTGACTAGGCAACGGGGCTGTGCCTGCTCTGAGTTCCTGGTTTAGGGGAGCTGTCAGATTATTTTTTCCTGTTTGTTCATTTGTTCCTGCTCCAATGCAGGGAAGATGGCTTAGGGCATGTGTGGGTCCTACTTGTGCCCCAGGGGACTCGGCAATAGCTGAAGCTGGTCCAGGACTCAAAGCAGAGAAGGAGGAGGGAGGTAAATGCCAGAGATGTTCTTCCCAAAGGGGGTGATTTTTGATCCGTGTGGTATTTTAGGTGGATGTCCTTATCTTTTCCAATATAGCACTTCTTTTCACTGGTTCTGGAGGCTTGAGTAGACTCTCCACCAGTTGATGTCTCCTGATATGGAAAACATGTCCCAAGTGCCAAGGTTTGCCTCACCACACATGCCATTCAATCCAACCTGCAGGGTGCTGGTTCCCGCTGGGTCAGATCTGGCAAAGTCTCACTGCTTCTGAACCATCTCTCCCTCCCCCACCACTAAAAGTCCAATTCCGCAACTTTGCCTTTGATGATCAGGGTTCCTAGACTGTCATATATAATTGATTTACTTGTTTGTTCGGGTCTTTGTTGTAAGAGGGGCTGCAGGAAACATCTGACTACACTACCATCTTGGTTCACCCCCCACAAGATATATTTTCATCTCATTCCTGAATCTGGCACTATCACAGAGCCTTATCTCTGAGCAAATGAAATAGGGATGAGGCAGTAGGCAGAACAAACCCATTGGCTTTGAGTCGCTTCTGACGTATAATGACCCTATAGGTCAGAGTAGAACTGCTCCATAAGACTTTCAAGGAGCAGCTATTGAATTTGAACTACTGGGCCAGAGTATGTATGGAGCACCGGTGGTTCAGTGGTTAAGAGCTTAGCTGCTAACCGAAAGGTCAGCAGTTCGAATACACTAGCTACTTCTTGGAAACCCTACAGGGGCAATTATACTCTGTCCTGTAGTGTTCCTATTTGTTGAAATCAACTCAACAGCAATTGGTTTGGTTTTTGGTTTATATACCTACATAAGTAAAATTTGTCTTTCTTGAATCACTAAACTTAGTTCTCATGTAAGAAAGAAGATGTAGCACTTCTCCATAAAGGTTTGTATTAAGTCATAAGGATAAGCCTGTAGTAATTTCTTGGATACCTTCGTGAATTCTTGACCGGTTACATTCACATTTTGAAGAAGGAAAAAATGTTGGAGAGAACTTCATATACTTTCACCCTTCATTTCATGCAAGATTCATACACCATCATGTCAATGATGGTGTAGTATGTGGTTATGTGAAACTGATCTTTGGCACTCAGTACTTCTGGAGCACTTCTGTCGTTTACTTGTTTCTTTTAATGCTTCCACAACAATGAACTGGTTGATAATCAGTATTTGCAGAATTTTCAAAATTTTCTCTTATGTAAATACCTTGTTAATGACTGGTAGAGATCTGTGCATGTCTTTAAATTTACTTCTGAATCTTGGAGAACTTGCCTAGTCTGATTAAAATGGTGCAATATATTATCACACTTAAACATAAATACATGTTCTAGTGTTTGCATTTTTTTGGTGATGTTTTTAGCTTCTCTTTCAGTATCACCTTTTTGTGTCTGGTCTTCAGCAATATTCTCTATGGGATCTAGAATCTGAGTGTGTGATTCCAGGATTGCACCTGTTGCTAAGCATGTGCTTCCCAATGTGTATTAGAAAGACATTTTAATGCTCGATCATTGTCTAAATATGTTTTAAAAACAGCTCATCAGTGAGCAGAGGTGGCAAAAAATTTGTAAAGTAACAGAGTAGTAGAAAAAAATCAACTTCTTTTGGACAAAAATCTATTGTGATACATCCAGAAAATTAAGTGAATGTGCAGCACCTTGGTATAAAAATGGCATATTCGTTACCTTCCAGAATTTTCGGTTGAATGCCTTTATGATGCAGTGTCATATTGGCAGCATTGTCATAGGATTGGTCTCTGCACTTAGAAAAATAAATTTTGCAAACTTCACGTAGATACTGAGACACTTGCTTTGCAATTTCTTCCCCAATATGATTTTTTAAGCTAGTAAATGTGATAAATCACCACATAGGTTTTCTAACTGTTGGAGGTATAGATCTTTAAACAATACGTACCTGACCTGTATGAGAAGGATCAGAAGTGGAATCCACAGGCAAAACGAAATATCAAGCTATGCTCATTTCCCTGACAGTAGTTGATTGAACTTTATCATTTATCAAGATTATAAATTTTTCACACATTGTTTTATAATTACACAATGGATTGAGCTTTCTTGTGTTACCATATTTTGAGATGTGACTTGATAAAAATAGATCAAATGAGCAACAAATAGAAGTAAACTTTAAAAATTTCCATTTTGTGGGGACCCAAAGACTTCATTTCTTCTTCAAAAACATAGTCTACATTCAGTGATTCTTATGACAGAACAACATGTTACAAAATGGCTTTCCAGTGGTGATATTCATTACATTGTGATTCCAGTTCATGAATTGACCCAAAACAATGTCTTTGGTTTAAATATGACAACTTATGTGAATTGAACTATTTTCATGTTTATCGATCCTATTTGATTTGTACCAATTGCTAAATTCATCTTTAACAATTCGAGAATTAAATGAGGGCAATGGGTTTGCCTTTTTTTTGTTGTTGTTGTTGGTTTGCAAACAAAACAATATAGAGAGCTGACTGATGGAGCTTACAGTAGCCACTCCCTCTTATAATTTTCACCATTATCTTTGCAGCGTAGAAAAATATTCTGGCTACAGAACCTTGTTTATTTACCATGCAGAAATTTTCAACAAAAATTTACAAATGGACAATTGTGATATTGGCAGTCACTTGGGCATCTTTTGATCCAATAATTTACTTCACTGAAAAAAAAGTTATTCCACAAGGCAGTATCTGCACTTCTGTTATTTGTGGGGTCTGCAGATGTGATAATTTCATATCCTTAGTATCACTTTCTAGATCTTTACTAATTTTTTTTTTTTTTTTAACTAGAGCAAGGAATGGATGTAGAATTTGGAACAAATTCTGTTATATTTGTATTGCTATTATTAATTTCAGCACTATCAGTACTGGTATGATGATTTTCGCCCGTTAAGCACATACCTTTAATGGAAGAAGTCTCTTCTGATTTATTACATTCTAAAAAGGAATTTTGGAATTGTCTTCGTTGTTGTTGTTGTTTGGTGCCGTCAAGTCGGTTCCAACTCATAGTGACCGTATGCACAACAGAATGAAACACTGCCCGGTCCTGCGCCATCCTCAAAATCGTTGTTATGCTTGAGCCCATTGTTGCAGCCACTGTGTCAATACACCTCGTTGAGGGTCTTCCTCTTTTCCACCGACCCTGTACTTTGCCAAGCATGATGTCCTTCTCCAGGGACTGATCCCTCATGACAACATGTCCAAAGTATGTAAGACACAGTCTCACCAACCTTGCTTCTAAGGAGCATTCTGGTTGTACTTCTTCCGAGACAGGTTTGTTTGTTCTTCTGGCAGTCCGTGGTATATTCAATACTCTTCACCAGCACCACAGTTCAAAGGCATCAGTTCTTCTTCGGTCTTCCTTATTCATTGTCCAGCTTTCACATGCATATGATGCGATTGGAAATACCATGGCTTGGGTCAGGTGCACCTTAGTCTTCAAGGTGACATCTTTGCTCTTCAACACTTTAAAGAGGTCCTTTGCAGCAGATTTACCCAATGCAATGCATCTTTTGATTTCTTGACAGCTGCTTCCATGGCTGTTGATTCTGGATCCAAGTGAAGTGAAATCCTTGACAACTTCAATCTTTTCTCCATTTATCACAATGTTACTCGTTGGTCCACTTGTGAGGATTTTTGTTTTCTTTATAAGTTGAGGTGCAATCCATACTGAAGGCTGTGGTCTTTGATCTTCGTAAGTAAATGCTTCAAATCCTCTTCACTTTCAGCAGGCAAGGTTGTGTCATCTGCATAACGCAGGTTGTTAATGAGTCTTCCTCCAATCCTGATGCCCCGTTCTTCTGCGTATAGTCCAGCTTCTTGAATTATTTGCTCAGCATACAGATTGAATAGATATGGTGAAAGAATACAACTCTGGCGCACACCTTTCCTGACTTTAAACCAGTCAGTATCCCCTTGTTCTGTCTGAACAACTGCCTCTTGATCTATGTAAAGGTTCCTCATGAGCACAATTAAGTGTTCTGGAATTCCCACTCTTTGCAGTGTTATCCATAGTTTATTATGATCCACACAGTTGAATGCATTTGCATAATCAGTGAAACACAGGTAAACCTCCTTCTGGTATTCTCTGCTTTCAGCCAGGATCCATCTGACATCAGCAATGATATCGCTGGTTCCATGTCCTCTTCTGAAACCGTCCTGAATTTCTGGCAGTTCCCTGTTGATATACTGCTGCAGTCATTTTTGATCTTCAGCAAAATTTTGCTTGTATGTGATATTAATGATATTGTTCTATAATTTCCACATTCGGTTAGATCTCTTCCAGTCAGTTGGTCAGGAAGCTGTCTTCCATATTTCTTGGCATAGATGAGTGAGCACCTCCAGCGCTGCATCTGTTTGTTGAAACATCTCAATTGATATTCCATCAATTCCTGGAGCCTTGTTTTTCGCCAATGCCTTCAGAGCAGCTTGGACTTCTTCCTTCAGTACCATCGGTTCCTGATCATATGCTTCCTCTTGAAATGGCTGAACATCGACTAATTCTTTTTGGTATAATGACTCGGTGTATTCCTTCAATCTTCTTTTGCTGCTTCCTGTGTCATTTAATATTGTCCCCATAGAATCCTTCACTGTTGCAACTCGAGGCTTAAATTTTTTCTTCACTTCTCTCAGCTTGAGAAACACCGAGCGTGTTTTTCCCTTTTGGTTTTCCATTTCCAGCTCTTTCCACAGGTCATTATAATACTTTACTTTGTCTTCTCGAGATGCCCTTTGAAATCTTCTGTTCAGTTTTTTTACTTCATCAATTTTTCCTTTTGCTTTAGCTGCTCGACATTCGAGAGCAAGTTTCAGAGTCTCCTCTGACATCCATCTTGGTCTTTTCTTTCTTTCCTGTCTTTTCAATGACCTCTTGCTTTCTTCATGTATGATGTCCTTGATGTTATTCCACAACTTGTCTGGTCACCAGTGTTCAATGCGTCAAATCTATTCTTCAGATGGTCTCTAAATTCAGGTGGGATGTACTCAAGGTCATATTTTGGCTCTCGTGGACTTGCTCTGATTTTCTTCAGTTTCACCTTGAACTTGCATATGAGCAATTAATGGTCTGTTCCACAGTCAGCCCCTGGCCTTGTTCTGACTGATGATACTGAGCTTTTCCATCGTCTCTTTCCACCGATGTAGTTAATTTGATTTCTGTGTGTTCCATCTGGCGAGGTCCATGTGTATAAAAAAAAAAAAAAATTTTTTTTTTTTTAGAGTCGCCGTTTATGTTGGTGAAAGAAGGTATTCGCAATGAAGAAGTCGTCGGTCTTGCAAAATTCTATCATTCGATCTCCAGCATTGTTTCTGTCACCAAGGCCTTATTTTCCAACTACCGATCCTTCTTCTTTGTTTCCCACTTTCGCATTAAAATCACCGGTAATTATCAATGCATCTTGATCGCATGTTCGATCAATTTCAGACTGCAGCAGCTGATAAAAATCTTCTGTTTCTTCATTTTTGGCCCTAGTGGTTGGTGCGTATATTTGAATAATAGTCGTATTAACTGGTCTTCCTTGTAGTCATATGGATATTATCCTATCACTGACAGCATTGTACTTTAGGATAGATCTTGAAATGTTTTTTTTGACGAAAAATGCAACACCATTCTTCTTCAGGTTGTCATTCCCAGCATAGTAGACTACATGATTGTCCAATTCAAAATGGCCAATACCAGTCCATTTCAGTTCACTAATGCCTAGAATATCGATGTTTATGCATTCCATATCATTTTTGATGAGTTTTAATTTTCCTAGATTCATACTTCATACATTCCAGGTTCCGACTATTAATGGACGTTTGCAGCTGTTTCTTCTCATTTTGAGTTGTGCCATATCAGGAAATTAAGGTCCTGAAAGCTTTACTCCATCCACGTCATTAAGGTCTACTCTACTTTGAGGAGGCAGCTCTTCCCCAGTCATCTTCTGAGTGCTTTCCAACCTGGGGGGCTCATCTTCCATCACTATATCAGAGAGTGTTCCACTGCTATTCATAAGGTTTTTACTGGCTAATACTTTTCAGAATTAGACTGCTGGGTCCTTCTTCCTAATCTGTCTTAGTGTGGAAGCTGGTATCTGAATACCGGTGGCATAGTTTCCAGCATTACAGCAACACGCAAACCCCCACAGTACGACAAACTGACAGACACGTGGAGTCTTTAGGGATTCACAAATCCTTCTCTTTTTATTTTCTGCAAGCTTCCATTTTTGTACTTCACTTAGTTGTTGCCATTTCATTTTGCCTGGACATAAAATTACGTCACTTTTTAAATTTGATTCTACCATAAGGGTAAATTTGAAT
Source organism: Loxodonta africana (assembly GCF_030014295.1). Lineage (NCBI taxonomy): Eukaryota > Metazoa > Chordata > Mammalia > Proboscidea > Elephantidae > Loxodonta > Loxodonta africana. The sequence continues at coordinate 7,163,451 of NC_087355.1, forward strand.
AATTGAAAATAAATAAAATTTATAAAACAGGTAAAGTTTATTAAATAAAATGTACTTAAAATTTAGACAACACAAAAAAACTCATATTTGAAAATTAAAAAACTCATGGATGTGGAGTAAATTCCAACTAACAGCTACCCTATAGGACAGAATAGAACTGCACAATAGGGTTTCTAAGGAGAGGCTGGTGGGTTCAAACTACCAGCCTTTTGGTTTCAGCCGAGCTCTTATCTTAACCCCTGTGCTGCCAGGCCTACATTTGAAAATTAGTAAGTAAAAACATTCATTTGGAACATGAAATTTTTTTCTTCAGGTCTGAGATAGTCAAAAGAAAGAGTATATGATGTCCTTCTCCAGGGACTGATTCCTCCTGGTAAGTATGTAGGGCGTAGTCTAGCCATCTTTGCTTCTAGGATGCATTCTGGTCATACCTCTTTCAAGACAGATTTTTTCATTCTTTTGGCAGTTCATGGTATATTCAGTATTCTTTGCCGGCACTGCAATTAAAAGGTGTCAGTTCTTCTCTGACCTTCCTTATTCATCAGCCAGGTTTTCCATGCATACGAGACCACTGAAGACACCATGGCTTGGGTCAGTTGCACCATTTTCAAGGTGAAGTCTTTGCTTTTCAAACTTTAAAGAATTCTTTTGCCGCGGATTCTCCCAGTGCAAATGGGTCCTTTGATTTCTTAACTGCTGTGGATCCAAGTAAACTGAAATCCTTGATAACTTCAATCTTTTCTCTGTTTATCGTGATGCTGCTTATTGGTCCAGTTGTGAGGATTTTTGTTTTCTTTATGTTGAGGTGTAATCCATTTTGAAGGCTGTAGTCTTTGATCTTCATCAGTAAGTGCTTCAAGTCCTCTTACCTTTTAGCAAGCAGTGTTGTGTCATCTGTAAAACGCAGGTTGTTAATGAGTCTTCCTCCAATCCTGATGTTGTGTTCTTCTTCATGTAGCCCAGCTTCTTGGATTATTTGCTCGGTATACTGATTAAATAAGTATGGTGAAAGGGCACAACCCTGACACACACCTTTCCTGACTTTAAACCACGCCATATCACCTTGTTCTGTTTCAACGTCTCCCTCCTGATCTATGTACAGGTTCCTCATCAGTATAATCAAATGTTCTGGAATTCCCACTCTTTTCAATGTTATCCATAGTTTATTATGATCCACACAGTTGAATGCCTTTACATAGTGAATAAAACACAGGTAAACATTCTTCTGGTATTCTCTGCTTTTAGCCAGGATCCATCTGACATCAGCAATGATATCCCTCATTCCATGTCCTTTTCTGAGTCCTGCTGAAATTTCTGGCAGTTCCCTGTGAGTATACTGCTGCAGCTGATTTTGAATGATTTGTAGCAGGATTTTACTTGCGTGTGATATTAATGATATTATTCGATAATTTCCACATTTGGTTGGATCACCTTTCTTAGGAATAGGCATAGATACGGATCCCTTCCAGTTGATTCGCCAGGTAGCTGTCTTCCAAATTTCTTGGCATAGATGAGTGAGCATTTCCAGTGCTGCATCCGTTTGGTGAAACATCTCAAATTGTGTTCCATCAATTCCTGGAGGCTCTTTTTCACCAATTCCTTCAGTGTAGCATGGACTTCTTCCTTCAGTACCGTCGGTTCCTGCTCATATGCTAATTCCTGCAATGGTTGAAGGTCGACCAGTTATTTTTGGCATAGTGGCTGTGTGTATTCCTTCCATCTTCTTTTGATGCTTCCTGGGTCGTTTAGTATTATCCCCATAGAATCCTCCAGTATTGCAACTCAAGCGTTGAACTTTTTCCTAGGTTCTTTCGACCTGAGAAATGCTGAATGTGTTCTTCCCTTTTGGTTTTCCTACTCCAGGTCTTTGTACATGTTACTATAGTACTTTGTCTTCTCAAGCTGCACTTTGAAATCTTCTGTTCAACTCTTTTACTTCATCATTTCTTCCATTCACTTTAGCTACTTGATGTTCAAGAACAAGTTTAAGAGTCTCTTTTGACATCCATTTTGGTCTTTTCTTTCTTTCCTGTCTTTTTAATGACCTGTTGCTTTCTTCATGTATGATGTCCTTGATGTCATTCCACAGCTCGTCTGGTCTTCAGTCATTAGTGTTGAACACGTAAAATGTATTCTCGAGATGGCCTCTAAATACAGGTGGGATATAGTCAAAGTTATACTTTGGTCTTCTCAACTTATTGTAATTTTCATCAGTTTCAACTTGAACCTCCATATGAGCAATTGATAGTCTGTTTCACAGTCAACCCCTGGCCTTGTTCTCACTGATGATATGAACTTTCTCATCTTCTCTTTTCACAGATGTAGTCAATTTGATTCCTGTGTATTCCATCAGGTAAAGTCCACGTGTACAGCCGCCATTTATGTTGGTGAAAAAAGGTATTTGCAATGAAGGAGTCATTGGTCTTGTAAAATTCTGTCATGAGTTTTCTGGCGTTGTTTCTATCACCAATGCCATACTTTCCAACTACTTTTCCTTCTTCTTTGTTTCCTACTTTTACATTCCAGTGACCAGTAATTATCAATGCATCTTGATTACATGTTTGATCAATTTCAGACTGCCAAAGTTGAATAAAATCTTCAATTTCCTTATCTTTGGCATTAGTGGTTGGTGCGTAAATTTGAATAGTCATATAAACTGTTCTTCCTTGTAAGCGTATGGATAGTATCCTATCACTGACAGCATCGTACTTCAGGCTAGATCTTGAAATGTTCTTTTTGATGATGAATGTAGCGCCATTCTTTTGACTGTGGTGGAACATCCACGTTTGTAAGACTGGTCACAGACTGTTACCAGAGAGTTTTCTGGTACTGCAATATCTACCACTAATCTCTGTGATCCCTGTGATTTTTCAGAATAAGAACAGCGCTATAGATTTCTTCCAAATACAGAAATCATAGTTACGAAAATGTTCTTGCTATTGGTTATGTTCTTTACCAATCTGTTCCTATGGGATTTTTTGATACTTCACTTGGAAAATGAGTCCTGCGATGTGGTTGTTTACTTTGTGTGGCCTTTCTAACCATGGTCTTGTAACATCCACCTAGGTGGATGGGCAGGACTATGTAACAGGGTAATTATGGCTCACCAAGGGGGACTGTTCAGTTTTCTCTTAAAAGAGAGCCAATTCCAGAGCAAAGAAGAAGATTCAACTCTCATCAAGGAAGAACGGCCAGGAGCTGAGAGCAGATCCTTTGGACCTGAGATCCCTGCACTTAGAAGCTTCTGGAAGCAGGAGACTGAGATAGAGAGAGGAAGCTGTAACCTTGAAGATGGTGAGAAGCTGTGGCAGGAGAGACCGAGCGACAGTGACTCAGTAGTCAGAGATGGTGTGGTAGACTTCCTGGCCCATGGAGAGGGAAAGCTGAGTGCTTTTGGAGAGAGGCCCAGGGCCAGGGAGAGGCACACCTGTGAGCACAGGAGAGAAGAGGTCATCCTGATAACTGTATTCTGAGTGTCCTCGAACCTGAATTGTAACTGTTACTTCCCTAATAAACCCCGTAATTGTGAGTATGGTCTCTGAGTTCTGTGTGGCCATTGCAATGAATTATTGAACCCAACAGAGAAGTAGGGCTGCTGTGTGAGGGATGGTTGGTGTCAGACATAGCAAGGATTTTCCCATGCCCTCCATCCTAACTAAGGGATTTAATTAACCCATAGTGAAGGCATTGTAAACATCTTAAGAAATGATTACCTTTAAGGAACTTGAGGGTGAGTAGACATATTACCTGACTCCTATTAAACTCATTTTAAAAATGTGACTCACCTGCCTTTTGAATCGGTGCGAGCTTGAATGGATAGAGTTCAGGGAATTGCCAACCAAAGGTATTGTTTCTCCAGAGGCCCCCAAGGGGTGTAAAAACAGAGTGGAGCCAGACACTCTGCTTGGGACATACCCTTGGTATGGAATATATGAGGGTGTGTGTAGCGGGGGGAGGTTTGGGGATGGGAGAGTGGGGTGGGTGGGTAATAGGGGTAATACCTGGTTTTAAGAAAGATTTTTACAATGAGTAATTTTTTTTTTTATTTTTACAGTGAGCAGAGACATGTTCCTTATCTGCAGGGGCTAGTGGAAGTGCTGATAGCTGAGAATGTGGCATGTTCCCCAAGTGCCAGTTGGCCTTTTGGAGAGGAAAATTTGATGTTTGGAGCACTGACTGGCCCTCCCTTTTCTAAATAAGTAAGGGTGGTGGGGTACTGGTAAGAGAAAGTGAATGGTCTATGAACATTGACCCTGGAAAATTAACTCCCAACGTGTGGGTGTGGGTTGTGGACAGCAGGAAAAAGCATCACCTACAATTAACAGCAGTGCCTTTATTTATGTATATATGTATGCTTCTTTTTAATTCTGAGTTGTCATTAAGGGACAACTTAATGGGGTCACCAAGATTTTTCAGAGAATGAATTTTACAAAAATCTAAGTGTTTTAAATATTGCAGCGATTTACTTATATATGCTGTACATGAGAAAAGTCCTTACAATTATAGCAAGGAAAAAGAAAGAATATTCAGGAATTAAATTTTCACAGTTCTCTGAATTCTCATATTTCTCCTGTTGTCCATTTTTCTATCTTTCATCCACCCCTTCCACCTTGAGCCACCAAACCAAACTCGTTGCCATCGGGTCAATTCCAACTCATAGCGACCCTATAGGATAGAGTAGAACTACCCCGTAGAGTTTCCAAGAACTAGTTGGTGGATTCGAACTGCTGACCTCTTGATTAGCAGCTGAGCTCTTAACCACTATGCCACCAGGGCTCCTCTTGATCCATAGTCCACCCTAATTCACCACTGTGTTAGAAAAAGGTTTTGCTCTTCTGCAATAAGAACATTTTACTATAATTTTGTGCTAGTGGTTGTCTTTGGTGTATCTTTAAGCACTAAACAGTTAACTCATACCTGTTAAAAACCCCTTGCCATTAAGTGGATTCCAACTCATAGTGACCCTATAGGGCAGAGTAGAACTGTGCCATAGAGTTTCCAAGGAGTGCCCGGTGGATTTGAACTGCCGACCCTTTGGTTAGCAGCTGTAGCTCTTAACCACTGCGCCACCAGGGTGGAAGGGGTGTGTTTAATAAGATGATGCCTGGACTCCAAGGGAGATAGAATGGATGTTATAGGAGAAGGACATGCAGAGGCTGCCTGTATAGTCCCCATAACTCTATTCAATGTCATAACATACTTCAGTAAACACTTGAATCTAAGCATACAACTTTAATAGTGGATCTAAATGACTTTGCATTTGAAATTTGGAACTCTACTTAACATTTATTGTGTATATTCTGTGTGTAAGGCCTTTTTCTAAGTGTCTTATGTGTTTTATTGAATGTGCACAACAACCTTATGAATAAGATCCATTTTAGAAATGAGGAAACTGAGGCAGAGAGAGGTAAAGTAACTTGCCCAGATCACCCAGCTGATAAATTGAGTTAGGATTCAAACCCAGGCAGTTTGTTTCAGAATTTGCTTATGTAATCACTGCACATGCCAGTAGTGAGCCCTGGTGCCTCTGTGGTTAAAGCACTTGGCTGCTAAGTGAAATGTCAGCTGTTCAAACCCACCAGCCTCTCCGTGGGAGACAGACGTGGCAGTCTGCTTCAGTAAAGACTTACAGCCTTGGAAATCCTCTGGGGCAGGTTTACTCTGTCCTGTGGGATCACTGAGTTAGAATTGGCTGGACGACAGTGGGTTTTAGTACATCACAGTAATGTACAGTGTGTTTTATAGGCCATATATATGTTCAGAAACTAATTTTCCCAACATATATGCAGTATATAGATTACCATTCCAGTTGCCATTGAGTAGATTTCCACTCAAGTGAGTTTTTGGAGTAGGACTACCCTCCGTAGGGTTTTCAATAGTTGCGACCATTTGGAGGTATATTGCCAGGCCTTTCTTCCAAGGTACCTCTGGGTGGATTTAAACTGCCAAAGTTTCAGTTAGTCGCTGAGCATTTAACTCTTTGCGCCACCTAATATTTATATTAGGAAATTAGTTTTCCTTCTAATTTGGACTTTAATGTTTTTTGGGCTCTTACAAATACTTGTTCCTAGCACTGAACGAGATACTGCAGAACATAGTAGGCATGCCTAGCTCCCTCTCACCTTCTCCCTTCCCTCTTTCACAGGGATGAAATGAAAAGGAATTAATGAAGACAGATTGTTAGATCAGGGCTCATAGTCAGGGCATTAATAGCATTGGGAGTTTCTCCTGTCACTTCAGTTCTTGTTCAGGAATTGCCACCTGCTTTTTGTGAATCACAAAGACCAGTGCTTTATATCAAGCCATTTAGATTTGGGGTACAAAGCAGTGATTTAAAAAAATAAAATTTTATTTTCAGAGATTTTTTCTAATAATTGTTTACATTTATTTTAATTGCATATTCTAAAACTGTTACAAAAAGGCATCAAATAATTGTTTAAATTATAATTCATATGGGTCAAAATGTATGTTGAACTACCTATTGTCATCATCAACTTTTTAGTAGTGTTTAATACTTTAGTTTGTAAGATTAATTTTTTTTAATTTAAAATACATCACATCATATACAATTTTCCCACATTTTTTCTTTGAGATTTTCCTCCTATTTGGCCTTTTCTCTTTTTCTGTCTGTGGTTGGGACTTCTCAGAGGTGTTGGGAAAAACAAGATGAGGGAAAACTTTACAATAAAATATTTAATTGTAGTTTTTCAAATTAAGATGATTTTCTTAATCAAAGATTTATAGATGGCTTTGGTCTTTTTGCATCACATGGTATAACTAAGAAGACTTAGATGATGAAATCCATGTTAATAGATCATTAAAAATAAAAGTTTCTCTGTATATTAATTTTCCCACTCTTGAAAATATTGAAGTTCCTTTTGCCTGTACTGGGGCAGTCGTTGCAATTTTTGATAATTTTAACAATAGCTCTCTTTCATAGATCCCTCCCTCTGTGCCCACTTCTGTGCTTACCACTTCACATTTTTATTTAATCCTTCAAAAACCTGTATGTGATTGATATTATTATACCTGTTTAACAGACTCAGTTTAATAACACGAATTTCTCAAGATCACATAGTGGATAAATGACAGAGTCAAGATTTGAGCCCAAACAATCTGTTTCCAAAGTTGGATCTTTTACACCATGGCTTCTTTCCAAACTGAAGACTGCCCAGTGCCTGGGTGAATGTACCACTCCAACATTAAGAGTCTCAATGTCTTGTCAGCTGATGCAGTGAACTCTGTTGTTTTATGACACAGTCTCTATTATTATGCTGTCTGGTGACATCCTACTGGACTTAGTTGGCCCCTTTTCAGTGCAGACAACCAGAGCTAAGATGAGATATGGCTATGCTTTCACAGCTGCCTTCCCTGCCCTTGCACTGTCACTTTGTGTCCTACCTCTACCTTGTGGAGTGTCTGCTTCAGCCACTGCCACTTCCAGCACTGGATGGAATGCTGGCAAGTTTATGAAAGAGATGGGGCTGAAGTAGGGAGGTCTAGGGAAGCTGAATGGGGAAATCATTGGGAAAGGTTTTGTGGGGTCAGAATCAGGGCTCAAACCCAGGTTTTCCAGTTCTGAGTGCTGCCCAATAATTGTGTCTTTCCATTGACTTGTCTGTTCTTTGATATTCTATCTAGCAAATGTTTATTGCATGCTAATATGTACAAGGCACTGTTCTAGGCAATGAGTATCCAGCAGTGGATGAAACAGGAAAGACTCTGCCCTAATGGGACATGCATTCTAATGTCAGGAAGACAGATAATGAATAAACAGACAAATAAGATGGCGAAATGTGCTTTGGAGAAAAAAATAAAGCTGAGTAAGAGGGAAAGGGAATTCTAGGACAGGGTGAGAAAGTAGGTGGGGGAAGGAAGGATTGCTTTTAATGTAGGGTGGAAGGGAAGGTGTCTCTGATAAGGTGACATTTAAGTAGAGCACTAGCCATGAGAATGCCTGGAGGAAAACCATTTCAGGAGAGGGCGCAAATGCAAAGGTCCAGACAACAAGAACATGCCTGATGTGTTGGAGAAACAGTAAGGAAACCAGTGTGGCTGGAATGGAGTGAGGGGGAACACAGTAAGAGGTATGACCAAAGTAGTAATGGAAACCAGATCATGTAGGACTTCTAAGCCACTTAAAGGACTTCGACTTTTCCTTTGAGGGAAAAGGCGATGTTTAAGTAGAAGAGTGGCATAATATGACTTCTGTTTCATACCATGATTCCCTTCTCCCACACCTTACTTCCACATGAACATTAACAGAACTTTACATCCGAAAGATTACCAGTTCCTTTTACCTGATACATCATGCCTGGCTTTCAACAGAAAATCCCAAGGCATACTAAAAAGCAAAAAGCACAACCTGAAGAAAAAGGGCAGATACCACAAGCAGACTCAGTTAATGGCAGAGATGTTAGAATTATCACACTAGGAATTTAAAATAACTATGATTAATATGGAAACCCTGGTGGCATAGTGGTTAAGAGCTATGGCTGCTAACGAAAAGATCAGCAGTTTGGATCCGCCAGGTGCTCCTTGGAAACTCTATGTGGCAGTTCTACTCTGTCCTATAGGGTTATGATAAGTCGGAATTGACTCGTCAGCAATTGGGTTTGGGTTTTGGTTTATGATTAATATGTTAAGGGTTCTAATGGAAAAAGTGGACAACATGCAAGAACAGATGAGTAGGCTAAGCAAATAAATTGGGAACTATAAGGAAATGTAAAAAATCTAAAACTTTGCAACAGAAATGAATAACGCATTTGATGGGATTGTTAGTAGATTAGTCATAGCTGAAAGAAGAGTCATTGAACTTGAAGATTTTTCAGTAGAAACTTCTCAAACTGAAAAGCAAAGAGAAAAAAAGATTGGGGAAAAAACCCAGAATATACAAGAACTGTGGGGCAATTACAAAATATGTAACATATGCATAATGGGATTACTAGGAGGAGAAGAGAGAGAAAGGAACAGAAGAAATATTTGAAGCAATAATGGCTGAGAATTTTCCAAAATTGTTGGCAGACACCAAACTACAGATCCAGGAAGCCCAGAGAACACCAGTCAAGACATATACCAAAAAATCTACACCCAGGCGTATCATATTCAAATTGCTTTCTTTTTCAAAGAAAAAGCAGTAGTAACACCTCTTCCTTATTAATTGATAGAATGTGTAGAAAAATCAGTAAGTATATAAAAGATTTGAATAGCATTATCAGCCAACCTAACCTAATTGTCATTTATGGAAATGATACACTTTAGCGTTGCAGAATCACATTCATTACGAGTATACCTGCAACATTCATCAAACTATAACCCTTTGCCGTAGAGCGAATTCAGACTCATGGTGACCCCATGTGTCACAGTAGAACTGTTCTATAGGGTTTTCTTGGCTGTAATCTTTTTGGAAGCAGATTGCCAGGCCTTTCTTCTGTGGTGCTACTATGTGGGTTTGAACCACCAACTTTTAAGTTAGTAGTAAGAACAAACCATTTGCACCTCCTAGGCACTTTAGATACCCATTGCAATTGAGTCATTTTCGACTCATAGCAAACCTAGGACTGGGTATAACTGCCTTGTAGGGTTTCCAAGGCTGTAATTTTATGGAAGCAGACTGCCATATCTTTCTCCTGTAGAGTGGCTGGTGGGTTCGAACCTCCGACCTTCCATCATGCCAGCAGGTCTCCTTAGGTACATTATACCATTGCTACCAAGTCGGTTCCCACTCAGAGTGACCCTATAGGACAGAGTAGAACTGCCCCATAGAGTTTCCAATGAGTGGCTGGTGGATTCAAACTGATGATCTTTTGGTTAGCAGCTGTAGCCCTTAATCACTATGCCATCACCCTAAAACAAGTTTCAATACATTTAAGAGGATTGTTATCTGACTGCCATGCTATTAAATTAGAAACCCATAATAATACAGTATCTAGAAAGTTTCCAAATGGTAGAAAATTAAGCAGTGTACTTCTAAATAATTCCTGGTTCAAAGAAGAAATCACAAGAGAAATTAAAAAATACTTTTTTTAATATAATATTTTATTATGTTTTTGGTGAAGGCTTACACAGCAGTTTAGGTTCTGAATTAAAAATTTCTACACATATTGTTCAGTGACATTGGCTATATTCTTCACAATTCGTGAACATTCTCAATATTTCTCTTGTAGTTTTTCCACTTCCATTAATCTAGTTTCCCTGCCCCTTTGCATTCTTATATTTGTTTTAAAGTAATTGTTGACAGTTTGGTCTCATAAAGATGATTTTTTAAAGGAGCACAGTACTTATGAGTGATATTGTTTATTTTATGAGTCTGCATATTATTTAGCTAAAAGATATCCTCCGGGGCTACTTTCAGTTTAAGGTTTAAAGAGAATGTCAGGACAGTAATCTTCTAGTCTCAACCACTCCAGTAAGTCAGGTTTTTGTTTTGTTTTTTAAGAATTTGAGATTCTGTCCCACATTTTTCTTCCATTCTATCAGGTTCCATCTATTGTGGGCCTGTTCAGAATGGTCAGTAGTGGCAGCCGGGGACCATCTAGTTCTTTTGGTTTCAGGGTGGATGAGGCCGTGGTTCTTGTAGACTATTAGTCCTATAGACTAGTTTCTTCTTTGAGCCTTTTGTTTCCTTCTTTCTTTTGTTCTAGATGAGTAGAGACAATTAGTTGTATCATAGATGGCCATTTGGAAGCTTTTAAGACCCCAGACACTACTTACCAAAACTTTATATACATAAACTTTATGAACTATATTATGCTAATTGACTGAGATGTCCCATGAAACTATGGTCCTAATACTTCAAACCTAGGAAACCAATCCTGTGAGGTGTTTGGTTATGTCTAAGAAGTATCTGCAACTATGCCCTCTATGTGTTTTATTATTTATACACATGTCTGTGCATTCAGTCACATACATGCATATGTGTATGCATACACCTGTGGAGCCCTGGTGGCACAGTGGTTAAGAGCTCAGCTGCTAACAAAAAGGTTGCAGTTTAAATCCACCAGGTGTTCCTTGGAAACCCTACGAAACAGTTCTCTGTCTTGTAGGTTCTCTATGAGTCAGAATCAGTTCAACACCAATAGGTTATATGTATACATATATATTCTCACATATACATACCTACATACATACGTGTCTACATACATACATTACTCGCGTGTATATTTTTCATAGTTGTTGCTGTTGTTTCAAAATTATATTTGTCATAGCAATTACCAAAAGGTTCTTTTTCTTGTGTACCTTTTAATAACATCATTTACCTTCGTCAGGCTGTGCACGCCTCATACTTTTTCAGTGTTACCTTTCCCGTCACCAGAAATAACAAGTGCCTACTTCCAGAGAGTGAATCCTCCTTTGCCCCTCCTCATGCCTGGTAGCTACTAATGACTCATTAGTTTCTATACATTTGCCTGTTCGTGTCATTTCATAAAAGTGAGAACATACAATATTTGTCTTTTTGTGATTGAGTTATTTCGCTAAGCATAATATTCTCCAGGTTCATCCGTGTTCCAAGATGTTTTGGGAACTCATTCTTCTTTATTGCTGAGTAGTATTCCATTGTATGTTGTTGTTAGGTCCCATCCAGTTGGTCCCAACTCATAGCGAACCTATGTACAACAGAAGGAAATACTGCCTGGCCCTGCATCATCCTCACAGTCATTGTTACTCTTGAGCGCTTTGCTGCAGTCACTGTGTCACTTCATCTCACTGAGGGTCTTCCTCTTTTTTGCTGATCCTCCACTTTACCAATAATGATGTCCTTCTCCAGGGACTGGTAACATGTCCCTCCTGCTAACATGTCCAGACATGTGAGACAAAGTCTCCCCATCCTCACCTCCAATGAGCATCCTGGCTGTACTTCTTCTTAGACAGATTTTTTTTGTTCTTCTGGTAGGCCATGGTATATTCTATATTCTTTGCCAACACCATAATGCAAAGACATCACTTCTTCTTTGATCTCCCTTATTCATTCTCCAGCCTTCACATGCATATGAGGCAATTGAAAACACCATGGCAAAAATCCTCAACAAAATTCTAGCCAATAGAATTCAACAACATATCAAAAAAAACAATCTACCACGACCAAGTGGGATTTATACCAGGTATGCAAGGTTGGTTCAATATTAGAAAAACCATTAATGTAATCCACCATATAAATAAAAGACAAAAACCACATGATCTTATCAATTGATGCAGAAAAGGCATTTGACAAAGTCCAACACCCATTCATGACAAAAACTCTCAGCAAAATAGGAATTGAAGGAAAATTCCTCAACATAATAAAAGGCATCTATACAAAGCCAACAGCCAACATCATTCTAAATGGAGAGAACCTGAAAGCATTTCCCTTGAGAACGGGAACCAGACAAGGATGCCCTTTATCACCGCTCTTATTCAACATTGTGTTAGAGGCCCTACCCAGGGCAGTTAGGCTAGACAAAGAAATAAAGTGCATTCAAATTGGTAAGGAAGAAGTAAAATTATCTCTATTTGCAGATGACATGATCTTATACACAGAAGACCCTAAGGAATCCTCCAGAAAACTGCTGAAACTAATAGAAGAGTTCAGCAGAGTTTCAGGTTACAAGATAAACATAAAAAATCACTTGGATTCCTCTACATCAACAAAAAGAACATCGAAGAGGAAATCACCAAATCAATAGCATTCACAGTAGCCCCCAAGAAGATAAAATACTTAGGAATAAATCTTACCAAAGATGTAAAAGACCTATACAAAGAAAACTACAAAGTACTAGTGCAAGAAACTAAAAGGGACCTACATAAGTGGAAAAACATACCTTGCTCATGGATAGGAAGACTTAACATAGTAAAAATGTCTATTCTACCAAAAGCCATCTATATATACAATGCACTTCCGATCCAAATTCCAACGACACTTGTTAATGTGATGGAGAAACAAATCACCAACTTCATATGGAAGGGAAAGAAGCCCCGGATGAGTAAAGCATTACTGAAAAAGAAGAAGAAAGTGGGAGGCCTCACTCTACCTGATTTTAGAACATATTATACAGCCACAGTAGTCAGAACAGCCTGGTATTGGTACAACAACAGGCACATAGACCAATGAAACAGAATTGAGAACCCAGATATAAATCTATCCACATAGGAGCAGCTGATATTTGACAAAGGCCCAGTGTCAGTTAATTGGGGGAAAAGACAGTCTTTTTAACAAATGGTGCTGGTATAAGTGGATATCCATTTGCAAAAAAATGAAACAGGACCCATACCTCACACCATGCACAAAAACTAACTCCAGGTGGATCAAAGACCTAAACATAAAGACTAAAACGATAAAGATCATGGAAGAAAAAATAGGGACAACCTTAGGAGCCCTAATACAAGGCATAAACAGAATACAAAACATTACTAAAAATGACGAAGAGAAACCAGATAACTGGGAGCTCCTAAAAATCAAACACCTATGCTCATCTAAAGACTTCACCAAAAGAGTAAAAAGATTACCTACAGATTGGGAAAAAATTTTCAGCTATGACATCTCCGACCAGTGCCTGATCTCTAAAATCTATATGATTCTGTTAAAACTCAGCCACAAAAAAACAAATAACCCAATTAAAAATTGGGCAAAGGATATGAACACGCACTTCACTAAAGAAAATATTCAGGCAGCTAACAGATACATGAGAAAATGCTCTCGATCATTAGCCATTAGAGAAATGCAAATTAAAACTACAGTGAGATTCCATCTCACTCCAACAACCCAGTAAAATTTTTTTTACTGGGTTGTTGGAGTGAGATGGCTGGTGTTAATCCAAAAAACACAAAATAATAAATATTGGAGGGGCTGCGGAGAGATTGGAAGTCTTATACACTGCTGGTGTGAGTGTAAAATGGTACAACCACTTTGGAAATCTATCTGGTGTTTCCTTAAAATGTTAGAAATAGAACTACCATAAAAAAAACCCAGAAATTCCACTCCTTGGAATATATCCTGAAGAAATAAGAGCCTTTACAGGAACAGATATATGCACACCCATGTTTATTGCAGCACTGTTTACAATAGCAAAAAGCTGGAAGCAACCAAGGGGTCCATCAATGGATGAATGGATAAATAAATTATGGTGTATTCACACAATGGAATACTATGCATCGATAAAGAACAGTGAGGAATGTGTGAAACATTTCATAACATGGAGGAACCTGAAGATGTTATGCTGAGTGAAATTAGTCAGATGCAAAAGGACAAATATTGTATAAGACCACTATTATAAGATCTTGAGAAATAGTTTAAACTGAGAAGAACACATTCTTTTGTGGTTACGAGAGGGGAGAGGGAGGGAGGGTGGGAGAGGGTTATTTACTGATTAGATAGTAGATAAGAACTACTTTAGGTGAAGGGAAGGACAATACTCAATACAGGGAAGGTCATCTCAACTGGACTGGACAAAAAGCAAAGAAGTTTCCTGGATAAATTGAATGCTTTGAAGATCTCTGGAGCCAGGGTGCGGGTTTGGGGACTATGGCTACAGGGAACATCTAAGTCAATTGGCAAAGTAAATTCTACTAAGAAAACATTCTGCATCCCATTTTGAAGTGTGGCGTCTGGGGTCTTAGATGCTAACAAGTGGCCATCTAAGATGCATCAATTGGTCTCAACCCACCTGGATCAAAGGAGAATGAAGAACACCAAGGTCACAAGATAATTATGAGCCCAAGAGACAGAAGGGGCCACATGAACTAGAGACTTACATCATCCTGACACCAGAAGAACTAGATGGTGCCCGGCCACAACCGATGACTGCCCTGACAGGGAGCACAACAGAGAACCTCTGAGGGAGCAGGAGAACAGTGGGATGCAGACCCCAAATTCTCATAAAAAGACCAGAGTTAATGGTCTGATTGAGACTAGAAGAATCCCAGTGGTCATGGTCCCCAAACCTTCTGTTGGCCCAGGATAGGAACCATTCCCGAAGACAATTTATCAGACACGGAATGGACTGGACAATGGGTTGGAGAGAGATGGTGATGAAGATTGAGCTACTTGTATCAGGTGGACACTTGAGACTGTGTTGGCATCTCCTGTCTGGAGGGGAGATGGGAGGGTAGAGAGGGTTAAAAACTGGCGAAATGGTCACGAAAGGAGAGACTGGAAGGAGGGAGTGGGTTTACTCATTAGGGGGAGAGTAAATGGGAGTATGTAGTAAGGTGTATATAAGTTTATATGTGACAGACTGACTTGATTTGTAAACTTATCACTTAAAGCACAATAAAAATTATTAAAAAAAAAGAAAACACCATGGCTTGGGTCAGGCATACCATAGTCCTTAAAGTGACAGCTTTGCTTTTTAATGCTTTAAAAAGATTTTCTGCAGCAGATTTGCCAGTTGCAATGTGTCTTTTGATTTCTTGACTTCTGCTTCCATGAGCCTTGATTGTCGATCCAAGTAAAATGAAATCCTTGACGACTTCACTGTTTTCTTAGTTTGTCATGATGTTGTTTATTGGTCCAGTTGTAAGGATTTTTGTTTTCTTTATGTTGAAGTGCAATCCATATTGATCTTCATCAGTAAGTGCTTCAAGTCCTGTTCACTTTCAGCAAGCAAGGTTGT
Source organism: Loxodonta africana (assembly GCF_030014295.1). NCBI lineage: Eukaryota > Metazoa > Chordata > Mammalia > Proboscidea > Elephantidae > Loxodonta > Loxodonta africana. The sequence goes on from NC_087355.1 coordinate 7,179,038, forward strand.
GTCTGCATATTACAGATCGTTAATGAGTCTTCCTCCAATCCTGAAGCTCAGATCTTCTCCATATAGTCCATTGAATATACGTACGTTTTACTTATTCTTTCATCCATTGATGGGCAGTTAAGCTGTTTCCATCCTTTTGCTATTGTGAATAGTGCTGTGATGCACATAGGTGCACATTGGTCTGTTCATGTCACGTCTGTTAGATCCCTAGAGTATATACCTAGGAGTGGAATTGCTGGGTCACATGGCAGCTTTACCTATAGTTTTTTGAGGAACCACCAGACTGCTTTCCACAACAGCTCTACCATTTTGCATTCCCTCCAATAGTGGATGAGCGTTCCAATTTCTCCACATCTCTTTCAACACTTGTTATTTCTGATGTTTTTGTTTGTTTGTTTGTCTTAGCCATTCTAATGGGAGTGAAATTGTATCTCATTGTGCTTTTGATTTGTGTTTCTCTGATGACTAATGGCATTGAACATCTTTTCATGTGTCTGGGCATGCACAGAGGATGGCTATGGAAGCACAATATATAAAAATTTGTGGAATGCCACCAAAGTATTGTTTAGCAGAAAATTTATAGCTTTAAATGATATATTAGAAAAGAAGAAAGATGTAAAAAACCATCACCCAAGTTTCCATCTAAAAAATATGGAAAAAGTAGAACAAATTAAACCTGAAGCAAATAGAAAAAAAAGTAATACAGGCAAGAAGCAATGAAATAGATAACAGACAGATCATAGGGAAAAGCAACAAATTCAACAGTTTATTATTTGAAAAGATTAATAAAATTAATCAAGAAAAAAAGGTGGAAAACATAAATAATCAACATCAGTAATAAAAGGGAGATCATCGTAGATCAAAGGAATAAAGGGATATTATGAGAAACATTAAAACAATAAATATGAGAGCTTAGATGAAATTGGTAATTCCTTGAAAAATATGGTTAAACAAAACTGGCAGAACACCCCGAAAAAAATGAAACCCGTTGCCGTTGATCGATTCCGACACATAGCGACCCTATAGGACAGAGTAGAACTGCCCCATAGAGTTTCCAAGGAGCACCTGACGGATTTGAACTGCCGACCTTTTGGTTAGCAGCTGTAGCACTTAACCACTACGCCACCAGGGTTTACTGGCAGAGCAAAAAAGGAAAATCTGCATACCCTGAATGAATATTCCAATATCTATTAAATAGATTGTATTTAAAAATTTTCCCATAAAGAAAATTCCAGACTAAGATGGCATCAATGGTGAATTCTATGAAACTTTTAAGGAAGAAATAATACTGATTTTATACAAGCTCTCAGAAAATACATTCATAAGGAGTACTTCCCAACTTGGTTTTGGAGGTCAGAATAACTTTGATACTGAACCCCACAAAGAAAATAAAATTAAAGCCAATATCCGTTATGGAAACCAAACAAAACCCTTTGCTACTGAGTTGATTCTGACTCATAGTGACCCAATAGAACCCGGAAGAACCACTCCATAGGATTTCCAAGGAATGGCTGGTGGATTCGAACTGCCAAGCTTTAGGTTAACAGGCAAGCTCTTAACCACTGTACCACCAGGGCTCTCTTATGAAAACAGATGTCAAAAATCTGTAACAATAAAACACTAGCAAACCAAATCTGGCAACCTATAAAAAGGATAACATATCTTGACCATGTGGGTTTGCCTCAAAGAAACAAGTTTGATATAACGTTTGAAAATCAGTAGTAACATAATAAAAGAAAAATTAATGTTGTTAGATGTTGTCAAATCAGCTCCACCTCATAGTGACCTTAGGTATAAAATGAAACGCCCCCTGGTCCTGAGCTAACCTCATGCTCGTTGCTATGTCTAGGCCCATTGTTGCAGCTGCTGAGTTAGTCCATCTTGTTGAGGATCTCCCTCTTTTTTTTTGCTGACCTTCCACTTAACCAAAAAATTAATAGGTGCTGAAAAATCATTTGACAATATTCCACACTCGTTCCTGAGGAAAACTCTTGGCGAACTAGGACCAAAAGGGAATTTTCCTGATAATGGGCATTCATGAGAAACCAAAGCATCATACTGTTAAACACTGAATGTTTATCCCCTAAGATCAGGAGGAAGATAAGAATGTCTTCTCTCTAACAGGGCACTGGACATTATTGCCAATGCAATAAAGCAAAAATAAGAAAATCATAAAGACTGGAATGGAAGAAGCAAAACTATTCTCCTCAGATGACATAATTGTGTATATAGAAATTCTGTGGAAATGAAAAAAAAAAAACTAGTAAGTGTATTAAGCAGAGTTACAGAATATGAAGTCAATATTAAAAAGTATTCATTTTCTATATACTAAAAAAACTAGCAATGAATAATTTGAAAAATGGGATTAAAATTACCTTTTACAAATAGCATTGAAATACAGTAAAACTTAATAGTATGAGGTGAGACAATGCGTATGAAAGCGCTTAGTACTTCTGTATTATGTATAGGTATCATGACATTTATGTTATAAGCAACAAAAAGAAATACTTCGGAAAGATATTTTTTGACTGGACTTGTGAGCTTGATCATGTAGTCTGTGGAGAACCATCCTAGTTTTCTGAACTTGGGGATAATAATAATGTTGCTTTAGGAGAGTTAATCTGGCAAGTAGACCGTACAGGAAGGAAGTTTTTCTCAGGAGTCTAGGTGATGAAGACCAGGCTGCGCAGAACATCAGCAGAGGGGATAGGCGAAAAGGGGTGATTCTAAAAGTCAACTGAAAAGAAGTCTCAACATCACTCAGAGGTTCTAGCTCAGCTGTCTCAAAGTGTCCTCACTGGTTTTGCTTATGGCAGTTCATCCACTTGTAATGAGGAGCTCTTTCTTGGCTTATTGAATGGATCCAGGCTGTCCTTTAAGACTATGTTTTTTTGTTTGTTTTTATGAAAAGTTTCAAATACACAGAAAAGTAGAATGCTGTAATTAACGCTCATTTTATCCATCCTTTAGATTGAATAATTTTAAACATTTGCCATATTTGCCCCTGTCATGGATTGAATTGTGTCCCCAAAAATATGTTTCAGCTTGGTTAGGCCACGATTCCCAGCATTGGGTGTTTGTCCTCCATTTTGTGATTGTAATTTTTTGTTAAAGAGGATTAGGGTGGGATGCAACATCCTTGCTCAGGTCACATCCCTGATACAATGTAAAGGGAGTTTCCCTGGAGTGTGGCCTGTACCACCTTTTACCTTAAAAGAGATAAAAGGAAAAGGAAGCAAGCAGAGATTGGGGACCTCATACTGCCAAGAAAGCAGTGCCAGGTGCAGAGTGCATCCTTTGGACCTGGGGTTTCTGTGCTGAGAAGCTCCTAGTCCAGGGGAAGAATGACAACAAGGACCTTTTTCTAGAGCCCACACAGAAAGCCTTCCCCTGGGACCAACATCCTGAATTTGGACTTCTAACCTACTAGACTGCGAGAGAATAAATTTCTCTTTGTTGAAGCTATCCACTTGTGGTATTTCTGTTACAGCAGCACTAGGTGACTAAGACACCCCCCCTTTTTTTCCCTTGAAGTTTTAAAACAACTACACACATTAAGGCATTTTACCCCGACATAGTTCAGTATTATTCATCTCTTAAATATAGCAAATTTTTCTGTATCACCTCAAAACCACTATTGTTTTTTTTTTTTTTTCACAAAATTGACAGGTCCCTCATATCATCTAATAAAAAAAAAAAAAAAAATACCCAGCCTATATTCTAATTTCTCCAGTTCCCCTGAGAATAGTTTCATAGCTGGTTTACTCCCCCAGGATCCAGTCAAGGGCCATGTATGACATCTGATTGTTATGATTTGGTAAAGCCAGACTTAATTTCCAACTTCTTTGTGAAACTGTTCTTGTTCTTTATACTAGCCAACACTTATGGTTTCTTTCAATTCATTGAATTTTTTTTTTCACCACTTATTTGGCCCTTTGTCATGAACCCACTTGTGAATTCTCTTAAATTGCTAAATCATTTAATATTTATGAATTTTTTATTGAAGATTAGTGTAATTTATTCTACTTTTAGAAATTTTCCTTTACTTTTTTCCTACAGAGCAGCATATCCATGATAGGTATATACACTAATAGTTTTGGTTGAAAAGTAATTCTTAGAAGCATAAATTTAAGAGAGAAATTTTAGATTGAATACCAACATTTTTGACATGGATAACTACGAAGTATACAGAGCTATTGATATATAAGAGGCTTGGGAGGGAGCAACTGACTGAGGTAGAAAGTAAGTCCTATGTTAGTAATGATGAATTTGAGAGGAATAAGGAGATTCATCTGGTGGTAAGCTAGGGGAATGGAAATGGACTGTGAGTTAAGGCATCTGTTTCCAGGCCTGGCCCGCTGGGGCTCAGTATTTGGTATTGGGGAAAGGGCTCTAATAGAGAGATGTGTACAGAATGCCAAGGCAGAGTGAAAAGGAGGAGGTATTTTGACTTGGGGGAAGTAGGGAAGGCTTCATAACGAATGTGACCCTTGAACTTGGTCCTTACCATGAATACCCCTTTGCCTCTGTTAAGAAACCCTGGTGGTGCAGTGGTTAAGTGTTCAGCTGCTCACCGAAAGGTTGGCAGTTCTAATCCATCAACCACTCCTTGGAAACCCTATGGGGCAGTTCTCCTCTATCCTATAGGGTCTCAATGAGTTGAAATTGGCTCGACAACAATGAGTTTGGTTTTGAGTTTTGGCCTGGTAAGGAAGCCAGCAGTTGGTGTGGAGGGAAGCCTATTCTGTACCAAGGAGCATCTTTGTATTTTGGGCACAGCTCTTGCTCAAGATTGCACAATGCGTTCTAGTTAAATGTTTACTGAGTGAGAGCAATAAAATAAGGACTGGAATAGTGTAGGGTCACAGGAGTCCAGTTAAAAAAGAGATGTCAAAGAGGAGGAGAAAGGCTATTGTGAGAGTCAAGTGTTGAAAAGATATCTAAAAGATTTAGGGCTGAAAATAGCTTCTGAGTAAAATTCAAATAAGGTCTATAAACCAATTGCCATCAAGTTGATTCCTACTCATAGCAACCGTATAGGACAGAGTAGAATGGCCCCATGGGGTTTCCAAGGAGCAGCTGGTGGATTCAAGCTTCCGACCTTTTGGTTAGCAGCCATAGCTCTTAACCACTACACCACCAGGATTTCCAAAAAAAAGAAAAGCCAAACCCGTTGCCGTCAAATGAATTCTGGCTCACAATGACCATAAAGGTGTATGGAATAGTTAGTAGTATAAGGTCAGTGTTGATTTCCTGCTTTTGATAATTGTATTATGGCTAAGTAATACATTAACATTAGGGAAAGATGGGAGAAGGGTATACCAGGACTCTGTACTGTTTCTGCAGCTTGTCTGTAAGTCTGAAATTGTTTTAAAATACAGTTTTTTTTTAAATGGCGTTTGGGTTTGACATCAAGTCCACATAAAGGACTTGGGCACTTTATTTGACTGGTTAGGTGGTGAAGTATAGATGTCCAGATCAAGGTAGTTTATGATCTTGCCATACTTGTCTTTAAGTGATAACATTAAAAAGGATTTTGACAAAGTAGAGTAACTTTTTGAGAAGGCTGGCCAAAACAGTGGGGCCTTTGGAAACTTGGTCATAGGACAAATGGTGTCAGGAAATGAGCATATTCAGTTTAGAGGAGAGAACTAAAGAAAGGTAAGAGATGTTGGGAGCGGTGGTGAATGACACTTTGACAGTCTTCGGATACTTCAACAGTTGTTAGAAGGGTGGGCTTATTATAACTAAAAATTACTGTGTTTTAGATGAAAGTGTACAGTGCAAATCAGTTTCTCATTCAAAAATTTATATACAAATTGTTTCATGACATTGGTTGAAATCCCGGCAATGTGTCAGCACTCTTCTTTCTCTTTCTACTCTGAGTTCCCTGTGTCAATTTGTCCAGTTTTCCTGACCCTTCCTGCCTTCTCATCATTGCTTTTGGGCAGGTGTTCCCCATTTTGTCTTGTGTATTTGATTGAACTCAGAAGCACCTTCCTCAGGTGTTTATTGTTTTATAGGCATGTGTAACCTTTGACCAAGATGTAGTCTTTGGGAGTGGCTTCAGTTCCTACTTACCAGGGTGTCTGGGGGCCATAGTCTCAGGGTTCCTCTAGTCTCCGTCACACCAGTAAATCTGGTCTTTTTTGGTGAATTTGAATTTTGCTCTACTTTTTTCTCCTCCTCTCTCTGGGACCCTCTATTGTGATCCTTGTCAGAGAGGTTGGTGGTGGTAGCTGGGCATCATCTAGTTTTTCTGAGCTTGGGCTTGTGGAGGCCATGCTTCATGTGGTCCATTAGTCCTTTGGACTAATATTTCCCTTGTGTCTCTGGTTTTTTTCATTCTACTTTACCCCGGACAGGATGAGACCAATAGGTGTATCTTAGATGACAGCTTGCAAGTTTTTAAGACCTTAGACACTGCTCACCAAAGTAGGATGTAGAACATCTTCTTTATGAAGTATGTTATGCCATTTGACCTAGATGTCCCCTGAGGCCATGGTCCTCAGTCTGAGTGGCTGGGTCCCTAAAGGTGTTTGGATGTGTCTAGGAAGCTTCTATAACTTTGCCTTGGTCAAGTTGTTCTGATTTTCCGTATATTGGGTGTTGTCTTTCCCGTCACCAAAGTTAAACTTACCTGCAATTATAGTTAGCAATTTCTCCTCCTCTCCCTCATAACAATCCAAGATTGTTTTTTTCCGTGTGTAAATCCTTTCTTGGGTTTTTGTAATAGTGGTCTCATACAGTATTTGTCCTTTTATGTTTGACTTATTTCACTCAGCAGAAAGCCCTCCAGATTCATCTATGTTGTGAGATGTTTCGCAGATTCATCATTGTTCCTTATTGTTCTGTAGTATGTCATTGTGTGTATGTGCCATAATTTGTTTTACCCATTCATCTGTTCATGGGCACCTAAGTTGTTTGATCTTTTTCTTACTGTGAATAATGCTGCAGTGAATATGGGTGTACATTATGTCTGTTCATGTGGTGGCTCTTATTTCTCTAGGATATATTCCTACAAGTGGGATTGCTGCATCATATGGTATTTTGTTTTCCATAATGGTTGTACCACTTTACAGTCCCAGCAGCAGTTCATAACAGTTCCAATCTCCCTTCAATCTCTCCAATATTTGTTTTCTGTTTTTTTTTTTTTTATTCATTCTGGTAATTTCAGGGTGAGATGGTGTCATGGATTGAATTGTGTCCCCCAAAAAATGTATCAGTTTGTCTGGGCCATGATTCCTGGTATTGTGTGATTTTCCTATATGTTGTAAACCCTGCCTGTATGATGTTAATGAGGGAAGATGGGTGGAAGTTGTGTGAGTGAGGCAGGACTCAATCTACAAGATTGGATATTTCTGGAGACAATCTCTTGAGATATAAATGAGAGAAGAGAGCAGACAGAGCGTGTCCTTTGGACCCAGGGTCCCTGTGCAGAGAAGCTCTTAGTCTGGGGGGAAGATTGATGAGAAGGCTGACAGAGAGAGAAAGACGTCCCTTGGAGCTGACACCTTGAATTTGGACTTTAAGCCTACTTTACTGTGAGAAAATAAACTTTATTAAAGCCATCTACCTGTGGTATTTCTGTTGTAGCAGCACTAGATAACTAAGACAAATAGATTGTTTCTTATTTAGTTTTGATTTGCGTTTCTCTAATGGCTAATGATTGCAAGCATTTCCTCATGTGTCTCTTAGCTGCCTGAATATCTTTGTTGAAGTGTCTGTTCATAGTCTTTCCCCACTTTTTAATTGTGTATTATGTCTTTTTCTTACTGAGGTGTTGAAACGTTCTATAGATTTTAGAAATTAAACCCTCGTTCGAAAGATTAACATCTGGGTTCTCGATTCTGTTCCATTGTTCTATGTGTCTGTTGTTGTACCAGAGCCAGGCTGTTTAGACTACCATGGCTGTATACTAGGTTCTGAGATCAGGCAGTGTGAGACCTCCTACTTTGTTCTTCAAAAATGTTTTGTTTATCTGGGGCATCTTTCCATATGAAGTTGGTGATTAGTTTTTCCACCACATTAAATGATGCTGTTGGTATTTGAATTGGGGTTGCATTATATCTGTAGATTTCTTTGGGTAGAATGGATATTTTCACAGTGTTGAGTCTTCCTATCAATGAGCATGGTTTGCTTTTTTGTTTATGCAGGTCTCTTTTGGTTTCTTGCAGTAGTGTTTTGTACTTTCCTTTGTATACGTCTTTTATATCCCTGGTTAGATTTATTTCTGAGTACTTTATCTTTTAGAGGCTATTAAAAATGGTATTGTTTTCCTTTATGAAGTTCTTGTTGTTAGTGGATAAGAATCCAAATGACTTCTGTTGATCTTGTATGCTGCTACTCTGCTGAATCATTCTATTAGTTCCAGTAGTTTTCTCGTATAACCTTTGGAGTTCTCTGTGTATAGGATTGTATCATGATGGGCTTATTTTTTATCGCAAAGATCAGTGAATCAAAGTTACAAGATTCCAACTCAACATAGGAAACACTTTCTAGTTATCAGAACAGGCCATACTAGAATGCTCTACCGTTTGAAGCAGTGATGCTTCACTCGCAGTACCCAGCAGAGGCCACAGAACCAAGAATGTCAATGGATGGAACCCTTTCTCCAGTGGGAAATTTAACCAGGAAACGTCCAAAAATCAGATCTAATTTACTAAAGGAGCCTATCATCTGGGTTCTGCCCTTCACATCTGTGTAAGCTTGGACATGTCCTTTTACTTTTCTATACCATGGTTTTCTGTAAAGTGAGGATAGTATTGGAAACTGCCTCATAGGGTTGCTGTGAATTGAATGAGTTCATATGGACATGAAATGGCTAGAATAGTCTCGGCATCTAGTAAACGCTCAATAAATAGTAATTTTTTATGGTGATGGTTGTGATTTTGTAGGAGAGCAGTCATAGTCACCTTTGGGAAAGAAGCTTCAGAAGAGCTGTGGAACAGAAACCCAGTAGCAAGGGTTTAATTAAATAATGAGTATTGAGAAAATAAAGGCTGTGGGTATAGATCTTTTCATGTTTTAAAGCCATTTATATACTTTTCTCTATAAACCCCTTGTTTGAGTTCTATTTTGCTGATTTGTTTCTTGATTTTTCTATTGAATTGTTCCCAGAAATTCTAGATTTCTAGAATTTCTAAATTTACCTATTATGTTTTCTATTAAGCAGGCTTTAAAAGTAAGTACAGTTAGTTCAACAAGCACATGAATAGATGCTCAAAGTCTTTAATCATTAGGAAAATGCAAATCAAAACAGCAATGAGATATCACTTCATACCCACAAGAATGGCTAAAATTAAAAAAAAAGGACAATAGCAAGTGTTAGCAAGGATGTGGAGAAATTGAAATTCTCATTTGTTGTTGGGATTGTAAAATGATACAGTGACTTTGGAAAATAGTTTGCAAGTTTCTCAAAATAGAGTTACCATATTATCCAGCAATTTCACTTGTAGCTATATACAAAAGAGAAATGAAACCATGTGTCCCACCCACACAAAAACTTGTACATGAATGTCCAGAGAAGCAGTATTAATAATACTCCTGTCTTAGATGGGGTTCTCTAGAGAAGCAAACCCAGTGAATTGTGTAAATATACGTATATAGAGAGATTTATATCAAGGAAATGGCTCATGTGATTGTAGAAGCTCTAATGTCCCAAGCCCATGGGTGAGAATAGAGGCTTCTTCTGATTCACACAGCTGTAGGGGCTAGCGAACCCAGGATCGGCAGGTCAGAAAGCAGGGGTCTTGCTCACAGGCTGTGAAGATGGACAGATCCTAACATCAGCAGGCAACATGGTAAATAAGCTGCTAACTCAAGTCCTAGGAACTGGAGGTCAGACAAACAGGAGCCAGCTGCAGGATTCAGTTTGAGCAAAAAGCCCCTGTGGATACATAAATCAAGAGAAGGCTCTATCCTGAATCATGGCCATGGGACATTCCAGCCTCTACAAACATGTGAGCCATTTCCTTGATATAAATCTTTGTCTCTACAGATATTTGTACGCTTTACTGGTTTTACTTCTCTAGAGAACCCAGCCTAAGACACTTGGTGCCAAGAGTGGTTCTTGGAGAAACAGAATTTTAAAGATGAATCTTCTAAATTGATTCTCAAGCCTGGTTAGTTTTGAAGATGTTGATGACTCCGCTTCCAGTAGTAAAGAGGGCACTGCTAACCCGTGGCATGAGGTGGCTATACAAATATACAAAATATCACCGCCAATAGATTAGTCATTGATGCAATGTGAGGCTCTGAGTGATTGCATGAATGATACCTTTCTACAATTTTTCCGTTATGAGAAGTATAAGGAAGCTGGTTGATTGGTCCTGTTTTTGCCAGACAAACTAGTGACAGAAAGAGATGCATTCAGGGCTTCAGCGTCAAAGCTCAAGCGCCACATAAACAATCTCAAAGTTTTCTACTTGTGCTTTGAAGGAAAGCCTTATTTCTTGCAGTAACAGAAGTAATATTGCCAAAAATGAAACCCAGTCTTACTGTAAGAGGGGCTGAATTACAACACCAACTCAATTGCCCTCCTCAGGAGGTGTTTGAAGTTAAAGTGAGAGCATTGATTGGGAAGAAATTGGATCCTGAACCATGCGATGGGGACATATGGGCAGATAATCAGAAAGCTGGAGACACTGAGCCCCTAAATTCCATTGAATCACTCCTATCAACAGAACCAGCCCTCTCACTTCCATCTGAAGAGCTTACTCCACGTTTGTCTGCTAAACCACCCTCCCCAGTAAAACCGTTAACTCCTGCAATCTCATCTAATGTGCTTAACCCAGCTGCATCTAAAGAGCCTTTGTCTGAGTCATCACCTGGGGCATCACCTGAGGCAGATGCTTTACAAGACAATGCTGAATGTTCTCAAAACACCGCCCCACTACCTATTTTGGCTTCTGGATCTGTAACTAGACTTAAGTCCCAAGGAGCCCCAAAAGGTGAAGTGCAAAGTGTGACCCAGGAGGATGTACGTTACACTCCAAAAGAACTGCTTGATTTTTCTAATATGTACTAACAGAAACCTAGAAAATATGTGTTGGGAATGGGTTATTAAGCATGTGGAAAAATGGTGCAAAGATCGTAAAGATGGATCAGTCTGAGTTTATTGATATAGGCTCACTAAGCACAGATACTTCATTCTGTATTTCAGATCCAGAAGTCAGGAAAGGATCTAATAGTTTATTTGGTTGGGTTGCTGAAGCATAGATTATGCGGTGGCCTACATTAAATCAAGTTCAAGTATAAGACCTGCCTTGCTATACTGTCAAAGAGGGTATCCAAAGTATTAGGGAAATTGGCCTGCTGGAGTCAATTTATCAGTTTAGACCCACAGACCCGCACCTGGAGTGCCCAAAGGATACACCTTTCACCAGAGCTCTGAGGAACAAATTTGCAAAGGGAGCCCTAGCATCCTTGAAGACTGCCGTTATTGCTATTTTATATAAATCAGATTTTATAGTGGGAACTACCCTAACTGAATTAAGACACCTAACTATAGTGGGGCTGAACAGACCTCATGGTAGTAGGGTCCAAGTGGCTGTACTCAATCGACAAAGACAAGGTGAGTGTGATTACAGTTCTGACTCATATGGCCTTATGGCTTTGACTACTTAGTCTTGGTCCCTAGGAGTAAAATAGATTTAAAAAATCTACTAAATATTTACGTGATCCGTGCAAGCAGATGAATTCTAGGTCACACGAACAGCAGTCTAACTCAAATCAATAGAACAGAGAGTCATGATCCCTTAATCAATTCCTAGACTTGAATGAGTTTACAGGCGCACAACCCCTTGAATGAAGGGGAGTCAGGGTCCCCTTGAGGAAGAACTCCAATACATTGCCAGATATTTATACTGCTAACCTTTCTCCCAGCCTTCCCCAAAGGGATTTACGGCCTTTTTCGAGAGTGAGTGTTCACTGGGGAAAAGAAAATAATCACACTTTCTGGGGATTTTTGGACACTGGCTCTGAACTGACACTAATTCAAGAGTAAACCCAAAATGTCACTGTGCCCCTCCAGTCAGAGTAGGGACATATGGAGGTCAGGTTATTAATGGAGTCTTAGCTTATGTCCATCTCGCATTAGGTCCAGTGGTTCCACAAACCCACCCTGTAGTGATTTCCCCTGTTCCAGAATGCATAATTGGAATAGAAATACTCAGCAACTGGCAGAACCCCCACATTAGATCTCTGACAAATGAAGTAAGGGCAATTATGGTAGGAAAAGCCAAGTGGAAGCCATTAGAACAGCCACTACCTAGGAAAGTAGTAAACCAAAAGCAGTACCGCATTCCTGGAGGGATTGCAGAGAGTCTATTCATCAAGGAGTTGAAGGATGCAGGGGTGGTGAGTCCCACCACATCCCCATTCAACTTTCCTATTTGGCCTGTGCAAAAAAACAGAATCTCGGAGAATGTCAGTGGAGTAACAAAAACTTAACAAGGTGGTGACTCCAATTGCAGGTGCTGTTCCGTAGGTAGTCTCATTGCTTGACCGCATCTCTACATCTCCTGCTATGCAGCTTTTGATCTGGCTAATGCCTTTTTCTCCAGACCTGATTCAAAGGACCATCACAAGCAGTTTGCCTTCAGCTGGCAAGGCCAACAATACACCCTCAGTTGGCCACCTCAGGGCTACGTCACCTCTGCAGTTCTATGTCATAATTTAGTCTGCAGGGACCTTAATTGCCTTTCTTTTCTGCAATATGTCACACTGGTCCCTTACATCGATGACATTATGCACATTGGACCTAGTAAGGAAGAAGTGTCAATGATTCTGGACTTACTGGTAAAATATTTGTGTGCTAGAGGGTGGGAAATTAATTCCACAAAAATTCAGGCACCTCCCACACCTCAGTGAAATTTCTGGGGCTCCCAGTGCTATGGGGCATGTTGAGCTATTCCTTCTAAAGTGAAGTTAAGTTGTTGCATCTTGCTGCTCCCACAACTAAAAATGAGGCACAATGCCTAGTTGGCCTCTTTGGATTTTGGAGGCAACATATACCTCATTTGGGTGTGCTACTCCGGCCTATTTATCAAGTGAATCTAAAAGCTGCTAGTTTTGAGTGGGACCCAGAAAAAGAGAAGGCTCTGCAACAGGTTCAGGCTGCTGTGCAAGTCACTCTGCCACTTGGGCCATGTAGTCTAGCTGATCCAATGGTGCTTGAAGTGTCGGTAGCAGATAGAGGTTCTGTTTGGAGTCTTTAGCAGGCCCCTCTTGGTGAATTGTGGCACAGACCCTTAGAATTTTGGAGCAAAGCCCTGCCATCCTCTGCAGATAATTACTGTCCTTTTGAGAAAAAGAATAGAGATTCCTTTATTTCTTCCTTTCTAATATGATCGTCTTTTATTTCCTTTTCTTACCTAATTGCCCTGGCTAGAACCGCCAATCAATGTAGCATAGAAATGACTGTTGTCCTTTTTATGAAATGTTGATAAGATATACAAAAAAAAAAAAATTATACGCATCAATATTGGAACATAATGGCTTCACGAAATTAGTATATCTGTGGGACAGTGATTGGGTGTTCTATATGGCATAAAAAAAACATATTTCTGTTTTTTAGTATTGGTTGAACATTTTAAGTTGCCTTTTTTTTCCCCCCTTTCTTCCCAGTATTCTCAAACACTGATGAAGGCCTTGTTAACAAAAAGTTACCCAAAGACCTTCTCTTAAGGCAAGTGTACATATGTGTTAGGTAGAGTTCAGATTTGTTTAGTCATCAAGTTCCAAGAGTATCTTCTTTCTCATTAAGAGTCCATAGCATAGAAAAAGAGAAGTAGTCTGACTTTTTGTTTTATAGCATGCTGTTAACAGCTTGTTGTTAAATTTTACGTGGTCTAATCCAGAATGTACTAAAGTATGTATATAGCATTGGTCTGGATTATTTTTGTAATGTGGTAAGTATTGTGATTGTCAGTAGGTGCCAATGTTTTGGATTTTGTTAAGGGTTGCTTTGTGGCCTGAGATGTGGTCTATTTTGGAAAGCGTTCCTTGTGCGTCAGAAAAGAGTATGTACTTTGCTGCTGTTGGGTGGAGTGCTCTATATATGTCTATGAGGTCAAGTTGGTTGATTGTTTCCTTTAGATATTCTGTGTCTTTTTGATGAGTTTCTTTCTAGATATTCTGTCCTTTACCCAGAGTGGTGTGTTGAAGTCTCCTACTATTAGTGTGAGACTGTCAATTTCTCATCAGTGCTCTTAGTTTGTTTTATGTATTCGGATCCCTGTCATTTCATCATAGATATTTATTATGGCTATGTCTTCATGATGGATTGTCCCTTTAATCATTATATAATGCCCTTCTTTGTCTTTTATGGTGAATTTTGTTTTAAAGTGTATTTTATCTGAGATTAGCATTGCCACTCCAGCTCTTTTTTGGTTGCCATTTGCTTGATATATATTTTTTTTATCCTTTGATTTTTAGTATATTCATGTCCTTGTTTCTGAGGTGTATCTCCAGTAGGTAGCATATTGATGATTCTGTGTTTTTATCCATTGTATCACTCTCTGTGTCTTTTTGGGTATATTTAAGCCATTTACATTCAGTGTGATTATTCATAGGTATAAGTGTATTGTTTTTATTTTGTAGTGTTTTTTGTGGTGCTGATGTTTTTTTCTTTGTTCCTCTTACTGTTGTGTGCTGAATTCCCTTTGTTTGTAGGTTTTTTCCTCGTTTCTTTTGTTTTTGTATATTTTGTGTTTACTGAGACTTTGTTTTTCTTCTTTATTTTGATGAATAGGTTTGTTACCCCTATCTTCCTAAGTCTGAACCAGTCTTGTATTGCTTGCTATTGCCTTGACTTCTTATCCATTTGAAAGTCCTATACCTGTGCCTGTGCCTATGCCTATGCCTATGCCTATGCCATGCCTATGCCATGCCATGCCTATGCCTATGCCATTTCTTCCCTTTTTTATTGTTCTGATGTTGTTGTCATTTACAGATTGACCTCTCTGGTTCTGTGTTGTAAATTTTTTTGTTTCGTTTTGTCCTTGAGAGTTCATTACCTAGGTTGGTACCTAGCGGATGTCGTCTTGCGTCCTAGATGCGGATTGTTGTCTGATGATGTTGGTTCTCTAACTGAAGGACTCACTTTAATAATTCTTGTAAGTTTGGTTTGGTTTTTACATATTTCCTTAATTTGTGTTTACCTGGAAATGTCCTAAATTTGCCATCATATTTGAGCAAGAGTTTTCAGGGTATATTATTCTTGTTTGGCAATTTTATTTTTCTTTCGAGATTTTATATATGTCATCCCATTGCCTTCTTGCCTGTGAGGTTTCTGCTGAGTAATCAGAGATTACTCTTGTTGTTTTCCCTGTGTATGTGACCTTTCATTTTTCTCAACCTGCTCTCAGGATTCTTCCTTCGTCTTTGGTTATAGCATGTGTGGTTATGATATGTCTTGGTGTTTTTCTTCTGGGGTCTATGCTATATGGCATTCATTGAGCTTCTTGGATGGGCAGCTTTTTGTCTTTTAATATATTAAGGCAGTTTTCTGTCAGTAAATCTTCAGTTATCCTCTCAGTGTTTTCCATTTTCTCTCCCTGTTCTGGACTCTGATCACACGCGATATTTTGCTTTTGATTTGATCCATCATCATTCTCAGGGTTTCTTCATTTTTCTTTGTTCTTTCTCTTTTTTTTTTTCCACGAAGTGATATCCAAGGTTTTGTCTTCAATTTCACTGATTCTGTCTTCCATTGTTTCAAGCTTGCTCCTAAAACCTTCTGTGCTGCTGTCCACTTCTGAAATCTTGTTATCTTTTGGATTTCTAATTGCTGTTTTTTTTATGATTTCCAGTTGTTCCTTTATTTTGACATTTTGTTCCTGTATTATGTTATTGAATTCTCCCATTGTTTTGTCTGTCTTTTCCATGATTATTGTCTGTATTTTTCATGATTTTGTCAAATTTTTCCTTATTTTTGTCTGTGTTTTCCTTCATCTATTTGAGAGCCCTGAATATTAGAGTTTTTAATTCCCAATCAGGCAATTCCAGTGCCTTTTATTCTGCCAGAAGATCATCTGGTGTCTTATTTTAGCAGCTTTCTGGCACCATCTGCTTCTGTTTTTTTTGTTTTTTTTTTTTTTAATATGTTTTGGTATTATCTGCTGTCTCTGGGACATTCAGGAATTATAATCGTTTATTGATTATAGATTTGATTGTTTCATCCTCCTTTTTTGTTTTATTTGGTTAGGTCTGGGCAAGTGGGCTGGGTGTGTTTTGTTGCTTGCTCACCTGTATGCATAGTACTTCTCACTCACCATGTTGTCCAGGTAGGCAGGGTCGGTCACTGGTGCAGCAAGGTGTGTCCAGTGGGGGTGCAAGGACAAGTATGGGTAATTTGTGGCTCAAACTGGGGCCAACAGGGTGGGGCAAGAGCACAGTGCAGAATGTGGTACCAGGACCATGTCGGTGCCTCTCAAGGGCACAGCATTTGGAGACAGGGAGGAGGGAAATGAGAGGATGTGGTATGTGGAGCTAAGTGCGTGGGTGAAAGAAGAGATAGAAATGAAAGCAAAAAAACAAAAACAAATAAAATGGTATGGTAGAATTCTGCAGGTGGGGAAGGAGCAGACCCAGTGAGGGTGTGTGCTGGTGGCTCCCTACCCAAAAGATGTGGCTCGGCCTGTCAAGAAGGGGCAGGGGTAGCACATGGGGCTAGGTGGATGGGAGAAAGGAAAAGAAAGAGGGGAAAGACGGAAGAAACCAACAAAGAAAAATTAATGAAAACAACCAGAAAAAAATATGTGGTTGTGGTGGAGCCGACCATTTGGGGAGGTGGAATTGGGGTGGCAGCAAGCTAATGTCTCTCTTGCCAGGTGGCATGGCATTGCCCATCAGAAATGAGTGAAGGGAGGGCATGCCCTAGGTGGGAGGGAGAGGGAAAAGGGAGAATGGGAAAGATAAAGAAAAATAAAAAATATGGATATGGGGGCGCCATCCTTTGGAGGTGGCACAGACTCAGGGAGGCCATGTGCCAGAGGCTATCCAGCTGAGTGGTACAACATAGCCCATCAAGAAGAGGGGGGTGGTGCAGTGGGCCAGGTGTGTGGGAGAAAGGAAAGGAAGGGTTTTTTGGTTTTTTTTTTTAGCTTTGAAAATCCTAGATGGCATCTTCTTCAAATATAATGCTATTTCATCTACACTGAAAACCCGTTTAGCATAGCCACCTTCATCAATTATCTTAGCTAGATCTTCTGGATAACTTACTGCAGCTTGTACATCAGCATTTGCTGCTTCACCTTGCAATTTTATGTTATGGAGATGGATTCTTTCTTTAAACTTCATGAACTTGGTGGCCAGTGTTTAAAGTGATCAACTGCTAACTGAAAGACTGGCAGTTTGAAGCCATCAGCAGCTCCACAGGAGAAAGACGTGCCAGTCTGCTTCCATAGAGATTTACAGTCTTGGAAACCCTATGTGGTCGCTGTGAGTTGGAATCAACTTACTGGCAGTGGGTTTGGTTTTGGTTTGGGTTGTACACTTGAATATCCTCTTTGGTGAAATCTGTGTATATGTCTATGACGTCAAGTTGTTTGATTGTGATATTTATATTTTCTTTGTTGTGCTTCCTTCTTGTTCTGTCCTTCACCAAGACTGATGTGTTAAAGTCTTGTAGTATTATTGTGAAAGTGTATGTTTCCCTTTTCAGTGCCGTTAGAGTTTGTTATATGTATTTTGCAGCCCTGTCATTGGGGTGTATATATTTATTATGGTTATGTTCTCTTGGTGGATTGACCCTTTAATCATTATATAATGCTCTTCCTTGTCTTTTATTGTGGCTTTTGCTTTAAAATCTATTTTATCAGAGATTAATATTGCCACTCCTGCACTTTTTTGGTTGTTTGCTTGATATATTTTTTCCATCCTTTCAGTTTCAACTTATTCGTTTCTTTGTGTCTAAAGTGGTCATATGTTTTTATCCATTGTACCACTCTCTGTCTCTTTACTGGTGCATTTAGGACATTTGTGTTCAGCGTGATTATCTGTAGGTATGAGTTTATTGCTGTCATTATATTATGCTTTTTGTGTGTGTGTGTGTGTGTTTGTGTGTTGTGTTAAAGGTTTCTTCCTTCTGCTTAATTTTCCATGCTGAGTTTTTTTTTTTTTATTATTATTATTGTGGCTTTCCTTTTCATTTCTCTCATTGTTTTGGGTTTTGTGTGTACTGAATATGATTTCCTTTTATATTTTGACAGGTAAGCTTGTTGACTTTCTTTGTGGTTACCCTGAAATTTACTTTTATTTTCCTAAGTTAAAATCAGTGATTTCTTTCTTGATATGGCCTTGACTTCCTGTTCGTATGGAAATTCTAAACCTATACCCTTTATTCCACCTTTATATTTTGAAGTGGTCTTCAGTTACAGATTGACGTATCATTAGTTGCTTCTTCTCTCTTGGGTTTTTTTTGTTGTTGTTCTTTAGTGCATGGGGACATTATGGTGCCTATGACTAAGCCAGTGTGTCTTGGCACTGCCTCTTCTTTTTCTTTATCAAAATTTTGCATGAGATTTGTTAAATTAATTTTACGTAAATGTTAGGAGGTGTGGTTGAACAAAGCTTTTTTTTACTTTTCTTTTAAATGTTCATGAAAACAGCAGCTTGCTCTCTTGATTTATTGACTTTCTTCCCCTCCCTATCTTTTAATTAGATGTTGTCATTACTTTGTTCTGTTGTCTCTGTCTTGCTCAATTCTTTATTCCACACTTTTTTATTCGGTAGTGTGGGGTTCTGTCTTTAAAAGGAGCTTTAGTGGCTGCTTTTAAGAGTTCAAATGCTCTAGCCTCTTTCAGAAATTACTGTAGACCCCTTACACACACATACACTCTGATTGGGCATAATTCCCCTCCTTTCCCCAATATCAACTGCTGTTCTCAGATTGGCTGCCTGTACTTTCTCAGGAATGTTGGTTGTTCTGAGATTCTCCTGCTTTCCTATCATTCAAAGGCCCCTTTGCTTGCTTCCACATAGACACTGATACAAATGGTCATTGGTGGTTGGTCTCCAGTTGTATTTTGGGAGATACCTTGCCATTTAGGCTTTTTCAAAAGTCAAATTTATTGAGGTATAATTTATATATAAGAAGATTCACCTTTTTTAAGGGATATAGTTTTGTAAGTTTGGCAAACTTTTCAGATCTATAAACATCACCACGGTCAGTACATTGAATTTTCATCACCTCAGAAACTTCCCCTGTGCCCTGTGCATCAGTCCCCCCAACCCCCCACCTCTAGCACCTGGCAACCAGAGATCTGGTTTTTGTACTCATAATTCTGCCTTTTTCAAAACGTTTTATAAAAGGAATTACATAGTATACAGCCATTGTGTCTGGTTTCTTTCAGTCAGAATAAGGCTTTTATATTCATCCACCTATTGTGGGTATTGGCAGTTTGTTAACTTATTGCTTAGTATTCAGCTGTAGGGTTATACCACAGTTTGTTTACTTATTTACCAGTCGGTGGGCATTTGAACTGCTCCCAAGTTTTGGTGGTTATAAACAAGCTGCTACAAATATAAACATTAATGTATAAGACTTTGTATGCATCCATGGTTTTGTTTATTTTGGGCAGATGGGAGTTGAATTGCTGAGTCATATAGTAGGTGTGCATTTAACTTTGTCTAAAGCTGATATGTATAACCAAGTATCTATACCATTTTGCAATCCC
Organism: Loxodonta africana; assembly: GCF_030014295.1. Lineage (NCBI taxonomy): Eukaryota > Metazoa > Chordata > Mammalia > Proboscidea > Elephantidae > Loxodonta > Loxodonta africana. The sequence continues at coordinate 7,198,720 of NC_087355.1, forward strand.
AGCAGCAATGTACAGGAATTCTAATCACTCCACATTCGGTATTACCAGGTTTTTTGTTTTATTTTGTTTTGCTATTTTAGTCGTATGTCATTGTGATTTTCATTTGCATTTCCCCAATGAATAGATATTGAGCATCTCTTCATGTACTTATGTGCAAATATTTTGAGCAATTCCTATTGAGTTATTAGTTTTCCTGTAACTGAGTGTTTTAGTTACCTAGTGCTGCCATAACAGAAAATACCACAAGTGAGTGGCTTTAAAGAGCAGAAATTTATTTCTCATAGTTCTGGGGGCTAGAAGCCTGAATCCAGCTAGAAGGATAGAGGTCCTTCTTTGTCAGTTTCATCTTCTAGTAGCTGGCAATGCTTGGAGTTCCTGGGCTTCTAGGTACATCTGTGTGTGTGTCTGTCGTTGTCTTAGACTGGGTTCTCTAGAGTAGCAAAATCACTAAAGCATGTCTGTGTGTATATATTTATAAAAGAGAGATTTATATCAAGGAATGCCTCATGTGGTTTTTAGAAGCTGTATGTCCCAACTCCGTGAGGCAAAAAAGAAGATTCTTCTGATTCACATAGCCTCATTCTGGCAAAACCAAGATCGGCAGGCCAGTGAGCAGCGATGCTGCAGGCTGTAAAGATCAATGAATCTCAAGATCAGTAGGCCAGACCACCAGTAAGCTGCTACCCCAAGTCCGAAGAACTGAAGAACAGACAAACAGGAGCCAGCTGCAGGATCCAGAATAAGCAAAAGCCCCAGCAAGGTGAGCAGGAAGGAAATAGGCAGAGGGGCAGAGAAATGAAGGCTGAGGGAGTGTTGAGCCACCAGAGGCCCCATCCCCATCGGAACCACTCAACAAACTCAATTATGGGCATGATCACATGTCAGATTTCAACAGGGAAGTGATCACAGCATTATAGGACTGCCAAAACACTGAGATTCATGGCCCAGCCAAGTTGACACACAATCTTAACCATCACAGTCTTCATATGGTATCTTCTCACTGTGTGTTTTTCCTCTATTCTGCTGCTTTCATAACTCAGAAGTGATTAGGCTTAGGACCCAACCTCTAGGGTATATCCTGATTAATATAAAAAAGAATACCCTATTTCTAGACAGGATCACGTTTAAAAGTATAGGTGATAGGGCTTCAGTACATTTTTTTTTGGGGGGGGAGCATAATTCAATCCGTAACATGGAGTTTTGAGAGTTTTTTATGCATTAGGGATACTACCCTTTATCATGTATGTTTTGCATATATTTTCTCCCAGTCTGTGGCTTCTCTTTTCATTTTCTTAGTGTTTCGTCTTTTTTGTTTTTTTTTTTCTTTTGGGGATTTGTGACAATTCAAAAACTGACTCCATCACTATTATTTTCCCAGAATTTCCCCATACATTATTTAGAAGTGCTTTACTACTGTTTTTTCAGAATCCCCCCATCCAGTATTTAAAAGTGATTTTAAATTTTATCTTTTTGTTAACTTCTAGGTAAATTGCACTATGGTCAGAGAACATGGTCTGTATGATAGCTAGTATCTGACATTTGCTTTAAGTATGTTTGAGAATATGTACTTTAATTTTTCAGATGTAGAATTCTATATATGATGATTAGTTTAAGCTTGTTTATTGCTTTTTAATGATAAAAACCTTTGCTGGTTTTTGACCCCTTGCCTTCTCAATAACCAAAAGATGTATGTTGAAATTTCTCATTCTAATACTGGTTGGTATCATTCTTTTTGTAGCTCTGTCAATTTTTGTTTTATATATTCTGAGACAACTTCATTAGGTACATATGCATGATATCATGATTAAGTGAACATTTTATTATTATATAGATATCATCTCTGTTTACATCAATGTTACTTTTCTTCAAATCAATTTTGTCTGATGGTAATAGAGCTATACCTGCTTTCTTTTGGTATTTGCCTAGTACATACTTTCAATCCTTTTTAAACAACCTAAAAAAACTGGGGGAGGGAAAAAGTTCATGATGACCCGTAATACATGGTGGAAGCTACAGTAAGATTTAATGATGTCAATTTATGAGCAGTTAGAGCAATGAGAAGGAGATAAGTATATGCAGGAACATGAAGGACAGTACTTATGGGCCAGGCCTAGAAGTGGCATGTATCACACCATCATGTTCACTTGACAATAGTAGTTCAACTGCATGCCTTTAGCTAACTACAAAAGAGACAGAGGAGGCTAGTTGCTCTCCAAAATCGGTGTTCTCCTCTTCTTCCTGGGTACATGGTCCACATCTATGCGTAGGAAGAAGAGAAGAACGTAAAACTTGGTGAGCAGCTAGCCTTCTCTGGCATAGTTGGCCTTTCTGGTAATCAAATTACTATGTTGGTGACTGTCTTAGTTAACTAGTACTGCTGTAACAGAAATACCACAAGTGGGTGGCTTTCACAAATTTTATTTTCTCACTGTTTAAGAGGAGAAGGTGGGATTGAGGCAGGGCCAAGATGGCTGACCAGGTAGAAGCTACCTCGGATCCCCCTTGCAACAAAGACTCAGAAAAACAAGTGACTCGACCACATACATGACCATCTACGAACCCTGACCATCAAACACAGATGTAAAGAGTTGACTTGAGTGACAGGGGAGCAAAAAACTGCACCCTGAAGCAGCGACCGCTTCTGGAACCAGCGACCTGTGCCACAGCCTTAAGCCCTCGCGGTTCCCAGGTGCCGAGTAATGGGGCTGTTTGCAGCTTGCTGAGGTGGGGCAGGCACGGGGCACAGCCCTAACCCTAGCCCCCTGGGGTAACCTCCATAGAGACTCAGCCAGCGCAAGCAGGCTGCACACTGACGCAGCTAACGAGAGAACAAGCAAACACGGGGAAGCAGTGACTGTTTTCGGAGCCTGGAGCCAGCGTCCCAGTAAGAAAACCTTGGCGCCGGGTTTTGGACTGGGCGCAGGGGAGCTGAGCACGGCATCCTGAGATAGCGCAAGCATGGGACACAGCCCTAGCCCACAGAAGTGACCTCGGGGGAAGCCCAGCCAGTGCACGCAGGCAGCACAGTGACGTGGCTGACAGGAGTAGTAGTCACTGGGAGGCAGCGACTGGTTTTGGAGCCTGGAGTGCGACATCCCAGCCAGGGAACCTTGGCGCTGGGCTTTGGACTGGGAGCGGAGGAACTGACCACGGCTTCTGAGACAGCACAAGCACAGGACTTGGGTCTGACCCTCGGGGGCAATCTCGACCTAGCCAACGCACACAGGCTACATGCCCCTCGGGAATCTTGATAAAACATTCATCACCAAGTGAGATAAGTAACTTTGTCTATATTCCTGGGTGCTACTCTCTCCTATCTATCTCATCCCTCCCCTCCCCTTCCCAGGTGGCTTCATTAACATTGGAATTTCCTGGGCCAGAGAGTAAAGTGCTGGGTGTTTTTTTTTTGTTTGTTTATTTGGGTTTTTTTTTTTTTAATGTATTTTCCTAACCCATTCTCCTGGCCTGAGAGAAAAAAATGAAATAAGGCAATCTACAGGAAAAGCCAAGGAACACACTGATAAAGAAGTTGAAGAAATCAAAGATTATTCAAGAACATAGTGGAAGAATTAATAAGCTGCAAGAATCCATAGAGAGACAGAATTCAGAAATCCAAAAAATTAACAGTAAAATTACAGAATCGGACAACTCAATATGAAGTCAGAGGAGCAGACTCGAGCAATGGGAATGCAGAGTGGGGGAGATGGAGGATAAAGCAATTGACACCAATACAGTTGAAGAAAAATCAGAAAAAAGAATTCAAAAAAAATGAAGAAACCCTAAGAATCATGTGGGACTCTATCAAGAAGAATAACTTGTGTGTGATTGGAGTTCCAGAACAGGGAGGGATAACAGAAAATACAGTGAGAATAGTTGAAGATCTGTTGCCAGAAAAGTTCCTTGACATCATGAAAGACGAAAGGATATCTATCCAAGATGCTCATCAAACCCCATACAAGATAGATCCTAAAAGAAAATCACCAAGACATATTATCATCAAACTTGCCAAAACCAAAAATAAAGAGAAAATTTTAAAAGCAGCCAGGGATAAAAGAAAGGTCTCCTACAAAGGAGAATCAATAAGAATAAGTTCAGACTACGCAGCAGAAACCATGCAGTCAAGAAGGCAAAGGGATGACATATATAGAGCACTGAAGGAGAAAAACTGCCAGCCAAGGATCACATATCCAGCAAAACTCTTTCTGAAATATGAAGGCGAAATTAAAACATTTACAGATAAACACAAGCTTAGAGAATTTGCAAAAACCAAACCAAAGCTACGAGAAATACTAAAGGAAATTGGTCAGAAAACCAACAATATCAGATACCAGCACAATACAAGGTTACAGAACAGAACATCCTGATAGCAACTCAAATAGGGAAATCACAAAAACAGATTAAGATTAATTTTAAAAAGAAAAAAAATGCTCAAAACAGGGAATCATTGAAGTCAATATGTAAAAGATCACAATAATCAAAAAGAGGGACTAAATACAGGAGACATAGAACTGCCATATGGAGAGGAAAACAAGACGATACAGGACAATACAAGTTAGGTTTTTACTTAGAAAAATAGGAGTAAATATTAAGGTAACCACAAAGAGGTATAACAATTCCACAACTCAAAATAAATACCAAGAAAAACATAACGACTCAGCATACATAAAGTCAACTACTATGAAAATGAGGAACACACAATTTACAAAGAAAAAGTCTCAGTACAAAAAAGTAAGTGGAAAAATGAAATTGTCAACAACACACACAAAAAGGCATCAAAATGACAGCACTAAACACATAAAAAAAACCCACATACTTATCTATAATTATGCTGAATGTAAATGGACTAAATGCACCAATAAAGAGAGATCTCAGACTGGATAAAGAAACATGATCCGTGTATATGCTGCCTACAAGAGACACACCTTAGACTTAGAGACACAAACAAACTAAAACTCAAAGGATGGAAAAAAATATATCAAGCAAACAGCAATCATAAAAGAGCAGGAGTAGCAATATTAATTTCTGACAAAATAGACTTTAAAGTTAAATCCCCCACAAAGGATAAAGAAGGACACTATATAATGATTAAAGGGATGATTTACCATAGCCATATTAAATATTTATGCACCCAATGACAGGGCTGCCAGATACATAAAAGAAACTTTAACAGAACTGAAAAGTGAGATAGACACCTCCACAATTATAGTAGGAGACTTCAACACACCCCTTTCGGAGAAGAATAGGACTTCCAGTAAGAAGCTCAGTAGAGACACGGAAGACCTAATTGCTACAATCAACCAACTTGACCTCATAGACTTATACAGAACACTCCACCCAACTGCTGCAAAGTATACTTTTTTTTCTAACGCACATGGAACATTCTCTAGAATAGATCACATATTAGGTCATAAAACAAACCTTTGCAAAATCCAAAACATCGAAATATTACAAAGCATCTTCCCAGACCACAAGGCCATAAAAGCGGAAGTCAATAACAGAAAAATCAGGGAAAAGAAATCAAATACTTGGAAACTGAACAATACCCTCCTGAAAAAAGACTGGGTTATAGAAGACATTAAGGAGGGAATAAAGAAATTCATGGAACGCAATGAGAATGAAAACACTTCCTATCAAAACCTCTGAGACACAGAAAAAGCAGTGCTCAGAGGTCAATTTATATCAATAAATGCACACATACATAAAGAAGAAAGAGCCAAAATCAGAGAACTGTCCCTACAACTTGAACAAATAGCAAGCGAGCAACAAAAGAATCCATCAGGCACCAGAAGAAAACAAATAATAAAAATTAGAGCTGAACTAAATGAATTAGAGAACAGAAAAACAATTGAAAGAATGAACAAAGCCAAAAGCTTGTTCTTTGAAAAAATTAACAAAATTGATAAACCATTGGCCAGAATGACTAAAGGTATACAGGAACGGAAACAAATAACCCAAATAAGAAACGAGATGGGCCATATCACAACAGACCCAAATGAAATTAAAAGAATCATGAGATTATTATGAAAAATTGTGCTCTAACAAATTTGCAAACCTAGAAGAAATGGATGAATTCCTAGAAAAACACTACCTACCTAAACTAACACAATTAGAAGTAGAACAATTAAATAGACCCATAACAAAAAAAGAGATTGAAAAGGTAATCAAAAAACTCCCACCAAAATAAAACCCTGCCCCGAACGGCTTACTGCAGAGTTCCACCAAACTTTCAGAGAAGAGTTAACACCACTACTACTAAAGGTATTTCAAAGCATAGAAAATGGTGGAATACAACCTAACTCATTCTATGAAGCCACCATCTCCCTGATACCAAAACCAGGTAAAGACACCACAAAAAAAGAAAATTACAGACCTATTCATGAACATAGATGCAAGAATCCTCAACAAAATTCTAGCCAATAGAATTCAACAACATATCCAAAAAATAATCCACCACAATCAAGTGGGATTTATACCAGGTATGCAAGGTTTTTTTTTATTCAAGGTTGGTTTAATATTAGAAAAGCCATTAATGTAATCCACCATATAAATAAAACAAGAGACAAAAACCACATGATCTTATCAATTGAGGCAGAAAAGGCTTTTGACAAAGTCCAACACCCATTCATGATAAAAACTCTCACCAAAATAGGAATAGAAGGAAAATTCCTCAACATAATAAAGGGCATCTATATAAGCTTTTTATATAAGCCAACAGCCAACATCCTCCTAAATGGAGAGAGCCTGAAAGCGTTCTCCTTGAGATCAGGAACCAGACAAGGATGCCCTCTATCACTGCTCTTATTCAGCATTGTGCTAGAGGTCCTAGCCAGAGCAATTAGGCTAGACAAAGAAATAAAGGGCATCTGGATTGGCAAGGAAGAAGTAAAATTGTCTCTATTTGCAGATGACATGATCTTATACACAGAAAACCCTAAGGAATCCTCCAGAAAACTACTGAAATTAATAGAAGAGTTCAGCAGAGTCTCAGGTTACAAGATGAACATAGAAAAATCACTTGGATTCCTCTAAATCAACAAAAAGAACATCGAAGAGGAAATCAAATCAATACCATTCACAGTAGCCCCCAAGAAGATAAAATACTTAGGAATAAATCTTACCAAAGATGTAAAAGACCTGTACAAGGAACTACAAAATATTAGTGCAAGAAACTATTAGGGACCTACATAAGTGGAAAAACATACCTTGCTCATGGATAGGAAGACTTAACATAGTAAAAATGTCCATTCTACCAAAAGCCATCTATACATACAATGCACTTCCGACGCAAATTCCAATGACATTTTTCAATGTGGTGGAGAAACAAATCACCAACTTCATATGGAAGGAAAAGAAGCCCCGGATGAGTAAAGCATTACTGAAAAAGAAGAAGAAAGTGAGAGGCTTCACTCTACCTGATTTTAGAACATGTTATACAGCCACAGTGGTCAAAACAGCCTGGTACTGGTACAACAACAGACACATAGACCATTGGAACAGAATTGAGACCCAGATATAAATCCATCCACATATGAGCAGCTGATATTTGACAAAGGCCCAGTGTCAGTTAATTGGGGAAAAGATAGTCTTTTTAACAAAAGGTGCTGGCATAACTGGATTTCCATTTGCAAAAAAATGAAACAGGACCTACACCTCACACCATGCACAAAAACTTACTCCAAATGGATCAAAGACCTAAACATAAAGACTAAAACGATAAAGATCATGGAAGAAAAAATAGGGACAACGTTAGGAGCCCTAATACAAGTCATAAACAGAATACAAAACATTACCAAAAATGACGAAGAGAAACCAGATAACTGGGAGCTCCTAAAAATGAGACACCTATGCTCATCTGAAGACTTCACCAAAAGAGTAAAAAGACCACCTACAGATTGGGAAAGAATTTTCAGCTATGACATCTCCGACCAGCACCTGATCTCTGAATTCTGTAGGATTCTGTTAAAACTGAACCACAAAAAGACAAACAACCCAATCAAGAAGTGGGCAAAGGATATGAACACACACTTCACTAAAGAAGATATTCAGGCAGCTAACAGATACATGAGAAAATGCTCTCGATCATTAGCCATTAGAGAAATGCCAATTAAAACCACGATAAGATTCCATCTCACTCCAACAAGGCTGGCATTAATCCAAAAAACACAAAAGAATAAATGTTGGAGAGGCTGCGGAGAGATTGAAACTCTTATACACTGCTGGTGAGCATGTAAAATGGTACAATCACTTTGGAAATCTATCTGGTGTTTTCTTAAACAGTTAGAAATAGAACTACCATACAACCCAGATATCCCTCTCCTTGGAATATACCCTAGAGAAATAAGAGCCTTTACACGAGCAGATATATGCACACCCATGTTTATTGCAGCTCTGTTTACAATAGCAAAAAGCTGGAAGCAACCAAGGTGTCCATCAATGGATGAATGGTTAAACAAATTATGGTATATTCACACAATGGAATACTACGCATCGATAAAGAACAGTGACGAATCTGTGGAACATTTCATAACATGGAGGAGCCTGGAAGGCATTATGCTGAGTGAAATTAGTCAGAGGGAAAAGGACAAATATTGTATAAGATCACAATTATAAGATCTTGAGAAATAGTATAAACTGAGAAGAACACATTCTTTTGTGGTTAAAGAGGAGAGAGAGAGGGAGGGTGGGAGAGCGTTATTTACTGATTAGTTAGTAGATAAGAACTACTTTAGGTGAAGGGAAGAACAACACTCAATACATGGAAGGTCAGCTCAACTGGACTGGACCAAAAGCAAAGAAGTTTCCTGGATAAACTGAATGCTTTGAAGGTCAGCGGAGTAAGGGTGGGGGTTTGGGTACTATGACTTAAGGGGACTTCTAAGTCAATTGGCAAAATAATTCTATTGTGAAAACATTCTGCATCCCACTTTGAAATGTGGCGTCTGGGGTCTTAAATGCTAACAAGTGGCCATCTAAGATGCATCAATTGGTCTCAACCCACCTGGATCAAAGAAGAATGAAGAACACCAAGGTCACACGATAACTATGGGCCCAAGAGACAGAAAGGGCCACATGAACCAGAGACCTACATCATCCTCAGACCAGAAGAACTAGTTGGTGCCCGGCCACAACTGATGACTGCCCTGACAGGAAGCACAGCAGAGAACCCCTGAGGGAGCAGGAGATCAGTGGGATGCAGACCCCAAATTCTCATTAAAAGACCAGACTCAATGGTCTAACTGAGACTAGGAGAATCCCGGCGGTCATGGTCCCCAAACCTTCTGTTGGCCTGGGACAGGAACCATTCCCGAAGACAACTCATCAGACATGGAAGGGACTGGACAATGGGTTGGAGAGAGATGCTGATGAAGAGTGAGCTACTTGTATCAGGTGGACACTTGAGACTGTGTTGGCATCTCTTGTCTGGAGGGAGATGGGAGGGTAGAGAGGGTCAGAAACTGGCAAAATGGTTATGAGAGACTGGAGGGAGGGAGCTGGCTGATCATTAGGGGGAGAGTAAATGGGAGTATGTAGTAAGGTGTATATAGGCTTATGTATGACAGACTGACTTGATTTGTAAACTTTCACTTATTGCACAATAAAAATTATTTAAAAAAAAAAAGAGGAGAACGTAAAACTTGGTGAGCAGCTAGCCTTCTCTGGCATAGTTGGCCTTTCTGGTAATCATATTACTGTGCTGGTCACTGTCTTAGTTATCTGGTACTGCTGTAACAGAAATACCACAAGTGGGTGGCTTTCACAAATTTTATTTTCTCACCGTTTAAGACTTTAGAAGTCTGAATTCAGAGCGCCAGCACTAGGAGAAGGTTTTCCCTCTCTGTGAGCTCTGGAGGAAGGTCCTTGCTCTCCTGCTGGTTTCCTGATTCCTTGGAGATCTTCATGTGTCTTGGCATGTATCCTACCCTATTTCTCCTCTGCTTACCTGTTTAATGCCTTTTGTATCTCACAATAGATTGACTCAAGATCCATCCTTCGTTAATGCTGCCTCATTAACAAAACAGAGACAACCCATTCACAAATGGATTATAACCACAGGCATAGAGGTTAGGATTTGCAACACGTATTTTGGGGGGACATAATTCAGTCCATAACACAGATCCTTCTTCCCACACACAGAAGGCACACTGTACCCCCCAAGAGATAGTCCAGATCATCTCCATTCACTACATCCAGCTCCAAGTCCGGGATCTCTGGGTGATATGCAGTCCTCTCCATCATATCTGGATATGGTTCTTCATGGTTTTGTTTCCCCCCTCCCCATTCCTATCCTCACCGCATATTCAAGACCAGGGACAAGACAACTGCAGTAAACACTCCCATTTAGAAAGGGGAAAAATTAAAAATACACAGCAGTTATTGGTCCATAGCAGTGGTGAGATTCTGCTAGGTAGGCATTATGAAGTCTCTCCTGTTCAGCAGCACAGATGTTCCTATTTTATTTTCTTGGAGGGGACTCCCTTATTCATTGTTTGGTGACTCTTAACTCCATCCTTTGGAAGGTACTTCATCATCCATTGTCCTTCATAGCTGTAGTTGAAGTGGAGTTAGGGAGTATGCCTTTCTTAGGATCTATACCTTTTTTCATAGCCATTTCCTACTCGTTCGGTTTTGGAGACCCGAAGATTAATTTATAGTCACAGGGTGTTTTAGGCTTATGGATCGTTTGACAGAATTTAGTAGTCTTCTAATCTGTTTGATTCTAGTTAATTTCATAAGCTAGTCTTAATGAGTCTTCCTCCAGTCCTGATGCTGTACTCTTCTTCAGATAGTGCAGCTCCTTAGATTATTTCCTCAGCATAAAGATTGAATATGTATGGTGAAAGGATAAAACCCTGATGCACACCTTTCCTGATTTTAAACCACACAGTATCCCCTTGTTCTGTTCAAATGACTTCCTCTTGATCTATGCACAGGTTCCTCATGAGCACAATTAAGTGTTCTGTACTTCCCATTTTTCACAATGTTATCCATAATTTGTTATGATCCACACAGTTGAATGACTTTGCAGAGTCAATAAAACACAGGTAAACATCTTCCAGGTATTCTCTGTTTTCAGCCAAGATTCATCTGACATCAGCAATAATATTCTTTGTTCCACATCATCATCTGAATCCAGCCTGAATTTCTGGCAGCTGCCTGTAGATGTACTGCTACAACCATTTTTTAATTATTCTCAACAAAATTTTAGTTGTGTGTGATATTAAGGATATTGTTTAATAATTTTCACATTCAGTTGATTCACCTTTTTTTGGAATGGACACAAATATGAATCTCTTCCAGTCGGTTGGCCAGGAAACTGCCTTCCAAATTTCTTGCCATAATGAATGAGTACTTTCAGCATTGCATCCGTTTGTTGAAACATCTCAATTGGTATCCCATCAATTCCTGAAGCCTTGTTTTCCACCAGTGCCTTCAGTGCAGCTTGGACTTTTTCCTTCCGTGTCATGGGTTTTTGATGATAGGCTACCTCCTGAAATGCTTGCACATTGAGCAGTTACATTAGCACCCCCCCCCCATGCAATATTTACTTAGAAATCTAACAAAATATGTGCAGGATCTATATGCAGGAAACCACAACCTCTGAGGAAGAAAAAAAAAAAGGAAATCTAAATAAATGGAGAAACATTAAGTATCCATGAATAGGAAGACTCAATATTGTTTAGATGTCAATTCTTACGAATTTGATCTATAGATTCAGCACACCCCCAATCAAAATAGGTTATTTTGTACCTATCAGTAAACTGATTCTGAAGTTTATATGGAAATGTGGTAGGCTCAAAATAACCAAGACAATACTGAAATAGAACTGTAAAAATGGCATGGCAGGGGTGTCTGACTCCTCTAAATCCACAAGGGGGAAGGAGAATCAAGATCAACAATCCAAGTCTAATTCCTGTGAGACAGAGGTCAGACAAGCCTCCTCTCTCTGCGGTCTTTACCAGTTCTGACACCAACCATCCCCCCAAATGGCACCATATACTCCTCTGCTAATTTTGACAATTCACTGCAGTGGCCACACAGAACTTACAGATCATACTCACAGTTATGGGGTTTACTAGGGAAGTAACAGGTTACAGTTCAGATTCAGCAACACTCAGGATGCAGTTCTTCCATCAAAACAGCCTCTTTTCAGCTGTGCCTACAGGCGTGCCTCTCTCTGGCCCTTGGCCTCTGTCCTGCTCAGGCAAGTGTTACAAAGCTCTTTTAGCTCTGCCATTAAGTGGCCCGAGGCACCCCACTCTGCCAGTAAACCTTTGCCCAAAGGCACTGAGCTCTAGCTCTGTACAATGACAAACCTAGCTCCACCAAATGCTCAGAGGCACCCTACTCCTCCAGAAAGCTTCCTGGCCCAAGGCAGTCAGCTTTCTTGCTTTGTGGGCTGGGAAGCCTACCATGCCATCTCCTGCTGCCATTTCTCTGCCACCGCTTCTTGCTGTCTTCAGTGTTACAGCTCTCTCTCTCAGTCACTTATACCCCTTATGAATATAGATGCAAATATCCTCAATAAAATACTAGCAAACAGAATCCAACAGAATATTTAAAAAGTCATATTCCAGAAATGCACAGATGGTTCAGCATTAGAAAATGAATCAGTGTAATACACCACATCAGTATGACAAAGGAAAAGAATCACCTGTTGATATCAATTGGTGCAGAGAAGACATTTGGTAAAATCCAATACCCTTTATTGAAAGATTATTGATGAAGGCCTTCAATAAAATTATTATAGGAGGGAAGATCCTCGGTATAATAAAGGGCATATATGAAGAATCAACAGCTAAAATTATATTGAGAAAAATTGAGATCGTTTCCCTTGAAATTGAGAAAAGACAAGAATGCCAACTTTCACCACTCCTATTCCATATCATATTAGAAGTCCTGGCCAGAGCAATAAGACAAGAAAAGGGAAAAAAGAATATCTAAATTGGAAGAGAATTAAAATTATCTCTATTCACAGATGACATGAGCCTATATTGACAAAATCCGAAAGAAACCAGAAGAAAGCTTCTATAGCTAGGAGAAGAATCTAGCGAAGTTGCAGAATACAAGGCCATCATACAAAAATCAGTTCAGTTTCCATACACCAGCAATAAGAAATCTGAAAGTGAAATTTCGTTTACAATAGCATCTAAGAGAACAAAATACCTAAGAGTAAATTTAATCAGGAATGTCAAAGGCTTATACAGTGAAAGTTATAAAGTACTAATGAAAAGATTAAAGAAGATTTAAATAAATGGAAAGAAGTTGTGTGTTCTTGGATTGGAAGAGTTAATATTGCGAAGATAGCAATATTACCCGATGTGAACTATATATTCAACACCATTCCAACCAAAATTCCAACAGCCTTCTTTACAGAAGTGGATAAGCCAATCCTCAACATTATATGGAATGGCAAGGGCTCTGAAGCTAAAGAAATTTCACAGGTGAAGAACAAAGTAGGAGGACTCAAACTTCCTGATTTGAAATATGTTATACGCTACAGTAATCAAAGCAGCCTGGTCAACCCAGTGCCATCGACAGCCTGGTAGTGGTATAATAATGGACACATAGACCAATGGAATAAAGTTAAAAGTCCAGAAATAAACCCACACATCTATGCTCAACTGATTTTTGACAAGGTGCCTGGGTTCTCTAGAGAAGCAAATTCAGAAAAGTGTATAAATATACAGAGAGATAGATTTATATCAAGGAAATGGCTCACATGGTTGTAGAGACTAGGATGTCCCAATTCTGTGGGTCAGGCTGGAGGCTTCTCCTGATTCACACAGCCACAGGCCTGGTGAACTTAAGGTCTGTAGGTCAGAGAGCAGGGCTGTTGTTCACAGGATTTGAAGATCAGTGAATCCTGAGATGGGCAGGCAAGACCTCAGGTAAGCTGCTAGCACAAGTCCCAAGAACTGAAGGTCAGATGAACAGAAGCCAGCAGCAGGATCCAGAGGAAAAAAAAAAAAGCCCACAAGCCTTGCCAGAATGTCCACTTATAATCGATGCAGGCCACATGCCCAAGGAAAGTATGTTTCAACTCATTGGCTAATCACAACAGATCCCATCATGGGAGTGATCACGTTATATCACATCTCAACGTGGAAGTGATTACAACATAATAAAACTGCCAAACCGCTAAGAATCATGGCCCAGCCAAGTTGACACACAATCTTAACCATCACAGGTACTAAGTCTATTCAATGGGGAAAGAAGAGTTTCTTCAATAAATGGTGTTGGCATAACAGGACCTCTACATGCAGCAAAATGAAACAGGATCCATGCCTCACAGCATACACGAAAAAACAATTCAAAATGGATTAAAGAGCTAAATGTGAAAACCAAAACCATAAAATTCTTAAAAGAAAATGCTGGGGCAAGGCTATCAGGCCTAAATTTTAACAATGAGTTATCTGATATAATAACAAAAGCACAAAGACCAAAACTCAAAATAAATAAATTGGCTCTCATAAATTCAAAGAGTTTTGTTAATCAAAAGACTTTACCAAAAAAGTGAAGAGAAAAGCTATAGTTTGGGAGAATATCTTTGGAAAACATTTATCCAATAAGAATCTAATAACCAAATTATACATAAAACTTTGACAACTTAACAGCAAAAAGACAAAGAGCCCAATGATGACTAGGCAAAGAATTTGAATAGATATTTCAACCAAATGGCTCATAAACACATGAAAAGGTCCTCAACGTCATTAGCCATCAGAGGTGCTAATGATGAATATGCTAATAATGAAAATGAGGTACCATTTCACCCGCACTAGGATTTCTGGTGGAGCAGTGTTTAAGAGCTCAGCTGCTAATCAAAAGGCTGGCAGTTCAAAGCCACCAGCACCTCCTTGGAAACACTATGAAGCAGTTCTACTCTGTCTTATAGGGTTGTTTTGAGTCAGAGTTGACTGGATGACAAAGAGTTTTTGTTCATTTGTTTTAATATTGCTAAGATTAAAAAGTCATCACGGTGGCAAAGTGGCTGCAACAGTGGACTCAAACAACAATTGCGAGAATGGCGCAGGACCAGGCAGTGTTTCGTTCTGTTGTACGTAGGGTCGCTACGAGGTGGAACTGATTCGACAGTACGTAACAACATATATATATATATATATTTAAGATTACAAATGAGGTTAGACAAGACAAGAGAAAATTTTTTTTTTAAGTGAAAGTATATTGAGATACAGTTTTAGCAGAATTTTATGCTAGAGATGCAGTGCGTGCTCCAGATGCTCCCCTTGTATCTTCTTGTGAATTGTTTTCACAGTTAGGAAATGTGGGTTCCTGGACCAGACAAGCCTTTCAGACCATTGCCTTACATACTCTCCTCATTCTAATCTTTTATATTATCATTAAGCCACTAAGCTGCTTGGCATCTGGGTCTGAAAAGCTTTTGAATGGCCATTGAATGTGCAGCATATGGTCTCCATCAGACAGGAGGAATGCCAAAGAAAAGTTAAGGAATCATCCAAGATAATTTAGTTTTCACAAAAATGTACCCCATAAAGCAGTACCTATGAGACCTAAAGAAACCTGGGCGGTGCCTGGCAAACACTTCATTAATCAAAGATTCTAATCAAATAATGATTAAGATGGGAAAGATGTCAAAGAGAACAAATTAATAACAGATATATTAACTTCGATTTTATGGTTTTCTTACCCATGAACCAAATATTAACCATAAAAATTACTAACCAAATCCTGCCAGCAGCATTTCTCACCCATAGTTGGTAATCTTTTCTTTCCTGTTAGAAGCCAGGCTTACTTCGTTTAAATTTGAAAGATATCATGGATATAGATGGGCAGAGGGCCAGAGTGCACCTTGTGACCAGAAAGCAGTTGCTCTCAGTAAAAAGGGGAGGACAGGGTTCAATCAATCATGTTAAGATTATCCAATGGTTGATCTATTCTTCCCCTTCCTTTCTCTTCGTAAGCTTCATTGTAATTAGCCTGCTTCAAGCCATTTGCTTTTATTTATTTATTTTTTGGGTCTTTTTTAATCAGAGTGGTCTCCCTATATGCATGTAGTATAACTGCTCAGAATAAACCTTAATTTTTTTTTTGAGTATTGATTACTTTTAGCACTCTAAAATATTTGTTGAAAAGTCATTTCTCCATTGAATTGGCTTTGAACCTTTGTCCAAATTAGTTGTCTATGTTGGTCTATTTATGGGCTCTCTAGTCTGTTACATTAATCTATGTGCCTGTATTTTCTTCAATACCACACTATCTTGATTATCAGTGCTTTGTAGTGAACCTTGAAATTGAGTAATATGAGTCATCCAACTTTTTCTTTTCTTTTTTCAGAATATTTTTGGCCATTCTACTACCTTTATTTCTCAACTTAAATTTTAGAATCACCCTGTGGACATTTATGATAAATCTTTCTGGAATGTGGAATGAGATTCTGTTACTAGTCACCAATCTGCTGCCACAAAGGGTCCTTGTCTTTTCCCGAGTAAGAATACACGTGAAAGACAGACTTTATCTTCAGCAAGCTTTATTTTGCTTGAGTCAAGTAAAAGAAGTCAGCGGGGGACTAAGCCTCTCCAAAAGGCTGACTCGAAAAGGGAAGCAATGCTAGGGCTTATATGGGTTCGGTGGAGACAAGAGAGTAATGAATATTTAGTGGGCTTCTTTTAATGGGTGGGTACTTCTCAGAATGACGATGCATGTTAATTAGGTTGCAGGCACATCGGGAATCCAAGATGGAACCCGCTGATATTCAAGATGGAGTCCTCTCGGCGGCCCTTGGCATCACTTATTATGGGATATAGCTCAAGCACACTGATCTTCGGAGGGCTAAGGGAGGTTAAACAGTGGTTATGCTTTGTTCTTCTGCACATGTGGGAGCCTGTAAAGGGGGAAGGGACTAGAAAAACACTAAGAAAGAGATAGTAATTCACTGGTTGTTTCAACCTTATCTCATGTTGACAGGGTGTGGTTCTTATTTACCCAACTTCTAGGTGGTAATCCTTTAACAGCTCTTTTTTTCTGCCAGTACAGTTAACCCTATCTGTCTCAATTCCATTGAATCACTTGATCAAATTAAGGAGAATTAGTAAATTAATAGTATTTAGCCTTCCAATCCATGAGCCCAGAATATGTCTCTGGATTTTTAGAGCTTTGATGGATTTTATCAAAGTTTTGTCATTTTCAAACTTTTCATTTTTGTTTTGCTATTTTAAGTGGTATTGTTTTAAACTTTAAATTCCAATTGTTCATTGCATGTGTATAGTAACATGATTGGATTTTTTTTTTTTTTAATTGGCCTTGTATCCTGTGACATTGCTAAATATATGTGTAAGTACTAGGAACTGTTTGTAGATTATTTAGGATTTTCTATGGAGGTAATCCTGTTGTCTGCAAATAAAAACCGTCTCCTTTCATCCTTTGCAATTTGTATGCCTTTTATTTCTTTATCTTTCCTTATTGCACTGGGTAGTGCATTGTGATGTTGAATAGAAGAGTACAGGACAACATTGTTTGTCCTGTATGTAGATCAAGAGGCAGTGGATCAATCAGACGGGGATAATCGGGCCAGATTAAGGCATGTGAGGGCCGTAAGCACTGATAAACTGTGGTGCCCCTTCCTGTGCATTTGCAAGCATTCAAAGGGGATATGTGAGTTATATATGTGTGTGTGTGTGTGTGTGTGTGTGTATACGTATACATATATGTGTGTATGTGTGTACATGTGTCTTAGCTATTTGTGATTTAATTTTTTTAAATGTGACTATCATATTACCCATGCAACACAAAAGTGGTGTATGCGATTTTAGCAGAATGAGATGAACTGGATTATAAAATTTTCAGTGAACGTGAGGTACTAACATTTTTACTGTATGCCACACTTTCTATTAAAAGAATTCTTGCACATATTCTATGACAAATAAAAGAGTTGAAACTTAGCAGTTTCAACAATTAATGTAAAATTCTTTTGATTTCACACAATGAAAACTTGCCTTTCACCAGTTTTGCCTTAAATGGCTCATACTTCAAGTTTGATGCTTATTTCATAACACATGCTATAATTCTAAATGAACAAATGAAAAGATTTCATAAAGGAAAATTTAATGATTAGAAAGCACATATTACAACAAATTGTTATATTTTATTTTTAGATCTTTTGTCTACCAGTTCATAGTTAAAAACATTTCTAACCTTTGCTATTTCAAATTCTTCAATGATTTCATTACAATTTAGTTGCTGAACAAGATCTACCTCTATACATAATAAGGACATGAGTCTTTTTTTTCTTTTTTGTTGTACTTTAAGTGAAAGTTTACAAATCAAGTCAGTCTCTCATACAAAAATTTATACGCATCTTGCAATATACTCCTGATTGCTCTCCCCATAATGAGACAACCCGCTCCTTCCCTCTACTCTCTCTTTTTGTGTCCATTCAGCCAGCTTCTAACCCCCTTTTCTCTCTTATCCCCCCTCCAGATGGGAGATGCCAGCATAGTCTTAAGTGTCTACGTGATCCAAGAAGCTCATTCTAGACCAGCATCTTTTCCTATCCCACTGTCCAGTCCAAACCCTGTCTGAAGAGTTGGCTTTGGGAAAGGTTCCTGTCCTGGACCAACAAGGGGCCATGAGCACCAGGGTCCTTCTAGCCTCAGTCAGACCATTAAGTCAGGTCTTTTTATGAGAATTTGGGGTCTGCATCCCACTGCTCTCCTGCTCCCTCAGGGGTTCTCTGTTGTGTTCCCTGTCAGGGCTGCCATCAGTTGTAGCCGGGCACCATCTAGTTCTTCTGGTCTCAGGCTGATGTAGTCTCTGGTTTATGTGGCCTTTTCTATCTCTTGCGCTCATAATTACATTGTGTCTTTGGTGTTCTTCATTCTCCTTTACTCCAGGTGGATTGAGACCCATTAATGCATCTTAGATGGCTACTTGCTAGTGTTTAAGACCCCAGACGCCGCTGTCCAAAGTGGGATGCAGGATGTTTCCTTAATAGATTTTATTATGCCTACTAACCTAGATGTCCCCTGAAACCATGGTCCCCAAACCCCTGCCCCTGCTACACCAGCCTTCAAAGCATTCAGTTTATTCAGGAAACTTCCTTACTTTTGGTATAGTCCACTTGTGCTGACCTCACTGGTATTGTGTGTTGTCTTTCCCTTCACCTAAAATAGTTCTTATCTACTGTCTAATTAGTGAAAACCCTTCCTCTCTCCCTGTCTCCCCCATCTCGTAACCATCGAAGAATATTTTCTTCTCTGTTTAACCTATTTCTCAAGTTCTTATAATAATATCTTATACAATATTGGTCCTCTTGCAGCTGACTAATTTGACTCAGCATAATGCCTTTCAGATTCCTCCATGTTATGAAATGTTTCACAGATTCATCACTGTTCTTTATCGATGCATAGTATTCCATTGTGTGAATGTACCATAATTTGTTTATCCATTTATCCATTGATGGGCACCTTGGATGCTTCACTCTTTTTGCTGTTGTAAACAGTGCTGCAGTGAACATGGGTGTGCATATATCTGTTTGTGTAAAGGCTCTTATTTCTCTAGGATATATTCCAAGGAGTGGGATTGTTGGATCGTATGGTGGTTCTAGTTCTAGCTTTTTAAGGAAGCCCCAAATCGATTTCCAAAGTGGTTGTACCATTTTACATTCCCAACAGCAGTGTATAAGTGTTCCAATCTTTCCACAGCCTCTCCAACATTTATTATTTTATGTTTTTTGGATTAATGCCAGCCTTGCTGGAGTGAGATGGAATCTCATTGTAGTTTTGATTTGCATTTCTCTAATGGCTATCGTGAGCATTTCCTCACGTATCTGTTAGCTACCTGAATGTCTTTTTTAGTGAAGTGTCTGTTCCTATCTTTTGCCCATTTTTTAATTGGGTTATTTGTCTTTTTGTAGTTGAGTTTTTACAGTATTATGTAGATTTTAGAGATCAGGCATTGATCAGAAATGTCATAGCTAAAAACTTTTTCCCAGTCTATAGGTAACCTTTTTACTTCTTAGGTGAAGCCTTTGGATAAGCAGAGGTGTTTGGTTCTTAGGAGCTCCCAGTTATCTAGTTTTTCTTCTGCATTGTTCATAATGTTTTGTATACTATTTATGCGATGTATTAGGGTTCCTAACATTGTTGCTATTTTTTCTTCCCTGTTCTTTATTGTTTTAGATTTATATTTAGGTCTTTGATCCATTTTGAGTTTGTTATTGTGCATGGTGTGAGGTATGGGTCTTGTTTCATTTTTTTGCCGATGGATATCCAGTTATGCCAGAACCATTTGTTAAAGAGACTGTCTTTTCCCTCATTTAGCTGATTTGGGGCCTTTGTCAAATATCAACTGCTCATATGTGGATGGATTCATGTCTGGACTCTCAATTCTGTTCCATTAGTCTACGCATCTGTTGTACCAGTACCAGGCTGTTTTGACTACTGTGGCAGTATAACCCAGAAACCCAGTGCTGTCTAGTAGGTTTTAAATCAGGTAGAGTGAGGCCTACCGTTTTGTTCTTCTTTTTCAGTAATGCATTACTTATCCGGGACTTCTTTCCCTTCCATATGAAGTTGGAGATTTGTTTCTCCATCTCATTAAAAAATGTCATTGGAATTTGGATCAAAATTGCATTGTACATATAGATCGCTTTTGGTAGAATAGACATTTTTACAATGTTAAGTCTTCCTCTCCATGAGCAAGGTATGTTTTTCCACTTATGTAGGTCTCTTATGGTTTCTCGCAGAAGTGTTTTGTAGTTTTCTTTGCATAAGTCTTTTATATCTCTGGTAAGATTTATTCCTAAATATTTTATCTTCTTGGGGGCTACTGTAAATGGTATTGATTTGGTGATTTCCTCTTCTATATTCTTCTTGTTGGTATAGAGGAATCCAACTGATTTTTGTATGTTTATCTTGTGTCCTGATACTCTGTTGAACTCTTCTATTAGTTGCAGTAGTTTTCTTGAGGATGCCTTAGGATTTTCTGTGCATAATATCATGTCATCTGCAAAAAGAAATATTTTTACTTCTTCCTTGCCAATCTGGATGCCCTTTCTTTCTTTATCTAGCCTAATTGCTCTGGCTAGGACTTCCAGCACAATGTTGAATAAGAGTGGTGATAAAGGGCATCCTTGTCTGGTTCCCGATCTCGATGGGAATGTTTTCCAGGCTCTCTCCATTTAGGATGATATTGACTGTTGGCTTTGTATAAATGCCATTTATTATGTTGAGGAATTTTCCTTCTATTCCTATTTTGCTGAGAGTTTTTATCATGAATGGGTGTTAAACTTCGTCAAATGCCTTTTCTGCATCAATTGATAAAATCATGTGATTCTTATCTTTTGTTTTACTTATTTGATGGATTATGTTAATTGTTTTTCTAATGTTGAACCATCCCTGCATACCTGGTATGAATCCCATTTGATCATTGTGAATTATTTTTTGGATATGTTGTTGAATTCTATAGGCTAGAATTTTGTTGAGGATTTTTGCATCTATGTTCTTGAGGCATATAGGTCTGTAATTTTCCTTTTTTGTGGTGTCTTTACCTGGATTTGGTATCAGGGATATACTGGCTTCATAGAATGAGTTTGGGAGTATTCCATCTTTTTCAATGCCCTGAAATACCTTTAGTAGTAGTGGTGTTAACTGTTCTCTGAACGTTTGGTAGAACTGTACAGTAAAGCCATCCGGGCCAGGGCTTTTTTTTGTTGGGAGTTTTTTGATTACCTTTTCAATCTTTCCTTTTGCTGTGGGTCTATTTAGTTGTTCTACCTCTGTTTGTGTTAGTTTAGGTAGGTAGTGTGTTTCTAGGGATTCATCTATTTCTTCTAGGTTTTCCAATTTCTTAGAGTAAAATTTTCCATAGTAATCTCCTTTGATTCTTTTAATTTCACTGTTGGGTCTGTTGTAATATCACCCATCTCATTTCCTATTTGGGTTATTTGCTTCCTCTCCTGTTTTTCTTTGTCAGTTTGGCAAGTGGTTTGTTAGATTTTTCAAGGAACCAGCTTTCGGTCTTGTTAATTCTTTCAATTGTTTTTCTGTTTTCTGTTTCATTTAGTTCTGCTCTAATTTTTCTTATTTGTTTTCTTCTGGTGCCTGGAGGTTTCTTTTGTTGCTCTCTTTCTATTTGTTCAAGTTTAGGGATAATTCTTTGATTTTGGCCCTTTCTTTTTTTTTGCATGCGTGCATTTATTGATATAAATTGACCTCTGAGCACTGCTTTTGCTGTGTCCCAAAGGTTCTGATAGGAAATGTTTTCATTGTCATTGGATTCTATGAATTTCTTTATTCCATCCTTAATGTCTTCTATAATCCAGTCTTTTTTGAGCAGACTATTGTTCAGTTTCGAAGTGTTTGATTTCTTTTCTCTGCTTTTTCTGTTATTAATTTCCACTTTTATTGCCTTACGGTCAGAGAAGATGCTTTGTAATATTTCGATGTTTTGGATTCTGCTAAGGCTTGCTTTATGAGCTAATATGTGGTCTATTCTAGAGAATGTTCCATGTGCACTAGAAAAGAAAGTATACTTGGCTTCTGTTGGGTAGAATCTTCTGTAGGTCAAGTTGGTTGATTGTGGCATTTAGATCTTCCGTGTCTTTATTGAGCTTCTTTCTGGATGTCCTGCCCTTCACTGAAAGTGGTGTGTTGAAGTCTCCTACTATTATTTTGGAGCTATCTCATTTTTCAATGCTGATAGAGTTTGTTTTATGTATCTTGCAGCCCTGTCATTGGGTGCATAAATATTTAATATGGTTGTATCCTCCTGGTATATTGTCCCTTTAATCATTATATAGTCTCCTTCCTTATCCTTTCTGATGGATTTAACTTGGAAGTCTATTTTTTCAGAAATTAATGTTGCCACTCCTGCTTTTTTTTTTAATTGTTGTTTGCTTGATTTATTATTTTCCATCTTTTGAGTTTTAGTTTGTGTCTCTAAGTCTAAGGTATGTCTCTTGTAGGCATCATATAGATGGATTGTGTTTTTTAATCCATTCTGCCACTCTCTGTCTCCTTATTGGCACATTTAGTCCATTTATATTTAGTGTAATTATGGATAGGTACGAATTTAGAGCTATCATTTTGGTGTCTTCTTTTGTGTGTAGTTGACAGTTTCTTTTTCCCACTTAATTTTTTGTGCTGAGTAGATTATATATTGTCCTTTCCTCATATTCATTGTTATTGATTTTGTTTCTGCTGAGCCTCTATTTTTTTCTTGTATTTTATTTTGATGTGTAAGATAGTTTGTCTCCTTGGTGGTTACCTTTTTATTTACCCCTATTTTTCTAAATTTAAGCTTAACTTTTATTTCTTTGTATCACCTTGGTTCCTCTCCATATGGAAGATCTCTGACTACATTTCTCAGTTCCTCTTTATTGTTTTAACGTTGTGTTCTTTTACATAATAACATTGCTGTTTCCCTGTTTTGAGTGTTTTTTTATCTTGATTTATTTTTGTGATTTCCCTGTCTGGGTTGACTTCTGATTACTCTGCCCAGTGTTCTAATGTTGGGTTGATACCTGATATTATTGATTTTCTAACCAAAGAACTCCCTTTAGTATTTTTTGTAGTTTTGGTTTGGTTTTTACAAATTCCCTAAACTTCTGTTTATCTGGAAATGTCCTAATTTCACCATCATATTTGAGAGACAGTTTTGCTGGATATATAATTGTTGGCTGGCATTTTTTTTCCTTCAATTTTTTATATAAGTCATCCCATTGCCTTCTTGCCTGCATGGTTTCTGCCAAGTAGTTTGAGCATATGCTTATTGACTCTCCTTTGTAGGTAACTTTTTTTTATCCCTAGCTGCTCTTAAAATTCTCTCTTTATCGCTAGAAAGCAGCCATCTAAGATGCATCAATTGGTCTCAACCCACCTGGATCAAAGGAGAATGAAGAACACCAAGGACACAAGGTGACTACGAGCCCAAGAGACAGAAAGGGCCACATGAATCAGCGACTACATAATCCTGAGACCAGAAGAACTAGATGGTGCACAGCTACAACCAATGACTGCCCTGACAGGGAGCACAACAGAGAACCCCTGAGGGAGCAGGAGAGCAGTGGGATGCAGACCCCAAATTCTCATAAGACCAGACTTAATGGTCTGACTAAGACTGGAAGGACCCCGGTGGTCATGGCCCCCAGACTTTCTGTTGCCCCAGGACAGTAACCATTCCTGAAGCCAACTCTTCAGACATGGATTGGACTGGATAACGGGTTGGAGAGGGATGCTGGTGAGGAGTGAGCTTCTTGGATCAGGTGGACGTTTGAGACTATGTTGGCGTCTCCTACCTGGAGGGGAGATTAAAGGGTGGAGGGGGTTAGAAGCTGGCGAAAAGGACACGAAAAGAGAGAGTGGATGGAGAGAGCAGGCTGTCTCATCAGGGGGAGAGTAATTGGGCGTGTGTTGCAAGGTGTATATGGGTTTTTGGGTGAGAGACTGACTTGATTTGTAAACTTTCACTCAAAGTACTATAAAAATTATTTTTAAAAAATTCTTTATCTTTGGTTTTGGCAAGTTTGATTATAATATGTCTTGGTGACTTTCTTTTAAAATCTACCTCATGTGGAGTTTGAACAGCATCTTAGATAGATATCTTCTCATCTTTCATGATATCAGGAAAGTTTTCTGCCAACACATCTTCAATGATTTTTTCTGTATTTTCTCTATCCCTCCCTGTTCTGGTACTCCAGTCACTCGTAGTTTATTTCTCTTGATAGAGTCCCCCATGATTCTTAAAGTTTCTTCATTTTTTACAATTCTTTTATCTGATTTTTCTTGAAGTATGTTGGTCCTGAGTGCTTTGTCTTCAGGTTCAGCAATTACGCCTTCCACTTGCTCAGTCCTCCTCTGACTTTCTATTGAATTATCTAATTTTGTAATTTCATTGTTAATCCTCTGAATTTCCGATTGCTGTCTATGGATTTTTCCAGCTTATTAAGTTTTTCATTATGTTCCTGAATAACCTTTTTTAATTTGTTCAAATGCTTTATCTGCACGTTCCTGGCTTTTTTTGTGCATTACCTGATTTCCTTCCTGATGTCTTCAAGGGTTCTGTATATTAATCTTTTGTATTCTGCATCCAGTATTCCCAGGAAGGCACTTTCATCTAGAAGATCCATTTTTCTTTGTTTTGAGACCTTGTTGAGGCAATCATGGTCTGTTTCTTTATGTGACTTGATATTGAGTGTTGTCTCCATGCCGTCTATAAGCTATTGTTTTAGTTTACTTTATGTTTGCTTACTGTATTGTAGCTTCTTGCTTTTTTTTTGTTTAGTTTGCTTGATTATTTTCACCTTTGGAGCTCTGACATCCTGTCTCCAGTTGGCTAGAGCTGTTATCAGATGTATTAGTCTAGAAGTCCGTTTGCTTTTCTTGTATGAATTTAGCTCAGTTGTCCAGGTATCTGATCATCAAGTGTGTGGCACAGGCTCTGTCCTACAGTCTTAGAGGGGCAGGAGTGATTGGTGTAGGTACCAGTATCTGATTGCAGCAGGGGTTCACGGTCTGAACAAGGCAGGGGGCTGACAACCATCCCCCGAGTGTCTCTGAGGAAAGTGTATGCCTGCTCCCTAGAGTGTACAGGTGGCTGGGTTCTGCAGACGGACTGTGGGCACCCAATGTTTTTGGCTATAAGGACTGGGAGGTTCCAGTTATCCTTGGTCCCCTCTCATGGGTGGCTGGGTGACTTGAATGAAGCCACCAGTCCTTAGGCCCCTGATGTGGGTAGGCGAGGAACCTGTTTAAAAGGCAAAGCAGTGTCAAACATCAAACACCCATCTCTCCACCACATAGCTGAAAGAGTTGTAGTTTGCCAACAAGGGCCTATTCTTCTGAAATAGGCCCACACAGGTCTGTGCAGGGGGAAAGATACTCAAAGTTCACACACCATTTATGCCTCAATAGGAGGCATTTCTGTCCTGAACTGCCCCAGTCGGTGGACCTGGCAAATTATCTTTCCCCCCAGTTGAGAATTTATTCCTCCTCCAGGGCCTGAAGGGTGGCTCTAGGTGCTCAACAGGGCCCATCTCAGGCCCAGGGAAATGAGCAGCAGTTCAAGCCAGCTTGGGGGGGGGGCGGTGGCGGGGCGTGGTAAAATGTACACACAAGTAGTTAGCTTTTGCCAAGAGCGTTGTCTTTTCTGGTTCCGAAGGTGTGAGTAGGCTGTGTGGCTTGCTCCTTCTCCCTGAGGAAACTGCAGCTGAATGCTAGTGCCAACCTGCCGCCGCCATTCCTGGGAATGGTGCCTGAGGGCTCCCGGCGAGTCACGTCCAGTAACTCTCCACTTCTCAACTGTCCCTTCATCCCCCTGCCTCTCAGTTCATTTTCTAACCTTGCTTTTGATGTTCAGGGCTCCTAGCTTGTCATAAATACACTTGTTTCACTTGTTTTTGGGGGGCCTTTCTTGTAAGAGGGCTCGCCAGAAGCATCTATCTGTTCCTCCATCTTGGCCCTGCCTCAACTGAGTCTTTCTTGAATTGTACGCTGAGGGGCTTTCAGTCTCTTCAGAGATGAAAAGGGGTGTTCTGTTCTGCAGCTTGTGATCACCCTCTGGTTAGGTGTACCTTACAGCTGTGTCCACTGTGGCTCTGACCATCACACTTCCCCTGCAGGCAGGATGGTTTATGAATGAATTAGGAGGGGAAATAATAAGTAGGGGGAAGGAGAAAGTGGATGTTTCAACAGAAATCTTAGATCACTATTTTCCCATCATTTGTAAGAAAGCATCACCTGTACTGAAAGCAGTTATGGCAGTTAATAATTTAAATGCTGAAAGGTGGAATGAACAAATTAGGAAATTATTTTTCAATATAAGTTGTGGTGTCAACACAGAAAATCTATCCAAACTCCAGTTCATATTGAGAAACTGATCTAATAAAATGAAGAGTCAGAAAGACCACCAAGACCATGCTTACCAGCTTGAGGAAAAGGAGAGAACTAAATAGTGCAAATGCTATTTTTTTAAGTGAAGGAAACTGAATTTCTAAACCAAGAGTGTGCAGTATGATTGAATTTTATGAAAAAAGAAAACATACACACAAAAATTTTTTTATAGTGTAAAATATATACAAGAATATGTCCTATTATGCTTTTTTCTCTTTTGAATGAACTTATTTTTTTGTTTTTTTGTTTTTTTTTTGTAGTGTTACACTGAATACTATATTTGGTAATGAGAAAAAAATCCAATAAACAAATCTTACTTTTATGTACCACTCAGTAGAAATACATACCCCTGTCTCTGAAGTAGCTTTGGCAAAAAATCGAACCTGAATCAGGTAAACGCTCTAGATTCAACTATCCACTCACAGGAAATACAGAGAGCAGAGGAGGGTGTAAAATGCCCCCACAAGGACACAATCAGCAAAATCCAAAATGTGACTAACTCCGCAGGACAAGAAAAACTATTCCTTAATGGATAAATAGGAAACAAGAAAGGAAAGTAGAGAGAGAAACAGAAAGAGAGAGACTTCAGAAACATATCAGCCAATTTATAAGCCAATTACAATGTGTGAAACTTATTTGCATCCTGATACAAGCTGTAAAACAATCATTTCTGACATTTACTGGACAATTGTAAATTTGATCTCTATCTGGCAATCTAATAATATTAAGGAATTATTGCTAATGTTTTAGGTATGGTAACAAATTTCTATGCGTGAAGAGGCTTACTTTTCAGATACAGCCTGCATATTTGTAGTTGCAATAACGAGGCTTCCAGGATTTGCTCCGCAGTCACATAGGAAGGAGGGAGGGAGGTGGGTGTGCTGGGGTCTAAGGAAACAGGGTCAGCCATGCCTTTCCAGATGCTGAAGCTGGGCAATGGGACATCTACATACATACATACATACATACATATATGTATATATTTGTAAATACATGCGGGATGAATTTCTCAAAAATCATCATACAGGAATGGCAACTTGTCTTTGATTTCAGCAAGTTCCTGGAAATCTCAGCGAGTGCACACTGGGGACAAAAGGTTAAAGATGAACAGAAAAAGGTACGAGCATGCTACAACAGTAATCTATTCTTCAGGCTTTTCAGTGATTCAAAACAAACAACAGCAACAACAACAAAAAAAACCCTCCAATTTTATGCAAATTTGTAGGTGTGGTAACTGGTAGGAAAATCCATGTAAAGGGAAGCTGACTATTTACCATCTTCACAGAAATTACGAAAGTAGTTTTCTTGACTGAAGTCTTCTGGTCCATTCCAAAGATATCAGAAGATTTTTCAAAAATTCTCATCATAGGCAAAGGAAATTTCGTAACCCAACATAAAGTACAACATAATTCATTTGTAAACTTAAAGAGAAATTCATTTTGAAACTTTACACTAATTTATTTTCTAAACAATCTAAGATATTCAAGTTAATGCCTTGCCAATTTCTTCCTATCAAGAAATGAAAGGAAAAAAAAATCTCTACTGCTAAACCAGAAATAAGGAATTCAAGGTAAATTTCAGTCAACATACTTGAATGTGATCTAAGTCAAATCTAATTATAACAATTTACACTGTAGTAAAATGCCATATTAGATGACCAGTACATGAACTCCTAACTCTTTAAAAGTCATTTATTAAAAAAATCATTTCTAAATCTAAATAGGAAAAGCCTGACTTCTGGAATTTTGTCATACTTCTCATAATGCAGAAATCCCTATAACAAACCTCTTAGATATGTACTTCCCAAAGATACCCACACTTTATTTATATTGCTCTAATTATTAAATTCCTAGGATTTATTCTACTATATCCGTCCAGTGGTCCTGGTAGCAGTGACTGGAAATGCGCAGAACTTAATCTGCCCATCCTTTTTCTGAACACTTCCACACATTTGTAAATGAACAGCAGTCTTTTACTGCCTGAGATATTTTTCTTAAAATGTAGAGAAATAATTTTGGCCATTTTTTTTTACCGCCCCCCCCCCCCCGCCCAAATTAGTGCATTCGCACTAGAAATCACAAACTTTTTTTTTTTTTTTTTACTATCACTTGTAATTATTTAGTTTGGATTCAAATCTCTTTGAAAAGGGACATCCAATTATTATAAATTAAAATTATCATCCTTATTAATATAGAGAAATTGAGACTATACACTCAAGATGATATGATGATATAACGTTCTTATTTTTAGTCTGTGAATCAACATTTCTTTACACTCAGTAGAGTCCGTAGGCTTTTGCATCTGCAAGGCTTCACCTGAAATTCTTTTAGGAAACTGCCTTTCTTGTAATGTGTCTGGAATGGTGAGATGGTCTGAATCATCTTGTCACAGCATGGTAATATCTGTATGTCTTCTAGGTGTACCCAAGGGGCCTTCACCAGTCTCTTCTATCCTGTCAGCTTTCCCATCCATCCACCTGGCCACTCTGGCATTCTCACGGGGGTCTTCATGCCTGTTGGCTCTACTGCTGGGTATGCTTTTAGTAGAATAGCTCAGATGTTTATTGATGCCCCTTAGAAGCTCTGGCTTCTCTCTAGGAGCACTACCAAGTTTCTTGTTGACTGCTGATGATCTGATGGCACGGTTCGTTCTAGAGTTTTTGTTTTTTTTTTTTTTTAAGTTTAAATAGCACTGCTGTCATTGGGGATGGTGTGACTTAAGTGATGATCTCATCAGTTTCTTGCCTGTTGGGTTTACTAAGGACTCTGGTCACTGGGTTCACCTGGTTGTGGTAGGGGTGTGTACCATCTTTTATGCCAGCCAGATCTGCTATGAGTTACAGGTTTATACTAGTGCTACTCACAGTCTTGGAAATATTGGTGTTTCTCTTAACTGAAGTGCTTTTCTCTCTGTATTTTTTTTTTTTTTTTGGTTGTCCTTCTCTGAGTTTTTCTATGGTCTGGAATCTCTGAGAATACTTTATCATGTCTCCATAGTCTTGGCAATAGTCTTTTCTCCTGACTTTTGAGTGCTTTTCTCAGACTTTTTCTGAGATCTGGGAGCTCTGGACTTACTTTATGTGGTTTCTGCCATCTCTTCACAGCTGCTAGAGTGGTATTAGATGGAATATGCTTAATTTTTTTTTTTTTTACTGAAGAGATATGCTACCAAAAATCCTGTCTTTAGACTTTTGGCTTTCTTTAAAGAAAAATTTATTAATCCAAATGTAATTCTAATAGGAACCAAGCTGACATCGGATATACTCAGCAGTGAAACAACTCTCCCCAACTTAAAACCTCCCAGGAAGTAAAAATCAAGATTCTTCTCTTTGGTTTAAATCTCCCAACATTTCACAGTTGAGAACACTGGTAAAACAATGTAACATAAAAACTAAAGCTTGTGTACTTGCCATGGTTATAATATGATACAATCTCCATAGTATCTATACCTATAGGACAGTCACATCACATTTTAACTGAAAATGGATTACAGGTAGCACCTATTCTTAATTCATTGACTCAACTTTAATATTTTAAAGAAAACTTTTCATGAGACTTTCTTTTAAGAAACAGTTAAGCTACGGTTAGAGCAAGATGCAGCATAAGCATTTGATGCCCCATATCCCCCACTACTATAATAATATAAAATAAATATTTTATATATAAAATAAAACCAGCTAATACCGGAAAATTAAACACCCTCAGAATTCCAGACAACCAATAAAGGACTGGAGGACCAAAAGGAACACTGTATCAAGTAAAACGTATCACACTGACAGTAGGGGAGCAGAGATTCACAGAGCATCTCCACCCCACTCTTCTCCTAGGCACTACACAGCCAACCTGGGATGTTGACAGCCAGTGCAGACTGCAGTGAGTCTTGGAGTTTTCAAACATCCAAGCAGGAGTTGGAGCACCATAGGCAGGGAAGCCCAGGAAGCTGGTCCTAGGAAAGGATGCCTTGGTGCACTGATAGCTTGGCGCCCTGGAAGTCCCGGAAGGGAACGTCATGCACCGCAGAGTGAAGCCAGGGTTCTACAGGCAGATAGCCACCCGCGAGGGCACCAACGGCAGTGAAGCTACTGCACATAGACCTGAGAAGCGGGACCAACGGACATGTCAAATCTGGAGCCACGTGGTTCCTGAGAGGGAACAGAGAGTGATACACAGTGAGACCTGGACTCTGAAGGCAGCCAGCCACATGTAAGGATACCATGAGCAGAGAAGACTCTATACACAAACCTAAAACTTGGTGTCTAAGGAAACTCTCTGTATCTCATTAGAGGGTTCCCTCCTATCCTGCCAGCGTACAGGCTGGAAAAGCAACCACAGTCCATGGAATACAAACAAAGATAGTGCCTGGCTCCCTCCAACAGAGGAGGAGAAGGGGACACAAGTCCCCAAAACTATTGAGTCAGTGCTGGAAAACTTAATAGCAAGAGCAAGTTCAAGCAGATATTTGGAGGAGAGAAGCTAATAAGGAGAAAGGGGAATAAAATCACATGGTCTAGTGAAAGAGAAGACTCTGTCTCAGAATTAATTCCATAAAATACTCAAATGCCTCAAGTACAATAAAACACAAAAAGGGGCATACAAAAACAAGAGAAAATGTCTGAATTAAAAGAAAACCATAAAGAAGCTAAAATTAGTTCTATGGAGGCCAGGATGTGTGAAAAATGGAGGCCTTTCAAACAACAATGTTAAATATGCTCAGAGAAAGCAAAGAACACACAGGAAACTAATAGAAATCAGGAAACAAAACAAGAAATTCAAAAGAAGATGGAAAATATTAAAAAAAAAAAAACAGGAACACTGGGATTGAAGAATGAAATATTTGAATTGCAAAATGCAAGGGAAGGATTCAAACTTATATTCAAGCGGACAGAAGACAGACTAAGTGAACTAGAGGACAGGGTAACTAAGTACAACCTGCCTCAAGAAAAAGAAGAGAAAAAAAGAAAACAAAGAGGAGTCAACTAAGTCAAGTGGAATTGTGGTACTCAATTAAGAAATCTAACATTAGGATTTTTGGATTTCCAGAAAGTAAGAAGGAAAAAGAATTTTCCAAGATATAATGACAGAGAATTCCCCACACCTGAATGAGGAGTCATGCCTTGTACTTCACAAAGCCAGGTATCTTAGTCGTCTAGTGCAGCTATAACAGAAACACCACAAGGGTATGGCTTTAACAAAGATAAATTTATTTCTTCACAGTAAAGTAGGCTAAAAGTCCAAATTCAGGGTGTCAGCTTCAGGGAAAGGCTTTCTCTCTCTGTTGGCCTTCTCATCAATCTTCCCCCGAACTAGGAGCCTCTCCACACAGGGACCCTGGGTCCAAAGGATGCACTCTGCTCCGGGCATTGCTTTCTTGGTGGTATTAGTTCCCCAACTCTCTGCTTGCTTCCCTTTCCATTTACTTCTTGTAAGATAAAAGATGGTGCAGGCCACACCCCAGGGAAACTCCCATTAGATTGGGTCAGGGCTGTGACCTTAGTAAGGGTGTTACAATCACACCCTAATCCTCTTTAACATAAAATTACAATCACAAAATGGAGGACGACAACACAATACTGGGAATCATGGCCCAGACAAATTGATACACACATTTTTTGGGGAACATAATTCAATCCATGACATTCCACCCCTTACCCCCCAAAAATGACATCCCTGCAACATGCAAAACTTATTCATTCCATCATATCATAGTAAAAGTCTTAACTTCAATTCCAAAATCCAAAAATTCCTCTATCTGTGAAATCTAAATACAAGTTATCTGCTTCCAAAGGTACAGTGGCAGAACAGGTACAAGCTAGACATTTCCATTATAAATGGGACAAACTGGAGGAAAAGAAGAGATGACAGACACCAAGCGAGTCAGCAGAACACGATACATTAGCCCTCAAGGCTTTGAAAATAATCCTCTGTTATCTGAGACAGTTTACACAATGGCCTCACCCTCTAGACTCTAGATATTGGCCACTCTCTCCAAATACTGAGTGGAGGTCCCTAGGCCCTGGGCTTCAGCTTTGCCTTCCAGGCCCACTGAGACAGCAACTCTGCTCCCTCAGCTTTAGTTACACCACTCTCCTAGTCCATCTTAGTGGGTTCTCCACCCTTAGAAACACCAGAGGCTATGGCTGCACCCTTTGAAACTTCAGAGGTCCTGACCATACCTTTTGAGACTCAGGTATCTTGAATTCTTGTGTTCCTTGTCTCTTCAGCTTCTGCTACCTTGTTTCTTGGTGTCTTGGCTCCTCAAGCCTCATGCCTGGATCTTCCCTGCTGGGGCAAGTGTTCCAAAGTTCCATAGCTCCACCATTAAGTGCCTGGAGACACGCCACTCTGCCAGGAAGCCTCCTACACAGAGGCACTCAGCTCTCTCACTCCATGGGTTGACTCCAGCAGCTTCTTTTGCTGGCCTCCTGGTTCTGCTGCTTCTAGTTCTCTGCCACTGCCTCTTCTCGGCCACTGCCGGTTCTCTGCTGCTGCTGGTTCTCTGCTGGTGCTGCTCCTCTATCCACTCACAGTTGCAAAACCATTTCCACATTTTAGGAATCTGTTAGAGCAGCACCCCACTCCTGGTACCAAATTGTGTGTGAGACATCTAGAGCTGCTATGACTAGAAACAACACAAGTGGATGGCATTAACAAAGAGAAATATATTTCTTCACAGTAAAGTAGGCTAAATGTCCAAATTCAGAGCATCAGCTCCAAGAGAATTTTTCTTTCTCTGATGGTATTCTCATTGATCTTCCCTGGGACTAGGAGCTTCTCCGTGCAGGGGCCCAGAGTCCAAAGAACTCCCTTTGCTCCCAGCGCTGCTTTCTTGGTGGTATAAGGTCCCCAACTCTATGCTTGCTTCACCTTCCTTTTATTTCCTGTAAGATAAAAGGTGGTAAAGGTCATAGCCCAAGGAAAGTCCCTTTACATTGGATCAGGGATGTGACCTCCCTAATCCTCCCACCTAAACCTCTTTAATATAAAATTACAATCGCAAAAATGACCACACAATACTGGGAATCATGGCCCAGCCATATTGATACACACATTTTTGGGGGAACACAATTCAATCCATGACTCCAGGTGAACTCCAAGAAGAAGTCTACACAAAGATATAATTTTAATAAAATTTTTGAAAACCATAGACAAGGAGAGTCTGAAAGCAACACAAGAAAAGGGCA
The DNA here is from genome assembly GCF_030014295.1 of Loxodonta africana. Classification (NCBI taxonomy): domain Eukaryota; kingdom Metazoa; phylum Chordata; class Mammalia; order Proboscidea; family Elephantidae; genus Loxodonta; species Loxodonta africana. Next base: position 7,232,767 of record NC_087355.1, read on the forward strand.
ATATAACATATGAGGTTCCTTGATAAGGATTAATGCAGATATCTCCTTAGAATCCCCGGAGTCCAGAAGGAAACCAGAATCAAGCTGATTGCCATCTCTTTGATTCCAACTCACAGCGATCTTACTGAACACAGTAGAATTGCCCCAAAGGATTTCCATGGAGTGGATGGTGGATTTGAACTGCTGACCTTTGGGTTAGCAGGTGACTTCTTAGCACTGTGCCATCAGGGCTCCAGGAGCAGGGGAATAACATATATCAAGTATTGAAGGGAAAGATTTATCAACCAAGAATTCTTTACCCAGCAAAGCTGTCATTCAAAATTCAGATGAAATCAAGACTTCCTAAATAAAAAAAGTTGTGGGAATTCATAACCACCACACCTTCTCTGAAAAAAAAAATTACTTAAGGGAGTTTTTAAGATGGAAAAGAACACGAGACAGTTACACTTCTACAAATGGGAAAGAAGAAAAAAAAGTAAAAGAAAAAGATACCACTAATAAAGTTGATGGTATAGGCAAATATAAGGATAAGTTGTGTGCATTCTCAGGGGGTAAGTTTAGTATTAAAAGGAGCACTGGTGGTGCAATGTTTAAGCACTCGGCTGTTAACCAAAAGATCGCCTCTTTGAACCTGCCAGCAGCTCCATGGGAGAAAAGACCTGGCGATCTGCTGCCATAAAGATTACAGTCTAGGAGACCCTATGGGTCAGTTCTGCTCTGTCATATACAGTCTCTATAAGTGAAAATCAACTCAATAGCACAGAATAACAACAAATTTAATAGTTATGTTTCACAAGCAATACAACAGATCCATAAAAAATGAATACACACATTCTAATGGATATAGGATGTATAATGATGTATCTGATGTCATAACAACAGAAATGAGGCAGGGAAGACGTTACCAGGAAAAATCTTCGGGGACTCTTAGATTTTCCACAGGAGCTGCCCATGCTGTTGATGTACAGGGAGTGTTTCCATGGCCTTTACTGGACACATTTGGAACCTGGTCCAATGGCAGTTGTAGAAAAAAAAAAATTAACACTTCAGAACATATAAGGGCACATAATATTATGTTAAATAATATCATTAACAAGTAAGAGCCGTTCATACTGTAACGTCATATCTGTGGAGTATGATTTCCTTATGTGTCTTTGAAGATCCTGTTTTTCAACTTTAATGTGTAGTTTTTTTAGTGCCTAGTTAATGAAGAATTTCATTTTTTTAAATCATGAAGGAACAAATGCTTTTGCCATGCTTCCTTGTATGTGAAGACTAAGGTGGAGATGGTTGTCATTCCCAGTCATTAGAGGAAAAAGAAAGAGAAGAAAAGCAGCAAACAGGTTCTAATAGAGGAACTTCAGGGAGGAAGACGGAAAGAACCTCCTGATGAGTGAGGGGTAAGCATACTGTGGTCCCAATCAGAAGAAATATCTCTAGTGGGTGTCCAACCTCCTTTAGTCTGTATGGAAGGTGGGCTGTTCACTTCTAAGTCCCTGGACAATGGAGGAAAACTACCCATCCCTCACTATTCCTTTGGTGTGAAAAGGAAACAGACTTCACAGGCCCTAGACAAAGGTGAGCTATGGAGCCAGACCTAAGTCTATCTAAAAACAAGAGAGGACAACATAACCTAGGCATAGGTAATAAAAGGTTCTAAATAACTGATGATTTATTATAGAGGTGTTCTGTCATACAGCGTTTCTCTTTTTCACCCAACAGTTAAAGACTTTAAAATAGTCTCAAAATTATAAAGCAAAATAATACAAAAGCCTATATGGTTTTGTTTTGGAGCCCTGGTGGCACAGTGGATAAGAGCTTGGCTTCTCACCAAACGGTTGGCCATTCAAATCCACCAGCCACTCTTTGAAAACCCTATGAGGCAGTTCTACTCTGTCCTATAGGATCACTATGAGTCATAATTGATTAAAAGGAAATGGGTTTTGTTTTTAGGTACACCCAAATTATTTTTAGTGGTAAGTTTTTACTGTAATTGCAGGGTAACTTATGGGTCTCTGTATGAGTGGCAGGTAGGGGAACTAAAAAGCTTTGTTATTAAAAGGAAAGACTCCATGGCTTATCTGTGCCTGGGCTGTATTAGAACCATAGTTACCAACATAGATTTTTATTTTCCAGTATCTAAATCAGTGAGTTTTCCTTTAGACTTTTTCATAACTTTTATTTTGTCAAAAAAAAAAAAAAATTCCTTAATTGAAATCCTCCCTGTGTCAGGAGTTTGGAAGACTATTTACCCAGTGAATACACATGACTATGAACAAAAATATAGGAAAATTTACTTTAATGGTCTTCTTTAGAACAAGGGGAAACCCTGGTGGTGTAGTGGTTAAGTGCTATGGCTGCTAACCAAAAGGTCAGGGATTCGAATCCTCCAGGCGCTCCTTGGAAACTCCATGGGCCAGTTCTGCTCTGTCCTCTAGGGTGACTATGAGTTGGAATCGACTCGACGGCAGTGGGTTTGGTTTGGTTTAGTTTGGTTAGAACAGGTAGAGGTTGGGTCCCAAGAAATTTGTGTTTTTAGGTGTTTCTCCTCTTGTCAGAGGTATCTTTGCTGGCATTTTCTTATCAAATACTTCTAATCTGAGCATGCCACCGAAAGAGACACTCTTTCTTTTTAAAGGAATTTGTTTTTTCTTCTTAAATAATGATGAAAAACATGAAAAAATGCAATAAAAAAAACTAATCTAATACTTTTTGCTGTTGCTGGTAGGTACTATCCAGTTGATTTTGACACATCATAGTGTCCCCACTTGAAAAAAAAAAAACCATGAAAAAAAAAATTGCTCCATAGGGTTTTCTTGGTTGTAATCTTTATTTACAGAAGTAGGTTGCCAGGCCTTTGTCTGTGGAGGCAAAGTGGGTCTCGATTACCAACCTTTCAGTTAGCAGACAAGTTCTTAACGGTTATTGGCACTGGTGCTCCTTTAATTTATAATTATAAGCTTAAAATTTATACCAAATTACTATTATTTACTGGTGGAACAATATGGTGGATGTTATTGATGTCACTGAATTGTACGCTTAGAAATGTTTAAAATGACAAGCTTTTTGTTATACATTTAACCACAATAAAAAATTTAATACAAGTATCAAAACAATTTTTATTGGGATTACTTATCAAAAAAAAAGGGACATGTTGTGCTAATTAAAACATTACCAGAATTATAAAAAATATTCAAAACTATCCTATTTAAAATTTATTAAAACCTTAAATCAATAGCACAGCTTCACTCTCTAGTAATGTTGGTGGAGGTAAAACTGCTTCAAGAGTTCATGAGGGATCTGAGGGCAAGCTACTAAAAGTCAAATCCCAACTGGACAAGACAATGATTTTGTGTAGTATAGTGAAACATCCTTCTAGACATAGTTTAATAAACTGATTAATTCAAAGGAATAGCTTCCACGTTGGAAGAAGGAGGAAGGTGAAGTTGCCGTTTTAGCGGTGACCTCAGAGAGCTTTTGAAAAAGACATGTACTTGGGCCTCACCCCAGTCATCTCTAACCAAACCCAAAAAACCAAACCTTTTGCCATTGCATTGATTCCAACTCATAGCAATCCTACCTATAGGACACAGTAGGACAACCCCATAGGGTTTCCAAGGCTGAAATCTTTATGGAAGCGGACTGCCACATCTTTCTCCTGAGGAGCAGCTGATGGGTTCAAACCACCAATATTTTGGTTAGCAACCAGATGCTTTAACCACTGGGCCACCAGGGCTCCTTCAGTCTTCTCTAGTGAGTAAAATTTATAACCTGTGAAAAGTCCTCCAGGTGACTCTTACAGGTACCTCATGCAACCACAGCCCCACCACATGATCTCAGTGAAGCATGGGTCAGCATAAATCCCTTATCTGAGCGATGCTTCCTTTTGTAGACTACTAGGAAAACTTTGAGTGCCATGTACTTGTCTAACCTGATAGATAACCACACGTCTCCCAAGTACTGGCCCTCTGGGGAACCAGGGGACTGATGTTGGGATTATTACATCAGGATGACTGGAGATTTTCCTTTCTAAAAGCCGTTGTTGTTGTTAGGTGACAATCTAGAAGTCTCCAGCTCATAGTGATCTCGTGTACAAAGAATGAAACACTGCCACGTCCTAAGCCATGCTCACATTCGTTGTTTGTGTTTGAGACCATTGTTGCTATCCCTGACCAATACAACAGATGTCAAGGAGCTACCAAGCCTACTCTAAAGGTCGTATCACTGCCATTTACTTTGCGACCTTGAGTTGTCAGTTTCCGCATTTGCAACATGGAGATAAGTACAATACCTACCACGTGATAATTCTTATTACATTGAGGATCAAAAAGGTTCATGTTGTAAAGCTTGTCAAACAGTACCTGGCACATAGTTATCACTGTGTGAGTCTTATTGTTACTAATTGCCAATCTGACACAAAAGGTCCTTGTCTTTTGCCAGGTAAGAATACACACAAAAGACAAACTTTATCTTCGGCAAGCTTTATTTTGCTTGGGTCGAGCAAAAGGGATCAGCAGGGGACTAAGCCTCTAAAAGACTGATTCGTCAGAGTCAGGGAAGTCACAGCTCTTACAGTTTAGGGTAGGATAACTGTGTCATCTTTACTCATGGGTTTTCTGGGAATAGGTGTGGTCTTTTAGAGAGGGGAGTAGTTTATTATAATGAAGTGTGTATGCATATTTTTTTCAAGATGGAGTCTGCAGCAAAGGGCTCTGGGACTATTTCCATCACTCATTATTGGATGTGGTACCTACTCAGTTCCTCAACTCCACTGCCCAAAACTTGCCAGTGGGTCGGATAACGCAGTGCCTTCTGGAAAGAGGTCATCTGGTGGTTATGGCAGTCTTTTGTACGCATGCTCGGTACCTGTCTCCTCTAAAAACAGACTTGTGGATAAGCTTGGCTGAGTAATTTAAACAGTTTCTAGATTGCCTCCCACAGATTGACCTCAGAGCTCACAATCTGCAGAAACAATCCAGAAACCGCTCAGTTCTGTTGTCAATTGTTCCCACACATGGAGAGCTTCTTCCAGGGTGTAAGCCTTGTACACAGATATGTTTTTGTCAAGGCTTTTTCCATAAATCTTTTCCTATTGTTCCAGTCTATCTCATTATCTCTTATTTAAATTAAAAGTATCCATGGTACACCATGGTAGTTCAATGTTTTATAAGAAACTGTATGGAGGGGAGCCTGGGAACACAACATAAAAAACCTGAGAACCACACATAAATTCAAAGATTCCCAGTGGATTTCCTTTGACTTGATCCAGAGGATTAAACTCCCATCATAGGAGTGCTTTGTAGTTCAGTTTAAAATCCCCTTTGAAAAGTAATTAGCATATTTAAAAAAATAACACCCACCTTCTGCATTTGTCTGGCAACCACTCTTTCCCCCCACAAGACATTTTAATAAGCACATATTATGATAATTTTTTTACAGGAACATGTGAACAAAATTGACATACCAGGGCTTATGAAAATACTTCCCAGGGGAGGGAGCAGTTGGCAAACAAACATAGAAGGCATTTGTTATTTGCATAAAATGTTGTATGCTTATTCTCCTTTCTGCTTTGTTGTAGATGGATGGGAGCCCTAGTGGCCTAATGGTCAAGAGCTCGGCTGATAATCAAAAAGATCTACAGTTCAAATCTACCAGAAGCTGCTTGAAAACCCAATGGGGCAGCTCTACTCTGTCCTATAGTGTCGCTGTGAGTCGGAATGCATTCAACAATGAGCGTTTTTTTTTTTTTTTCCCATTTCCCTAGATGTTTCCTGCTATGTACTTCCCTAACTACCTGCACGTCTTCAGTGACACTTGATTATAATTATCCAGATCTTCACTAATAATGTATCACTGAAGACAGTGATGATGTACCCTTGCTGTCTACCACAGAGCAAATGATTACTGAATGAATTAAGGTATTTTATAAATTAATGTGTATATATAAGGTAGATGTGTAAAGTTTTGAGAAAGATACATTTACAGTGGAATAAACTTACAAATACCTAATGAAGAATTCTAAGAGCTGCTAATGTCAGCTAAACTGATACTAGGAGATCCAAAGCTCATCACAGACTTCTGCAGAGAAGCATTGTTAATTTATCAGTCTTTGCTAGTGATTTTGTTATAAATTCTTGTTGGTGCAGAGTTGTTTCTTTGAATCTGGTGGAACTTTTATGTCGGTAGAACTGCTCTCCTCACAGAGTTCTTCTGAAGAGTTTTCAGGCAACTAAACTGCGTGGTTCCTGTGAATTGGCAAAATAAGAACAGTGATATAAATTTCTTCCAAATTCAGAGAGTCATATTCATGAAAGTACTTTTGCTATTGATTATATTCTTTACTCAACTGCTCCTACATGACTTTTAGAAATTTCACTTGAGAAATGAGTCCAACTTACTAAGGTGCTGATGGTATACAAGCATTTATTAGCTGACTTTAAATATTCAGTGGTGTAATGAAACACAAACTTGAGGATTAAAATTAGTTAAATGAAACTTCAGTCACTTTTCATAACTTCCTTAAATGTCTTTCAATACATGAAAGAAGAAGCAAAGCTAAAATTAATCAACACCAACAGTCATTATCTGTTAACCCAACGTCACAGAATTAGTAATTAATAATCAGTTTTAGTAGAAATTGTCTGTAGCACTCATAAGTAAGTTTAGGCTCCATTTAGCATGTGTATATATGAAAGTGCAGAAGTGAAACAAAAAACAAAGTAGAGCTGTGTCATTATGTCCAACTCATAGGATCCCCGTAGGTTTTCCAAGGTTGTAAATCTCTATGGAAGCTGACTGCCACACCTTTTTCCCACAGAGCCTCTGGTGGTTCAAAACACCAACCTTCCCTTTAGCAGTCAAATGCCTTAACCACTGCACCACCAGGGCTCCTTCCCAAAAATGAAGGCAAGAATAAAATCCATATATCTACAGGCACTATAATCATGGAACATATGAGTCAGATTCAGTAACGTTATTTGGCACACCCCATAAATAGTACCTTCACATTTTTGCATATGGAAATTTTGTGGGGGATTGGAAGGAGCAACTAAAGTATATTGTATAAAATATATTAAAATCTAATGGTGTTTCCAAGGAGGAAAATTATATAATCTGAATTATTACACTGAGGGATTAAAAAATCTACCAAAGCAAATAATTTAAATTATTTCTTTATCCAATTTCAATTTTTTTTTTTTTTTGGCTTCTCAAACTATCAATGTGAGTGAGCAGTATTTTATTTCCAGTAAGAAGAGAAGTAATAATTTTATGATAAATATGAGGGGGAGTGGAGCCAACATGGCACTATAGACAGAAGCAACTAAGTAAACAGAGAAAAACACCAGTCCTGGAATCCTAAGTGTCAAACGAAGAGATGAAGAACTTAACTAAGCACAGAATGGAATAAAAACTGACAGAGGACAGAGAGTGAGGAGAGATATGAGTGGAAGTCCCATATCAGGAAACACAGCACAGCTTTGCCATCTTGGACTCCTGTCAAGATCAGCAGACAGGTTATACGGGAAAGCAGTGTCACAGAGCTCCCAGTTGGAGACAGGTACCTGCTAACCAGCAATATGTGCTTTCCCACCACCAACTCTTCTTCCCACTGTTCAGCCACCACTGCTTCCCAGCAGGCTGAGTGACCACAGCCTGGGAGGGACTGGCACTGTGCTGCTAGGATTCACTCCACCCACACTGGATGGCTCCTTCAGTGCCATTTTGTTGTTGGTGGTGTTGCTTTCTTCTGCTTCTTTTGGTTCCTTCCCTGCCTCTCACATCCTCCCCCTCCTTTCTCTCGACCCCCTGGCTCCGTGTGCCATCTTTGCTTCTTCATGACAGGCTGTGAAGTGCCCCTTGGCTGGGGAACTGCTCCTCAGTCTACTCTGCCATGTTGGTGGGATCCCGGGGGAATTTATTATTCATTTGTTTGTTTTTCTTTTAGAGGCTTGGGAGCCCATTCCAGCCAGCCTGTACTACGTGGCTTGGGTGCCACTTTCTGGTTCTGCACAGCTGCACTGGTGGGATCCTTGGGAGCATTTTTCATTTTTTTCTATTTGTCTTTATTCAGTTCTGTTCTCATCTCTCTCTATTTACCTTCTTTTTCTGTCTCCTGAATACCTGATGCTATGCGCTGTCTCTGCCCCTTCTAGCTGCTCTGTACTGCACAGGTTGGGAACTACTTCTCCTAACTTCACAGTCATGCCAGTGGGATCCCTGGGGCTTTTTCTTTTTTCCTTCTTCTATTATTTTTTTTACACTATCATTTTTTTCTTTTTCTTTTTTCCTTTTTTGTCTTTCTTCATTTCTCAGTTTCTCCTCTCTTTCTACTTACCTTCTTTTCCTCTCTCCTGAATACCTAGTGCTGTGCCCCTTCTAGCCAGGTTGTACTATGTAGCGTGGGAGCCACTTCCCCAATGACCAGTGGGATCCCTGGGGCATTTCTTTTTATTTATTCATTTTCCTTTACCTTTTTGTTTTTCTTCATTTATCAGTTTCTCCAATCTCTCTCTGCTATCCTTTTGTCTCCTGAATACCTGGCACTGTGTGCCATCTCTGCCCCTTCTAGACGGACTCTGCCCTGAGTCCTGTGAGCTACCTCACCACTCACTGGTGGGATCCCTGCGGGCATTTTTTTCTCTTTAAAAATTTATTTATTTATTTATATTTTTCTCTTTTTTCCATTTAGTTTTTCTCCATTTCTTGGTTTCTCATTTCTCCACTCTAATGGCAAGCTCCCTCAGCACTTTTTTTTATTTGTGTTTTGGTTCCTGTTTCTCTTTCGTCTACCTCTTCTTATCCATATGCATCTTAACCGCACATATCAGAACCTCCATCCTCCTTCCTGCCTACCTGCATCATGCACTGAACATCACACCTGTGAGCCGCACAGGCACAGCCTACCAGAACCTGCCCTGCACTGACCCTCAGCCCCCCCGTAGGGCCAAGTACATGCCACAGGCAATCCACCCCAGCCCCTTCCCTTCAGCTGGACCTGCCCTACGGCACCAAAGCTAAGTGACTGGCCCTGCCCATTGGACAAGGAGGTGAAAATATCGTGCCCACAGATGAGCAAACAACAAAGAATGCACAACCTGCCTGCTGAGACATAACCAAACAAAACAAAAAAGCAAGAGGAAGTAAACAAACCTACAGTCAATAAATGAAGAAAATAACTAAATGTCTTGAAGACAGCAGACAATATCAAAATATATTAAAAAACAAAAAGGACAAGATGGCTCCAGTAGGCATCCAAAATAAAATACCAGATAACTTTCCAGTAGAAGAAAAGGCACTAGAACTACCTGATAGGGAATTCAAATCTCTAATATTCAGAGCTATCCAAGAGTTTAAGTAAAAAGCAGACAAAAATAAGGTGAAAAAAAATAGACAAATTCATGGAGGATACAGACAAAACAACAGAATAATTCAAGAAAATAATAGAGGAACAAAGTGTTAAATTCACAACTAGAAATCATACAAAAACAATAATTAGAGATCCAGACGATAAACAAGATTTCAGAAATGGACGGTGACATAGAAGACCTGAGGAGCAGGTTTGAAATGATGGAAGACAGGATCTGCAAAACTGAAGACAAATAATTGGATGGATACAAATTTGAGGAAAAATCAGAAGAAAACAAAGAAAAATGAAGAAACCCTGAGAATGATGTGGGATACAATCAAAAGCAAAAATTTCCGACTGATAGGATTTCCACAATGAGGGGATAAAAAGACAAACACAGAGAGGACCATTGAAGAATTGCTGACAGAAAACTTCAAAAATATCATGAAAGATGAAAAGCTGACCATCCAAGAAGTTCAATGAATCCCGTATAGGATAGACTGCAAAAGAAAATCACCACAGCATATCATAATCACACTCGCCAAAACCAAAGACAAAGAAAGAATCCTGAGCACGGCTTGATAAAAATAAAGTCACACAGAGTGGAAACAATAAGACTAAGCTCTAATTACTCAACAGAAACCATGAAGGCAAGAAGGCAATAAAATGTCATATTTAAAACCTTGAAAGAAAAAAATTGCCAACCAAGATAATTTTGTTCTGCTAAACTCTCATTGAAATATGATGGTGAAATGACATTTCAAGATAAACAGAAATTAAGGGAATATGTAAAAATCAAACCAAACTTACAAGAATTATTAAAGGGAGTCCTTTGGTTTGAGAACAAACAACATCGGAAAACAGCCTGAATCTAGGATACAAGATCACATCAGCCAGATATCAACCTAGTAAATAAGCTCTCCAGGACTATTGAAAACCCATAGATTTACAACAGAGAAACAGGTTAATCTGTAAATGATAACAACATCAGGACAATAAAAGAGAGAATTAACGGTATAGGTATAGAATTTTCTAGTGGAGAAGAAGGCAAAGAGATACACAGTAATAAAAGACTGGTTCAGACCTACCAAGATAATGGAAAACTTCAAGGTAACCACAAAGACAGTTAATAAACCTACTCATCAAAATAAAGAAGAAAACCTAAAGTCTCAGTAAAAACAAAATTAACAAAAACAAATGTAAAAAAAAAAGTCCGGAAAGAAAGGGAATTCAACACAGGAGAGTAAGAGGAACAAGTAAAATGACTGCACCGTAATAAAAGCACTACAAATGACAGCAGTATACTCACATGTATCAATAATTAACTGAATGTAAATGGCTTCAATGCACCCATAAAGAGACAGAGTGTGACGGAATGGGTTAAAAACAAACAAACAAACAAACAAAAAACGGGATCCATCAATATGCTGTCTACAAGAGACACACCTTATAAAATTATTTTTAAAAAATATTGAAAAAATATGTATCAACCAAAAAGCTACCTAGAAAGAGCAGGGGTCGCAGTTCTAATCTCAGATAAAAATACACTTTAAAACAAAATTCAACACAAAAGACAAAGAAGGGCACTATATAACGATTAAAGGGCTGATCCATCATGAAGACATAACCATAATAAATATCTACACACCCAATGACAGGGCTCCAAAATACATAAAACAAACTCTAACAGCACTGAAAAGACAAATTGACAGTTCCACAGTAATAGTAGGAGACTTCAACACCCTACTCTCGGTAGAAGACAGAAGATCCAGAAAGAAAATTAACAAAGATACAGAAGATCTAAAGAGCACAGTCAGCCAGCTTGACCTCATAGACATATATAGAACACTCCATTCGACAGCTTCAAAGGACACATTCTTTACAAATGCACATGAAATGTTCTTCAGAGTGGACCACATCTTAGGCCACACAGCAACCCTCAACAAAATAGAAAACATTGAGGTATAATGCAAAGTATTTTCTCTGACCACAATGCAATCAAAGTACAAGTTAACAACAGGAATCACAAGGAAAAAAAATTCAGTTACATAGAAACTGAATAATACCCTGCTTAAAAACCACTGGGTAATACGAGAAGTCAGAGATGGAAATCGAGAAATTCCCAGAGTAAAAAAAGAATGAAAACACATCATACCAAAACCTTTGGGAAGCAAAAAAGCAGTCCTCAGAGGTGAATTTATAGCAACAGATTCACACGTTGAAAAAGAAGGGACAAAATCAAAACATTTGCTATATAACTCAAACAAATAGAGAACAGCAAAAGAAGTCCACAACTACCAGAAGACAGGAAATACTAAAGATCAGAGCAGCAGTAAATGAAATAGAGAATAGAAAAGCAATAGAAAGAATCAACAAAACCAAAAGTTTGTTCTTTGAAAGGATCAACAATATCGACAAGCCATGGGCCAAACTGACAAAAAAAAAAAAAAAAAGAAAAGAAAAGGAACAGGAGAGCATGCAAATAACCCAAATAAGAAATGAAATGGGGGTCATTACAACAGAACCAACTGAAATAAGAAGGATCACAACAGAGTATTTTGAAAAACTATACTCCAACAAATTTGAAAACCTAGAGGAAATGGATGAATTTCAAGAAACACTACCTACCCAACTGACACAAAACAGTGCTGAAAATCTAAACAGACCCATAACAGAAGAGATTGAAAAAGTAAAGAAAAAAAAAAAAATTCTCAACCAAAACAGAGCCCTGGCCCATATGACTGCAGTGGAGAATTCTACCAAACATTCAGAGAAGAGGTTACACCACTACTACTCAAACTATTCCAGGGCATAGCAAAGGAAGCAATACTTCCAAATTCATTCTATGAAGCTAGCATAACCCTGGTACCCAAACCAGGCAAAGACACCACAAAAAAAGAAAATTACAGACCAATGTCTTTCATGAGTATGGATGCAAAAATTCTCAACAAAACTCTCACCAGTAGAATTCAGCATTGTATTAAGAAAATAATACACCATGACCAAGTAAGATTCATACCAGTTATGCACTAGAAAATCAATCAATGCAATTTATCGGAGAAGTGAAAGAATCACACGAACATCTCAGTTGAAGCAGAAAAGGCATTCGACAATGTCCAACACCAATTCCTAATAAAAACTCTCAACAAAATAGGTATAGAAGGGAAATTTCACAATATAAGAAGGGCATCTATACAAAACCAACCAACAGCCAGCATCATACTTAATGGATACAGGCTGAAAACAGTCCCCTTGAGAACAGGAACAAGACAAGGATGCCCTTTATCACCACTCTGATTTAACATTGTGTTGGAAGTCCTAGCTAGAACACTAAGGTGAGAAACAGAAATAAAGGATATCCAATTTGGTAATGAAGAAGTAAAACTGTCCCTATTTGTGAACGATGTGACACTATACATAGAAAAGCCAAAAGACTCAAGGAGAAAACTACTGGAACTAACAGAAAGATCCACCAGAGTAACAGGATACAAGATAAACATACGAATATCTTTTGGATTCCTATACACCAATAAAGAGGATGATGAAAAGGAAATCAGAAAAACAATACCATTTTTAAAGCCCCTAAAAAAATAAAATTCTTAGGAATAAACCTAACCAGGAATGTAAAAGACCTATACAAAGAAAACTACAAAACGCTACTGCAAGAAACCAAAAGAGATCTACATAAATGGAAAAGCACCCCATGCTCATGGATGGGTAGAATTAGCATAGTGAAAATGTCAATTCTACCCAAAGCAATTTACAAATACAATGCAATCCTGACCCAAATACCAACAACATTCCTTAAAGAGATGGGAAAAAAAGACTTACCGTGAACTTTATATGAAAAGGGAAGAAACCCCAGATAAATAAAGCACTATTGAAGAAGAAGGAAGTAGGAGGAAGTTGAGGACTCCCACTACCTGACCTCAGAAGTTAATATACAGCTATAGTAGTCAAAACAGCCTGGTACTGGTGCAACGACAGACACACTGACCCATGGAACAGAATTGAGAACCGAGATATAAATACATCCACCTATGGTCACCTGATCTTCAACAAGGGCCCAAAGTCCATCAAATGGAGAAAATGCAGTCTTTTTAACAAATACTGTGATAAACCAAAAAACCAAAGCTGCTGCCATTGAGTTGATGCAGACTCAACAGCAACCCTACAGGACAGAGTGGAAGTGTCTCACAGGGTTTCCACGGCTATAAATCTTTATGGAAGCAGAGGGCCAGATCTTTCTTCCATGGAGAGGTTAGTGGGTTCAACCACCGACTTTTTGATTAACAGCTGAGCGCTTAACCACTGTGCCACCAGGGCACTCCGAATATTATAATACTTGTTGAGAATATACTATGTGGAAGGTGTTTCATGCGTGCTATTGCCCATGAGGTCCATGACACTGCTATAAAAAAAAAAAAAAAAACTGCTATACAGGAGTTATAATTGCCCCCACTTTGCAGAAGAGAGAATGGATGCTCAGTGGGGTGAAACAATTGGTCCCAAGGTCACGTCCCTAACAACAGTTAGGAGTGAACAGCCCTGGGGTGAATAAGGAACTGCAAGGAAGCCACTGTGGCTACAGTTGAGGGAGCAAGAGAGGGAGCAGTAGGAAATGAGGTCAGAGAGGGAGTGGGGGAACCGATCCTACAGGATCCTTGTAGGCCATATGAGGACTGTAGAATTTACTCTGGGTGAAGTGAGAGCCACTGGAATATTTGAGGAGAGATGTGATGTGATTGGCGTACATTTTAGAAGGATCCCTCCTTCTGAAAGGGGCAAGGACAGACACAAAGAAACCCGTGAGGAGGCCACTGCAATAATCCACATGAGAGAGAAATGTGGCTGAGAACAGAGGGGCTGGTGGATTCAAACTGCTGACCTTTTCGTTAGCAGCTCAACTCTGAACTGCTGAGCAACCAGGACTCCCATTTGTCATCAGGGGAATGCAAATTCAAAGTCCAATGAGGTGCTACTACAGTTCCCTTCTTTTTGAGGGGGTCTGTTTTGCTGTTTTTCAAATTTCTTAAGATGGATCATTAGTACATGAACCTTCATCCTGTTATATAGTTTAATACAAGCATTTTATGCTTTAGATTTCCCTCTAGGTGGATTGTTCTCACCTAACCTCAGAAGTCACATACCTTTACTTCCGCTGTATTCTGGCAGTTAAAGGAATAACCTGTTGTCCTAACTTAAAGAGGAGATGACACAGACCCCACCTCTCAATGGGAGTTGTTTTTAGGTGCCATCCAGTCCATTCTGACTCATAGAAACCCCTTGTGACAGAGTAGAACCACCCCATAGGATTTCTAAGGTGTAGTCTTTATGGGAGCAGACTGCCCGTCTTTCTCAAAAGGGGTGAAGGAATTTGTGGCTATATTTTAAAACCTTCATACTGCCTTCCTATGCATATGATGTTAGTTGCTGTCTAGTCAACTACAACTCATGGTGACCCCATGTACAACGGAATGAGACACTGCCAGCTCCAGTGTAATTCTCATGATTGCCAGCATTTTTGAGGCCATATTTGCAGCTACTGTGCCAGTCCATCTCACCCAGAGTCTCCCTAACAATCGATGACCCTCTATTTTACCAAACACAAGATCACTCTAGCAAGTGATCTCTTCTGATGAAGTGTCCAAAGCAAGTCAGTTAGACAGTGTTCTGTTTAGATGCATAAGGTTTTCATTACCAATTTTTGGAAGTAGATTGACAGGCCTTTTTTCCTAGTCTTAGTTTGGAAGCTCAACTGAAACCTATCTACCATGGGTGACCCTGCTGATTTTTGAAATACTGGTAGCATAGCTTCCAGTATCACAGCACCATGCAAGCTACCACAGTACAGCAAACCGAAAGATAGAGGTGGTGGCCTATACATATACATGTAGATACATATCCACTGAGAAGAAGGATAAAGAATACTGTGAAGGTTAAGACTGTGAGTCAACGTGGCTGGGCCAGGAGTCTCATTGTTTTGGTAGTCATATAATATTGTGATCACTTCCCTGTTGAGATTTTTATGTGATCACCCCCATGATGGGATCTGCTGTAAGTAGCCAATCAGTTGAAGGGGAGTTTCCTTGGGTGTGTGGCCTGCACCGAGTGTGGGCAGACATTCTGGCAGGGCCCAGGGGCTTTTGCTGGTTCTGGACCCTGCAGCTGGCTCCTGTTCATCTGACCCTCGGTACTTGGGACTTGAGATAGCAGCTTACCTGCACTCTTGCCTGCTGATCTTGGGATTCATCGATCTTCACAACTGGTAAGCAACAGCCCTGTTCTCTGGCCTGCCGATTTTGAGCTCACCAGGCCCTGTGGCTACGTGAATCAGGCAAAGTTTCTTTCTGGACCCACGGACTTGGGACATTACAGCCCCTACAACCACGTGAGCCATTTTCTTTATATAAATCTATATATATACATATTTATGTTTTATTGGTTTGCTTCTCTAGAGAACTCAGCCTAAGACAAACATGTACCAAACTGCTAAAAGTTATTATCTGTGAAATAGGGAAAAGGAAGAAACTACTTTGTACTTTATATGTATCTGTATTGTTTTACATTTTTGTTAGCATGTATTAGTTTTGTAACTTAGAGAATTCAAGTAACAAAGTAAGGGAAAAAAGAACTGTGATAGAAGGCCAGAAAAATGCTTTTGTCTGAGAACTGAAAACTAGACTTCGAAGAAATGCTAGGAGTCCCTGCCCACTGCACTCTGCCCACCCCCGGGTCCCAACAGAGTGACAATGGATCCCACCTATGAGCCTGGGTGGGGAGGTGGGGTGAGTTGGATAGGAGACCCTTGCCCAGGCTCATTGACCTACCCAAGGGTGCCATCTGCAGCCAGCCCATGGTGCACACCGTGAGGATGCAGTTCTGGATCATCCTCCACAGCTCGTCTGCAGACACAAGGTGGGCACCCCTGCTCCTGCAAGAAAACTGAGCTGCCTCCAGTGCCAGGCTCTGAGAGCCATTCCGAGACTCCAACACTAAGAGTTTCCCTGGGTGGGAACAAGCACAAACACACGCTGACTCCAGGATTCATGGGAATTTAATCTCAGCGCACTTACTCTCTGGGAAGATGTGTGTCAGAACCTTTGCTTCCTACTTGCCTGAAGACCAAAGTGCAGAAACTACGCCATCACACCTCATACCTGGGACTGAGTGGGGACAGTTGCACTGGTATTTTAATCAATGTTTTGCTCCTGTCTTCTTTTAAAATGAAAATTTAACCATCTGCTCTGGCATGCTTGAAGCCCTGGTGACGCAGTGGTTAAGAGCTGGGCTGCTAACCAAAAGATCAGCAGTTCAAATCCACCAGGTGTTCCTTAGAAACCCCATGGGGCATTTCTACTCTGTCCTATAGGATTGCTATGAGTTGAAATTGATTTGGAGGCAATGGGTTTAGTAATGTAAATGTTAGTGGATCAAACTCACTCAGCAGCGCTGTGGAAGAAAAGCCCGGCAATCTGCTTCTGTAAAGATTACAGCCAAGAAAATCACATGGAGCTGTCCTTACCTGCAATACATGGGGTTACCATGAATCAGAATTAACTTGTTGGCAACAGGTTTGATTTTTGGTTTGGTTCTAGCATGCTTATCTGGATAAACCCTCCAAATCTTCCCTTTAAAAAAGAGTTTTACAAACACCACATGGGAAGGCTCAGTGCCCTAGGTTTCCCTGAATTGGGTCACACGGTGTCCAAGGCTCTGATTCAGGCCTCGGTGCCGCCTTCTTCTGCCTCCCCCATCCCTGTGGTTACCCACACAGAGCAGCCTGCTTTCCTTCTGTCTGCCTCATTGTCTTAGGACATTGTCAGAGCCCCTCCCACATCATGTTGGCTTGTGTTTGCTGCCCTTCTCACCTACTGGGCAGGGGAGCAGCCACCATGTCTGGTGCACCCTGGCTGCCTGCATTGTACCGGAGGGCCTAACAAAGACAATAAGGTAAGAAAGTGAAATAAAAAGCATCCAGGTTAGAGAGAAAGAAGTAAAACTATTTCTATTTGTATGTAACATGATCTTGCTGACAGAAAGTCTTCAGGAATCCATCAAAAACTATTAGAATTCATAAATTTAGCAAGGTTGCAGGATATAAGAGTAATATACAATAACCAATTGTGTTTCTATGCACTAGCAATGAACAACTCAAAAATGAAATTAAGATAATTCCATTATAGTAGTATAAACTGAAAAAACCAAACCCACTGCAGTCAAGTCAATTCCAACTCATATTGACCTTATAGGACAGAGCGGCAGTGCCGCTCAGGGTTTCCGAAGCTGTAATCTTTAAGGAAGCAGACTGCTACATCTTTCTCCCACAGAGCAGCTGGTGGGTTTGAACCACCTATCTTTCAGTTTGCAGTCAAGTTCTTAATCACTGTGCCACCGAAAAGACATAGGAATAAATGTAGCAAAAAAGAAGAAAACTCATACTCTGAAAACCACAAAACATTGTTGGAAGAAATTAAAGATGACCCAAATAAGTAGAAAGACATCCCGTGTTCACGGAGAAAAAGTGTTGTTAAGAGGGCAATACTCCTCAGATTGATCTACAGACTCAGCACAATTCCTGTAAAAATCCAAGGTACCTGCCTTTGTTGACACTAAAATTGATGTGGAAGTCTAAGAGTCCCAGACTAGCCAAAACAAGTTGGAGGACTCACACATTCCAGTTTCAAAACTTACTGCAAAGTTATAACTATCAAGACAATAAGGCACTGCCATAAGGTTAGAATGGAATTGAGAGTCCAGAATTCAACTCTCACACTTATAGTTAATTGATTTTGACATGGATGCCAAAACACTTCAGTGTGGAAAAAATAGTCTTTTCAATAAATGGTGTCGTGACAACTGGATATCCAGATGAAAACAAATGATATTGGACTGTACCTCACATCATCTGCAAAAATTAACTCAAAATAGATCAAAGACCTAAATATCAGACCTAAAGCTATAACTTTTAGAAGAAAACATAGGTATAAATCTTCAAGACCTTGGATTAGGCAGTGGTTTATTAGCTATGACACCTAAAGCACGAGAAAGAAATAACCAAAGAAAAAATAAATTGGACTTCATAAAAACTAAAAACTTTTGGCTTCAAAGGACATCAAGCAGGTGAAGAAACAACCTGAAGAATGAGAGAACATTTTTCCAAGTATATATCTGATTTAAAAAAAAAAAAAAAAAAAAACTTGTGTCTAGAATATATAAAGAAATCCTACAACTCAATAATAAAAGACTTACTAGTCATTATAAAACTTAAAAAATTGGTAAAGCATCTGAATAGACATTTCTTCAAAGATACACAAATGGCCAATAATAAGTGCATGAAAAGATGTTCAGAGAGGTGGGGCCAAGATGGTGGAATAGCCAGATGCTTTCTGCAATCCCTCTTACAACAAAGACTTGAAAAATCAAGTGAAACGATTATATTTATGACAAGGTAGGACCCCGGAACATCAAAGGCAAAGTTAGAAAACAGACTGAGTGGTGGGGGGAGGGGAGACAGTTCAGAAGCAGAGAGGAGTTACTAGACCTGAATTGCTGGAAGCCCTCAGGCACCATTCCTGGGAGTGGCAGCAGCAGGCTGGTAGTAGCTTTCAGCCTCAGTTTCCTCGATGAGAAGCAGCCAGCCGCACAGACTACTAACACCTCTGGAACCACGGAATAATAGTGGTAAAGGACTGGTGGCTCCACGCAGGTCACCCAGCCACCTGTGACAGGGG
This sequence comes from Loxodonta africana, assembly GCF_030014295.1. Taxonomy (NCBI): domain Eukaryota; kingdom Metazoa; phylum Chordata; class Mammalia; order Proboscidea; family Elephantidae; genus Loxodonta; species Loxodonta africana. The sequence goes on from NC_087355.1 coordinate 7,251,847, forward strand.
TCCAAGGATAACTGGTACCTCGCGGTCCTTACAAACAAAAGCATTGGGTGCCCATGGTCTGTCTGCTGAACCCACCCACCTGTATGCTCTAGGGAACAGGGATGCGCTTTCCTCAGAGACACCTGGGAAAATTCTCAGCCCTCTGCCTTGTTCAGAGCGTGACCCCCTAGTACCTCCACCAAACACCCCTGACCTCTAAGACTGTAGGACAGAGCCTGTACTACACACTTGATGACCAGCTACCTGGACACCTGAGCTGAATCTATACAAGAAAAGTGACTGGACTCCTAGACTAATATACCTGATAACAGCTCTAGCCATCTGGGGACAGGATGTCAGAGCTCCAAAGGTGATGATGATAAAGCACTTGGCACCAATATATTTGAAGAAAAATCAGATAAAAGAATTAAAAAATGAAGAAACCTTAAGAATTATGTGGGGCTCTGCAAGAGAAATAACCTACAAGTGATTGGAGTACCAGAACAGGGAGGGATAACAGAAAATACAGAGAGAATCGTTGAAGATTTGTTTACCAGAAAACTTCCTTGATATCTTGAAAGATGAGAAGATATCTATCCAAGATGCTCATTGAACTTCACATAAGGTAGATTTTAAAAGAAAGCAACTCAGCCAAGGTAGGGACTGGCATAATCAAGTGGAAATCCCATTTACTTGCCTGTTTTCGCCATCTGCTGGGTCTCAACCTCCCGTGGCACACTGGTTTTCCCCCCAGGGAACCTGGACCCCAGGGCCAGAAATCCTGGCAGCCAGCGTCCCTGGAGTCCTGTAGAGTGTGGATATGAGAACACTCTTTAGCAGTGTCCCTGGTGCAGAGGGAGCCATGGGCACCAGTCTGGCTGGCCCTGCGGCTTCACGCCTGTCCCAGATATTGGCCATTGGCCCGCGCCTCCATGAATATGTGCATTCCAGCTATGTTTCTCCTCCCATCACTCTGATCTGCCTCCATCAGTTATGGGAGTCTGGAACTGATGGTTGTGCTACACGTCTGTATATTTCCACAGTCAGGTTGACCTTGACTGACCTTGGCCCAGACAATGGCCCTGAGGCTTTAAGTCCTGGATTATGACACGTGGGCCCTGGTAGACTTTTTTCGTTATTAACTCAGAGGTCTGGGTGAGCATAAGCAGTCCAGGTAGGCTAGGTGAATGTCAGCTGGGTGGGGCTCAGGATTGTTTACCATCACCATGGAGACAGACACCAGAAGAGTGGGGGGAGCTTCTGATGTGCCAGGTCACAAACACTGAGCCAATGGGAGAGATCTGGCTTCCTGGCCAGTTCCACACAGCCCTTCATTTTGACCTGTGACACCCAGCAGTGTCTTCCCGCTTTAGCCACAGGATTTGAGCACACCCAGTGGTATCTTGACAGGTGGAACCCCCTGATGTGGACAGCTTTGAGGCACTGGGAGAGCAGTCCTGGTACCTGTCCTCCACTTACTTGAGGATATCAGTAGACGTGGCATCCCCATTCAGCATCCATTGCCTCTTTCTGTGTCTCTGTAAGTGCTCATTCTGCGACACCTCTGAATTCTACCCCTGGGAAACATCCCAACTACCTGTGCCTGAGAGACAGCATAGATATGAAAGGTGGAAGGCGCCTGGCTGTACTGGAGGCCCACGGGCAGAGAATAGTCTGTAGTCTACCTAGATAGTTTAGATACTAGTCCTCAATTTGGGAGCGACACCATGGGCAGACCCTGGCCAGGTGGGGCTTGTGGGCAGATGGGAGCCCTTCCAGTCACTTATTTCTGCTGTTGTATTTTATGGAAAAGCCCCGCCACGTAGAATGGGCAGAAAGTGTTCACAAATACGTGCCAGAAACCTCTCCTGGGTCTGAAGATCCCATCCTGGTCTCCACCTTGTCATCTTCCCAGCACGCACCTTGCCTTTCTCCATGAATGCTTTCTCCTACTAGGAAACACAGCATGCCACTCAGCCAAAGTCAGTACCACCATAGACAAGTGAAACTGCCATTTTCAAATTTTTGCCGTAGGCTGTTGCATGGCCTCTGGTGGCACACTGCATATATGTCAGGTCTCCTAGGGCAAGGACGAAACCCTGGCAGCCAGGGCCCCAGGTGTCCAGTGGTTTATGGATGTGGGGATACGGATGCCGTGTTTGGTACCTACAGGAAGGAGCTTTGGGCCATAGAGAGGCTCGTGCCTGGGCTCCACGACGTCAGCTACTGTCCCTGGCCTTTGGTCTGTGCCTCCATGAATGTCTGCTCTCTAGCGACATTTCTCCTGCCACCAGCAGGAATGTGAGTGTGGAAGTCACCATCTATCCCTGGTGGCAGTGTCACAAGACATCAGGCTGACTTGGCTATCTTTTGCCCCAGGTAAGGGCCCTAATTCTTCATCCCAAATGATGACACTTGGGTCCTGGAGGACATTATTTTTTCATCAACACAGAGGTCTGGGTGAGGGTCAGCAGGCCAGGTAGGCCAGGTGAAAGCCAGGTGAGTGGGGCTAAGGCTTGTTTACCATCACCATGGAGACAGCCACTGGAAGAACTGGCGGAGCTTCTGATGGGCCGGGTCACAAACACAGAACCAATAGGAGAGATCTGGCCATCCTGGCCAGTTCCACACAGCCCTTCACTTTGACCAATGACATGCAGCACCCTTTTTGCGCTTTGGCCACAGGAATTGAGCACACCCAGGGGATATCTTGGCGGGTGGAATCCCCTGATGTGGACAGTTTCAAGGTACTGGGAGAGCAGGCCAGGCACCTGTCTTCCACTTACTCGAGGATATCAGTAGGCATGGCATCCCCACTCAGCATCTGTTGCCTCTCTCTGTGTCTCTGTAAGTGCTCATTCTGCGACACCTCTGAATTCTACCCCTGAGAAACATCACATCTACGAGTGCCTGAGAGCCTAGATTTGAAAGGCGGAAGGTATCTGGCTGTACAGGAGGCCCATGGGCAGAGAAGAGCAGGTGGTATACCTGGATGGTGATAGATACTACTGATTGATTGGGGATCTACGCCACGGGCATACCCTGGCCAGGTGGATCTTTTTAGCAGATGGAAGCCCCTCCAGTAACTAGTATTTCTGCTGATATACTCTATGGAAAAGGCTTGGCAAGTGGAATGGGCAGGACACATTCACACATACCTGCCAGTGACCTCTCCTGGGTCTGAAGATCCCAACCTGGTCTCCACCCTATCATCTTCTCAGCACGCACCTTGCCTGCACACAGAAAATCTGCCTTTCTCCATGAATGCCTTCTCCTACTAAGAAACACAGCCTGCCACTCAGCCTAGGGCAGTACTGCCATAGACAAGTGAAACGGCCATTTTCATATTTTTGCCATCAGCTGGTCCACACCTTCCAGTGGCACACTGCGTATGTGTCAGGTCTCCAAAGACAAGGCTGAAACCCTGGCAGCTAGGGCCCCAGGAGTCCAGTGGTTTGTGGATATGGGGATACGGATGCCCAGTTTGGGACGTACAGGAAGGAGCCTTGGGTCCTAGACGGGCTTGCACTTGGACTCCACGACGTCTGCTGCTGTCCCTGGCCTTTGGTTCATGTCTCCATGAATGCCTGCTCTCTAGCTACATTTCTCCTCCCATCACTTTGAATCTGCCACCGGCGGGAATGTGAGTGTGGAAGTCAACATCTATTCCTGGTGGCAGTGTCACAAGACATCAGGCTGATCTTGGCTGTCTTCTGTCCCATGCAAGGGCCCTAATTCTTCATCCCAAATGATAACACTTGGGCCCTGGAGGACATTATTTTTTCATCAACACAGAGGTCTGGGTGAGGATCAGCAGGCCAGGTAGGCCAGGTGAAAGCCGGGTGGGTGGGGCTAAGGCTTGTTTACCATCACCGTGGAGACAGCCACCAGAGGAAGAGTGGGTGGAGCTTCTGATGGGCCTGGTTTCAAACACTGAGCCAACAGGAGAGATCTGGCCTTCCTGGCCAGTTCCACAGAGCCCTTCACTTTGACCAACGACACGCAACGGCTTCTTTGGGCTTTGGACACAGGAATTGAGCACACCTATCTTGGCAAGTGGAACCCCCTGATGTGAACAGCTTCGAGGCGCTGGGAGAGCCGGCCAGGTACCTGTCTTCCACTTACTTGAGGATATCAGTAGGCATGGCATCCCCACTCAGCATCTACTGCTTCTCTCTGTGTCTCTCTGTATGTGTTCATTTTGTGACATCTCTGAATTCTACCACTGAGAAACATCACAACTTCAAGTGCCTGGGAGACAGCCAGTATATGAAAGGGGGAAGGCATCTGGCTGTACTGGAGGCCCATGCACAGAGAATAGCAGGTAGTCTATCTAGATGGTCTTAGATACTAGTGAATGACGGGGGAGCTACACCATGGCCAGACCCTGGCCAGGTAGAGCTGTTACTGCAATTTCGCGAGTTAGAGCTGCCTGTTGCAAACAGCCAATTCTTGAGACAGGTGAGGTGGGTAGCTAGAGCTTTATTATATATACTGATATAAGGAGACAGAGAGGAATGATCTCCTCCCAAAGCTGTCTGTCTCCAGGAACTGTCATCTAGCTGGAGTTTTATAGGGAAATGGGGACATGGGTTTTAGGAACTTGTGGAATGTGCATTCTCTTCTGTTTGGTTTCAGTGGTTCTATCTCACACATGTTGATCTTTTCCTGCCATTATCCCATCGGCTCAGGGGGTGGCCGGCGCCATCCATCGTCTTATTTGACAGGCTTAGGTCAAGATCACTTGTTTTCTACAGTCCTAGAGGAAACATTGGTTAACACTTAACCATTTGGGGAGCTAACATCAGGATCTTACTTGGAGGCAGGGATGGGCTGGGGGAGGGAAAGGAGAGGAAGAAGGAAAAAAAATTTGGCTCAGGTACTGTTCAGGATATGGGTGAGCAGCCTGTTTCAGAGCTTGTGGGCAGACGGAAGCCCCTCCGGCAACTACTATTTCTTCTGATACATTGTACGGAAAAGCCCTGCCAAGTGGAATGGGCAGAAAGCATTCACACGTACCTGCCAGAAACCTCTCCTGGGTCTGAAGATCCCAACCTGGTCTCCACCCTATCATCTTCTCAGCACGCACCTTGCTTGCACACAGAAAATCTGCCTTTCTCCATGAATGCCTTCTCCTTGTCTAGGGCACCTACTGGGAAACACAGCCTGCCGCTCAGCCTAGGGCGGTACTGCCATAGACAAGTGAAACTGCCTTTTTCAAATTTTTACCATTGGCTGTTCCACAGCCTCTGGTGGCACGCTGCGTATGTGTCAGGTCTCCGAGGGCAAGGCCGAAACCCTGGCAGCCAGGGCCCCAGGAGTCTAGTGGTTTGTGGATGCGGGGATATGGATGCTCTATTTGGCACATACAGGAAGGAGCCTTGGACCCTAGAGAGGCTCGCTCTTGGGCTCCATGACGTCTGCTACTGTCCCTGGCCCTTGGTCTGTGCCTCCGTGAATGTCTGCTCTCTAGCTGTATTTCTCCTCCCATCACTCTGAATCTGCCACCAGTGAGAATGTGAGTGTGGAAATCACCATCTGTCCCTGGTGGAAGGGTTACAAGTCGTCAGGCTGACCTTGACTATCTTCTGTCCCAGGCAAAGGACCTAATTCTTCATCCAAAATGATGACACTTGGGCCCTGGAAGACATTTTTTCATCAGCACAGAAGTCTGGGTGTGGGTCAGCAGGCCAGGTAGGCAGGTGAATGTTGTGTGGGTGGGGCTAAGGCTTGTTTACCATCACCAAGGAGACAGCCACTGAAGAGGGTGTGGAGCTTGTGATGGGCCAGGTCACAAACACTGAACCAATAAGAGAGATCTGGCCTTCCTGGCCAGTTCCACAGAGACCTTCACTTTCACCTGTGACACTCAGCAGCCCCTTCTGGCTGTGGCCACCGGAACTGGGCACACCAAGAGAAAGTCATGGCACATGAGAACCCCTGATGTGGATAGGTTGAAGGCACTGGGTGAGCGGGCCAGGTACCTGTTTTCAACTTACTTGAAAATGTCAGTAGGCAAGGCATCATCACTCTGGACCTGTTGTCTCTCTCTGTCCCTCTCTGTATACGTCCCTTCTGTGAAATCTCTTAACTATACCCCTGAAAAATATCACAGCTACAAGAGCAGGAGAGACAGCCTAGAGATGAAAGGGGGAAGGCCTCTGGCTGTATAGGTTGTCCGTGGGCAGAGAATAGCAGGTAGTCTATCTGGAAGGTCTTAGAAACTGGTGATTAACGATGGAGCTACACCAGGGGCAGACCCAGGACAGGATGAGCTTGTCAACAGAAGGAAGCCCCTCTAGTGAATACTACTACTGCTGATACATTGTATTGAAAAACCCTGCCAGGAAGACTGGGCAGAAAACATTCACACATACCTGCCAGAGTCCTCGCCTGGGTCTGGAGATCCCAAACTGGTTTCCATCTTGTCATCTGCTCAGTACATACCTTGGCATGCATATAACCTGACTTTCTCTGTGAATGCCTTATCCTACTAGGAGACACAGCATGCCACTTGGACAAAGGCAGTACCAAAAAGTCAAGCGAAACATCCATTTTCAAATTTCTGCTGTCTGCTTTTCCACAGCCTCCAGCCTCATACTGCATATGGGTCAGATTTTAGAAAAGAAAGGCAGAAATTCTGGAAGCCAGGGCCCCAGGGGTCCAGCGATTTGTGGATGTGAGGACATGGATAACCTGTTTGCCACGTATAGGAGAGAGCCTTGGGTCATGGACTGGGTCACTCAAGGATTGCACCATGTACAGAACCGTCCCTGGCCCCCAGCGCCTGCCTCCCTGAATGTGTACACTCTAGCTACGTTTCTCCTCCCATCACTCTGAATCTGCCTCCAGCGGCTGTGTGAGTGTGGAAGTCACCATCTATCCCTGGCAGCAGTGTCACAAGTCACTAGACATCTAGACTCAGGCTGACCTGGCTGTCTTCTGCCCCAGGCAAGGGCCCCAATCCTTCATTCCAAATGATGACACTTGAGCCCTGGCGAACATTATTCTTTATCAACACTTAAGTCTGGGTGAGGGTCAGCAGGCCAGGTAGGCCAGGTGAATGTTGGGTGGGCGGGGCTAAGGCTTGTTTACCATCCCCATGGTGACAGCTTCCGGAAGCACTGGGCAGAGCTTCTGATGGGCTGGGTCACAAATACTGAGCCAATAGGAGCTCTGGCCCACCAGGCCCACTCCACAGAACCCCTCATTTTGACCTGTGACACTCAGCGGCCTCTTCTGGCTGTGGCCACAGGAACTGAGCACAGCAAGGGAAAGTCATGGCACCTGGGAGCCCCTGATGTGGACAGGTTGAAGGCACTGGGTGAGCGGGCCAGGTACCTGTTTTCCAGTTACTTGAAGACTTCAGTAGACAAGACATCATCACTGTGGATCTGTTGTCTCTCTCTTTATGAGTCTCTTATGTGAAATCTCTTAATTGTACCCCTGAAAAACATCTCTGCTACAACAGCTGGAGAGACAGCCTAGAGAAGAAAGGGAGAAGGCCTCTCGCTGTATTGGTTGTCCATGGGCAGAGAATAGCAGGTAGTCTATCTGGATGGTCTTAGACACTGGTGATTAAGGATAGAGCTAAACCAGGTACAGACCCTGACCAGGTTGAGCTTGTCAGCAGATGGAAACCCCTCCGGTGAATACTACTATTGCTGATACATTGTATTGAAAAACCCTGCCAGGAAGACTGGGCAGAAAACATTCACACATAGCTGCCAGAGTTCCCTCTTCAGTCTGGAAATCCCAAACGGGTCTCCATCATGTCCTCTGCTCAGCACATACCTTGCCTGCGCGGGTAAAATCTGACTTTCTCCATGAATGCCTTATCCTACTGGGAAACAGAGAATGCCATTCAGCCAAAGGCAGTACCAAAAAGTCAAGCAAAACATCCATTTTCAAATTTCTGCCGTCTGCTGTTCACAGCCTCCAGCCACACACTGCATAGACGTCAGGCCAAAATCCTGGAAGCCAGGGCCCCAGGGGTCTACTGGATTGTGGATAAGGGGACATGGATGACCTGTTTGCCACACACAGGAGAGAGCTTTGGGCCATGAACTGGGTCGCTCAAGGGCTCAACCACGTACAGTACTGTCCCTGGCTTCTGGCCCCTGCCTCCCTGCATGTATACACTGTAGCTACATTTCTCCTTTCATCACTCTGGATCTGACTCCAGCGGCTATGTGAGTGTGGAAGTCAGCATCTATCGCTGGCAGCAGTGTCACAAGTCACCAGACATCTAGGCTCAGTCTGACCTTGGCTGTCTTCTGCCATAGTGTGGCTAATTGCCTCTTTTTCCATGAGCTCAGAAGAACTGGGTGGTTCCCAACTACCATTCCTAAACATTTTGATCAAAGATTCTGTAGAAGGATCCTGATCAAAAGGGAGAAAATGCAGAACAGAATTTCAAATTCACATGGACTTTCTGGAGCCATGGTGGCTAGATGAACCCCCAAAACTATTGCCTTGAGATAATCTTTAAACCTTAAACCAAACATATCCCCCAAAATCTTGTTAAAACCAAGCAATAATTTAGCTTAACTAGAAAAAAAAAAATTTTTTTTTTTAAGTAAAGAATGTCTGCCTTGAGCATTATGCTCTTTTAAGATCTGTTTATGTGATATCAAATTGACAACAGCAGCTGAAAAGAATAGATAGGAACCTTAGGGAACAGTAATTTTGTATTAATGGGGAGGAACAACTTAGAAAAGGAGGGCGAGAATGCTTGCCCAACTCCAAGAATGTGATCAGTGTCACTGAATCGTACATGTAGAAACTATTGATTTGGTGTATGTTTTGCTGTGTATGTTCTCAACAACACAAAAATAAATTATTAAAGAAATTCAGTGATAGTACTGCCTGATAGCAAAAGTTTATAGCTTTTAAAAGACCATTAATACGTTGACTTAAAAAAAAAAGCTTGCTATCAAATCAATTCAGATGCATAGGGACCCTACAGGACAAAGTAGAGCTGTCTGCACCATAGAGTTTCCAAGGAGCAGCTGGTGGATTCCAACTGCTGACCTTTTTCTTAGCAGCCAGAGGTGTATACAATAATAGTTTAAAATATGAACAGAGCATCTCCCATTATTTATTTTTTTCTTGGCATTTCTTGAGCACCAAATGAATTTACTCCTTTGGAATTTGAAAATGACCTCGTTTCTCTAAAGCATCATGATAATACATGACTTCTCTAAAAATGTTTTCTATGATTTTCTTAGTAAATTTAGAGTGTAAACAGTGAAACAGGAGAATTGGTCAACCCATTTTAACCCCTTTTCTACCTCTTTAACGGAAGTCTTTTTTTTTTTTTTAATTGTGCTTTAGGTGAAAGTTTACAGCTCTAGTTAATTTCTCATACAAAAATTTATACATTGTTATGTGACATTAGTTGCAATCCCCTGCAATGTGCCAGCACACTCCTTTCCATCCCAGGTTTCTTGTGTCGATTCAGTCAGTTCCTGTCCCTTCCTGCCTTCTCATTCTGGACAGGAGCTGCCAATTTTGTCTCATGTATCTGCTTGAACTAAGAAGCACATGCTTCATGAGTATTATTTTATGTTTTATAGTCCAGTGTAATCTTTTTCTGAAAAGTGGGCTTTGGGAATGGTTTTAGTTCTGTGTTAACACAGCATCTGGGGGCCATGGCTTTGGGGGTCCCTCCAGCCTCAGTCAGACCATTAAGTCTGGTTTTTCACATGAATTTGTGCTCTGCTGCTCATTTTCTCCCACTCCATCAGGGACTCTCTGTTGTGTTCCCAGTCAGGATGGTCATTGGTGGTAGCTGGGCACCATCTAGTCCTTCTGGTCTCAGGCTGATGGAGTCTCTGGTTTATGTGGCCCTTAAGAGAAGGCTTTTTATGGAAGGAATTAAAGAGAGAGCGTAACTTGCATACTTACGTGTAACTTAAAGGATCTCCTTGTACCCTTAACTAGTCCACAGCAGGAGATTAAATTGCCTTTCCCTAATCAGAAGACCTTTACGATGTCCTTATGAGAAGTACTCCTTCAGAGTGAGGCAGAAACAGATGTCCATATTTGAGCATTTGATGGCACAAACCTCAGTAGCCAAGACACAACCACCTCACCTGAGTGTGTGTGGGTGTATGTATCAACATAAGGGTCTATATTTTTCTGAGTATGAGGGACGGATTGGCGAGTTAAGGAAGAAAGTTTGGGAGGGGAGTGCAAACTCAGTGACAGACAGAAGATGGGGTAGGGGACCTCTCAAGAGGGTGTTAGAGGCCAGTCAGAAAACCAGGAAGCAGCAGGAAGCAGGGTCAGTGGAGGGCAGCACTGGGGGGAGGAGGATAGCAGAGGTAATGGTAGTGGGGAGAGCAACAAAACTGGCCTGAAAAGAGTGGGAAATTAGTGATCCTAGATGAAGCTCAGGTTAAAAAAAGGGGAATGTAAAAAATTCTATCCCATAGCTATCTTTGCAGTAAGGGGTTGTGAGGCCCTTGGGGAGAGGTGGCAGGAGACATAAGAGGAAAAGGGGAGTTCCTGGATCTAGGGGAGGAGTCTGCAAGCCCTTCTTCTCTCAGTGATGTGGGCTCTGGTCTCCTACAGCCTCCCACTCCCAGAACCTCCTGAGAAATGGTCTTAGTTCTTCACATGGTATATTAATTCCATTTCATTAGAAAATATAGTAATTACGATTCTCTCTAAACACCCTGTCTCCCGCCCTACACTATCTGTCCCAGTTGTCCACTGGCTTCCTTCCTTTCCATCAGGTTAAGATCCTGATCATAGAGTGCCTTGTCTGCACCTGTTCTGGAAAGCTCTCAAACTCACAATGGAATTCTTTAGTTTGATCCCTCATTTATTCCTATATTTCTTGTTGACATAACAAACTTTGGTTAATTACCTGCTAAATGACAGGAAGTGCTTTCTCAGGATGATCTTCCTTATGACCTTATCCATTCATCTCAAATGCTTCATCTAGTCCTGCCATGGCCCCCTTTTCGGGTAGAAATCAGACCCTTTGTTCCCTAGCACGCATGAATCTGGAACAATTTTTCTTCTCACCCTTATCTAGAGTCTTAGAGAAAGGCCTTTTCCTCCTGTATCACTGTTTGATCCTGTCTCAGTAAAAAAAAAGGATGTCCAAAAATGGTCTTCTGAAGGATCTTTACCCCTTCTCCCAGTTACTGATGATACATGATCTTTTGATCACTTGGGGAATCTGGTTTAATCCTGAATTTCCATGATTCAGTAGCTCCAGATGCTCTCCCACAGGACCTCAGATCAACATCCTCTCCAAAGAGCAGGTGAGATCTGAGCAAGCACCAAGGCTTCCGTAACCCTGTGTGACATCATTGCTGACAATGCCCAGTTCCATGGACACACTTTGAAGTGAAACAGGGCAAAAAGAAAAATGGGAAACTGTTCAAGCAGGGGCTTGAAGACTGCCAGTCCCAGACTGGGAAAAGGGGGATTAGATATCAAAAATGAATTGCAACTTTTCTCTGCCCTCAAAGGGGTTACTATCCTTCAGTGGGGAGATGGAGAATACAGAGAATGATAACAGTGTGATGGGCAGTTGCTTTCTCCCAAACCTTTCATTCCAATCTGTTACAGTCATGTCTCTCCAGCCCTTTTCATACAGTGTGCAATCTGAACCCCTCTCAGGTCTCCATAGTCTCTGAGGCTTCACATAAGCTCTTCCCTCTGACTAGAAGATGTTCTCTCCCTTCCCATCTGCTGGCCTACTCTAGTGAAGCATGGGGGTGAAGAGAACTGATCCTGTTGGAACAGGTTAAGTGTATGACCTCACCAAAAAGCACTAAGATTTGGGACTTCTGTGGTCAGTCAGAATGGGACATTTAGGAGTTGACTTGGGAGAATCCACGACCTCTGCTTTTTCCAGACTCTGCTTTTGTTCTGGAGGCCATCTAGATAAGGAACTAGCAAATGGGGAGACCTTTTGAGGAAGAAATTAAGAAAGTTGAGGTGGTGATGAGGAAGGAGCTGATTTCTAGGAGGAAAATAAAAGTTTTAACACAGAGATACTAGGGGCTCCTTTTGTGTGGCTCCAAACTGTAGAACAGGGAGGAGTGGCTGGAAAGCAATAGAAGAAAAGATGATCTGTGCCTGTTTACAAATGTAACAAATGCCCTAGTGACTTCACCCTATCTTCTCAGACTTTTCTCTGGAGAATACTTGGGGTTTCCTGGACCCTAGGCCTTTTGTCACCCCTTAACTATTCAATCATATTCCCAACTTGGTTCAGGCATCACTTCCTGGTTGCGGTCTTCCCTAAATATTCTCCTGTTAGATTTGTTTACTTTTCTGCTCTTTTCTCCATTGTACCCAACAAAACAATTTTTCACAGCATAAAACACAATTGCATTTACTTATTGTGGTTGATTTAATAAATGTCTATACATTTGTCCTCTCTTTGTGCCCACGGCTTCTATGAGACTACAGAGAGCCTTTCATTATCAATAGGAGTCTTTCTCCACCTCTTAGTTGGGGCTGACCTTATGTTTGCTTTGGCCATTGGGATAGTAGTAAAGCTGCTACAAGGAAAGAGTTGAAAGTACTTTGCATTGAGACTTGCCCTTTTGTTGCACTTAAACCCTGAGATCCCATGGGAACGTACCCAGGCCAGCCTGCTGGATGCTGAGGGACCTTGGAGAGAGGATCCAGTGATTTTACTGAGTTGATTTTAGATGAACTGGCTCCCAACTGACCTGGAAGCGAATTGTACACACATGATTTGAGTAAGCCCTGCTGTGAGCCACTGTGCCTCGCCTAGATCAAAATACCCCCAAATTAACAACCTGAATAATTGTGAGCTTAGTAAATGGTTGTCTTTTAAGACACTACATTTTGGGGTCATTTGTTGCACAGCAATACCTGACTGATGCACGTGTTTACTTGGCTGTTTCTTTGCCAGGCAGTGAAGTAGCTTCTCTGAGTTATTTCATCATCAAGAGCATCTGACCTAGCGTCTGACATGTAGGTATTATACAGTAAATCTTTGTTGACTTCAGGGATAAGTGAATAATATGAATTGTAAGTGTGACTTCTGCACAAAATCATGTGTGCAAAACGGCATGCTATTTCGTTAAATAAACTGAATTCCAGCTCAGAGCTGTCTGCTTACAAAATTGGGGTGAAATTTTAACCTTACTTATTTTTGAGGTTTTTTTTGGAGTTGGTTTCTTTTTAGGGTGCCCCTCACCTAGGTATGTAATAATTCTCAGGGCCTAAGGACCAGGGTTTTGAGAAGACCCTCACCACACCCATTGCCCAGTCTATGTGGGTGATCTCTCTAGAAGCCTTGGCTCTGCTGCTTCCATTCCGAGCTGGAGCACGAGAACTGTGACAGGGCTGCAAACACCGTGATGGGGTTTGTCTACCTATGTGCCTGCATTACCCTTTGTTGTGCTGCTACCTACCCCAGGGCGCTATCAAGAAGCAGGGCCCACCCCTTCGCAATGACTGGGACTCTGCTGTCCAACTCTCACTCTTCCCCTCGGCTGGAGTTCACTCAGGATGATTACTCCAGTGAGCTTGAAGCTTTTACAACAGACTCTTCAGATCTCAAAGTTTCAGGGCATCAACTCTGTGAGTCCAACTACCTCCGTGAAATGAGGTAGGGAAGGAAGAAAAATATAGGAAGATTTTATTTTGAATTTAATTTTTCAATAAATTTTCTTGCCATGCATCTTCAAAGGGTCCTGCCTAAAAATTCCCTCTGTTCTCTTACAAGATACAGGACAATGAAGAGGGAATGTTTGATTCTTTCATAATCTGCAGGAAGGGTGCAAAGTACACATGGGGTCCATTCCGCCTGATGCTCACACTAGAGCACCCCACCCACTTGGAAATCTCTGCAGGTGTTACTGAGTCCCTCACACATCCACAGTGAACAGCTTTCAGATTCTCATAAGCAGGAATTATTTGTGGCCTAACACCAGACACTCCTTGGAAACCCTACTCTGTCCTATAGGGTCTCTGTGAGTCAGAATTGACTGGACTGCAACGGTTTTTTTTTTTTTTTTTTTTTGCGAGGGTCGGGGGGGGGCTTGATATCAGCTCCATAACTATGTTTAAAAAAATATTGACAAGGTAGCAGATAAAACCAACAAAACGAAACTGAAATGAAATCACTCATTCACCTTCATTAACCCCACAGTTCCTGCGAAGTGTTTAATTTTCACTGGGTTCAGAGGAAAGAGAGTACTCTTCATGAGAGAGACAGCTTGGGACACTCCCAAATTACATGTCTCCCCCCCACCCCCCCACCGTTAGGTTATATTACGTGCTGTTTGGCTGGTTTATCATCTGCCTGCTCCACAAAAATAGTAGGCCCATGCAGGCAGGAACTTGTCTGTTGTGTTTATCAGAGCATCCTGGTGCCCGGTATCTAAGAAGCGCTCAAAAATGATTTGAGTGAATGAATGAGTGTGGGTGGGTTTTTATAAAAGCCATGGTGCTGCTCTCTTTATGTCGTCACAGTAGTGAAAACAGGGATGAGGAAATGGAGACTGGTACTTGTATAACTGTGAGTTATACAAAGTGAGAATAGAACTTGTATAATGAAGAGATAGAAAAAAATAAGATGTACGAATGGAATGTACCCCATCATTTTGGTTAGAGGGAGACATGGTAAAATTGGGTGGTTTTTCTGCTACCAATTTATAGGTTTTATATATTTAATTGAAAAGTTAGTCTTTTAGGAGTCACAAATATTTCTATTGAGATAAAATTCACCTGCCATATCATTGCCTTTTAAAATGTGCACAATTTCGTGGTTTTTAGTATATGGACAGAGTTGTGCAGCAATCACCCCATCTAGTTTCAGAATATTTTCAGTACCTCGTAAATAAAGGCCCTACATATTAGCAGTCATCCTCATCACCCCTCTCATCCAAGCCATAGCAACCACTCATCTACTTTCTGTCTGTGTTGGTTTGTGTGATCTGGACATTTCATGTAAATGCAATCATATACTATGTGGTCATTTGTGTTTGGCTTCTCACATTTGGCATAATGTTCTCAAGGTTCCTCCATGTTGTGGCATATATCAGTACTTGATGCATTTTAATGGCTGAATTCCATTCTATGAATATGCCACATCATGTCTTATCAAGTCATGACATTTGGGTCCTCTCCACATTTTGGCTATTTATGAATAATACCCAGTGCCGTCAAGTCGATTCAAACTCATAGCGAACCTATAGGACAGAGTAGAACTGCCTCATAGAGTTTCCAAGGAGCGCCTGGTGGATTTGAACTGCCGACCCTTTGGTTAGCAGCCGTAGCACTTAACCACAAGGCCACCAGGGTTTCCATTTATGAATAATGCTGCTGTGAAAATTCTTGTGAAAGTTTTTGTGTAAACATGCTTTCAATTCTCCTGGGTACATACCTAGGAGTGGAATTACTATGTCATGTGGTAACTCCATGTTTCACTTCTGAGGAACTGCCAAACTGTTTTCCAAAGCAATTGGATTATTTTATACACCCAGCAGCAATATATGAGGCTTCCAGTTTCTCCACATCCTCACCATCACTTGTTATCCATCCTATTGATTTTAGCCATCTTAGTGGTTTTGAAATAATGGTGCATTTTGGTTTTGATTTGCATTTCCCTAGTGATTGATGAGGTTGAGCTTCTTTTCATGTGCTTATTGGCCATTTCTATATCTTCTTTGGAGAAATGTCTATTCAAATTAGCCTGCAAATTTTTTTTCAGCTTTTTTATTTTTGCTTTCTTCCTGTAGTTTTTGATATGCCAAAGATCTATATCTCTATCTTACCAGTTTTAGCTTTCATAGCTTTGGGATTTTTAGAAATTCTTTCTCTTTTACCAATAAAAAGGAGAACAAAAACACCCATAGTTTCTTCTAAAATGTTTATGGTTGCATATTTTACTTTTAAACATTTGATCCTTTTGGAAATTCGTTTCCTGTAAGCTATGAGAATATTTTTACAGATGATCTCCTGATTACCAAATTGCTGCAAACACTCCTTTTTGTATAACTCATATCTTAACTGTATTTTCCCATATTCCATAAAGAAAGCATTTTTACAAAAGGACGCCCGCCATTCCCAACCATTTCATTTCAAGGCTTTTGCTTTGCTGCAATAGAAATCCCTTCTCTATCTTATCTACGTACCTCTTCTTATAAGCTAATAAAAATTTTGTGTGAGTAGGACTTTTCTGAATTTATAAGGTAGGGTTGAATTTTATAAGTGGTTCCATGTGGTACAGACCAGCAGAAGGACAGATAGAAGCAGTAGCTCCAGAGGCAACAGAAGCTATAAAAACTGGAGCCTCTAGAGATATGCTCTTCAATTTCACAGAAAGCTCTACACTTTTCTATACAAACATATCGTATATGGACATCATACAACAGACAGAATAGTGCTTCAAAAGTTAGGCATTCAGGACAGAAGTGGAGAAAAATATAGAAGAAAATTCCAACTCACAAAAAAAAGATCAGACTTACTGGCCTGACAGACTGGAGAATCCCAAGAGTATGGCCCCCGGACACCCTTTTAGCTCAGTAATGAAGTAACCCCCGAGGTTCACCCTTCAGCCATAGATTAGACAGGCCCATAAAACAAAATGAGACTAAAGGGGCACACCAGCCCAGGAGCGAAGACTAGAAGGTAGGAGGGGACAGGAAAGCTGATAATAGGGAACCGAAGGTCAAGAAGAGAATGTGGACATGTCCTGGGGTTGGTAACCAGTGTTATAAAACAATATGTGTACTAACTGTTTAATGAGAAACTAGTTGGTTCTGTGAACCTTCATCTAAAGTACAATGTGAAAATTTTTTTGGGCATTCATAGGAGGGTGTTCATTCCTTAGCAGATGCTTAGAAGTATGTGTTTTGGTGAACATATGTACCCATTTCTATTGGGTTTATATCTTTTTTTTTTTTTTAATCTGGAAGTAGAATTGCTGGGTCATAGGATATATGTATATTCACAGTTTTTGTAGATACGGTTTTTACATTTCTACTAGCAGTAGATTGGAGTTCCAGTTGCTCTATGTTCTACCAAATAGTTGGTATTTCCACCTTTTTCATTTTAGCCATTCTCATGTGTGGGAGGACAGTATCATATTGTGACTTTTTATTAAAATTTCTCTGATAACTAATGAAGTTTAGTCCCTTTTCATATGTATGTTGGTCATATAGAAATCTTCTTTTATAGAACATTCAAGTATTTGCTCATCTTTCTATTGAAATGTCTTTTTTTCATTTTACTTTATGGATCATTGTTTGTATATTCTAGAACCAAGTTTGAAGTAGGATGTATGTGTTGCAAATAATTTCTGCTACCACATGAATTCACCGTTGTGGCTTGTTATGAACTTTCAGGTTCAGAACTGGCAAATGTATAGAGACAAAAGTTTATTAGGGGTTACCAGGGGCAGGAGGGCAGAAATAAAGGGGTGTTATTGCTTACAGAGCACAGAGTTTTGGTTTATGGTGATGGAAAAACCATAGTGATTAAGGGTAGGGTTGCAGAGCTGATTAATGTAATTGCTGTAAATAAGTTGTACACCTCTACAACTTGTTCAGCTGGCAAACGTTGTGTGGTATATTTACAACAACAACAAAAATGAGCAGCGGTTGACGTGACATAATAGTACTCAATTGATGAAATGCATTCTTGGATTATATTTTTCTCTGTTTTCTGGTTTGTTAACATGTTACCGTTAAAATCAAAGATAATAAAATGCTTGCATGATGAAAGTGGATAACAATGCCTATCCCACCCATTGTGTCCATTTAAAGTTTAAATGAGGAACTACATGCCATCAGCAGATGCCCAGCCTTACGTGGCACTCAGGAAATATCTCATTTCTCCCACTCCTCTGGCTCACAGTCTTCTTCCTTTGTCTATTTGCTCTTTTTTCTTTCCAGCTGGCTGCATGTGACCACTGAACTTCCCAACTCCATCATTCAGCTTTCCATACCAATGTTTTTGTAATCTTGGGTTCTTGGGCAGTGGTGAAAGGTACACACTGTCCCCATCATCGTGAAAGGGACAACCCAGTGCTAGTGGAAGGGGCACTAGGGAAATGCAGCAGAAAGGACAGACTACCTTCCAGAAACCACACTGGACTTCAGGGAGCTTTGTTGGCTGCCGTTCACCTGGCAGGTTTCTAGATGTCAGAGTGCACTCAGGCCCGGTGTTCACTCTGTAGCTGAGGATAGGAGATTTACACCTCCATCCATTACAACTCCTCCTGGGTCCAGACTCATATTTAAATGTTAGCCTAACTCTCTGTATTGACCTCTTCATTTGTAAAAGTGCATTATAATGGTACATTCCTCATAAGGCTATCATGCAGAGCAAATATCTTAAGAAAGGAGAAGCACTTACAAGAGTCCTGGCACCAGTGCATGTACTCAGTAAGTGTTAGCTGTTAGTATTATTACCCGACATCTCCAAGTGGGTATCTAACAGCTATGCCATGTTATCAAGGCCATGAAACAATTCTTGGTCTCAACCCCATTCCACCCTTACCAATGAATTTCTCAAGGCTTCAGTGATGGGACTGTGTGTTTTTCCACATAATGGACTTGACTTGGTTAGGAAAGGTTGGCCATGTCCTTCATAATAAGTTGCTCCAACGTTCATATGGGTGACCATTGAGACAAGTTACAGCCAACTAATATAGAAAAAAAAATAGAACCGCTCTCAGCTGCTCATGCTAGTACCCTCAGTCCAGAATATCTGGTAAGGGCACTGTTATGGACTGAATTGTGTAACCCCAAAAGGTATGTTGAAATCCTAACCACTGAACCTATAAATGTGACCAGATTTGGAAATAGGAGATTTTTAAAATTATGTTAATGAGGCCATACCAGTGTAGGATGGGTCTTAAACCTAGTCCCTTCTGAGTTATAAAAACAGCAGAATAGACCCAGACACAAATGGGGGAAGAGGAAGACAGATAAAGGACCAGATGCATCTACAAGGCCAGGAACACAAAGGGTGGCTGGAAGCTACTAGAAGATGAAGTAGACATGAGCTATGCCCTGAATTCAGACATCTAGGCTCCTGAACTGTGAGAAAATAAATTTCTGTTCTTTAAAGCCACCCAATTGTGTTATTTTTTTCTTACAGCAGCACTAGGTGCCTCTCACACATACCCCTGCTTATAAATCCAGCCCAGTGTAAAATAGTTCTCTCCCTTCCTTGGTCTAGCCCACTCGAATCCTGCTATTTCCTTATCAGTGTCCTTTGCTTTCACTAAGAGCCACGACAGAGTTGGCTTGATGCTGATGCGTGGAAATACAATTTATTTTTTACTTTGTATTTATGCTTAACTACTATTCTAATATTTTCTATGGTTTTTAAGTTTTCCTGTGAAGACAATCCTATAATCCTAACCCACCAGCCACTCCATGGGAGAAGGATGTGGCAGACTGCTTCCACAGAGATTACAGCCTTGGAAATGCTATGGGGCAGTTTTACTCTATCCTGTAAGGTCACTACAATTTGGAATTGACTCGACGGCAGTTGGTTTGGTTTGTTTTTTTCCATACTCTCCATGAGTAACATTTTGCGAACCTGCAAAACTGTTACCCAATTGGCTTTACCATTTTACGTTCCCACCAATGATGGATGAGGGCTCCAATTATGGCACATGCTTCTCAGCACTTTCGATAGGAGCCACCCTAACGGGTTTGAAGTAGATTCTCTTTGTGGTTTTATTTTCATTTCTCTAATGACAAATGATGTTGAGTATTTTTCAATGTGCTTGTTAGCCATTTGTCTATCTTCTTTGGAGAAATGGCAATTCAAATCCTTTGCCTTCATGTATTTTTTCAATTTATTGCCCTTTTTTCTGTTTTCTTTTTTTTTGGTTTTGTTTTACTTTCCTCATTTAGCTTTGACCATGACAAAGTATATATATATCATTTGTCATGGTAAATATATATATATATATTTTTTACATATGCCTTTCGATTTTGTGGCTTTGAGTACTTTACAAAGTCTTTCCTCATTATCTGGAAAGAAATTAAACAAAACTCCCATATTGTAGAAATTTTATGGTTTCATATTTCAAATTTAAATATTGGTTCATCTGGGAGTAATTTGGTATAAACTACAAGTCAATGGATCAAAGTTTCTCCCACCACCCCGCAAGGTTGTTATTTGGATAGTTACCAAATCGTCCTCTTGTATAAACATTCTCCTTCCCTTTTTTTTTTTCCACAATATTTCAAACTGAAAAGCACTTCTAGGAAGGGGAGACCAGCTTTTCCATTTTAAATAAGTTGTTACTCTGTGATATGCTGTCTCTTTCTTATTTAGCCTCTTGTGACCTTTTCTCTTTTAAAATCTCAAAAATTTTTGTGAAACTGAAATAAGGGAGTGATTTCATAACTGGGTCCATGCATTCCAGCCCAAAAGCACGAGAGGTAGGAACAGGAGCCCCAGGGGAGCCAGGAGAACATGAGCCTATGGGGATTTGCTCTTAAATTCTACAAAGAGGTCTCTAGACTTTTGCATACACACACATCTCTCTACATGGACTTTGCCTTTCAACACACAGGGAATAACACTTTAAAAGTTAGGTATTCGTAAGGAATATATTCATACCTTGGAGGGTGTTTACAAGTATATACATATAGGTGAACAAATGTTTCCATTTTTGATGGGCATTTATCTAGAAATAAAATTGCTGGGTTATAGAATATATTTTCACAGATTTGGTAGACAGCCTCAAATAATTTTTTAAAGTGGTTGTGTACCAATTTACACTCTCACCTGCAGTAGATTAGAGTTGCAGTTGCTGTATGTCCTAGTTAATATTTCATATTTACCACCTTTTTCATTTTACCCATCCTGGATGGTATGGGATAGTATTACCTTGCTGTTTTGAATTTGCTCCTCCCTGATGACTAAAGATGTTTAGCCCCTTTCTTATAACTATTGATCTTATAGACTGTCTATTCAAGTATTTGCCTATTTTTCTATTTAGCTATCCGCTTCTTTTCTAATTGATCTTCCAGAATTCTTTTTATATTCTGTAAAGAAGTCTTCAGTAAAATATATACATTACAAACAATTTCTCCTACTCTGGGGAACACATTTTCAGTTTCTACTGGTGTCTTTTGATGAACAGAAGTTCTGAATTTTAATAGTTTAGTAGTTAGGGCTTCATAAGG
This sequence comes from Loxodonta africana, assembly GCF_030014295.1. NCBI lineage: Eukaryota > Metazoa > Chordata > Mammalia > Proboscidea > Elephantidae > Loxodonta > Loxodonta africana. Next base: position 7,272,990 of record NC_087355.1, read on the forward strand.
AGTATATCCACTCTTAGTTATGCATCCCTCCCCTCAAATTTATACTCCTACTAATACATACAACCCTTTCTTAGTAGTCTCAGAACACCTTTAAGAAATATTTTTATATGGGAGGGGGTTTCACTCCGTAATTCCGTAGGGAATTCTTCGGAAGGCATTTGTTATGAGAAAACATTTGTTGGGAAGATGAGGAAGCTATAATTCCACAACCAAGTCAGGAATTACATGGTAAAAGTAGGATGACCCTATTAGGAACTCTGTAGAGGGTGATGGTCATCTCTGAGCCAAATTTCCACTGGTCTGGGCACTCTAGGGGTGGGGAAGGGCTGGGGTAGGACTGAGAAGTAAGGTGCCATTTCTTCCAGCAAGTTGTGCACTTCTGTTTGCTTTCCTAACTGGTAGCGGCTAAGCCATGTGTTAGAAAGGCTCCCCTCACCACACTGTTTGACTCTTCCATGATATTTTATCTTCTTTTCCCATATATATCTCCTATCTACATCTATGACCTGGCAAAATAATTGTGGTCAGTTGATGAGATTTCCCCTTTTATTATACCTTTCTCCATTTTCTTATTTGTTTCAATAAACATTTATTACTGTCAAAATCAGAGAAAAGAAAACTTCCCCATGGTTGAAAGTGGATAATAGTATCTATCCCACCCTCTGTATTGATCTATGGATTTAATGAGCAACAATCAGGTGCAGTGCTCAAAGTTCTACTCTGGGAGGATATCCCTTCACCAGTGTCCTTCGGGGTGGTCCCTCAAAGGGGCTACAGTGCTGCCACTGTTCACTTTCAAGTGGTGCCAGAATATCTTGCAGAACCATCTGTAAACCAGGCACAAGTTTTCTCTTCCTCAAACTGATCATAAGGAACTCCTCATGACCTGTAGGTGCAGACTGTGAGGAAAGGTGATGTGACAGGAATGGAGACCATGGGCATTTGGGCAACTTCCTCGTGTAACTTACTTGTGTTTCAGGTCCTGCTCAGGCCTGGTCTTACGTACACCACTTTCATGTAATGATGGAGCACTGCTGTGCATGTCTGCCTTTATGACTGTGTGGGTCAGATGACACCCTGTTTACCGTGGGCAGCCCAGGCCACATGGTAACTTGGTGGCCCATGGTTAAGCATTCATTCTAGTAAATCCAAAAACCCACTGCCGTCAAGACCCAGTAATAAGCCAAAACCTGTTTTGGAAAAGGACCGTAGTTATCTGCAAAGGATGGCAAGGCTTTGATTCAAAATCCTAAGAGTCTGCACTGTGATTCACCAATAGAGGCCTGGCAAATACTCCAAACGGCACCTCTATCTGCCACCGACACTTCAACCACTACTTGGTCAGCCAAATCAAATGGCCCAAGTGGCAGAGCGGTTTGCACAGCTGCCTGAACCTGTTGCAAAGCCTTCTTTCATTCTGAGCCCCATTCAAAACTAGCAGCTTTTGAGTTACTTGATAAATAGGCTAGAGTTGCACCCCCAAATGAGGGATATGTAGCTTCCAAAAACCAAAGAGGCCTACCAGGCATTGTGCCTCCTTTTTAGTTGTAGGATGGACCAGATGAAATAACTTAACCCTCCCTTTAGAAAGAATATCTTGACATGCCCCACAATGCTGGATCCCTAAAAATTTCTCTGAGGTGACGGCACCTGAATTTATGTCAGGTTCGTTTCCTACCCGTAGTACACAAATGTCTTACCAATAAGTCTTGAGGCAATGATACCTCTTCCTTGTCAGGTCTAATCAACATAATGTTATCAATGTAATGGACTTGTGTGATGTTTTTTGGAAGGGAAAGGCTATTAAGGTCTCTCTGGACCAAATTTTGACATAGGGCCAGAGCATTGATATACCTACCCTTGAGGTAGGACTGTGGAGGTGTATTGCTGGCCTTCCCAGCTGAGGCAAATGGCTTCTGTTGGTCCTTTGAAACAGGTACGGAGAAAAAGGCGTTACCCAGATCAGCAGCTGTGTACTAGGAGTTATGGATTGAATTGTTTCTCCCAAAAATATGTGCCAGCTTTGCTAGGCCATAATTCCCAGTGTTGTTTGATTGTCCACCATTTTGTCATCTGACATGATTTTCCTATGTTTGGTAAATCCTATCTCTATGATGTTAATGAGGCAGAATTAGAGGCAGCTATGTTATGTTAATGAGGCAGGACTCAATCAAAAGATTAGGCTGTGTGTTAAGTCAATCTGTTTTGAGATATAAAAAAGAGAATCAAGCACAGAGACAAGGGGACCTCAGTACCACCAAGAAAGAAGTGCCAGGACAGTATGTCCTTTTGAACCAGAATCCCCCTGCTGAGACACTTCTTGTCCAAGGGTAGGTTGATGACTAGGACTTTCCCCTAGAACTGAGAGAGAGAAAGCCCTTTGCTGGCACTGATGCCTTGAATTTGGGCTTCTAGTCTCCTAGACTGTGAGAGAATAAAATTTCTCTTTGTTAAAGCCACTGACTTGTAGTATTTCTGTTATAGCAGCACTAGATAACGAAGACACTAGGTGTCAGGAGATACAGTAATTTTTTAAACAAATGAAACCACATCTGGAATGGTAGCTGCAATTGGAGTCATCACCTGGTAAAGTTTTTGATAATCTACTGTCATTCTCCATGATCTATCTGTTTTTTATACAGGCCAAATAAATGAGCTGAATGGGGATATAGTGGGAATAACCATCTCTGTATCCTTCAAGTCCATATTGCAGCAATAATCTCTGCAATACATCCAGGAATGCAGTGTTGCTTTTGGTTTACTACTTCCTAGGTAGGGGCAGTTCTAGTGGCTTCCTCTTGGCTTTTCCTACCATAATAGCGCTTACTGCACTTGCCAGGGGTCCAGTGTGGGAGTTCTGCCCGTTACTGAGTATGTCTATTCCAATTATGCTTTCTGAAACTAGGAAAATCACCACAGGATGGGTTTGGGACACACAGGAGCCACTGTGAGATGAACCTGAGCTAAGACTCCATGAATAACCAGACTTCCGTATGCCTCTACTCTGATAGGCAGGCCACTGTGAAGTTTTGGTTTTCCTGAAATTTGTATCAGTTCAGAGTCAGTATCCAGTAATCCCTGAAAAGCCTGATGATTTCCTTTCTCTCAATGAACAGTCAGTCTCATGAAAAGCCTTAGAACCCTTTGAGGAAAGCTAGGAGAAAGATTAACAGTATAATGTTTTGGCAGTGTAGCAGGGTCCTTTCTCAAGAAATCCGGCCTCCCCTTCATTGAAGGGGTTGTGAGTCTGTAGACTGGCTCATGTCTAGGAATTGATAGAGGGGCTCTGACTCTCTATTCTGGTGATTTGAGTTAGACTGCTGTTCACTTGACCTAGAATTCTTCTGTTTGTACAGATCAAGCAAATATTTAGTAGATTTCCTAGCTATTTCTCTCCTAGGGACACCATGACTAAGTAGCCAATACCATAAATCCATAAGAGCCAGATTATTCTGATTACAACTTTAACTGTGTTGTCTATTATGGTAACCATGCCCACCTTGTCTTTGTTGATTTGAGTACCGCCACTTGGCCCCTACCACCACCAGGCCCAATCAGCTTTATTGTAGTTAGATGTTTAATTCAGTTAGGGCAGTTCGCACTGTCAGGTCTGACTTACAGAAAATAGCAATCACAGCAATCTTCAAGAACCCTGGGTCTCCCATCACAAATTTGTACCTCACTGTTGTGGTAAAAGGTGAGTCCTTTGGGCACTCCATGTGTGGGTCTGTGGGTCCAACCTAATAAATCTACTCTAACATGCCAGTTTCTCTAAGCCTTTGGATACCTCCTCCTACAGTATACCATGGGAGGTCTGCCATTTCAACTTGATTTATTGTAGGCCACCAATTAATTCATGCTTCAGTGATCCAACCAAATAAACTGTTAGATCCTTTTCTAACCTCTCGAGCTGAAACACTGAATGAAGAATCTGTGCTTAGTGGGCCCATATCAAAAAAGTCAGTCTAATTCAGTTTTATATTCCTTGCACCATAACCCCACACCTGTAATAGAAATTCCCACACATCTTCACCTGGTTTCTGTATGTATATAATAGAAAAATTAATCTGCTCTTTTGACCTTAGGATACCTCTTCCTGGGTCACAATTTGCAGTTCTCTTCTTGGGGTTCATTGGGACTTAAGTCTTGGTATAAGTCTAGAAGCAAAAATGGCTGGTGGGTGTGGGTCCTGGGGACTTTCAGTCATGTCTCTTTTAAGGCATCTGCCTCAGGCAATGCCCAAACACCAACCTAGAAGATAATTGAAACAAAGACATTTCAGGTACAGATGATGTAATCTCATCAGATTGAGTTGGAAGGGATAATGATTTTAGCAGAGAAAGGAGTAATCTCTTCAGATAAGAGTAAGAGGGCTGGCTTTGTTGGCAGGAGTGATTCAATAGAATTTAGATGCTCATTGTCCCCAGTTTTCTGATAATCTGCCCACTTGTCACCATCCCAAGTTTCAGGATCCCATTTCTTCCCAGTCAGCGCCTTCACTTCAGACACCATTCCAAGTTGGGTATTCAATCAGCATTGTAGTTTATGCACTCTTATGATAAGTCTCTAAGCTTAGTTTTTGGCAGTATCAGCTGTGTTACTACAAGAAAAAGGCTTTCAGGGCACAAGTGGCAACTTTCAGATCTTGTATGTGGCACTTAAGCTGTGACTCTGAAGCTTTTGAGCTCATTCCTTTCTTTCACCACTTTGTCTAGCAAAAGCAGGACCAACCAAGCAGCTTCCTTATAATTCTCATTCTGACAAAATTATAGAAAAGTATCAGATATGTAATCAGCCAGAGCCTTGTCTCTCACAAATATTTGATCCAGTGATAGTGATATTTTGGGTTTTTCTATTACCACCCAATGCCATGAATTAGCAGTCCTCTCTTTACTACTGGAGACAGTCATCAGCACCTCTAAGACTAGCCAGACTTAAGAACCAATTCAGAAACCTCATCCTTAGGATTCTGTTCCTCTAGAACCACTGTCGGAACCGAATGTCTTAGCCTGGGTTCTCTAGAGGGGCAAAACTACTGAAGCGTGTGTGTGTGTGTATAGTTGTTGTTGTAGTTGTTAGATGCTGTCGAGTCTCTTCCAACTCATAGTGACCCTGTGTACAACGGAATGAAACACTGATCGTGTGGTTTCCTCACAATCATTGCTGTTTGAGCCGATTTTTGCAGCCCCTGTGTCAGTCTATTTCATTAAGCGTCTTCTTCTTTTTTGCTGACCCTCAACTTTATCAAGTGTAATGACCCTCTCCAGTGACTGGTCCCTCTTAATAATATGTCCAAAGTACATGACACGAAGTCTCACCGTTCTTGCTTCTAAGGTGCATCCTGACTATACTTCTTCCAAGACAGACTTGTTTATTTTTCTGGCATTCATGGTATGTTCAGTTTCTTCACCAACACCGTATTTTAAATGAATTAGTTCTTCTTTGGTCTTCCTTATTCATTCTCCAGCTCTCACATGCATATGAGATAATAGAAAATACCATGGCTTTGGTCAGGCACGCCTTAGTCCTCAAGGGACATCTTTGCTTTTAAACACTTTAAATAGATCTTTTGCAACAGGTTGCCCAATGCAATATGTTGTTTGATTTCTTGACTGCTGCTTCCATAGGTGTTGATTGCCAATTCAAATAAAATGAAATGATTGACAACTTCAGTATTTTCTCCATTTATCATGATGTTGCTTATCGGTTCAGTTGTGAAGATTTTTATTTTCTGTATGTTGAGGTGTAATCCATACTGAAGGCTGTGCTCTTTGATCATTATCAGTAAGTGCTTCAAGTTCTCTTCGCTTTCAGCAAGCGACGTTGTGTCATGGGCATATCGCAGGTTGTTAATGAATCTTCCTGCAAACCTGATGCCATGTTCTTCTTCGTATGGTCCAGCTTCTTGGATTAATTGCTCAGCATACGGATTGAATAAGTATGGTGACATGATACAATTCTGACACACACCTTTCCTGATTTTAAACCATGCAGTATCCCCTTGTTCTGTCCAAACCACTGCTTCTTGATCTATTTACAAGTTCCTCATAAGCACAACTAAGTGTTCTGGAATTCTCATCCATCACAAGGCTATCCATAATTTTTCATGATCCACACTGTCAAATGCATTTGCATAGTAAATAAAACACAGGTAAACATCTTTCTGGTATTCTTTGCTCTCAGCCAAGATCCATGTGACATCAGCAGTGATATCCCTTGTTCTATGTTGTTTTCTGAATCTGGCTTGAATTTCTCATCATTCCCTATGTATGTACTGCTGCTACTGTTTTTAAATTATATTCTGCAAAATTTTTCTTACTTGTGATATTAATGATATTGCTCAAAAATTTCTGCATTCTGTTGGATCACCTGTCTTTGGAATGGAAATAAATATGGATCCCTTCCAGACAGTTGGTAAGATAACTGTTTTCCAAATGTATTGGCACAGACAAGCGAACACCTCCAGTGCTGCATCTGTTTGTTAAAACATCTCGATTGGTTCTCTGTAAATTCCAGGAGACTTGTTTTTCACCAATGTCTGCAGTGCAGCTTGGACTTCTTCCTTCAGTATCATCAGTTCTTGATCACATGCTACCTCCTGAAATAGTTGAACCTCGACTTGACTCTGTGTATTCCTTCCATCTTCTTTTGATGCTTCAATATTTTGCCCATAGAAACCTTCAATTTTGCAACTTGAGGCTTGAATAGTTCCTTCAGTTCTTTCAGCTTGAGAAAGGCTGAGCGTGTTCTTCCCATTTGGTCTTCTAACTCCAGATCTTTGTACTTTATATTATCATACTTTGTCTTTTCAAGCTGCCCTTTGAAATCTTCTGTTTAGCTATTCTGCTTCATCATTCCTTCCATTTGCTTTAGCTACTCTACATTCAAGAGCAAGATTCAGAGACTCTTCTGACATCCATTTTAGTCTTTTCTTTGATGTCTTTTTAATGACCTTTTGTTTTTTCATCTATGATGTTCTTGATGTCATTCAAACAACTTATCTGTTTTTTGGCTATGAATGTTCAATGCATCAAATTTATTCTTGAGATGGTCTCTAAATTCAGGTTTGATATACTCAAGGTCATACTTTGGCTCTCGTGGACTTGTTTTAATTTTCTTCAGTTTCAACTTAAACTTGTGTATGATCAATTGTTGGTCTGTTCTGCAGTCGGCCCCTGGCCTTGTTCTGACTCATGATATTGACCTTCTCCATCGTCTCTTTCCTACAGATTTGATTCCTGTGTTTTTCATCTGGAATGGCCCACTGTTTAAGTTGTTGATAAAAGGTATTTGCAATGAATAAGTCATTGGTCTTGCCAAATTCTCTCATGTGATCTCCAGAGTTCTTTCTGTCACCGATGCTATATTTTCCAACTGCCAATCCTTCTGTTTTCAACTTTGCATTTCAATTACCAGTAATTATCAGTACATCTTGATTGATCAATGCATCATGACTGATCAATTTCAAACTACTAAAGTTGGCAAAAATCTCCAATTTCTTCATCTTTGGCGTTCCTGATTGGTGCTGTAAATTTGAATAATAGCCATATTAACTGGTTGTCCTGATAGGCATATGAATATTTTCCTATCACTGACACCATTGTACTTTCAGGATAGATCTTGAAATGTTCTTTTTATCGATGAATGTGATGCCATTTCTCTTCAATTTCTCGATTGCAGCGTAGTAGACCATATGATTGCCTGATTCAGAATGTCCAGTACCAGTCCATTTCAGCTAAATAATGCCTAGGATATTGATCTTTATGCATTCCGTTTCATTTCTGACAACTTCCAATTAGATTCTTACTTTGTTTTTCCACATTCCAATTATAAATGAATCTTTGCCGCTGTTTCCTCACATTATGAGCTGTGCTACATCAGCAAATGAAGGTCCCGAAAGCTTTACATGTCATTAAGGTCAACTCTACTTTGAGGAGGCAGCTCCTCCCAACTCTCATCTTGAGTACCTATCAACCTGAGGGCCTCATGCCCCGGCACTGTATCAGACAATGTTCCGCTGCTATTCATAAGGTTTTCCTTGGCCGATTTAATTTTAGAAGTAAATCGCTAGGTCCTTTATCTTTGTCTTAGTCCAAGCTCCAGTCAAACCTTTCCACCTTGGGTGATCCTGTTAGTGTATCAAATGCCGGTGGCATAGCTTCCAACATCACAGCAACGCACAAGCCACCACAGTACAACAAACTGACAGATGATAGATGGGAGTTAAAAATTAGAGGAGCCGAGAAGATAGTGTTATTGCCACGTTTACTGACTTAGAGGAACCGTGAGAAATCGTCAAGAGAAGAATGGTTTAGAGAAAAGTGTGGGTACAATGTGACTTAATTTCCATAAAAGCAAATAAACCAACACATCTACAAGTGTACCTGTGACTATTATCTATGTGTCCCAGCAAAAAGAAATGTATGACAGGATATATATGTGTCTTTGAACATAGCACACCTTGGGGGAGCAGGTAAATATTACATATGTGGGGATGGCTCTCATTATACCTTCTGTATACAAATGTCTATTGTTAAATGTGTTATAACAAGAATATAAAACTTTTTTAGGTTGAAAAATGTGTGTGTGTATACATATATTTAAAACAATTTTGTTGGCTTTTGTTTTATATAGGTTTTTTAGTTATCTAGTGTGGCTATAACAGAAATATCACAAGTGGATGGCTTTAACAAACAGAAATTTATTGTCTCACAGTTTGAGAGGCCAGAAGTTTGAATTCAGGGTGCCAGCTCTAGGAAAAAGCTTTCTATCTTTGTCGACTCTGAGGGAAGGTCATCGTCATCAATCTTCCCCTGGCCTAGGAGCTTCAAAGTGAGGGACCGCGGAACCAAAGGATGCACTCCACTCAAAGCACACCTTTTTCTCAGCTCACTTCTCTCTTTTATATCTCAAAAGAAACTTACTCAAGATACAACCTAATTCTGTAAATTGTGTCCTGCCTCATTAACATAACTGCCTCTAATTCTGCCTCATTAACATCATAGAGGTTAGGATTTTACAACACATAGGTAATTACATCAGATCACAAAATGGAGCGGGAGGTTGATGTCAGCTGCAGAAGGATGTTTAAAAAAATGTTGAGAGGGTAGCAGGTAAAACCAACAAAATGAAACTGAAATGAAATCTCTTTTTCATATTTATTGAGCCCACAATTGCTTCGAAATGCTTACTTTCACTGGGTTCAGAGGAAAGAGAACTCTTCATGAGAGAGACACACCTTGGGACACCTCCAAAATTACACGTCTTCCCACCTGATGTTAGGTAACATTTTGTGCTGTTTGTCCGGTTTATCATCTGCAAGCTTCACAAAAATAGAAGGTCCATGCAGGCAGGAACTTGTTTGTTGTGTTTGTCAGAGTATGCTGGTGCCAGGCACCTAAGAATTGCTCAAAAATGATTTAAGTGAATGAGTATGGGTGAGTTTTTATAAAAACCATGGTGTTGCTGTCTTTATGTAGTGTGAAAACAGGGATAAGGAAATGGAGACTATTACTCATATAACTCAGAGTTGTATAAAATCAGAACAGAACTTGTATAATAAAGGGATAGAAAAAGATAAGGTGTACTAGTTGAGTGCACACCCTTCACTTTGTTTGGAGGGAGACATTTTAAAACTGGGTTGTTTTTTCCCTACTGATTTATAGGGGTTGGACTGGGGTATATATTTAATTGAAAAGTTAGCTTTTTAGCAGAAAGGGCCACATAAATCATAGACTACATCAGCCTGAGACCAGAAGAACTAGATGGTGCCCAGCCACAACTGATGATTGCCCTGACAGGGAACACAACAGAGAATCCCTGATGGAGCAGGACTGGACTATAAGATAGAAAATGATACCGGTGAGGAGTGAGCTTCTTGGCTCAAGTAGACACATGAGACTGTGTAGGCAGCTCCTGTCTGGAGGGGAGATGAGAAGTCAAAGTGAGGGACAGAAGCTGGCTAAATGGACACAGGAATACAGGGTGGAGAGAAGGAGTGTGCTGTCTCATTGTGGGGAGAGCAACTAGGAGTATATAGCAGGGCGTATATAAATGTTTCTATGAGAGATCGACTTGATTTGTAAACTTTCACTTAAAGCATAATTTTTTTAAAAGTTAGTCTTTTAGGAGTCACAAATATTTCTACTGAGATATAATTCACCTGCCATAACATTGCCTTTTAAAATGTGCACAATTCCATGGTTTTTAGTATATGGACAGAATTGTGCAACAGTTAACCACCGTCTAGTTCCAGAGTATTTTCAGTACCCTGTAAATAAAAGCCATATATATTAGCAGTCACTCTCATTATCCCTTTCCTCCAAGCCACAGCAGCCACTCATCTACTTTCTGTCTGTGTTGGTTTGTCCTGGACATTTCGTGTTAATGGAATCAGACACTATGCGATCATTTGTGTTTGGCTTCTTTCACTTAGCATAATCTTCTCAAGATTCATCCATATTGTGTCATATGTCAGTACTTGGTGCCATTTAATGGGTGAATAATATTCCATTTTGTGAATATACCTCATCTTGTCCATCTATTCATGACATTTGGGTTCTTTCCACATTTTGACTGTTATGAAGAATGCTGCTATGAACATTCTTATATACATTTGTATGTGAACATGCTTTCAATTTTCCTGGGTACATACCTAGGAGTGGAATTGCTATGTCATATGGTAATTCTGTGTTTAACTTCTGAGGAACTGCCAAACTGTTTTTCAAAGCAATTGAATTATTTTACACTTCCAGCAGCAATGTATGAGGGTTCCAATTTCTCCGCATCCTCACCAACACTTCTTCTTGTCCATCCTAGTGATTTTAGGCATCTTAGTGGTTTTGAAATGATAGTGCAGTTTGGTTTTTTTTTAATTATTATTTTTTATTGCACTTTAGATGAAGCTTTACAGAACAAACTAGTTTCTCATCAGTTAGTACACACATTGTTGTATGACACTGGTTAACAACCCCACGACATGTCAGTACTCTCCATTCTCAACCCTGCGTTCCCCATTACCAGCTTTTCTGTTCCCTCCTACCTTCCACTCCCTGCCTCAGGACTGGTGCACCCCTTTCGTCTTATTTTGTTCCATGGGCCTGTTCAACCTTTGACTGAAGCATGAACCTCAGGAGTGGCCTCATTACTGAGATGAAAGGGTGTCCGGGGCCATACTCTGAGGGTTTCTCCAGGCTCTGTCAGGCCAGCAAGTCTGATCTTTCCTTTTGAGTTAGAATTTTGTTCTACATTTCTCTCCAGCTCTGACCAGGACGCTCTATTGTGATCCCTGTCAGAGCAGTCAGTGGTGGTAGTCAGGCACCATCTAGTTGTACTGGATGCAGTCTGGTGGAGGCCGTGGTAGATGTGGTCCATTAGTCCTTTGGACTAATCTTTCCCTTATGTCTTTAGTTTTCTTCATTCTTCCTTGCTCCCTAAGGGGAGAAACCAGTGGAGTATCCCGGATGGCCGCTCACTGGCTTTTAAGACTCCAGATGCTACTCACCAAAGTAGAATGTAGAATGTATTCTTTATAAACTCTGTTATGCCAGTTGAGCTAGATGTTCTCTGAGACCATGGTCCCCAAAGCCCTCAGCCCAGCAATTCAGTCCCTCAGGGAGTTTGGATGTGTCTATGGAGCTACCATGGGCTTGCCTTGTACAGGTTGTGCTGGCATCCCCAGTATTGTGTACTGTCTTACCCTTCACCGAAGTTACCACTTATATATTGTCTATTAAGTGTTTTTCCAGCCCCACCCCTCCCCTCCCTTGTAACCATCAAATATTGTTTCTTTTTGTATGTAAACCCTGTCATTAGTTTTTATAGTAGTGGTCTCATACAGTATTTGTCCTTTTGTGGTTGACTTATCTCACTCAGCATAATGTCCTCCAGATGCATCCACGTTATGAGATGCTTCACAGATTCATTGTTGTTCTTTAGCGTTACGTAATACTCCATTGTGTGTATGTACCACAGTTTATCCATTCATCTGTTGATGAGCATCTAGGTTGTTTCCATCGTTTTCTATTGTGAACAATGCTGCGATGAACATGGGTGTACATACATCTATTCGTGTGACGACTCTTATTTCTCTAGGATATATTCCTAGGAGTGGGATTGTTGGATCATATGGTACTTCTACTTATAGCTTTCTAAGGAAGTGCCATATCGTTTTCCAAAAAGGTTGTATCATTTTGCATTCCCACCAGCAGTGCATAAGAATTCCGATCTCCCCGCAGCCTCTCCAACATTTGTTATTTTTTGTTTTTCATTGATTCATGCCAGTAATGCCTGTGTGAGATGGTATGCATTGTGGTTTTCATTTGCATTTCTCTGGTGGCTAGAGATCGTGAGCATTTCCTCATGTGTCTGTTGGCTGCTTGAATGTCTTCTTTGGTGAAGTGTCTGTTCATTTCCTTTGCCCATTTTTTAATTGAATTGTCTTTTTGTTGTAGAGGTATTGGATTTTCTTGTAGATTTTAGAGATTAGACCTTTGCATTTTGGTTTTGATTTGCATTTTCCTAATGACTAATGAGGCTGAGCTTCTTTTTATCTGCTTATCGGCCATTTTTATATCTTCTTTGGAGAAATCCCTATTCAAATCCTTACCCTGCAATTTTTTTTTTTCACTTTTTTCCCTGTATTTTTACTTTCTTCATATAGTTTTGGTATGCCAAAGATCCATCTATCTTACCAGTTTTAGCTTTCATACCTTTGGGATTTTTGGAAAGCCTTTCTTTTTCACTGATTAAAACCAAAACAAAAACTCTCGTAGTTTCTTCTAATATTTTCATGGTTGCATATTTTAATTTAAATGTTTGATCCTTTTGAAATTTCATTTCCAGTATGCTATGAAAAAAAGGATGAAAATGTTTTTACAGATCATCTAAGTGATTACCAAATTGCTGCAAACACTCCTTTTTGCCATTTTGTGTAACTCATATCTTAACTACATTTTCCCATATTCCTTTTTTGTTTGTTTGTTTACAAAAGGAGGCCTGCCATTCTCAGCCATTTCATTTTAAGCTTTTGGTTTGCTGCAATATAAATCCGTTCTCTATCTTATCTACACACCTCTTCCTATAGCCAATAAAAAATTTGTGTGAGTAGGACTTTTCTGAATTTTTTAAGATGGAGTTGGATTTTATAACTGGTTCCATGTGGTACAGCCCAGCAGAAGGACAGATAGAAGCAGTATCTCCAGAGGCAACAGAAACTGTAAGAACGTAAGCCTCTAGAGATTTGCTCTTGAATTACACAGAAAGCTCTAGACTTTTCTATATAAGCATATCACTATATATGGACATCACCTTACAATAGATGGAGAATAATGCTTCAAAAGCTAGGCGTATAGGACAGAACTGGAGAAAAATGTAGAAATTCTTACTCACAAAAAAAGACCAGACTTACTGGCCTGACAGAGACTGGAGAAATCCCAAGAGTATGGCCCCAGGACACCCTTTTAGCTCAGTAATGAAGTCACTGGGACCTCACCCTTCAGCCAAAGATTAGGCAGGCCCATAAACAAAACGAGACTCAAGGGGCATACCAGCCCAGGGGCAAGGACTAGAAGGCAGGAAGGGACAAGAAAGGTAATAGGGAGCCCAATGTCAAGAAGAGAGAGTGTTGACGTGTCATGGGCTTGGTAACCAATGTCATAAAACAATATGGGTACTAACTATTTAATGAGAAGCTAGTTCTGTAAATCTTCATCTAAAGTACAATTAAAAAAAAAAAGTTAGGTATTCATAAGGAGGGCATTCATTCCTTAGCAGATGCTTAGAAGTATGTGCTTTGGTGAACATATGTAACATTCCTATTGTGTATACATCTAGAAGTAGAATTGCTGGGTCATAGGATATATGTATGTTCACAGCTTTAGTAGATACAGTCAAAACATTTCTAAAGTGGCTGTATCAATTTACATTTCCACTAGCAGTAGATTAGAATTCCATTTGCTCCGTGTTCTACCAAATAGTTGGCATTTCCATCTTTTTCATTTTAGCCATTCTGGTGTGTGGGGATAGTATTACACTGTGACTTTTTATTAGAATTTCTGTGATAACTAATGAAGTTTAGTCCATTTTCATATGTATATTGGCCATATAAAATCTTTTATAGAGCGTTAAAGTATTTTTTCATCTTTCCATTGAACTTTTTTTTTTTTTATGGATCGTCCTTTATATATTCTAGAACCAAGTCCATAGTACTATGTATGTCTTGCAAATAACTTCTGCTACAACATGAATTCACTCTGCGGCTTGTCATGAACTTTCAGGTCCAAAAACCTGCCTTTTACAAGAACAGGCAAATATAGAGAGACAAAAGTTTATTAGGCGTTATCAGGGGCAGGGGGGCAGAAATAAAGGGGCGTTATTGCATACAGAGCACAGTTTTGGTTTATGGTGATGGAAAAATCACACTGATTAAGGGTAGGGTTGCAGAGCTGATTAATGTAATTGCTGTAAATAAATTATATACCTGTACAGCTTGTTCAGTTGGCAAAAGTTGTGTGGTATATTTACAAGAACAACAAAAATGAGCAGCGGCTAAGGCAAAATAATAGTACTCAATTGATGAGATGTATCCTTTTATTATACCTTTCTCTACATTCTCATTTGTTTTTATGACATGTTACTGTTAAAATCAATAAAACGTTTGTGTGATGAAAGTTGATAACGATGTCTGTCTCACTCATTGTGTCCATCTAGGTTTAAGTGAGTAACTACATGCCATCAGCAGACGCCCGGCCTTACATAGCACTCGGGAAATACTTCATTTCTCCCACTCCTCTGGCTCATGGTCTTCTCCCTTTACTTATTTGCTTTTTTCTTTTTCCAGCTGGCTGCATGTGACCACTGAACTTCCAACCGTATAATTCTGCTTTTCATACCAATGTTATTGTAATCTTGGGTTCTTGGTGAGTGGTGAAAGCACACGCTGTCCCTGCCATTGTGAAGGGGACAAGCCAGTTGTGGTGGGAGAAGAACTGGGGAAATGCAGCAGAGAGAAAGGACAGACCACCCTCCAGGAACCACACTGGACTTCAGAGAGCTCTTTTGGCTGCTGTTCACCTGGCAGGCTTCTAGATAACAGAATGTCCTCAGGCTCAGTGCTTACTCCTCTCTTTCTATTGACACCCTCTCTCTAGGATGCCTCAGTGAGTCCACAGCTCTCTGTCTGTAGCTGAGGAAGTCAAGGTTTATACAAGCAGCCATTTCAACTCCTCCTGGGTCTAGACTCAAATATTCAAATGTCTGCCTAACTCTCTGTATCGACATCTTCATCTATAAAATGTGCATTATAAGGACACATTCCTCATATGGCTGTCATGCAGAGCAAATATCTGAAGAAAGGAGAAGCACTTACAAGAGTCCTGGCACCAGTGCATGTACTCAGTAAGTGTTAGCTGTTAGTATTATTACCTGACATCTCCATGTGGACGTCTAACAGCTATGCTATGTTATCAAAGCCGTGAAACAATTCTTGGTTCCAAACACTAGTCCACTCTTATTAATGAACTTCTCAAGACTGCCATGATGATGGTATGTGTTTTCTTCCACACAATAGATATGTTTAGAAAAGTCTGACTGGGTCTTACCTAATGAATTGCTCCAACATTCCTATGGGCAACCTTTGAGGCAAGTTTTAGCCAACTAATGTAGCAAAGAATTAGAATCACTCTCAGCTGCTCATGCTAGGACTCTCAATTCAGGATATCTGGTAAGGGTAGTGTTATGGACTGAATTGTGTCCCACAGAAATATGTGTTCAAATTCTAACTCCTTCAGTAGTAAAAATGAACCTGTTTGGAAATTACGGGTTCCTTTGGAAACGCTGGTGGCATAGTGGTTAAGAGCTACATCTGCTAACCAAAAGGTCAGCAGTTTGAATCCACCAGGTGCTCCTTGGAAACTCTATGGGGTAGTTCTGCTCTGTCCTGTAGGGTCACTATGAGTCAGAATTGGTGCAACGGCAACAGGTTTGGATTTGGGCTTTTTTGTTGTTGTTGTTATGTCATTAATGAGGCCATACCAGTGTATGGTGGGTCCTGGGTCCTAAACCTGGTCACTTCTGAGCTATTAAAATGTGTAGAATAGACAGAAAGACACATGAGGGGGAGAGGAAGGCAGATGGTGGATACAAATGCATCTACAGCTCAGGAACTCTAAGAATTGCTGGCAGTTTCTAGAAGCTAAAATAGAGGCTGAAGGACCTCCCCCTAGATCTATGCTCTGAATTCAGACTTCTAGCCTCCTGAACTGTGAGAAAATACACCTCTCTTTTAAAGCCACCAAATTGTCGTGTTTTTTTTGTTATAGTAACTCACACAGGCACCATTGATGATAAATTCAGCCCAATGTTCTTTCCTCCTTGGTATTAGTTGTTGGTGTTAGCTGCTGTTTAGTTAGCCTCTGACTCATGGCAACACCATACATAATGGGATGGGACCTTTGTGATCCATAGTGTGTTCACTGGCTGATTTTCAGAAATAGATCACCAGCCCTTTCTTTCTCATTCATCTTAGTCTGGAAGCTCTGCTGAAACCTGTTCTGCAACACAGTAACACACAAGCCTACAGTGACAGATGGGTGGTGATTGTGCTTGGGGTGCACTGGCCAGGAATTGAATTGAATTGAACTGAATTGGGGTCTGCTGCGTGGAAAACCTAGTGGTGTCATGGTTAAGTGCTATGGCTGCTAACCAAAGGATCAGCAGTTCACATCTACCGGGTGCTCCTTGGAAATCCTATGTGGCAATTCTGCTCTGTCCTGTAGGGTCGCTATCAACTCCACAGCAATGGGTTTTTACGGACATGGAAGGCAACAATTCTACCACTGAACTAGCACTGCCCTCTTCCTCCTTGGTGAGGCCCACCAGAATCCTGCTCTTCCTATCAGTGTCCTCTGCTTTCACCTAAGAGCTATGACAGGATCAGCTTCATGCTGATGGATAAAAATTTTATTGATTGGTTGATTTTTAATTGTGCTGAAAATATATTTTTCATAGTGACCCTGTAGGACAGAGTAGAACTGCCCCATACGGTTTCCAAGGCTGTAAATTTTTATAGAAGCCAGCTGCCGCATCTTTCTCCCGAGGAGTGGTTGGTGCATTTGAACTACCGACCTTTCGCTTAGCAGCGGAACACGTAACTACTGTGCCATGAGGACTTTTTATATTTATAATTTACTTTCATTAATTATGATACTTTCCATAGTTTAAATTTTTTCCTATAGATACTGCTCGGTAATATGTATGTATAATAAAAGTTATGCCTTTTCTTTCCTGTCTTATTGTACGAACTTAGATCTCCATTTACAATGCTTAATAAATAATAGAAAGCATTCTAATTTTATTGCTAATTTCAAAGGAAATATCCAACATTTCACATAAGTACCATATTAGTTGTAGTTTTCCAGGTCAGGGAATGTCTATTCTGTTCCATGTTGGCTCAGAGTCCTTATCTCTCAGAGTGACTAGATTTTATCAACTGCTTTGTCGCCATTTCTTGAGGCGAACATGTCTTTTCTTCTTTCACCTATGCATGTGGTGAATTAAATTATGAACTCTTTAATATTCCCTCAAACTTGCAGGCCAACAATAAACCACCTTGATCATGGCATATTACATGGTTTATTCTTAGCTGGATTTCCTTTGCCGGCACTTTATGTAGGTTTTTGCATCTCAGTTACTTAGTGTGCTTGTCCTATAACTCTTTCTTATGCCATCCTTCTTTAAATTGTTATCATTATTAAACTAGCCTTAAGATCCAGTTGGAGGAGTGTCTCGTGGTTTTCTATTCTTTGTGACCTATGCACAAATTTAAAATTACCTGTTCCTTGCATTTTTGGTGGTAACCCGCCTGAAAATTATCTTGTTGTTGCTGTTAAGTGTGGACCAGTCGGTTCCGACTCATAGCGACCCTGTGCACTACAGAACGAAACACTGCCTGGTCCTGAGCTATCCTCACAATCGTTGTTATGGTTGAGTTCATTGTTGCAGCCACTGTGTCAATCCACCTCGTTGAGGGTCTTCCTCTTTTCCGCTGACCCTGTACTTTCCCAAGCATGATGTCCTTCTCCAGGGACTGATCCCGCCTGACAACACGTCCAAAGTATGTAAGATGCAGTCTCACCATCCTTGCTTCTAAGGAGCATTCTGGTTGTACTTCTTCTAAGACAGATTTGTTCATTCTTTTGGCAGTCCATGGTATATTCAATATTCTTCTCCAGCACCACAATTCAAAGGCGTCAGTTCTTCTTTGGTCTTCCTTATTCACTGTCCAGCTTTCACATGCATATGATGTGATTGAAAATACCATAGCTTGGGTCAGGAACACCTTAGTCTTCAAGGTGACATCTTTGCTCTTCAACACATTAAAGAGGTCTTTTGCAGCAGATTTGCCCAATGCAATGCGTCTTTCAATTTCTTGACTGCTGCTTCCACGGCTGTTGATTGTGGATCCAAGTAAAATGAAATCCTTGACAACTTCAAGCTTTTCTCCATTTATCATGATGTTGCTCATTGGTCCATTTGTGAGGATTTTTGTTTTCTTTATGTTGAGGCATAATCCATACTGAAGGCTGTGGTCTTTGATCTTCATTAGTAAGTGCTTCAAGTCCTCTTCACTTTCAGCAAGCAAGGTTGTGTCATCTGCATAATGCAGGTTGTTAACGAATCTTCCTCCAATCCTGATGCCCCATTCTTCTTCATATAGTCCAGCTTCTCAGATTATTTGCTCAGCATACAGATCGAATAAGTATGGTGAAAGAATACAACCCTGACCTACACCTTTCCTGACTTTAAACCAATCAGTATCCACTTGTTCTGTCCAAACAACTGACTTGTGATCTATGTAAAGGTTCCTCATGAGCACAATTAAGTGTTCTGGAATTCCCAGAACACTTTGCAATGTTATCCATAATTTGTTATGATCCACACAGTCAAATGTCTTTGCATAGTCAATAAAACACAGGTAAACATCCTTCTGGTATTCTCTGCTTTCAGCCAGGATCCATCTGACATCAGCAATGATATCCCTGGTTCCACGTCCTCTTCTGAAACCGGCCTGAATTTCTGGCAGTTTCCTGTCAATATACTGCTGCAGCCGTTTTTGAATCATCTTCAGCAAAATTTTGCTTGTGTGTGGTATTGTTCTATAATTTCCACATTTGGTTGGATCACCTTTCTTGGGAATAGGCATAAATATGGATCTCATCCAGTCAGTTAGCCAGGAAGCTGTCTTCCGTATTTCTTGGCATAGATGAGTGAGCACCTCCAGCGCTCCATCTGTTTGTTAAAATATCTCAATAGATATTCCATGAATTCCTGGAACCTTGTTTTTCACCAATGCCTTCAGAGCATCTTGGACTTCTTCCTTCAGTACCACCAGTTCCTGATCATATGCCACCTCTTGAAATGGTTGAACATCGACTAATTCTTTTTGGTATAACAACTGTATATTCCTTCCATCTTCTTTTGTTGCTTCCTATGTCATTTAATATTTTCCCCATAGAATCCTTCACTATTGTAACTTGAGGCTTGAATTTTCTCTTCACTTCTTTCAGCTTAAGAAGTGCCGAGCGTGTTCTTCCCTTTTCGTTTCCCATCTCCAGTTCTTTGCACATATCTTTATAATACTTTACTTTGTCTTCTCGAGCCACCCTTTGAAATCTTCTGTTCAGTTCTTTTACTTCATCAGTTCTTCCTTTTGCTTTAGCTGCTCGATGTTCGAGAGCAAGGTTCAGAGTCTCCTCTGACATCCGTCTTGGTCTTTTCTTTCTTTCCTGTCTTTTCATTGACCCCTTGCTTTCTTCATATATGATGTCCTTGATGTCATTCCACAACTCATGTGGTCTCCGGTCACTAGTGTTCAGTGCGTCAAACCTATTCTTCACGTGTCTGTCAGTTTGTCATACTGTGGGGGCTTGCATGTTGCTGTGATGCTTGAAGATATGCCACCGGTATTCAGAAACCAGCAGGGTCACCCATGGAGGACAGGTTTCAGCTGAGCTTCCAGATTAAGACAGACTAGGAAGAAGGACCCAGCAGTCTACTTCTGAAAAGCATTAGCCAGTGAAAACCTTAAGAATATCAGCGGAACATTGTCTGATATAGTGCTGAAAGATGCGCCCCCCAGGTTGGAAGGCACTCAAAAGATGACTGGGAAAGAGCTGCCTCCTCAAAGTAGAGTTGACCTTAATGACATGGATGGAGTAAAGCTTTCTGGACCTTCATTTGCTGATGTGGCACGACTCAAAATGAGAAGAAACAGCTGCAAGCATCCATTAATAATTGGAACCTGGACTGTACAAAGTATGAATCTAGGAAAATTGGAAATCATCAAAAATGAAATGGAATGCATAAACATTCATGTCTTAGGCATTAGAGAGCTGAAATGGACTGGTATGGGCCATTTTGAATCGGACAATCATATCATCTACTATTCTGGGAATGACAACTTGAAGAGGAATGGTGTTGCATTCATTGTCAAAAAGAACTTTTCAAGATCTATGCTGAAGTACAACGCTGTCAGCGCTGTCAGCAATAGGATAATATCCATACACCTACAAGGAAGACCAGCTGATACAACTATTATTCAAATTTATGTGCTGTCAACGATAGGATAATATCCATACACATACAAGGAAGACCAGCTGATACAACTGTTATTCAAATTTATGCACCAACCACTAGGGCCAAAGATGAAGAAATAGAAGATTTTTATCAGCTTCTGCAGTCTGAAATTGATCGAGCATGCAATCAAGATGCATTGATAATTACTGGCGACTGGAATGTGAAAGTTGGAAACGAAGAAGGATCAGTAGTTGGAAAATATGGCCTTGGTGACAGAAACAATGCCGGAGATTGAATGATAGAATTTTGCGAGACCAACAACTTCTACATTGCAAACACCTTCTTTCACCAGCATAAATGGTGACTATATACACATGGACCTCGCCAGATGGAACACACAAAAATCAAATTGACTACATCTGTGGAAAGAGACCATAGAAAAGCTCAATGTCGTCAGTCAGAACAAGGCCAGGGGCTGACTGTGGAACAGACTATCAATTGCTCATATGCAAGTTCAAGCTGAAACTGAAGAAAAATAGAGCAAGTCCACAAGAGCCAAAATATGACCATGAGTATATCCCACCTGAAAATTGTCTGGGCCTACTGTTTTCATTGTATGGAGTTTTTTAGCTACTGGTCCATTTTGTTTAGTGGTTAATGGCCTCTTCTGGTACTAATTAGAAAAAATTCCACTGCATATCCTAGGCATACCGTCTTGATTTTCACTGTTTTCAGCCTTATTCAGGCCAATTAATCAATCCCAGAGTTCCTCTATTTTCCAGTCAGACTCCGGAACTCTTCCTGGTACCAATCCCTTTATCTAAGACTTATTTGCAAACAAAGATATAACAGTATGCTATCCAACGAGTTTTGTGTCCACAGCCTCCTTTAGTCCATAATGTGAGGATACAGTCTTCTAATACTATTTTCTAAAAAATTTTTTATTTTCTTTTTTTCATCCTTTCCTTCTTCAGACAACTGGTAGTTTTAAAGTTGTGCATTTTATGTTCAGGTCGTTAAGCCAGCTGGGATTGACTCTTGTGTGTGTGCGGTGCCCAGCTGCAGTTATGCAGCAAGAGAAGGCACGTCGAGAACCAGAAGGCAGGGTGGGCCGCGGTTGGGCTGTTGGCGGGGGGTCGGGGGGGGGGACTGTGCAGAGAGGGGTGCGAAGTCCCTAGCCGCCCCACTGGAAGCCCATGGGACTGTGGCACAGAGCCTGGCCTCTTATGCGTTTTGTGACAGGCCCAGCCCATCCAGCCCCAAGAATTCCTCAGACCCCCGCCGGGCTGCCAGACCCGCAGAAGGAGGGGAAGCCAACAGCCATGGAGGGCAAGGCCCAGGGTGCTTACCTGAGTTCTGCCCCGCCTGATCACAGCATTTATGCTGATAGGAGGGCATGAGGCACATCAGGACGTGGGTCCAAACGAGGACCCAGGAAGGGTGGGTGAGCTGTGGTCACCCACGGACTTGGGGTCCGCCCATGGGAAGCCAGGGGGTGCCCTTCCAGGAGGAGAAACCAAAGCCACAGAGGCTACACTGCCTGCCCCCTCTTCCCGCCCCCCTCACTCCAGGCTGGACTCACAGCCTGTGCTGCGGGCTTGGAAGGGCTCCCCAGTTTGGGGAGCAGCAAAGCCTGCCCTGGTCTGGGCTAGGGACTTTGTTTCCTTCACTCTCATCATTGGCTGTGAGCAGACTCTTGTCTGCGCAGACTAAAGAGGAATTATCAAACAGAGCTCCAGGCTCCAGATTTGCCTTAAGGATCACGAATTAATAGAGAGAAATTCAACTTTAGCAGTGTCTGCTTGGGTAGAGCAGTGGTTAAGTGATATAGCAGCTAACCAAAAGGTCAGCAGTTCAAATCCATCAGGTGCTCCTTGAAAACCCCATGGGGCAGTTCTACTCTGTCCTCTAGGGTCACTGTGGGTGGGAATTGACTTGACAGCAGTGGGTTTGGTTTTTTTGTTGTTGTTGTTGTTTTGGAGGCAAAGATTCATTAGAAAGAAAGAAAGGGAGGGAGGCAGGCAGGGAGGGAGGGAGGGAAGGAAGGCCTGATCAAGACCCCAGAGGGAGTGACAGGATCCTCCTCCTTTTGCCACCCTCCCGTGGTCCCGAGCTTTCTCATCGCCCACCTTTTAAGACTGTATCAACTGCTTTGAGAGTTTTAGAATAAAGATCACCGGGAATATCACTGCTGTCATCCCCTGAGGGTTTCTGAAGTGCTGGGTGAGATTAAGGTCTAAGAATCCTTCCGGGGCTTCCTGGGCCTGTGTAGTGGACGGTCAACACACCGAGGTTCAGAGCCACTTAGAAGATGCTGAGACTTTGTGAAGCCAGTGACCCACCCCCAGCAAAAATTCTCTCCATCTGCGTGTAAGGCCATCATGTCCCCTCAGCAGTGTTTCTTTGAAGGACGTTTAAGGGCTCTGTGGGTTTGTGCCCAACAGGCTGAAAACCTGCCCCACAGCAGGGAGCAAGGAGCTACTGAAACGATGTCTTTGAACTGGCAGAAGGCGCAGCTCAGGGTGCTGGGGGAATTTGAGAGGGAGAGAGGGGAATGAGTTAGAGAGGCCCTGTTGTGAAGGTGGCCAGGGGCCAGTGTCATGAAGCCAAAAAGATGATCTAAGGGGAAAAGCCTCACACCTGCCACTCCTGGGCCCTTTTTTCCTTCAAAGGAGAAAGTCTTTTTCTGCACTTATGCAACTGGGCAGTACTGCCTTTGAGTTATGTCATGAACAAGCCTCCAAAGCCTCTCGGGGCAAATGATGGTCAAGAAGGCTCTGCCAACCCCACCCTGTCCTCCTCTCAGGTCAGAGGACCAGAGCTCCTCTGCTGGTCTAGCGATTTAGAACAGTATATCATTGGAAGACAAATGTGTCACAGACTGGAAATACTTCCTGGATTCATCTTCTCACAGCTGACTGTCTGGTTTTATTACACAACTTAGATACGGGAAGAGGAGAGGAGTTTGGGGCTTGACGCCTGACATGTTAGCACCAGTTCCTGTTTCTTGAGAAGGGAAGTGGTAAAAAGAAGGCAGCGTTTACTATATTCCTTTTCCTGAGCTACAGGAAATCCTTACAAAGACCCTCTCAGGTAAGGACTGATGGGAAATGCCTTGGTTTACTATTAAACTTTGTCCTCAAGTCACTTGTTTATGTCATGCATATAAAATATTTTCCACTCCAGGAAGCATTCTAATTCTTAGCTAGACTGTCTACAGAATGACTACGTATTAGGCACCAAGCTTGGTACTTAAGCGAGTGATTGCCCCTCAGAGAAGGCTAGATGGGAGGTTTATATCCTACATTACCTGGTGCTGCCATTGTCCCAGGCACGTTTCAAATGCCTCTCTGGGGAAGGCCTTCAGAGCTGGCTCACGGCCACATGGGAATTCAGACTTTTTTGTTGTTGTTACCACCTCTCTTTAGGGGTTCAAAATGTTATTATCCAGTTTATACACCAGATGTGACTACAGACATCTCTCATGTATTTTCAAAGTTAATTTCATTCTCTAATACTGATTTTTTGGTGTAATGACTCCTTATACCAAAAAGAATTAGTTGATGTTCAACCACTTTGAGAGGTAGCATATGATCAGGAACCAATGGTCCTGAAGGAAGAAGTCCAAGCTGCTCTGAAGGCATTGGCGAAAAACAAAGCTTCAGGAATTGACAGACTATCAATTGAGATGTTTCAACAAACAGATGCGGCGCTGGAAGTGCTCACTCGTCTATGCCAAGAAATACGGAAGGCAGTTTCCTGGCCAACTGTCTGGAAGAGATCCATATTTATGCCTATTCCCAAGAAAGGTGATCCAACCGAATGTAGAAATTATAGAACAATATCATTAATATCACATGCAAGCAAAGTTTTGCTGAAGATCATTCAAAAACGGCTGCAGCAGTATATTGACTGGAAACTGCCAGAAATTCAGGCTGGTTTCAGAAGAGGATGTGGAACCAGGGATATCATTGCTGATGTCAGATGGATCCTGGCTGAAAGCAGAGAATACCAGAAGGATGTTTACCTGTGTTTTATTGATTATGCAAAGACATTTGACTGTGTGGATCATAACAAATTATGGATAACATTGCAAAGTGTTCTGGGAATTCCAGAACACTTAATTGTGCTCATGAGGAAACTTTACATGGATCAAGAGGCAGTTGTTCAGGCCGAACAAGGGGATACTGATTGTTTTAAAGTCAAGAAAGATGTGCATCATGGTTGTATCCTTTCACCATACCAATTCAATCTGTATGCTGAGCAAATAATCTGAGAAGCTGGACTATATGAAGAAGAATGGGGCATCAGGATTGGAGGAAGATTCGTTAACAACCTGCATTATGCAGATGACACAACCTTGCTTGCTGAGAGTGAAAAGGACTTGAAGCACTTACTAATGAAGATCAACGACCACAGCCTTCAGTATGGTTTGCACCTCAACATAAAGAAAACAAAAATCCTCACAACTGGACCAGAGAGCAACATCACGATAAACGGAGAAAAGCTTGAAGTTGTCAAGGATTTCATTTTACTTGGATCCATAATCAACAGCCATGGAAGCAGCAGTCAAGAAATCAAAAGACGCATTGCATTGGGTAAATCTGCTGCAAAGGACCTCTTCAAAGTGTTGAAGAGCAAAGATGTCACCCTGAAGACTAAGGTGCCCCTGACCTAAGCCATGGTATTTTCAATCACATCATATGCATGTGAAAGCTGGACAATGAATAAGGAAGACCAAAGAAGAATTGACGCCTATGAATTGTGGTGTTGGCGAAGGATATTGAATATACCATGGACTGCCAAAAGAACAAACAAGTCTGTCTTTGCAGAAGTACAATCAGGATAGTCCTTATAAGCAAGGACTGTGAGACTGCATCTTAAATACTTTGGACTTGTTGTCAGGAGGAATCAGTCCCTGGAGAGGTACATCATTCTTGGCAAAGTACAGGGTCCGCAGAAAAGAGGAAGATACTCATTGAGGTGGATTGACACAGTGGCTGCAACAATGAGCTGCAGCATAACAACAATTGTGAGGATGGCACAGGACGGGGCAGTTTCGTTCTGTTGTGCATAAGGTCGCTATGAGTCGGAACCAACTCGATGGCACCTAACAACAGCAACAATACTGATTTGCCACCAACAGTATAATCCAGAGCGTTTCCAATAGGCTGGAGAGACTTTCCAAAGAGGGGAGTCCTGTGCCATGTTGTGTCGTGACACCAGGGTTGGCATAGTATGTTCACCCAGATTCCTACCACTTTTGTTGCTTTCCGTAATTCCTGAAATTCTAAGTCTACCACCTGAAGAACTTCCTTCAGTGCTTAGACTAAGTCTGGTGGTTATGAATTCTCTTAGAGTTTCTTTAACTGAGAATGTCATTATTTTTCCTTTATCCCTGAAGGATATTTTCACTGATTATAAAATTCTGAGTTAATGATTCTTTACTTTCAGCATTGACAAAATGTTGTTGCAGTCTTTTGACCTCCATGGTTTCTGGAAACTATAGAGTTATTCAGATCGTTTTCCCTTTGTGAAAAGTGTCGTTTTCTCTCCAGCTTCTTCCAAGGCAGATTCATTTTCTTTGTTATTCTGCAGTTGAATATGACTTATTTGGGCATAAAATTCTTTGAATTTAACTAGTTGGCATGTCCTGACCTTCTTGAATCTGTAAGTTTATGTCTTTCACCAAAATCGGAAAGAGTTCAGCCCATATTTTTTCAAATACTTCTTTCTACGCCTACAAAAAATGTCGTCTACATTCTGCAGTTGAAACTATCAACTGAATTTTTAATTTCTATTATTGTATTCACCTGTGAAATTTTCTCATACCAAAAATTACTGTTTGTAAATAGCTTCTGTTTCTTTGGTGATAATATTTACTTTGCCATTTGTTTAAAAAAAGCATTCCTGTTACATCCTAGAGCACAGTTACAATAGCTTTTTACAGTTTTTCTGTTATGATTCCAAGACTTTTGGTCTTGCTCATGTCTTATGGAAAATGTCAGTTTTTGTTTGTTTTAGCAAGAAATTGACCCAGTTATATTCAGGCTGCATGTTCTGTCCCATTTCCTGTATAATGCTGTGGCTCAAATGTCACTTGAGTTTTTGAAGCCTTTGCAGACATATTCAGATTTACTCTATGTGAGTGCCACTCAGTTTGGGACCTAGATAGTGTTCTAACCCATAGAATGGCACTTAAAGGATTTGGTACACTTCTTAGGATCAGATCTATGCATGCGCAACCTGAAGGTGAACCGGGAATTCATACACGACTTCACGAAATCCCTTTCTTGAGCTGCCTCCTCTCTGTCTCTCTGAGGCTTTCTGACTTCTGAGGGGCTGCCTTCCTGGTCCACTGGCAAGAATGTTGGGGACTTAATCTCTTCATCCTGCCATGTGATTAAGCAGCTGGGTCTGCCTATGTGGCCAAATAATGGTAGGATAGATAAAACCTAATGGAGATGCCTCTGTACTCTTCGGACCTCATACACTCTGGTCAGAGAGAAGGATCTCCTCCTTCAGAGGTTTAGGTGTCTGCCCATCTGCCTACCTACCCACTTCTCTTTCCCATTCTGTATGAGAGAGGGCTTCTCTTGGAGCTGTTTCTGTCTACAACTGGTGTGCAATTATGGAATTTAGGCTCATTTAATTTCAGCCTCCAGAATGTACTTACTTTGTGTTCTGGATTCCTACCACTGTCAAGCATTTCTTTTGCAGAGTCCTTAGATAGCTGTCCAGTGCATTTGTCCAGATACTTAGTTGTCAAATACCAGCATAGCCCACCTGCGGAAGTGTTGGTTGTGGTCGGGGGTCAGCGGGGGCAGGGACTGTACACTGAAGGAGCTGCAAGATCTGGCTGACTTGTGTGAGCAGAATGGGGGGTGGGCTTAAGAATGAATGCAGAAGGTGCTAAATCAAGGGGTAGTTTAACAGAAAGTTGAGTTAGAACATGCAGGAAGAATGTACTTAAAAAGCGTGGATGATACTCGTTTCCATTTTAGTACTGCTTTTATATATGAGTCTAGATAATGTGTACTGTAATTGTTCTCATCTATTTAAATGCTTTATGTATAAATACAAGTTCAAACTTAGAAGACCCAAAAAGGCAGTGTTAGTGCCACATCTAATGACCTGCGGGGAATCAGTCCGTTTACAGAGCAATGTGGATAGAGTACGCCCCAGTTCCTATTAAAGCAAATGAACCAAGAGATCTACTTGTGTACCTGTGACTGTGTGTATGTGTCCCAGCAGGGAAATGTAGGCAAGGATACACATGTGTCTATTAACATTGGATACCTTGGGGGAGCAGGAGCAAATTACGTATGAGAGTGGGACCCTGATTGTAACTTTTTCGTTATACAAATCTGTATTCTTAGAGGTGTTATAAAAAAGGCTTTTAGAGCTTTGAAAGTTGATAAACATCATAGATACATATTTTAAAAACTTTTTGTTGGTTTTTTTTTAAACGGGGGAAATTTCTTTAACAACAGACACAAGGACTGTAATCACTGGAAGAAGAGCACACCACAGATGTTTCAACACTCAGACGCACAGATTTCTTGGTTGTTCTTGGAGACAATGAGCTCTTCTGGTCTCTACACCCGGAAATGACCAAGAATTTTGTAAGGGTCCATGAGGTTACTCCTCAAACATCTCTTGCAAGTACACGCCTACAAGTAAAGGAAGAAGGCTGGACACCATGTGCAGTTCATTAGGTAACTCATAGACCACTAGACGATTCTCTTTCCCTGATGTGCCACTACCACTTTCTTCCACTTGTTGCTCTGCTGGAAAACCTACCCTTTTGCATGCTACACCTTTTCCTAGACTGAACATAGAAGAAGTTAACTGGAAAGATGCAGCTTTTAAGGAAAAATATTTTGACCAATAGCTCTAGGGACAGTAGGCCCTCCTCAGCCAGCCTATACCCACTGTGGGAATGCCAGCCCCTCACTCTCTTGTACCTCTGAGCATCCAGGGCTTTCTGTTTGATCATCAGGAGACTGCAGAATTCCCCTCGCCTGAAAGCCCTCGCTTCCTGTGCCTCTGACCCTGTCCCTCGCAGGAGAGTCTGTCACTCTAAGAAATACAAACAGGGTAGCCTGTGGATGGAAATGCCCATCCTGGAGGCCCTGCCTTCCCTTCCTTGCCCCTGAGGGCTTCCCTGTGCCACTTGGGGTCTCATCACCCAGGGGAAGGACATACCCCTGGCACCTCCAGGGTTTCCCAGTTCCTAGTGCTTGCTGTTGTGGCTGAAACTTGGGCTTTTCTGCTCATTATCGAGTCTGGGCCTGAAACGGCCTCTGTTCACCCCCACCTCTGATTATCCGTCTTCTTGCTATTTTCCCAGGGGCAGAAGCCCTCGCCCTCTCTTTTGCTATTTTCATCTCAGTCGGGCTTTTTCCTTCAGTCCTCTGACCTCAGGACAGGTCAGGTTATACCACAGAAAGAAGAAAAACCAAACAGATGTCATTGACATGTTCACACCCAGAGGGTAAAACCTGTTTTAAAGAAAAGAAAGAGTTCCAAAGTTTTACCCCTAACCTGCTGGGAGATGCTGTGGAGGAATTACCCTGTAATTACTGGATCTACTGTTATCCAGAAAGGAGACCACCCAATGGAATTTTCCAAACCATCACCCACTACACTCGCCCAAAGAGGCAACAGCAATGCATCCTAATCATAAACCTAAATTCTCCTGTGAGGCCAGTAGTGGATGGGGTGAGCCCACTTTACCAGTCCTTCTCTCCTCCTGAAAGGCCCTCCTTCTCCTTTGCCTGGAGGCTGTTGGGAAGAGAAACTGCAGTCCTTGGTTTAGGGCTTTATGCCCACTGCTCACCTGCAGGCAGATTTCCCCACAGCCTGCCATCTCTCTGGTTCCTCCTACTGCAAAGAACTCAGTGACACCCCCTCCACCACTGCACCGCCCTTAGAGCTGTCTTTGCAGGGCTCTCTCTCAGACTCCCAAGTCCCACTGAAATCCCATTTCTCTTTCCCTACTTATGCTGTGCTCATCCTCAGGGTTCCAAGACCTCACCATCTCTCCTAGGCCCGGGGAATGTTTGAGTGGACCTGGTGTCTGCAGTAAACTGTCCTGGGGCTTCTTCCATCCAGATCCCCCTAGGGCTGAAGATCTCCATGCACTTGGTGTGGGAGGGTGGGGACACAGGTACAGGAGGGGAGGTACTTACAGGGAGGTGAGTTAAAGGACTCTGAATGGAGGTCTTGACAGACCAAAAACTGGTTGCCATGGTGTTGATTGCAACTCATGGAGACCCCACTTGTTTCAGAGTAGAACTGCACTCAGTAGGGTTTTCAATGACTGTGAAAATAAGGAAGTAGATCACCAGGCCTTTCTTACGTGGGCCATTGGGTGGGTTGAAACCACAAACCTATTGGGTGGTAGCTGATGACAGGACCCAAATTTCTAGTCCACATGCCCTGCTCCTCCCAGTCCCAGGGGGAAAGAGAGAGAGTCTTCAGGAGCTTCCTCCTCTGGCCTTGGTGCTAAGCCAGTGCCCTCTGCAGCCAGGCCTCCTGCCTCTGCAGCCTCTCCAGCTGGTGCCTCAGCCTCTTCAGCTGCACTCTCTGCATCTCCAGCTGCTTCTCCAGGTGCCTGCAGACTGCTGTCTTCTCCCTCACCTACCTATTCTTGGCGGCCATCAGGCAATGCCTGGCCAGCTGGTGGCAGCATCAGGGCGGCAGTCACCTCTCCAGCAGCTCTTCATAGAAGACCCGGCAGCTGAAGCGCTGGCTCATGCCATGCTCCGAGTGGGCACCAGAGCCTCCTGGGACTCAAACACGTGGCAGTAAGTCACACAGCAGAAGCTGTGCTCACGGGTCACCAGCCATTCCAGGGCAGGTGCATGGGGCCTCTCCCCGTGCTTCTCCCCCTGGACGCTGAGCTCTGGGGTATGGGCCTCCTCCTGCCAGGGCTCCAGGGTGCTGAAAAGGGACTCTGTGTTGGCCAGACTGGGGGCAGAGCCGATTGTGCTCTCCTCCGAGAGCTCGGCCTCAAAGACCAGGAGCATCTTGCCCACTGGGGCAAAGGAGGTTTTGGTCTGCCAGGCCACAGCCCACACCCTTGACTGTGTGCACCTGGGTGAAGTATGGGCTCCTGACCCATCACTTCTCTGGAGCAGCACCGTAGCTGGATGAGTGAGAGGTCTGCTCAGCGGAGGCTGAGGGAAAAGACCTCTTTGATGGTCGTGGAACCTTCCTGGGCCTGGAGCTTGGGCTTTTTGCCGTGAATGTTGTTGGCTGCATGGCACTTTCCTCTTGGGTTGAGACCTCTGAGAACAGAGTTAATTTACCTGATCTCTGGGTCTTGGGAAGACTCACCTATGAGCCCAAGGATTTGTTCTTAGGGATCTCTGGGGCCTCTCCATCACGACCATCCACCTCTGGAAAACCCCATCAATTCTTTCTCTGTCCTCGGACCCCTCACTGCTCTTGGGGACACTGCTGTGGGAGACAGAATCCCCTGGGCACGATGACACTAATGATAGTAGTGCCTTAGAACAACAATGCATGCTCCGAAAACACTATAATACATCTTGGGATTTTATATTTGTAAATAGAGGATCATCCAATATGCCCCCTCCCCCTTTATTTGCTGAATGCTCAGTGAATTTGCTCCTTTGGAACATGGAAATGACCTCATTTTCCTGAATTTTATAATATTTTGTGTCTTCTCCAAAAGAAGTTTTCTATGAAAGTGATTTTCTTAGTAAATTTAAACACTCGAATGGGAGAAATTTTCACATCTTTTTAAGGGATGCCTTTCATAGGAGGAATTATACTTAAAAGTTAGAGAATAATTTGTATATTTAATTAAGACCCTAACAGGTATACCTCATTCTTGTACCCTTCTTAACCAAGCCACCAAATCAAAAAACCAAACCCACTGCCGTCAAGTTGATTCCGACTCCTAGCGACCCTATAGGACAGAGTAGAGCTGCCCCATGTGATTTCCAAGGAGCGCCTGGTGGATTTGAACTGCCGACCTTTTGTTTAGCAGCCATAGCTTTTAACCATTATGCTACCAAGGTTTCCTATACCAAGCCACATTAATAGGTTAAAATTGTTTTATCTTGAAAACAATGGAACAGAAGCCCCTTACCATGTCCTTATTAGATGAGTGACTTCAGAGTGATGCAGAAAACCTATGTTCAGCTGAAAGCCTTGATGCCACAAACCTGAGAGGCTAAGACACAACCGCCTCACCTGTGTGTGTCTAGGAGGGTTGTATGTGTCAACATAAGGCCTATCTATGTACGTTGGGTGTGTGAGTGTGGCGTGGGGTGGAAGGTAGCGAAAGCTCTCAGAAGCAAGTTAGCGGCCAGGCAGAGGACCAAGGAGGAAACAGGGAACAGGGCTGGGGCAATCCAGGGCAGCATGGGGGAGCAGCTGAAAAGATGGAGGAGGGCAGACACTGGCTGATGGAAGGGTGCACAACTAGGAATCACAGACACTGAGGTTCAGTTTGTTGTCAGTTGCCTGAAGTTGATTCTGACTTGTGGCGACCCCATGTGTTACGGAGTAGAACTACTCCATTGGGTTTTCTTGACTATAATCTTAATAGAAGCAGATGGCCAGGCCTTTTCTTCCCAGTACTCCTGGGTGAGTTCAGACCGCCCACCTTTAGGTTAGTGGTGGAGCACAAACTTTATCACCTAGGCATCTCCACCTCCTTAACCTATACTTCAGGTTAAGTAGAGTAGGAATTTAAAATGCTATCCTGAAGTGAGACTATGCTGTGACTGGTTGTTAAGCCGTGGAAGAGGAGACGGGAAGTCCCTGGGTCTAGGGGGATGGGGTCTGTCCTGACCTTCTTCTGCCCAAGCCCAGGCTGGGGGCAGCATAGCTCACAGTGGTATGGATACAGTGCTTCCTCACGCCACCCACTCTCATAAGCTCCTGAGAAATTTTACTTCTTTTGTTATTCCTGGCATGACATAGTAATTCAATCTCATTTGAAAATATGGTAAAAATGAATAACGAATCTCCCTAAACACCCTTTACGCCCTATCCCAGTTGCCCAGTGGCTTCCTCAACATAAAATAGGAGGTTCCCAAGCCTGGACACTTGAGTAACTTGTCTGTGCCTATTCAGAAAGGCCCTTAGAGTTACAGTAGTGTTCTTTGGTTCACTCACTCATTCCTTTATTCATATCACAGTTTTGTTGTCTACTAAATGACAGCAAGTACTTTCTCTGGGAAAGCCACTTCATCTCCTCACTCAAAAGCCATGTCTTGTCTCCAAATCTTGTCTTTTTTGGGTGAAATTAGACTCTTTGCCACCCACCTCCTGTCAATCAGGAAGAATTTTTCCCCCCTCCCTCCCTACCTCAAGTCTTAGAGAGAGGCCTCTCATTCCCGTATTGCCATTTCATCCTGACTGGGTGAAGGTAAACCAAAAAAAAAAAGGTCCCCCGAAGGATGTTTATCCCTCTGTTCCAAGCTCTCATGAGTTGGGAACTCCGACTTAGGAATCACTCTCTGTGAGTTGGTAGCTTAAGTCGCTCTCCCACAGGAGTGAGTAAGCACAAAGGCTTCCATAACCTTTGTTTGACATCATTGCTGACATTGTTCATTTTCGAGGGCCCAGTTTGAACCTACAAAAGACAAAATAAACATGGCAGCTTTTGGAGGTGTTGGGAGGATTGGGGGAAACTTTATAATAATTATGTAATAAAAATGATTGAAACTTTTCCCTGCCTTCAAAGAGGTTACCATTTTATTGGGAAGAGAAATCTGAGTTCAGGGAATAACAGAGTGTGATGGGCAGCTGTTTCTCCCAAACTTCTCATCTCTTGATCTTAGATGGCTGCTTTTAAGCTTTTAAGACCCCAGATCCCATTCACCAAAATAGGATGCAGAACATTTTCTTAATAAACTTTCTTATGTCAATTGACCTACCAAAAGCCAAAGCCACTGCCCTACAGGGTTTCCAAGGAGCACCTGGCAGATTCAAACTGCTGACCTTTTGGTTAGCAGCCGTAGCACTTAACCACTACACCACCAGGGTTTCCGTAATTGACCTACATGTCCCCCAGATCCGTGGTCACCAGACTACCGCCCCTGCTACTCTGTCCCTTGAAGTATTTGGTTGTGTTCAGGAAACTTCTTCGCTTTTGGTTTAGTCCAGTTGCGCTGACTTCCCCTGTATTGTGTATTGTCCTTCCCTTCACCTAAGATGATATTTGTCTACTATTACAGTTAAAAAACTGTCTTTGGAATTCAAATCGGGATTGCATTGTATCTGTAGATGGTTTTGGGTAGAATTGACATTTTCACAATGTTAGGGAATTCCCCTCTCCCTCACTCCCCACCCTCTTAACCATTAAAGAATGTTTTCTTCTGTGTTCACACCTTTTCATGAGTTCTTATAATAGTGGTCTCATACAGTATTTGTCCTTTTGCAGCAGACTAATTACACACAGCATAATGCCTTCCAGATTCCTCCACGTTATGAGATGTTTCGCGGATTCATCGTTGTTCTGTACTATTGTGTAGTCCTCCATTGTGTGTATATACCATAATTTGCTTATCCATTCGTCTGTTGATGGGCACCTAGGTTGTTTCTATCTTGCTATTGCGAACGCTACTGCAGTGAACATGTGTGCATATATCTATTCGTGTGATGGCTCTTATTTTTTAGGGTATATTTCAAGGAGTGGGATTGCTAGATCATATGGTACTTCTATTTCTAGTTTTTAAAACAACACCAAATTGATTTCCAAAGTGGTTTTACCATTTTACATTACCAGCAGTAATGTGTAAGTGTTCCAGTCACTCCACAACCTGTCCAACGTTTACTACTTTTTGTTTTTTGGATTAATGCTAGCTTTGTTGGGATGAGATGATATCTCATTGTCGTTTTCACTTGCATTTCTCTAATGGCTAATGATCGTGTGCATTTCCCCAGGTATCTGTTAGGTGCCTGAATGCCTTCTTTGGTGAAGTGCCTGTTCATATCATTTGCCCATTTTTCAGTTGGGTTATTTGTCTTTTTTTCTTGTTGAAGTTTTGCAATATCATGTAGATTTTAGAGCTTAGACCCTGATCAGA
This sequence comes from Loxodonta africana, assembly GCF_030014295.1. Taxonomy (NCBI): domain Eukaryota; kingdom Metazoa; phylum Chordata; class Mammalia; order Proboscidea; family Elephantidae; genus Loxodonta; species Loxodonta africana. Next base: position 7,307,639 of record NC_087355.1, read on the forward strand.
TATGTTGTAGACAAAATTTTTTTTCCATTCTGTAGGTTGCCTTTTTACTGTTTTGGTGAAGTCTTTGATGCGCGTAAGTGTTGATTTTTAGGAGCTCCCAGTTACCTATTTTCTCTTCTGGTGTTTGTGCATTGTCCGTTATGTTTTGTATTCTGTTTATGCCATGTATTAGGGCTCCTAGCATTGTCTCTATTTTTTCTTCAATGATATTTATTGTTTTAGATTTTATATGTAGGTCTTTGATCCATTTTGAGTTAGTTTTTGTGCATGGTGTGAGGTATGGGTCTTGTGTCATTTTTTGCAGATGGATACCCAGTTATGCCAGCACCATTTGTTAAAGAGACTGCTTTTTCCCCATTTAACAGACCTTGGGCCTTTGTCAAATAGCAGCTGCTCACAGGTGGATGAATTTACATCTGGATTCTCATTTCTGTTCCGTTGGTCTATGTATCTGTTGTTGTACAAGTACCAGGCAGTTTTCACTACTGTGGCAGTATAATACATTCTAATATTAGGTAGTGTTGGGCCTCCCACCTTGTTCTTCTCTTTAAGTAATGCTTTACTTATCCAGGGCCTCTTGCCTTTCCATATGAAGTTGGTGATTTGTTCCTCCATCTCATTAAAAAATGTCATTGACTAGAGGAATCCCGACGGTCATGGTCCCCAAACCTTCTGTTGGCCCAGGACAGGAACCATTCCCAAAGACAACTCATCAGACATGGAAGGGACTGGACAATGGGTTGGAGAGAGATGCTGATGAAGAGTGAGCTACTTGTATCAGGTGGACACTTGAGACTGTCTTGGCATCTCCTGTCTGGAGGGAAGATAGAGGGTAGAGAGGGTTAGAAACTGGCAAAATTGTCACAAAAGGAGAGACTGGAAGGACTGACTCATTAGGGGGGAGTAAGTGGGAGTATGGAGTAAGGTGTATATAAGCTTATATGTGACAGACTGACTTGATTTGTAAACGTTCACTTAAAGCTCAATAAAAATTATTTTAAAAAATGTCATTGGGATTTGAATCGAGATTGCCTGGTATCTGTAGATTGTTTTGGGTAGAATTGAAATTTTCACAAAGTTGCATCTTCCTATCCATGAGCAAGGTATATTTTTCCACTTATATAGGTCTCTTTTGGTTTCTTGCAGTAGTGTCTTACAGTTTTCTTTGTATAGGTCTTTTACGTCTCTGGTTAGATTTATGCCTAAGTATTTTATCTTCTTGGGGGTTATTGTAAATGGTATTGATTTGGTGATTTCCTCTTCAACATTCTCTTTGTTGGTATAGAGAAATCCAACTGATTTTTGTATGTTTATCTTGTATCCTGATACTTTGCTGAACTCTTCTATTAGTTCCAGTAGTTTTCTTGTGGATTCTTTAGGGTTTTCTGCGTATAAGATCATACATCTGCCGATAGAGACACTTTTACTTTTTCCTTACCAATTTGTATGCCCTTTATTTCTTCTTCTAGCCTAATTGCTCTGGCTAGGAACTTCAGCGCAATGCTGAATAAGAGTGGTGATAAAGGGCATCCTTGTCTCATTCCCATTCTCAAGGGGAATGTTTTCGGGCTCTCTCTGTTTAGGATGATGTTGGCTATTGGCTTTACATAAAAGCCCTTTATTACGTTGAGGAATTTCCCTTCTATTCCTATTTTGCTGAGAGTTTTTGTCATGAATGGGTGTTGAACTTTGTCAAATGCCTTTTCTGCATGAATTGATAAGATCATGTGGTACTTGTCTTTTGTTTTATTTATATGATGGATTACATTAATTGTTTTTCTAATGTTGAACCATCCCTGCACAGCTGGTATGAGGTGGTTCATGGGACAGCAGACGCGGTGGAATGGTGTGGGTGGGTTACAGGGAAATGCCTGGTTTTAAGAAGTGTTTTCTACAATGAGTAAATTTATTTATTTACAATGAGTAATTCAGTGCTCCTCATCTGTAGGGTTAGTGGAAGTGCTGATAGCTGAGAATGTGGAGTGCTCCCCAAGCGCCAGCTGGCTTTTTGGAGAGAAAATTTAATGTTTGGAACACAGAATGGCCTTGCCTTTTCTAAATAATTAAGGGTGGTAAGAGAAAGTGGATGGTCTATGAACATTGGCCCTGGAAAAGCAACTCCCAAGTGTGTGGCTTGTTGAGAGCAGGAAAAGAACATTACTTGCAAATGACAGTAGTCCCTTTACTTATTTTTTTATGTATCCTTCTTTTTAATTCTCAGTTGTTTTTAAGGGACAAATTAATGGGGCCTCCAAGAGTATTCAGAGAATGAATTTTACAAAAACCTGAGTGTTTTAAATATTGCAGTGATTTACTTATATATGCTGTATGTGAGAAAAGCCCTTACAATTATAGTGCAGAGAAAGAAAGAATATTCAGGAATTAAATTTCCACAGTTCTCTGAATTCTCATATTTCACCTGCTGTCCATTGTCCTTTTTTCTCCTTCATCCAGCCCTTCCATCTTTACCTACCAAGCCAAACTTGTTGCTGTCAAGTTGATTCCAACTCATAGCGACACTATAGGACAGAGTAGAACTGCCCAGTAGGGTTTCTAAGGACAGGCTGGTGTATTTGAACTACCAACATTTTGGATTCAGCCAAGCTTCTAACCACTGTATCACCAGGGCTACATTTGAAAATTAACAAGTAAAAAAAAATTAATTTGGAACATGAAATTTTGTTCTTCAGGCCTGAGATAGTCAAAAGAAGTAGTATGTGATGTTCTTCTCCAGGGACTGATTCCTTCTGCTAAGAGGTCCAAAGTATATTAGATGTAGTCTCACCATGCTTGCTCCTAAGGAACATTCTGGTTGTACTTTTTCCAAGACAAATTTGTTCATACTTTTAGCAGTCCATGATATATTCAGTATTCTTCTCCAACACCACAATTCAAAGGCATCAGTTCTTCAGACTTCCTTATTCATCCTCCAGCTTTCACATGCATAGGAGGCAATTGAAAACACCGTGCCTTGGGTCAGGTGCATCTTGGTCTCTTAAAGTGACATCTTTGCTTTTCAACACTCCAAAGAGGTCCTTTGCAGCAGATTTGCCCAATGCAATGTATCTTTTGATTGTGGATCCAAGTAAAATGAAATCCTTGGCAACTTCGATCTTTTCTCCGATTATCATGATGTGGCTTATTGGTCCAGTTATGAGGATTTTTGTTTTCTTTTATAGGGTCGCTATGAGTCGGAATTGACTCAACAGCAGTGGGTTTATGTTGAGGAGTAATCCGTTCTGAAGGCTGTGATCAGTAAGTGCTTCAAGTCTTCTTCACTTTCAGCAAGTAAGTTTGTGTCATCTGCATAACCCACATTGTTTATGAGTCTTCCTCCAACCTCAATGCCACATTTTTCTTCTTATAGTCACCTTTGTCGTATTATTTGCTCAGCATGCAGATTGAATAGGTATAGTGAAAGGATAAAACCCAGACACACACCTTTCCTGACTTTAAACTACAGAGTATCCCCTTGTACTGTTTGAAGGACTGCCTCTTGATCTTTGTACAGGTTCCTCATGAGAACAGTTAAGCGTTCTGAAATTCCCATTCTTCGCAGTATTGTCCATAATTTGTTATGATCCACACAGTCGAATGCCTTTGCATACTCAATAAAACACAGACAAACATCTTTCTGGTATTCTCTGATTTCTGCCAGAATCCATCTGACATCAGCAATGATTTCCCTGGTTTTGTGTCCTCTTCTGAATCCAGCTTGAATTTCTGGCAGTTCCCTGTTGATATACTGTTGTAGCTGCTTTTGATTGATCTTCAGAAAAATTTTACTTGTATGTGATATTAATGGAATTGTCCAATAATTTCTGCATCCAGTGGGATCACCTTTTTCTTGGGAACAGGCATAAACATAGATCTCTTACAGTCAGTTGGCCAGGTAGCTGTCTTCCAAATTTCTGGGCATAGACGAGTGAGCACTTCAGTGCTGATCCGTTTGTTGAAACACCTCAATTGGTAATCCGTCAATTCCTGGAGGCTCTTTTTCACCAATTCCTTCAGTGCAGCATGGACTTCTTCCTTCAGTACCATCAGTTCTTGATCATATGCCACTTCCTGAAATGGTTGAAGGTTGACCAGTTCTTTTTGGGATAGTGGCTCTCTGTATCCATCTTCTTTTGATGCTTCCTGAGTCATTTAATATTTTCCCCATAGAATCCTTCACTATTGCAACTCGAGTCTTGAATTTTTTCTTCAGTTCTTTCAGCTTGAGAAATGCGGAGCCTGTTCTTCCCTCTTGGTTTTCCATCTCCACAACTCATCTGGTCTTCAGTCATTAGAGTTCCACACATCAAATCAATTCTTGAGGTGGTCTCTAAATATAGGTGGGATATACTCAAGATCATACTTTGGCTCTTGTTGACTTGTTCTAATTTTCTTCAGTTTCAGTCTGGACTTTCATATGAGCAACTGATGGTCTGTTCCTCAATCAGCCCCTGGCCTTGTTCTCACTGATGATATGAGCTTTTCCATCTTCTCTTTCTACAAATGTAGTCTTCTCCTGATAGGTCTGGAGAAGAGAGGGTGGGGAAGATGCTGATAGGATTATGTGATTCAGCCATGATTTTTGATTGTTAACACGGTTAATTGTGATTGTAAAATCTGTAATTGTAGAATCTGTGAGTGTGAAAGTGTGAACTAAGGGAGAGGCACTGCTGGACTTGAATGCTGTCGCTGAACTTAAACCCCCTTAAAGGTTTTGCTATGCTGATACCTCGTGAGGATCAGAGCAAGGGAATAATCTTCTCTCAGTTAAGTTTATTAGAGGGCAGAAAAGGTGAAGATAAGGTAACTTTCAGAGAACCTTACCAGATCAGAAGAACACCTGCAGCAGACCTGAATGGCTGGTACCTGTTTAACCTCACCCTGTGGACTCTGCCCTATTGAAAGACTAATTATTAATGACTGTTTTGTGCTGGCAAAAAGACTGGGAGGGGGAAGTTATCCTGCAAATATGAAAGAACCATGGCTAGAAAATCCATGGGAGGCCTGCATTGATTACTCTTGTGTGGCCTTTCTAGCCATGGCCTTGTAACTCCCACCCAGATGATTGGGCTAGACTGTGTGATAGGCTAATTGTGGTCCACCAAGGGTAGTGGTCAGTTTATCCTTAAAAGAGAGCCAACTCCAGAGCAAAGAGGAGGATCCAACCACCACCAAGGAGGAACAGCCAGGAGCAGAGGAGACCACATCCTTTGAACTCGAGATCCCTGATCTGAGAAGCTCCTGTAAGCAGGAAACTGAGACAGAAAGAGAGCTAGCTGTAACCCTGAAGATGGTGACACACTGTGGCAGGAGAGATCCAGAAGCAGAGACCTGGCAGTAGGAGACAGTGTGATGGGTTTCCCGACTCACAAAGAGAAAGCCGAATGCCTTTGTGGAGAGGCCTAGGGCCAGGGAGAGTCGTGTCCGTGAGCACGGTTGGGAAGAGGCTATCTTGATGGAAAAACTGTATTCTGAGTGTCCTTGAGCCTAAAATGTAATGGTTACTTCCATAATAAACCCCATAATCATGATTATGGTCTGTGAGCTCCGTGTGGCCATTGCAGTGACTTATCAAACCCAGCAGAGAAGTAGAGAGTGCTGTGCGAGGGAGAAGTAGAGAGTGCTGTGCGAGGGACAGCTGGTGTCAGAATTGGTTAAAAAAAAGGTTGGAAGGAGCAGTCATGTCTGACCCACACCTCAGAAGAATCAGCCTTGGGCTGATGTTGATGATTCTCTGCCCCTCTTGAAGTTAGACGAAGTCTGACACCTGTTGTGCCAATTTTTGCAATTTTTGAACTTCAGAATGTCTACAGAGGATTGTTTTTTTGTGTGGTATTTTGTTGTCATTTCGCTTTGCTCTGGTTTTGTTTTGTTTTCCATCATTGACGCATTGTGGTCACAGAACATACGTATGTATAGATTACTGCTTTAGAAGCCCTGTGGGCAGGTCTGCTTTGTCCTATAGTCAGAATCAACTCAATGGCAAAGTGTTTTTTTTGTTTTTGTTTTATAGTTTTAGATTATTTTAATATGTCTAAGTTCAGTTTGTTTTTAATACTCTAGATACATTCTCCTGCTATAACCAATGGGCCATACTCCCTGTCACTGTCTTAAAGTGAGAAACCATTCCTTAAAGTGCATACAATGATTTTAGATCATTATGTCAAGGAATCACAGTCCAAAACTTGATATTTTCCATCACAGTTTTACATGGTTCTAGACACTCGATTGTGTTGCTTCCTTCAAGGACACTTCCAGATTCAAATCTGACGTGCAAAGAATGACAGACTGAATTTCAGATAACAGTGTTGTATCATGTGGTTAAAGTTTCCATGTCTGGTTAATGTGCAAGATCAAGGAACAAAATTCAGCCTTTGTTCCAGGTATTTCCTTGCTGATGGAAGCAAATTTAGAGTTAGTGTTTTACAATAAACAGTTAGATCTACATTGCCTCGTATCTCTTTTGGAACACCATTTTTAGAGGATTGGGACCCAGATTAATCTCTGAATACTGACTAGACTGAGTTGATTCAACTGTATCCTGAGTGCCATCTATTTGTGAATCTAGGTCGGATAAAACCAAAATTGTGTTACCTCTAGTTTGGAAGAAGACCTCGCAAGATTGGTGGCTATTGATGCTTTTATCATCTTGATAAGTCATATACTGCAGGGTAACTACAGTTCAGTGCTGTCGAGTCATTTCCAACTCATAAAAAAAAAAAAAAAACCTGGTTCCAACTCATAGCAACCCTATATACCATAGAACAAAACACTGCCCAGTCCTGCACCATCCTTACAATTCTTGATATGCTTGAGCCCATTGTTGCAGCCACTGTGTCAATCCATCTTGATGAGGGTCTTCCTCTTTTCCACTGACCCTCTACTTTACCAAGCATGATGTCCTTCTCCAGGGACTGATCCCTCCTGACAACATGTCCAAAGTATGTAAGAAGCAGTCTCACTATCCTTACTTCTAAGAAATATTCTGGGTATATTTATTCCAAGACAAATGTGTTCGTTCTTAGAACAGAAATTTTTTATCTCACATTTCTGGAGGCTGAGAATCTGAAATCTGGGTGTAACCCTTGTTGACTTCAGCAAGAGCTGTGGCAGTGACAGAGGCTGCCTCACAGGAGCAGCGGACATAGGTAGAGAAACACAGTTACTGCCACTGGTAAGGCAGCATCTCTCCAAGGCTTTGAACTGGTTCTTTCTGGGCAAACCCCTGCTGAGAATTTGCATTTCCACCTCAGATAGATTGAATAAGAATCTATGTCTTAACAAGGTCTCCGAGTGATTCTTATGTATCATAAATTTTAGGCCCACGGCTCTAATAGTAAAGGAGCCCTGGTGATGCAGTGGTTAAGCACTCAACTGCTATTCAAAAGGTCAGTGGTTGCAATCCACCAGCTGCTCCTCTGAAGAAAGATGTTGCAGTCTGCTTCTGTAAAGATTTATAGCCTTGGAAACCCTACGGGGCAGTTCTACTCTGTTCTGTAGGATTGCTGTGAGCTGGAACTCATTTGATGGCAGTGGGTTTGGTTTGGGTCTGGCTCTACTAGTGGTTCTCAGAATTGGTTCCTAACCACAGCATTAGCATCTCCTGTGAACTTGTTAGAAATGCAGATTTTCAGCAGGGTTTAAAACCAGAATGAAACAGCTAGAACCCCTGCCTGTCTCCCATTCTACCCTTCAAGTTCCTGTAGATGTGTCCTATTGGCTCAGTCATTCGAAAGCTTGAGGGCAAACGAACGCAGGTGCTGCATCCCTGAGTGAACACCTCCCCGGTACAGAGCAAGGCAGAGAAAGGTGGAAAGTGGATCTGGAGAGGCAAATGGAAAGCAATCAGCACAGTCCATCTAGTCTTTTCTTTCATTTGGATAAAATAATTAAAAACAAACAAACAAATGGGGAAAATGCAAAGTCCATCAGCTTCCTGTATTACCTGGGGATGAAGTCAACTCAGTCATATCTGACTTGAAAGCTAAATCTTAATATCTACCACCACCCATGATCTTCATACAAATAAATAGAAAAGGGGAGTTACAAACAATTATCATAAAACATAGATGCTATAGTCCACACTTCTGTAACTGGTCATGAGGGCTTATTTGGTATTCATTGCTTTGCTATAGCCTCCTCATTCATTGTTCCCATTCTTCTACTCTCTGAGCATCTCGGCTTGTAGGAGGGTTAAAAAAAAAGCCTGGTAAAACTAAAGAAAAAAAAAAAAACAATCCTAAACCCGTTGAGGTTGAGTCAATTCTGACTGATACAAAAAAAAAAAACCTGTTGCCTTCGATTCTAACTCATAACAACACTATAGGACAGAGTAGAACTGCCCCATAAGGTTTCCAAGGAGCAGATGGTGGATTCAAACTGCAGACCTTTTGGTTAGCAGCCATATCATTAACCACTACACCACCAAGGCTCCTTTTCAACCTGTTCAGGGGGACCCAAACTTTCATTCCTACTAAGCACTTGTCTTTATTAGGTTTGCCAGTCCACCTCCCACTGACCATTGTTATTTTACACAACAGTCACCTTGGATCTAGACATAGTCATCAATGATTCTATTATGTAGCACCATTCCAATTTCCCCTTGGCAATCAGAATCAATCACCCCATCCAGGAGGGTGATCTCCTCTTCCTGTCGATGTTGTAACACGAGAAACTCTAAACTAGCAGGGAGCAATCTCAGCTCCCAGTTCACAGGGCTGTGTGTTTATGGATGGAAATATTTCTGCCTTGGGTACCTGGCCCTATAAACCGACAAAGGTTGTGAAATGAAATGCAAAACTTTGGTAGGTGTCTTAGTTATCTAGTGCTGCTACAACAGAAATACCACAAGTGGATGGCTTTAACAAAGAGAAATTAATTCTCTCACAACCTAGGAGGATACAAGTCTGAATTCAAGGCGCCAGCTCCAGGGGAAGGCTTTCTCTCTCTGCGGGTTCTGGAGGAAGGTCCTTGTCATCAATTTTCTCCTGGTCTAGGAGCTTCTCAGCGCAGGGACCCTAAGTCCAAAGAATGCACTCTGCTCCCTTCTGGCACTACTTTCTTGGTGGTAGGATGTCCCACACTCTCTCTTATATCTCAAAAGAGATTGACTTAAGACACAACTTGATCTTTTAGATTGAGTTTTGTCTCATTAACATAACTGCCAATAACCCCACCTCATTAACATCACAGAGGTAGGATTTACAACACATGGGAAAATCAGATCATAAAATGGCGGACAAACACAATATTGGGAATCATGACCTACCCAAGTTGACACACATTTTTGGGGAACACAATTCAATCCATGACCGTTGATAATAGTAATGCCTTGGAAGAAGTATAGCCAGAATGCTCATTAGAAGTGAGAATGGCAAGACTTCGTCTCACATCTTTGGACATGTTATCAGGAGGGACTAGTCTCTGGAGAAGGACGTCTTGCTTGGTAAAGTGGAGGATCAGTGAAAAAGAGGAAGACCCTCAACTAGATGGATTAACACCGTGGCTGCAACAATGGGCTCAAACATAGCAGTGATTGTGAGGATGGCGCAGGACTGGGCAGTGTTTCATTCTGTTGTATGTAGAGTTGCTATGAGTTGGAACCATCTCAACAGTGCCTAACAACAACAACAGTAATAGTAATGGTAATAGATAATAGTAGGAAGGCAGCCCCATTTCCTCCCTTTGGTTCTTAGACCAATGTATTCTGTCTATTAGGGAAATGACACTATACATTGGCAGTTGGTTTAAGGCATATACTGTATGCTGAGGGAGTGTTCCAACGTCACAAGGTATTGTCCCTGAGATGGTGTTCAAACCATGACTTCACATTTCATCAAGCCACCTGCTTCTGGGAGATGGGGCATATAGTAAAACTCATGGCATGAGCCCATTGCCCCACCGCCTTTGCTGTAAGATCATTTTCTGGGTTATAAGTGGTGTTGTGTGTGATTCTGTGGCGTAGATGAAGCACATATACTGTTGCTGGTAGAAGCAAAAATCAAAGGATGCATTGCTCTAGGAAAATCTGCTGCAGAAGACCTCTTTAAAGTGTTAAAAAGCAAAGATGTCACTTTAAGGAATATGGTGCACCTGACCCAAGCCACGGTGTTTTCATTTGCCTTGTATGCATTTGAAAGCTGGTCAATGAATAAGGAAGGCCAAAGAAGAATTGATGCCTTTGAGTTATGGTGTTGCAAAAATGTTGGGTGTACCATGGACTCCCAGAAAAATGAACAAATTGTCTTGGGAGTACAGCCAGAATGCTCCTTAGAAACGAGGATGGTAAGACTTCACCTCACATACTTCGGGCATGTTATCAGGAGGGACCAGTTGCTGGAGAAGGACATCATGCTTGGTAAAGTAGAGGGTCAGGGAAAAACAGGAAGAGCCTCATGAAGATGAATTGACACAGTGGCTGCAACAGTCAGCTCAAGCATAACAATGATCATGAGGATGGCGCAGGACCAGACCATATTTCTTTCTTTTGTACATAGTGTCGCTATGATTTGGAGCCAACTCAACAGAACCTAAAAACAAGTAGAAGCAAGGCTGGCAAGAAAGGAAAAATCATACGTAGAATAACAATGTATTCCAGAGATGATAAATAACTGTGACCTCCATGATAAAAGGGCTTCAATGTACGTAACCTGTCCCCACATCAGGGGCCAACTGGGGAATGATGCATATGGAGACTCAGGGTTCGCATCCTACTGTTGTCAAGTTGAACACTCAGCAGTGGTGATACTACAGTGGTTGAACCCACCAACCTCTCGGCGGAAGGAAGATGTGGCCATCTGCTTCTGTAAAGATTTATAGCTGTGAAAACTCTGTGAGACAGTTCTACTCTGTCCTTCATAGGTTGCTATCGAGTCTGCATCAAATCAATGGCAGTGGTTTGGTTTTTTGGTTTATCATAATATTTGTTAAAAAAGACTGTCTTTTCTTTATTTGATGGACTTTGGGGCCTTGTTGAAGATCAGGTGACCATAGGTGGATGTATTTACATCTTGGTTCTCAATTCTGTCCCGTTGGTAGATGTATCTGTCTTGTACCAGTACTTGGCTGTTTTGACTACCGTCCCCAAAAATTCTGAGGTCAGGTAGTGTGAGTCCTCCTGCTTTATTCTTCTTCTTCAATAGTGCTTTATTTATCCAGGACTACTTCTCTTTTCATATAAAGTTCATGATAAGTTTTTTCCATCTCTTTAAAGAACGTTGTTGGTATTTGGATCAGGATCACATTGTATTTGTAAATTGCTTTGGTAGAATTGTCATTCTGACTACGGTGAGTCTACCTATCCGTGAGCATACTGTGCTTTTCCATTTATGTAGATCTCTTGGTTTCTTGTAGTAGCGTTTTGTAGTTTTCTTTGTATAGGTCTTTTACATTCCTGGTTAGATTTATTCCTAAGTATTTTATTTTTTTTAGGACTTGAAAAATGGTATTGTTTTCCTGATTTCCTTTTCATCATCCTCTTTGTTGGTGTATAGGAATTCAACGGATTTTTGTATGTTTATCTTGTATCCTGTTACTCTGGTGAACCTTTCTGTTAGTTCTAGTATTTTTCTCCTTGAGTCTTTTGGTTTCCCTATGTATAGTATCACATAGTTCGCAAATAGGGACAGTTTCACTTCTTTATTACCAAATTGGATGCTCTTTATTTCTGTTTCTTGCCTTATTGCTCTAGCTAGGACTTCCAACACAATGTTAAATTGGAGTGGGCATAAAGGGCATCCTTGTCTTGTTCCTGTTCTCAAGGGGATTGTTTTCAGCTTCTATCCATTAAGTATGATGCTGGCTGTTGGTTTTATATAGATGCCCTTTATTATGTTGGGAATTTTCCCTTCTATGCCTATTTTGTTGAGAGTTTTTATCAGGAATGCATGTTGAACTTTGTCAAATGCCTTTTCTGCTTCAATTGACTTGATCATGTGATTCTTTTATTTCTGCAGTAAATAAAATTGGTTGATTTTCTAATGCGTACCTGGTATAAATCTTACTTGGTTATGATGTATTATTTTCTTGATACAATGCTGAATTCTGTTGGCTAGAGTTTTGTTGAGAGTTTTTGCATCCATATTCACGAAAGATATTGGTCTGTAATTTTCTTTTTTTGTGGTGTCCTTGCCTGGTTTTGGTATCAAGGTTATGCTAGCTTCATAGAATGAATTTGGAAGTATTGCTTCCTTTGCTATGTTCTGAAATAGTTTGAGTAGTTCTGGTATAAGCTCTTCTCTGAATGTTTGGTGGAATTCTCCAGTGAAGCCCCCTGGGCCAGGGCTTTTTTGATTGGGAGTTTTTTTGTTTTTGTTTTTGTTTTCTTTTACAATCTCTCCTGTTATGGGTCTGTTTAGATTTTCAGCACTGTTTTGTGTGAGCTGGGTAGGTAGTGTGTTTCTTGAAATTCATCCATTTCCTCTAGGTTTTCAAATTTGTTGGAGTATAGTTTTTCAAAATAATCTTTTATCCTTTTTATTTCAGTTGGGTCTGTTGTAATATCCCCCATTTCATTTCTTATTTGGGTTATTTCCGATCTCTCCTGTTTTATTTTGTAAATTTGGCCAGTGCTTTGTCAGTCCTTTCACAGAACCAACTTTTGATTTGTTGATTCTATTGTTTTTCTCTTCTCTATTTCATTTATTTCTGTTCTGATCATTATTATTTCTTTTCTTCTGGTGGCTGTGGACTTGTTTTGCTGTTCTTTTTCTATTTGTTCAAACTGTGTAGCTAACGTTTTGATTTGTCCCTTCTTTTCTGACGTGTGCATCTCTTGCTATAAATTGACCTCTGAGGACTGCTTTTGCTATGTCCCAGAGGTTTAGATTTGATGCGTTTTCATTCTCATTTGATTCCAGGAGTTTCTTGATTCCATCTCTGATTTCTTCTATTACACAGTGGTTTGTTAGCACAGTATTATTCAGTTTCCATGTAATTTTTTTTTTCTTGCTCTTCTAGTTTTAATTTGTACCTTGATGGTGTACTTTGTATTACCTCAAAGTTTTGGATTTTGTTGAGGGTTTCCCTGTGGCCTAAGATGTGGTCTATTCTGGAGAACGTTCCATGTGCGTTGAAAAAGAATGTGTACCTTGCTGCGGTTGGGTGAAATATTCAGTATATGTCTATGAGGTCAATTTGACTGATTGTGCCCTTTAGCTCTTCTGTATTTTGTTGAGTTTCTTTCTAGATGTCTGTCCTTTACCGAGAGTGGTGTGTTAAAATCTACCATTACTGTGGAAATGTCAATTTCTCTTCAGTGCTGTTAGAGTTTCTTTTTTGTATTTTGGATTCTTGTTATTGGGTGCATAGTTGTGTCTTCATGATGGATTGTTGCTTTAATCAATATATAATGCTGTTCTTTGTCTTTTATGGTAGATTTTGTTTTAAAGTATATTTTATCTGAGATTAGTGTCTTAGGCTGGGCTCTCTAGAGAACCAAAACCAGTAAAGTGTATAAATATATAGAGAGAGATTTGTATCACGGAAATGGCTCACGCGATTGTAGAGGCTGGAACATCCCAAGTCTGTGGATTGGGATAGAGGCTTCTCTTGATTCACGTAGCCACAGGGGTTGGTGAACCCAAGATTGACAAGTCGGAGAGCAGGGCTCCCACTCTCAGGCTGTGAAGATTGACGCATTCTAAGATCTGCAGATAAGCTGATAGCTGAAGTCCCAAAAGCTGGAGATCAGACGCATGGAGGCAGCCGCAGAATCCAGAATGAGTAAAAAAGTCAGAATGCCTCCTTATACTTAGATGCAGGGCACACACCCAAGGAAACTCGCTTTCAACTCATTGGCTACTCATAGTAGATTCAATCATGACAGTGATCACATATAAACACGTAGAATCATGGCCCAGCCAAGTTGACACACAGTCTTCACCATCACAGTGCACCCCTTGTCAACCTGGCACATGTACACATCTCCTTAAAGCATAAACAATCTCTGAATAAAGACAATTATAAAGTCATATTTGCACCTAACATGATACAACTAACACAAATACAATCCTAGAAGCACTAGCCCCATTTGCATCTTACACTTTATGAGTGAAGAAAACAAAAATATATGATGCACACGTACAAGGCAGAAATACTTATAACAATTACAGCCCTCAATTCTACAACTGGCCACGTAGCTGTAACTGGTATTTAGAACTTTCTGCTTCCACCACCCATTCCATATTCCCTTTGGCCTCAGCAAGCACCTTAGCTGGTCGTGGTTTTTTGCCTGGTGGTGTGACCAAACCTTCATTCCTGAAAGTTCTCGGTCATTAGTAGTCATGTTGGAATTGGGTTGCTGTACTTTCCCATGGACTTTAATCACAGGGCACGGTAGTACTAAGAGACGCCTTAAGGGATCTCCTGCATTCCAGACATACTCTACTTCCATTACGCAATACCAATCTGATTTCCTCTTGGTAATCAGGATCAGCCAGTCCAGCCAGTATGGTAACTCCTTTCTTTGCCTGTTGATCCAGAGGCATATGGAGCCCAAAGTGGCCAGGTGGCATTCTTAGCTTTTAGTTCAGTGGAATCAGTAATGTGTCTCCAGGTGGGAGCATTCCTTCCTTTGGAATTAAGACCTCCAGACCTGCAGAGCATAAGGTCACGGGGACAAGAAACAAAAATCTTGTGAGTGGCTCACTAGGGATAATAGTGAATGGTGCCTCTCCCGTTTCCACCCCTTGATCCCTGGACCCATGAATCCTGGCTATGCGAGGAACAGCATCATATATTGGATGCTAGTTTAGAGCATATACAGCCTCCTGGAGAACACTGCCCAACCTTGCAAGGTATTGGCACCTAGCTGGCACAGTAATTGTGTCTTTAGGAGGTTATTCCATCATTTTATCAAACCAGCTGATTCAGGATGTTGGAGAACACTGTAAGACCAGTGAATTCCATGAGCTTGGGCCCACTGCCACACTTCATTTGCTGCAAAGTGAGTCCCTTGATCCGAGGCAACGCTGTGTGGGATACCATGGCAGAGGATAAGGCAGTCTGTAAGTCCACAGCTGGTAGTTTTGGCAGAAGCATTACATGCAGGGGAGGTAAATCCACATCCAGAGTAAGTGTCTATTCCAGTAAAGACAAAATGCTGCCCTTTCCATGATGGAAGTGGTCCAATGTAATCAACTTGCCACCAAGTTGCTGGCTGATCACCTCAAGGGATGGTGCCATATCGAGGACTCAATGTTGGTTTCTGCTGCTGGCAGATTGGGCATTCAGCAGTGGCTATAGCCAAGTCAGCCTTGGTGAGTGGAAGTCCATGTTGCTGAATCCATGCATAAGCTCCATCCCTGCCACTATGGCCACTTTGTTCATGAGCCCACTGAGCAATGACAGGAGTAGCTGGGGAAAGAGGATGACTGGTTTCCACAGAATGCATCAACCTATCCACTTAATTGTCATAATCATCCTCTGCTGAGATCACACTTTGGTGAGCATTCACATGAGACAGAAATATCTTCACTTACTGGGCCCATTTAGAGAGGTCTATCCAACATACTTCTTCCCCATAAATCCTTGTCTCCAGTTTTCCAATCATGTTCCTTCCCTGTCCCTGACTATTCAGTGAAACCATTTGACAGAGCCCATAAATCATTGTACAGTCTCACATCAGACCATTTCTCCTTCCAAGTGAAGTGAACAACCAGGTGCACTGCTCAGAGCTCTGCCTATTGAGAGCATTTCTCTTCACCATTGTCCTTAGAGAGATCCCAGAAAGGGGCTGTACTGCTGCTGCTGTCCACTTTTGAGTGGGACCGGCATATTGTGCAGAACCATCTGTTAACCAGGAATGGGTTTTCTCTTCTTCAGTCAATCCCATGAGACCATAAGGGTTGCGGATCTTTAAACTCACTCAAATCTGGGTATTGATTGAGGGACCATGACTCCCTATTCTGGTTATTTGAGTTAGACTGCTGTTCACTTGACCTAGAATTCATCTGTTTTTACAGATCAAGTAAATATTTAGTGCATTTCCTATCTATTGCACTCCTGGGGACACCATGAATAAGTAGCCAATGCCATAGGTCCAAACGAGTCAGACTATTCTGATTACTGCTTTGACTCCACTGTCCATACTGTAACCATGCCCACCTTGCCTTTGCTGATTGAGTGCAGCCGCTTTGCCCCCACTACCATGGGTTCCAATCAGCCCCATTCTCGTTAGGTGTCTTAATTCAGTTAGTGCATTTCCCAGTGTCAAATCTGATTTACATAAAATAGTAATCACAGCAGTCTTCAAGAATGCTGGAGCTCCCTTTACAAATTTGTTCCTCACCATTGTGAGTAAATGTGTGCCCTCTGGGCACTCCATGTGTGGGTCTATGGGTCTAACCTGATAAATCCACTCTAGCATGTTAATATCCTTAAGCCTTTGGATACTTTCTTCTACAGTATACCAAGGCAGATCTGGTACTTCAACTTGATTTAATGTAGGCCACCTCATAATCCATGCTTCAGCAACCCAATCAAGTAAACTATTAGATGCTTTCCTAACTTCTCGACCTGAAACATTAAATGAAGAATCCGTGCTTAGTAGACCCATATCAATAAACTCAGACTGATCCATCTTTATGTTCCTTGCACCATTATCCCACACACTTAATGGCCATTCCCCCACATATTCTCCAGGTTTCTGTTTGTACGTGTTAGAAAATTTGTGCAGTTCTTTTGGAGTGTTGCCTGCCTCCTCCTGGGTCACAATTTGTACTTCATCTTATGAGGCTCCCTGGGACTTGAATCTAGTTATAAATCTGTAAGCCAGAATCCATAGTTTGGAATTGTTTCGAGGACATTCACCATTGTCTTGTAAAGCATCTGCCTCAGGCGATGCCCCAGGCAATGACTCAGGCAACAGCTCTTTAGAGGCAGCTGGATTAGGGCTAATCTCATTAGATGGGAATGGAAAGGCTAATGGTTTTTCTAGGCAGGATGGTTTAGCAGGCAAACATGAAGCAATCTCTTCATATGGGAATGGTTCTACTAGCAGGAGTGATTCAATGGAATTTAGGGGTTCAGTGTCTCTAGATTCCTGATTATCTGCTCATATGTCCCCATCCCAAGATTCAGAATCCCATTTCTTCCCAATCAATGTCCTTACTTTAACTTCAGACACCTCTCGAGGTTGGCAATTGTGCTGGTGTTGTAATTCAGCCACCCTTACAATAAGGCTCTGGGTTTTGTTTTCTGCAATTTCAGCTCTATTACTACAAGACATAAGGCTTTTTTTCAAAGCACAAGTGGAAGCCTTAAGGTCATTTACATGGCACTTTAGCTTTGATTCTAAAGCCTGAGCACATGTCTTTGTTTCATTAGTTCGTCTAGCGAAAGTAGGACCAACCGGCCAGCTTCCTTATACTTCTCATTCTGACACAACTGTAGTACAATATCACTCATGTGTTCAACCAGAGCCTCATCTTTCAATGATACCTGATCTACTGGTGGTGATATTTTGCATAATTGTATCACCACATCACACCATGTTTTAGCAGCGCCAGCTTTACTGCTGGAAGCAAAGTCATCAACATCTTTAAGACTAACCAGACTTGAAGACCAATTTAGAAAACTCATCCTTACACCCTTGTTTCTCTAGAACCACTCTGGGTACCAAATGTCTTAGGCTGGGCTCTTCAGAGAAGCAAAACCAGTAAAGCTTATAAATACATAGAGAGAGAGATTTATATCAAGGAAACGGCTCAAGCCATTGTTGAGGCTGGAACATCCCAAGTCCATGGATCAGGAATAGAGGCTTCTTTTGATTCATATAACCACAGGGTCTGGCGAACCCAAGATTGGCAGGTCAGAGAGCAGGGTTTTTCCTCTCAGGCTGTGAAGATCAACAAAGTCTAAGATCTTTAGGTAAGCTGATATATTGCTCAAGCCCCAAGAGCCAGAGGTTAAATGAACAGGATGCACCCACAGGATCCAAATCCCAAGATCTGCAAATAAATTGATAGCTGAAGTCCCAAGAGCTAGAGGTCAGATGAACAGGAGGCAGCTGCAGGATCCAGAGTGAGCAAAAAAAGCCGGAACATCTGCTTATATTCGGATGCAGGCCACACCCACAAGGAAACTCCCTTTCAACTGATTGACTATGCACAGCAGATTCACTCATGGAAGTGATTGTCTATAAATACAGAATCATGACCCAGCCAAGTTGACACACAATCTTAACCATCACAATTAGTATTGCCATTCCTACTCTTTTTTGTTAGTTTTTTGCTTGACATGTTTTTTCCATCCTTTGAGTTTTAATAAAACTGTTTCTAAGGTGTGTCTCTTGTAGACAGCATATTGACAGAATCCTATTTTTTTAATCCATTCTATCGCTCTCCGTCTCTTTGTGGGTGCATTTAGGCCATTTACATTCAGTGTAATTATTGATAGGTGTGAATTTATTGCTGTCATTTTGTGGTGCTTTTTTGTGATGCTGATGTTTTCATTGTTCCCCTTACTCTCCTGTGTTGAATTCCTTTTATTTGTGGATTTTTTTTTCCATTTCTTTTGTATCTGTACTGAGACTTTATGTTTTATTTCCTTCTTTTGATGAGGAGTTTGTTAACTTTCTTTGTGGTTACCTTAAATTTTATCCTTATATTCCCAGGTTTGAACCAGTCTATTATTACTTTTTTTTTTTTTTTTTATTACTTGGTATTGCTTTGCCTTCCTCTCCATTACAGAGTTTCATACCTACATCGTTTATTCTCTCTTTCATTGTTTGACATTGTTGTCATTAACAAATTAACCTCTCTGGTTCCCTGTTGTAATTCTTTTGATTTTGGATAGTCCTTGAGAGTTCATTTCCTAGGTTGATATCTGTCTGGTGCCATCTTGCATCCTAGATTCAGGCTGTGGGCTGATGTTGTTTGTTCCCAAACTGAAGGACTCCCTTTAATAATTCTTGTAAGTTTGGCTTGGTTTTTACATATTCCCTTAATTTCTGCTTATCTGGAAATGTACTAATTTCACAATCATATTTGAATGAGAGTTTTGAAAGATACATTATTCTTGTTTAGTGATTTTTTCTTTCAGTGTTTTATATATGTCATCCCATTGCCTTCTTGCCTGCATGGTTTCTACCAAATAATCAGAGCTTAGTGTTATTGTTTCTCCTCTGTATGTGACTTTTCATTTTTCTCAATCTGCTCTCAGGATTTTGTCTTTGGTTTTATTGAGTGTGATCATGATATGCATTGGTGGTTTTCTTTTGAGATCTATCCTATATGGGTTTCTTTGAAGTTCCTTTATGGTCAATCTTTCATATTTTTGAAGTTTTCTGTCAGCAATTCTTCAAGGATCCTCTCTGTTTTCCATTTTCTCCCCTGTTTTGGTACTCTGATCACTTGCAAATTTTTGTTTTTGATTGTATCCCACATCATTCTCAGGTTTCTTTGTTTTTCTTCATTCTTTCTTATGACTTTTCCTCAAAGGTGTATCCAAATGTTTGTCTTCAGTTTTGCTGAACCTGTCTTCCGTCATTTCAGACCTGCTTCTCAGCCCTTCAATGACACCTTCCATTTCTGAAATCTTGTTTATCTTTTGGATTTCTAATTGTTGTTTTTGTATGATTCCTGGTTGTGAATTTATTTTGGCATTTTGTTCCTGTAATTCCAGAATTTTTCCATTTTTTTGTCTGTGTCTTCCATAAAATTTGTCTGCCTTTTCCATGAGTTTGTCTATTTTTTCCTCATTTTTGTCTGCTTTTTGTTTCAACTCTTGGATAGTTCTGATTATTAAAGATTTTAATTCCCCATCAGGTAGCTCCAGTGCCTTTTCTTCTACTGGAAAGTCATCTGTTGTTTTATTTGGAATGACTACTGGAACCATTCTTTTTTTATGTTTTGATATCGTCTGCTGTCTTTGGGATATTCAATAGTAGTTTTCTATTGAATGCAGATTTGTTTATTGATTGCAGATTTGTTTGTTTCATCATGCCTTTTTTTTTTTTTTTTTTGGTTATGCCTGAGCAGGTGGGCTGTGCGTTCTTTGATGTTTACTCATCTTAGCCTTGATACTTATCACCTCTTTGTCCAAGGGACAGGGCCAGTCATTCAGCTGTTGTTATGTAGGCAGGTCCAGCAGAAGGGAAGTAGCTGGGATGGGTTATTTGTGGCATGTAATGGGGTCAACAGGGCGGGCTGGGGGTCAGTGCAGGACAGGTACCAGTAGGCTGTGCCTGTGCTGCTCAGGGGTGCGATATTCAGTGCACAGTGCAGATAGGCAGGAGGGAGTGGGAAGGTTTTGATGTTTGGAGCTAAGTTAGGTATGGGAAAGACAAAAGAGAGGAGAGAAAAACAAGGGTCAAAAAATAAAAAGTGCTGAGGGAGCTAGGTGCTCTCTCTCCTGCCGGGAGCTCTGTGAAGATGCTTTTCTGTATTCCCTGCCCACCGATCTTTGACAGGTGTCCACGATGGCAAATCTGTGATGTGTTAGCTCATTTGCAACCTCCACTAGTATCTCTCCTCATTCTCTGTTCTCTGTCAGTTTCTTATTCCATTCAGTCCTTGGTTGAGTTCTTTATCTCCTCATTTGACGCTAAGTGTTCCAGAATTGATCTTTGTCTGTTTTACTTAGTTTTTCGGGTCTTTGCTGTGGAAGGACTGCATGTTGTTTCTGCCTGTAGTGTCATGTTGGCTCCCCAAACTGGATATTTTAGCTTTTAAGATTATTTTATGCAGTTGTCTCACTTAAAGTAGGAGCACGTCACATAAAGTCAATTTAAACATTTCAATTTTTATACAAATGCTCACCTTTATCTATTGTCTTAGACTGGGTTCTCCAGAGAAACAAAGCCAGTAAAGCATATAAATATATACATATATATATATATAGAGAGAGAGAGAGAGACATATTTGTATTAAGGAAATGGCTAACACGCTTTTAAGAGGCTGTTGTGTCCCAAGTACAAGGGGCAGGAAGGAGGCTTCTGACTCGTATAACTGCGGGGCTAGGGAACAAGAAGATCATCAGGCCAGAGAACAGAGCTGTTGCTTACAGGCTGTGAAGATCAACGAATCTCAAGATTGGAAGGCAAGACCACAGGTAAGCTGCTAGCTCAAGTCCCCAGAACCAGGCGTCAGTGCAGGAGCCAGCTGCAGGAGCCAGAAGAAGCAAAAATCTTGACAAGGAGAGCAAGAAGGACTAAGCAGCAGAGGGTGGAAAGATGAAGGCTGAGGGAGTGGTGAGCTTCCACAGGCCCCAACCCCGCCAGTTCCAATCATAGCAGATTCCATCGTGTGTGTGATCATACATCAAAACTCAACAGGGAAGTGATCACAACATTATACAATTGCCAAAACACTGAGAATCATGGCCCATCCAAGTTGACACACAATCTTAACCATCACATCCATTAACTGTTGTGTACGCATATCCCCCCAGTCTAATCTCAAACAAATCAAACCCAAATCTGTTGCCATCAAGTTGATTCCAACTCACATGACCCTCTAGGACAGAGTCAAACTGCTTCATAGGGCTTCCAAGGCTGAAATCTTTACAGAACCAAACTGCCAGGTCTTTCTCCTGTGGAGCCACTGTTCGGCTTGAACTACTAAATTTTTGATTTAACCACTTTGGCACCAGGGCTCATAATCTAGCCTCAGGCCTTGTTAAAATTTCAAATGGTTTTACTCATTTATATGCACATGGCCTTGTGTCCCTGGCTTTGGGTCAAAAAGGAAATTTTGGCCCCCTTGTTCATCCTTATCTTGGTACCATAGCCTCAGGAAATTCCAGGTGGGGCTTCTTTATGACCTTTGTGTTTTGGCTTTTAAAAATTTCTCCACTATGGAGAGGACTTGCTAATGGCTCCTTAAATCTGGAGTAGTAGCAGGAGTTCCTATTGGTCTACCCAACTTCTATTAATAATGTGTTAAAATATTTCTTTTACCTTCATCAGTGTCTCCCTGACTCACCTCATTCTTCAATAACCTTTAAATTTTCCACCCTGCTGTGACTAGTCACTTAACTCTTCCTTTCACTTTTTTTTTTTTTTTTTAATTCTGGAACAACTGGTCTTTTTAGTTTAGGACAACATTACTCTCTCTCTCTAATAGTATTTTAATGAGTTTTTGGTGAAAGTTCAAATACTAAGTTAGCTTCCCATTTGATAATTTCCATACAAATTGTTCAGTGACATTAGTTGCATTTCTCACGAGGTGTCAACATTATTTTTAATTGTCTTCTGTTTGTTCTGCTTCCAGTACTCTAGTTTCACTTCCCACTGATCTCGTCATTGGTTTTGAGTAATTGTTAACATTTTGGTTTTATACTGATGGTTTTTAAGTAGACTACTGATCTTATGGTTAATATCATTTATTTTATGTGCCACTCTGCAGTTTCACTAAAAGATGATCTTTGGGAATAGGCTCTGTTGTAGGTTTAAAGTGTTTCAGGGTGATAGTGTCAGGGAGTCTTCCGTTGCCTACTGTTCCAGTTTGTCTGGCCTTTTTTTTTTTAAATAAGAATTTGAATTCTGCTACACGTTTTTCCCCAATTTTATTTTGGAACATCTATTGTGACCCTGGTCTGGTCACTTGTGGTAGCTGGACACCATCAAATTCTTCTGGAAGATGCGTTTGTGGCTCCTATAGACTTGTTTCTTCTTGGAGCTTTTGGTTACCTTCTCACTGTTTTGCTCGTGGTGTGTGGAGACCTGTAATAGTGTCTTATATGGCCGCTCGAAAGCTTTTAAGACCCCAGATGCCTCTCACTTTACTAGGATGCAGATCATGATTTCAGGCATCTATGTTATGCCAATTGACTGAGTTGTCCCATGAGACTATGGTCCTAAGCTTTCAAACCCAGAAAACGGATCTTGGAAGGTGTTTGTTTTATGTCTGCAGGGTATTCATATTTGTGTCTTCAATGAATGTATGTGCCTGAAACCACATATTTGTATTTACATGTACTTACAGATACGTTTGGGTTTTGGGGAGGATAGATACTTCTTTTCTCAGCTATGTACTCACCTGTAGCTACCTGTATACCAATATGTCTATACCCATCCATATGTGCTCAAACACTCATTTTACTTTAGTTGTGCTGTGCTCACTATATTCACATCCAGTGCCACCTTCCCCTTCATGAAAACAAACAAATCTCTAAGGACTAAAGTGTACTTTCCCCTCTTTCCTCCTATCCCTGGTAACCACTAAAGAACATTAAAAAAAAAAAAATTGCAGTCGAGTTGATTCCAACTCATACCTACCTCCAAGTATATTTATTCTTGTATTCTTATAAAAGAAGGATTATACAATATTTGTCCTTATATGCTTGACTTATTTCACTTTAGTATCATGCCCTCTAGATCCGTCTGTTACAATGTTTTGCAGACTCATCATTGTTCTTTCCAGTTCCCCAGTATTCGTAGGTGTGCATATATCTGTTTGTGTCACTGTTTTTAGTAGTTCAAATCCACCAGCCACTCCTTGGAAACCCTATTGGGCAGTTCTACACTGTTCTATGGGGTCTTTATGAATTGGAGTCAACTCGAGGGCAACAGGTCAATGGCTAATGATTGCAAACGTCTTTTCCTGTATTTATTGGCTGCTTAGGTGTTCTAATTAAAGTTGTATTCATGTACTCTGTCCATTTTATGATAGGGTTCTTTCTCTTTCTGCTTTTGAGTTTTTGCAGTTTTCTATAGATTTTAGAGATTATACCCTTATTGGATAAGTTGTTTCTGAAGACTTTTTTTCCAAGTCTGTAAGTGGGCAGCCATATGTAAAGTTAGATCAAGAAAAAAATTTGTTTTGAGATTGTTTTTTTATTAGGAGAAAGGTGACCCTAGAGAAAAAAAAAAGCTTCAACTGGAAATTATGACAAGCACTTGTGTTTATCAAACTTTGGTTTTTGTTCATTGTCTTTGAGAAAGCACAGACATTGAATGAGTCTATTTTACACTTGCAGATTAGGCTAGTTCTTGTTACATACTCTATGCTGTTCTTTATGTATCTTGCATAATCAATTACCCCAAAAAGAAAAGAACAAATATGAGGCTTAAGATTGAAAGCTCCCAAAGAGTTGACTATCAAATTAGGGTCCGTTGACAAAGGGGATGCCAGTTAGTATATATATATATATGGAGCCCTAGTGGTGCAGCTTGGCTACTAACCAAAAAGTTGGCAGTTCAAATCCTCCAGCTGCTACTTTGAAACCCTGTGAGGCAGATCTACACTATCCTATAGGGTTGCTATGAGTAGGAATTGACTCAACGGCAATTTTTTTTTGGTTTATATGTACATATATACACATATACATGTATATGTAGAAATATATGCATATATACACGTAAACATGTATATATAAGATGGACAACTGGTACTTATGAACAAGCTGCCATAAAGCAAGCCTTTTAAAAATTTGAGTTAAATACAATGGTTCATAATAACTAACCCACACACTGCTTTGTGAAAATGTCATGAAAACATTTTGCATCTTCAGTGGCTTGTCAGCTCAAGGAATGAGAACACCTTCCACCTTTTAAAGTCAGATCACATTGCCACTAACACTGTGTGGAGTGTGTAACTTTGCAGATTTGTCTAAAATTTTCCTCCTATTTACCCTTGTAACTATGCCTCCAAAAAGTAAATCCAATGCAAATGCTGGTTATGCATCAAAGAAAAACAAGCTTTTCAGGGGATTATATCTGATGATGTCACCAAAGCCAGGCAAGCTGTGTATGATGTGGGGAATCAACTATAGTTAGACATCAGTGAAAACAATGTTATAGACTTACTGAACTCCCATGCCGAAGAAAAAACCAACAAAGGCCTTATGAAAATAGAGCATCAGATAATAGAATTAGAGGAAGAAGACCAGGACCTAAAAACACCAGTACTGAAAAAGTTTTGAGGAAAGAATTAGCTCAAGTCTTTTTTCGCGTTGAAGAAGGGATGGCAAAATTACAAAAGTTAGATCCTAATACAGAGAGGTTCTCCAAAACTTACTGTGCAGTTATCAAGGGATTCAGGTGCTACAAGGTTGTTTTTTTTTTTTTTATTGTGCTTTAAGTGAAAGTTTACAAACCAAGTAAGTCTTTCATACAAAAACTTATATACACCTTGCTATATACTCCTAGTTGCTCTCCCTCTAAGGAGACAGCACACTCCTTCCCTCCACTCTCTATTTTTGTGTCCATTCAGCCAGCTTCTGACCTCTGTACCCTCTCATCTCCTCTCCAGACAAGAGCTTCCTACATAGTCTCACGTGTCTACTTGATCCAAGGAGCTCACTCTTCACCAGTATAATTTTCTATCCCATAGTCCAGTCCAGTCCCTCTCTGAGGAGTTGCTTTGAAAATGTTTCCTGTCTTGGGCTAACAGAAGGTCTGGAGACCATGACCTCTGGGGTCCTTCTAGTCTCAGTGGGACCATTAAGTCTGGTCTTTTTATGAGAATTTGGGGTCTGCATCCCAATGCTCTCCTGCTCCCTCAGGGGTTCTCTATTGTTTTCCCTGTCAGGGCAGTCATCGGTTGTAGCTGGGTATCATCTAGTTCTTCTGGTCTCGGGCTGATATAGTCTCTGGTTTATGTGGCCCTTTCTGTCTCTTGGGCTCATAATTCCCTTGTGTCTTTGGTGTTCTTCATTCTCCTTTGCTCCAGGTGGATTGAGACCCACTAATGCATCTTAGATGGCTGTTTGCTAGCCTTTAAGACCCCAGACGCTGCTCTCCAAAGTGGGTTGCCGGATGTTATCGTAATAGGTTTTATTATGCCAGTTGACTTAGACGTTCCCTGAAACTATGGCCTCCTAGCCCCCGCCACTGCTATGCAGGCCTTCAAAACATTCAGTTTACTCAGGAAACTTCTTTGCTTTTGGTTTAATCCAGTTGTGCTGACCTCTTCTGTATTGTGTGTTGTCTTTCCCTTCACCTAAAGTAGTTCTTATCTACTATCAAATTAGTGAAAACCCCTCTTTCTCCCTCCCTCCCCGCTCTCATAACCATCAAAGAATATTTTCTTCTCTGTTTAAACTATTTCTCGATTTCTTGCAATAGTCTCATACAACACTTGTCCTTTTGCAACTGACTAATTTCACTCAGCATAATGCCTTCCAGATTTCTCCATGTTATGAAATGTTCCACGGATTCATCATTGTTCTTTACAGATGTGTAGTATTGCATTGTGTGAATATACCATAATTTATCCATTCATCCGTTGATGGGCACCTTGGTTGCTTTTATCTTTTACTGTCATAAACAATGCTGCAGTAAACATCGGTGTGCTTATATCTGTTCGTGTAAAGGCTCTTATTTCTCTAGGATATATTCCAAGGAGTGGGATTGCTGGATCGAATGGTAGTTCTATTTCTACCTTTTTAAGGAAGAGCCAAATCAATTTCCAAAGTGGTTTTACCATTTGACATTCCTACCAGCAGTGTGTAAGTGTTCCAGTCTCTACAGAACCTCTCCCACATTTATTATTTTGTGTTTTTTGGAT
Organism: Loxodonta africana; assembly: GCF_030014295.1. Classification (NCBI taxonomy): domain Eukaryota; kingdom Metazoa; phylum Chordata; class Mammalia; order Proboscidea; family Elephantidae; genus Loxodonta; species Loxodonta africana. The sequence goes on from NC_087355.1 coordinate 7,334,086, forward strand.
TAATGCCAGCCTTGTTGGAGTGAGATGGAATCTGGTTTTAGTTTTGATTTGCGTTTCTCTAATGGCTAAGGATCCTGATAGCATTTCCTAATGTATCTTTTAGCTACCTGAATGCATTCTTTAGTGAAGTGCCTGTTCATATACTTTGCCCATTTTTTTAACTGGGCTGTTTGTCTTTTTGCAGATGAGTTTTTGCAATATCATGTAGATTTTAGAGATCAGATGCTGATTGGAAGTGTCATAGCTAAAAACTTTTTCCCAGTCTGTAGGTAATCCTTTTACTCCTTTCGTGATGTCTTTGGATAAGCATAGGTGTTTGATTTTTAGAAGCTCCTAGTTACCTAGTTTCTCTTCTGAATTGTTAGTAATGTTTTGTATACTGTTTATGCCATGTACTAGAGCTCCTAGGATTGTCCCTATTTTTAGTTCCATGATCTTTATAATTTTAGATTTTATATTTCGGTCTTTGATCCATTTTGAGTTAGTTTTTGTGCATGGTGTGAGATACGGGTTTTGTTTCATTTTTTTGCAGCTGGATATCCGGTTATGCCAGCACAATTTGTTAAAGAGACTGTCTTTTCCCCCATTTAACTGATTTTGGGACTTTGACAAACACCAGCTGCTCATATGTGGATGGACTTATGTCTGGATTCTCAATTCTGTGCCATTGGTCTGTGTGTCTGTTGTTGTACCAGTACCAGGCTGTTTTGACTGCCGTGGTGGTATAATAGGTTCTAAAATCAGGAAGAGTGAGGCCTTCCACTTGTTTCTTCTTTTTCAGTAATGCTTTACTTATCTGGGGCCTCTTTCCCTTCCACATGAAGTTCGTTATTTGTTTCTCCATCTTGCTGAAAAATGTCTTTGGAATTTGGATCGGAATTGCATTGTATCTATAGATCACTTTGGGTAGAATAGACATTTTTACAATATTAAGTCTTCCTATCCATGAGCAAGGTATGTTTTTCCACTTATGTAGGTTTTGGTTTCTTGCAGTAGGGTCTTGTAGTTTTCTTTGTATAGGTCTTCTACATCTCCGGTAAGATTTATTCCTAAGTATTTTACCTTCTTGGGGGCTTCTGTAAATGATATTGATTTGGTGATATTCTCTTCGATGTTGTATTTATTGGTATAAAGGAGACCAACTGATTTTTGTATGTTTATCTTATATCCTGATACTCCGCTGAACTATTCCTTTCAGTAGTTTTCTTGAGGATTCTATAGGGTTTTCTGCATACAAGATCATGTTCTCTGCAAACTGAGATAGATTTACTTCCTCTTTACTAATCTGGATGTGCTTTATTTCTTTATATAGCCTAATTGCTCTGGCTAGGACTTCCAGCACAATGTTGAATAAGAATACAGATAAAGGGCATCCTTGTCAGTTCCCAGTCTCAAGGGGAAAGCTTTGAGACTCTCTCCGTTTAGGATGATGTTGGCTGTTGGTTTTGTATAAATGCCCTTTATTATGCTGAGGAATTTTCCTTCTATTCCTATTTTGCTGAGAGTTTTTATCATGAATGGGTGTTGAACTTTGTCAAATGCCTTTCCTGCATCAATTGATAAGATTATGTGATTCTTGTCTTTTGTTTTATTTATATGATGGATTACATTAATTGTTTTTCTAATGTTGAACCATCCCTGCGTACCTGGTATGAATCCCATCTGGTCACGGTGAATTATTTTTTTGTTATGTTGTTGAATTCTATTGGCTAGAATTTTGTTGAAGATTTTTGCATCTAAGTTCATGAGGGATATAGGTCTGTAATTTTTTTTTTTTTTTTTTTTTTTGTGGTGTCTTTACCCGGTTTTGGTATCAGGGATATGCTGGCTTCTTAGAATGAGTTTGGGAGTGTTCCATCCTTTTCCGTGCTCTGAAATACCTTTAGTAGTAGTGGTGTTAACTCTTCTCTGAAATTTCAGTAGACTCTGCAGTGAAGCCGTCCAGGCCAGGGCCTTTTTTTGTTGGGAGTTTATTAATTACCTTTTCAATCTATTCTTTTGTTATGGGTTTATTTCATTGTTCTACCTCTGTTTGTGTTAGTTTAGGTAGGTACTCAGTGTCTAGAAATTCATCCATTTCTTCTAGGTTTTCAAATTTGTTAGAGAACAATTTTTCATAGTAATCTGATATGATTGTTTTAATTTCAGTTGGGTCTGTTGTGATATCACCCATTCCATTTCTTATTCAGGTTATTTGCTTCCTCTCCTGTTTTTCTTTTGTCAGTTTGGCAAGTGGTTTATCAATTTTGTTGATTTGTTCAAAGAACTGGCTTTTGGTCTTGTTAACTCTTTCAATTGTTTTTCTGTTTTCTATTTCATTTAATTCTGCTCTAATTTTTATTATTTGCTTTCTTCTGTTGCCTGAGGGTTTCTTTTGTTGCTCTTTCTATTTATTCAATTTGTAGGGATAATTCTTTGATTTTGGCTCTTTCTTCTTTTTGTATGTGTCCATTTATTGATAAAAATTGACCTCTGAGCACTGCTTTCGCTGTGTCCCAAATGTTCTGATAGGAAGTGTTTTCATTCTCATTGGATTGTATGAATTTCTTTCTTCCATCCTTAATTTCTTCTATAACCCAGTCGATTTTGAGCAGAGTATTGTTCGGTTTCCAAGTGTTTGATTTCTTTTCCCTGCTTTTTGTTATTGATTTCTACCTTTATGGCCCATGAACAGAGAAGATACTTTGTAATATTTCGATGTTTTAGATTCTTCTATGGCTTATTTTATGACCTAATATGTGGTCTGTTCTAGAGAACATTCCATGTGCGCTGGAAAAGAAAGTATGCTTGGCTGCTGTTGGGTGGAGTGTTTTGTATATGTCTGTGAGGCCTAGTTCATTGGTTATGGCATTCAGATCTTCCGTGTCTGCATTGAGCTTCTTTCTAGATGTCCTGTCCTTCACCAAAAGTGACATGTTGAAGTCTCCTACTATTATTGTGGAACTGTTTATCTCACTTTTCAATGCCAGTACAGACTGCGGTGAGTCTTGGAGTTTTCAAACATCCAAGCAGGAGTTGGAGCACCGCAGCCAGGGAACCCTAGGAAGCTGGTCCTAGAAAAGGGTGCTTTGGCGCACTGATAGCTTGGTGCAGTGGAAATCCTGAAGGGAACATCATGCAGCACAGGGCTCTACAGGCAGATACCCCCCTGGGAGGGCACTGATGGTAGTGAAACTACTGCACTTAGACCTAATGGGAGATGAAGGGACATGTCAAATCTGGGGGCTATGTAGTTCCTGAGAGGGAGCAGAGGGTGATACACAGTGAGACCTGGACTCTGAAGACAGCCAGCCACATGTGAGGATACCATGGGCAGAGAAGACTCTGCACAGAAACCTAAAACTGGGTGTCTAAGGAAACTCTCTACATCTCTTTAGAGGGTTTCCTCCTATCCTGCAAGCATACAAGCTGGAAAAATCAAGCACAGTCCATGAAAAACAAAAAAAGGAAGTGCCTGGCTCCCTCCCACAGAAGAAGGGAAGGGGACACGAGTCCCCAGAAATATTGAATCAGTGCTGGAAGACTTAATAGCAAGAGCAATTTTGAGAAGATATTGGAGAAAAGCAAGCTAATAAGGAGAAAAGGGGGGAAAAAACACATGATCAAGAGAAAGAGAAGATTCTGTCTCAGAATTAATTCAAGAAATACTCAAATGCCTCAACTACAACAAAACACACAAAAAAAGAACACGAGAAAATGTCAGAATTAAAAAAAAAAACATAAAAAAGCGAAAATTAGTTCTATGGAGGCCAAGTTTGTGTGAAAAATAGAGGACCTCCAAACAACAATGTTAAATATACCAGAGAAAGCAAAGGACACACAGGGAACAAACTAATGGAAATCAGGAAACAAAATGAGAAACTCAAAGGAAGAAGACAGAAAATATTTTTTTAATAAAAGGAATACTGGGGTTGAAGAATTAACTATTTGAATTGCAGAATGTAAGAGAGGGATTCAAACTTATATTCAAGCAGACAGAAAACAGAATAAGTGAACTAGAAGACAGGGTAACTGAACACATCAAACCTCAAGAAGAAGAAGAGAAAAAAAAAAACAAAGAAAAGTGAACGAAATTGAATGGAATTGTGGCACTCAATTAAGAAATCCAACATTAGGATTTTTGGATTTCCAGAAAGTAAGAAAGAGAATTTTCCAAGATATAATGACGGAGAATTCCCCAACCTGAATGAGGAGTCATGCCAGCTATTCCACAAAGCCAGTTGTCTTAGTTATCTAGCACTGCTATCACAGAACCACCACAAGTAGATGGTTTTAACAAAGACAAATTTATTTCTTCAGGGTAACGTAGGCTAAAACTCCAAATTCAGGGTGTCAGCTCCAGGGAAAGGCTTTCTCTCTGTGTTGGCCTTCTCATCAATCTTCCCCCAGACTAGGAGCTTCTCCACACAGGGAACCCAGGTCCAAATGATGCATTCTGCTCCTGACACTGCTTTCTTGGTGGTATTAAATTCCTAACTCTCTGCTTGCTTCCCTTTTCTTTTATCTCTTATAAGGTAAAAGGTGGTGCAGGCCACATTCCAGGGAAACTCCCATTAGATTGGGTCAGGGCTGTGACCTTAGTAAGGGTGTTACAATCACACCCTAATCCTCTTTAATATAAAATTACAATCACAAAATGGAGGATGACAACACAATACTGGGAATCACGGCCCAGACAAATTGATACACACATTTTTGGGGAATATAATTCAATCCATGACATTCTACCCTTTTGCCCCCCAAAAATCACATCCTTGCACCATGCAAAACTTATTCATTCCATCATATCGTAGCAAAGGTCTTAATTTCAAGTCCCAAATCCAAAAATTCCTCTTCATCTGTGAAATCTAGAATACAAGTTTTCTGCTTCCAAAGATACGTGGCAGAACAGGTACAAGCTAGACATTTCCATTATAAATGGGAGAATCTGGAGGAAAGAAGGGATAACAGGCACCAAGGGAGTCAGCAGAACACATTACATTAGCCCTTGAGGCTTTGAAAATAATCCTCTGTTATCTGAGACAATTTCCACAATGGCCCTGCGCTCTAGACTCTAAGTGTTGGCCACACTCTAGAGATTCTGAGTGGAGCACCTTCGCCCCTGGGCTTCAGCTCCACATTCCAGGCCCAATGGGACAGCAACTCTACTCCCTCAACTTTATGTACACCATTCTCCTAGTCCATCTGAGAGGCAACTCCACCTTTAGAAACACCAGAAGCCACGGCTCCACCCTTTGAAGCTCCAGAGGTCCTGACCGTACATTTTGAGACAGAGGCAGCTCGACTTCTTGTGTTCCTTGTCTCTTCATCTTTGCTTCCTTGTTTCTTGGCTTCTTGGCTCCTCAGGACCCATGCCCACATCTGCCGTGCTGGTGCAAGTGTTGCAAAGTTCCGTAGTTCTACCGATAAGTATCCAGAGGCATCTCACTCTGCAAGGAAGCCTCCTGCACACAGGCACTCAGCTTTCTCTCTCCATGGGTTGACTCCACCACTGTCTCGCGATGGTCTCCTGGTTCTGCTGCTTCTAGTTCTCCACTACTGCTGCTTTTCTTGTCACTGCAGGTTCTCTGCTGCTGCTGGTCCTCTGCTGGTGCTGCTCCCCTATCCATTCACAGTTGCAAAACCACTCCACATTTTACGTATCTGTTAGAGCAGGTACACTCCAGGTACCAAATTGTGTTTTAGTCATCTAGAGCTGCTATAACAGAAACACCACAAGTGGATGGCTTTAACAAAGAGAAATATATTTCTTCACAGCAAAGTAGGCTAAAAGTCCAAATTCAGGGCATCGGCTCCGGGAGAAGGTTTCTCTCTCTCGGCCTTCTTATCAGTCTTCCCCAGGACTGGGAGATTTTTCTATGCTGGGACACTGGGTCCAAAGAACTCGCTTTACTTCCACTACTGCGTTCTTGGTGGTATGAGGTCCCCGACTCTCTGCTTGCTTCCCTTTCCTTTTATCTCTTATAAAATAAAAGGTGGTACAGGCCACAGCCCAGGGAAACTCCCTTTACATTGGATCAAGGATGCTACCTTAGTAAGTGTGTTTCAGTCCCACCATAATCCCATTTAGTATAAAATTACAATCACAAATGGGAGATGACCACACAATACTAGGAATCATGGCCAAGCCAAACTGACAAACACATTTTGGTGGGGACAAAATTAAATCCATCACACCAGGTGAACCCCAAAAAGAAGTCTACACAAATATATATTTTTAATAAAATTTTTGAAAAGCAAAGACAAGGAGACAGTCTGAAAGCAACACAAGAAAAGCACAATATAACTTATAAGGTTCCTTGATAAGAATTAGTGCAGATTTCTCCTCAGATTCCCTGGAGGCCAGGAGGAAACCTAAATCAAACTGATTGCCATTTAGTTGATTCCGACTCACAGCGATCCTACAGAACACTGTGGAAATCCCAAAGGATTTCCATGGAGTGGGGTCGAACTGCTAAACTTTGGGTTAGCAGGTAACCTCTTAACACAGCACCATCAGGATGGAATGACATATATAAAGCATTGAAGGAAAAGATTTATCAACCAAGAATTCTTTACTCAGCAAAGCTGTCATTCAAAATTACAATGAAATCAATACCTTTCCAAATAAGCAAAGTTGTGGGAATTCATAAACACCACACCTTCTCTGAAAAAAAAAAATTACTTAAGGGAGTTTTTAAGATGGAAGAGAAAGAACACTAGACAGCTACTCTTCTGCACGTGGGAAAGAAGAAGAAAAAGAAGTAAAAGAAAAAGAGGTATCTCAATAAAGTTGATGTTGTTGTTGTTGTTGCTAGGTGCCATCGAGTTGGTTCCAACTCATAGCGACCCTGTGCACAACAGAATGAAACACTGCCCAGTTCTGCCTGCACCATCCTTACAATCATTGTTATGCTTGTAGCTACTGTGTCAATCCACCTCGTTGAGGGTCTTCCTCTTTTCCGCTGACCCTGTACTTTGCCAAGCATGATGTCCTTCTCCAGGGACTAGTCCCTCCTGACAACATGTCCAAAGTATGTAAGATGCAGTCTCGCCATCCTTGCTTTTAAGGAGCATTCTGGCTGTACTTCTTCCAAGACAGATTTGTTCATTCTTTTGGCAGTCCATGGTATATTCAATATTCTTCACCAACACCACGATTCAAAGGTGTTAATTCTTCTTTGGTCTCCCTTGTTCATTGTCCAGCTTTCACATGCATATGAAGCGATTGAAAATATCGTGGCTTAGGTCAGGCCCACCTTAATCTTCAATGTGACATCTTTGCTTTTCAACACTTTAAAGAGGTCTTTTGCAGCAGATTTCCCCAATGCAATGTGTCGTTTGATTTCTTGGCTGCTGCTTCCATGGCTGTTGATTGTGGATCCAAGTAAAATGAAATCCTTGACAACTTCAATTTTATCTCCGTTTATCATGACGTTCCTCATTGGTCCAGTTGTGAGGATTTTTGTTTTCTTTATGTTGAGGTGCAATCCATACTGAAGGCTGTGGTGATCGATCTTTGTTAGTAACTGCTTCAAGTGCTTTTCATTTTCAGCAAGCAAGGTTGTGTCGTCTGCATAACACAGGTTGTTAATGAGTTTTCCTCCAATCCTGATGCCCCATTCTTCTTCATATAGTCCAGCTTCTCGGATTATTTGCTCAGCATACAGATTGAATAGGTATGGTGAAAGGATACAACCCTGACACACACCTTTCATGACTTTAAACCAATCAGTATCCCCTTATTCTGTCCAAACAACTGCCTCTTGATCCATGTAAAGGTTCCTCATGAGCATAATTAAGTGTTCTGGAATTCCCATTCTTTGCAATGTTATCCATAATTTGTTATGATCCACACAGTCAAATGCCTTTGCATAGACAATAAAACACAGGTAAAAATCCTTCTGGTATTCTCTGCTTTCAGCCAGGATCCATCTGACATCAGCAGTGATATCCCTGCTTCCACATCCTCTTCTGAAACCAGCCTGAATTTCTGGCAGTTCCCTGTTGATACACTGCTGTAGCTGTTTTTCAATGATCTTCAGCAAAATGTTGCTTGTGTGTGATATTAATGATATTGTTCTATAATTTCCGCATTTGGTTGGATCACCTTTCTTGGGAATAGGCATAAATATGGATCTTTTCCAGTCAGTTGGCCAGGAAGCTGTCTTCCATATTTCTTGGCATAAATAAAGTTGATGGTATAGGCAAATATCAGGGCAAGTTGTGTGTATTCTCAGGGGGTAAGCTTAGCATTAAAAGGAGCCCTGGTGGTGCAACAGTTAAGTGCTCAGCTGTTAACCAAATGATCACCAATTTGAACCTGCCAGTAGCTCTGTGGGAGAAAAGACCTGGTGATCTGCTCCCTAGGAGACCCTCTGGGTCAGTTCTACTCTGTCTTATAGGATATCTATGAATCAAAATTGACTCAACAGCACTCAACAACAACAAACTTCGTAGTTAAGTTCCACAAGCAATACAACATCAAATGCATAAAAACTAAAAAAAAAAAAAAACTAAGTACACACTTATTCTAATGGATATAAAATGTGTAATGATGTATCTGATGTCATAACAACAGAAATGGGGCAGGGAGGACGTTACCTGAAAAAATCTTCAGGGACTCTTAGATTTTCCACAGGAGCTGTCCCTGTTGTTGTTGTACAGGGAGTGAGTGTTTCCATGGCCTTTACTGGATACATGTGGAACCTGGTCCATTGGCAGCTGTAGAAAAAAGACAAAAAACAAAATTAACAACACTTCAGAACATAAAAGCACGCATAATATTACGTTAAATAATAATGTCGTTAACAAGTCAGAGCCATTCATAGTGTAACCTCATATCTGTGGAGTATGAGTTCTTGTTTTTTCCTTATGTGTCTTTGAAAGTCCTGTTTTTCAACTTTATTGTGTGGTTTTTTACTGCCTAGTTAATTAAAATTTGTTTTTTTTTAGTTAATTAAGGCGAATTTCTTTTTTTCAAATCATGAAGGAACAAATGCTTTAGCCATGCTTCCTTGTATGTGAAGACTAAGGTAGAGATGGTTGTCATTCCCACTTATTAGAGAAAAAAGAAAGAAAAGAAAAGCAGCAAGCAGGTTCTAATAGAGGAACTTCAGAGAGGAGGACGGAAGGAGCCTCCTGATGAGTGAGGGGCAAGCATGCTCTGGTCCCAATCAGAAGAAATATCTCTAGTGGGTGTCCAACCTCCTTTAGTCTGTATGGAAGGTGGACTGTTCACTTCTAAGTCCCTGGACAATGGAGGGAAACTACCCATCCCTCACCATTCCTTTGATGTGAAAAGGAAGCAGAGACTTCACAGGCCCTAGACAAAGGTGAGCTATGGAGCCAGACCTTTAGAGAAGTCTATCTAAAAACAAGAGAGGACAACATAACCTAGACATAGGTAATAAAAGGTTCTAAATAGCTGATGATGTATTATAGAGGTGTTCTGTCATACAAGGTTTCTCTTTTTCACCCAACACTTAGACTTTAAAATAGTCTCATAACTCTAAAGCAAAATAATGCAAAAGCCTATATGGTTTTGTTTTGGCGCCCTGGTGGCGCAGTGGATAAGAGCTTGGCTTCTAACCAAACGGTTGGCCATTCAAATCCACCAGCCACTCTTTGAAAACCCTATGAGGCAGATCTACTCTGTCCTATAGGATCACTATGAGTCAGAATTGATTAAAAGGAAATGGGTTTTGTTTTTAGATACACCCAAATTATTTTTAGTGGTAAGTTTTTACTGTAATTGCAGGGTCACTTATGTGTCCCTGTGCAAGTGGCTGGCAGGGAACCTAAAAAAGCTTTGTTATTTAATGGAAAGGCTCCATGGCTTATCTGTGCCTGGGCTGTATTAGAACCATAGTTAACAACATAGATTTTTATTTTCCAGTGTCCAAATCAACAAGCTTTCCTTTAGACTTTTCATAACTTTTTTGTTTTGTCAAAAAAAAAAAAAAACTCTTTAACTGAAATCCTCACTGTGTTAGGACTTTGGAAGGACTATGTACCCAGTGAATACACATGAACTATGGGCAAAACTATAGGAAAATTTATATTAATGGTCTTCTTTAGAACAGGTGGAAGTCGGGCCCCAAGAAATTTGTGTTTTTTAGGTGTTTCTCCTCCTGTCAGAGGTAGATTTCCTGGCATTTTCTTAAATACTTCTGATCTAAGCATGCCACCAAAAGAGACCCTCTTTATTTTTAAAGGTATTTGTTCTTTTCTTCTTAAATAATGGAGGAAAAAAAACATGAAAAATGCAATGAATATACTAATCCAATACTTGTTGCTGTTGTTGCTAGGTACTGTCCAGTCGATTTTTCACACACAGTGTCCCCATGTGAGAGAGTATAATTGCTCCATAGGGTTTTCGTGGTTGTAATCTTTATTTACAGAAGCAGGATGCCAGGACTTTGTCTGTGGAGCCAAAGTCGGTTTCAATCGCCAGCCTTTCAGTTAGCAGACAAGTGCTTAACCGTTAGGGGCACCAGGGCTCCTTTAATTTATAAACTTACAATTTTATACCAAATTACTATTAATGACTGGTAGTACAATATGGTGCATGTCATTAATGTCACTGAATTGTACACTTAGAAATGGTTAAAATGACAAGCTTTTTTGTTATGTATTTTACCACAATAAAAAATTTAAAACAAGTATCAAAACAATTTTTATCACGATTACTTATCAAAAAAGTGGGACATATTGTGCTAATTAAAACATTACAAGAATTACAAAAAATATTCAAAACTATTCTATTTAAAATTTATTAAAACCTAAAATCAATAGCACAGCTTCACTCTCTAGTAATGTTGGTGGAGGTAAAACTGCTTTAAGAGTTCATGAGGGATCTGAGGACAAGCTACTAAAAGTTCAGTCCCAACTAGACAGGACAATGATTTTGGACAGAATACTGAAACATGCTATATAGACATAATTTAATAAACTGATTATCCAAAGCAGTAGCTTTCACCTTGGAGGAAGGAGGAAGATGAAGATGCCTGCTTTAGAAGTGACCTCAGAGAGCTTTTGAAAAAGATATGTAGTTGGGCCTCACCCCAATCCTCTCTAACCAAACCCAAAAAACTAAACCGTTTGCCATTGAGTCAATTCTAACTCATAGCAATCCTACGTATAGGACACAGTAGGACAACCCCATAGGGTTTCCAAGGCTGAAATCTTTATGGAAGCGGACTGCCACATCTTTCTCCTGAGGAGCAGCTGATGGGTTCAAACCACCAATCTTTTGATTAGCAACCAGATGCTTTAACCACTGGGCCACCAGGGCTCCTTCAGTGAGTAAAATTTATGACCTGTGAAAAGTTCTCCAGATGACTCTGACAGGTACCTCATACAACCACAGCCCCACCATATTATCTTGGTGAAGCAGTGGTCAGCATAAATCCCTTGTCTAAGTGATGCTTCCTGTTGAAGACTAGTAGGAAAACCTTGCCATGTACTTGTCTAACCTGATAGATAACTACATGTCTTCTAAGTACTGGCCCTTCTGGGGAACCAGGGGAAAATGTTGGGAGTATTACACCGGGATGACTGGAGATTTTCCTTTCTAAAAGCTGTTGTCATTGTTAGGTGCCAATCTAGAAGGCTCCGACTCATAGTGACCTCGTGTATAACAGAATGAAACACTTCCAGGTCCAGTGTCGTGCTCACATTCATTGTTTATGTTTGAGCTCATTGTTGCTATCCTGATAAATACAACAGATGTCAAGGAGCTACTAGGGCTGCTGTAAAGGTCATATCACTGCCACTTACTGTGTGACCTTGAGTTGTCAGTTTCCCCATTTGTAACATGGAGATAAATACAATACCTACCACAGACAGGATTTTTTTTTTTTTTTACCACATGATAGTTATTTTTACACTGAGGATCAAAAAGGTTCATGTTGGAGGGCGAGGCCAAGAAGGCGGACTAGGTGGATGCTACCGCAGATCCCTCTTGCAACAAAGACTCGGAAAAACAAGGGAATCGATCACATACATAACAATCTACGAACTCTGAACAAGCACAGACTTAGAGACGGAAAACGAACAAATACGGGCAGACAGCGACCGTTTTCAGAACCAGGAGCCAGCGTACCAGGCAGGTGACCTTCAGAGCCCGATCTGGGGCAGAGCCCAGGGGGGCAGACGGCACAGAAAGGGGGCCCACCCCTTCCCCCCCGAACCCATCCCGGGAGGAAGTCTAGCTGGTTGGCGCAGGTGGCGTAGAGGCGCAGCCGGAGGGAGAAGCACCCGGGAGGCAGTGACTGATCTGGGAGTGGGGAGAACAGCGTCCCAGCTGGGGTGCCATCCCGCCAGGAGTTAGGCGAGAAGCCGACGGGCACGAGCCGGGGGGGGGTCAACTATATTTCCCTAAAGTGACCCCGGGGCGGGGCCCACACGTTCGTGCGGAAGGACGCACACCCAGTCCGTGCGTGCGGCGCGGCACACTGGAGGAAGAAATCCCCGGAAGTGACTGGTCTCAAAGCAGGGAAAGCAGCATCCCAGACGGGGAGCCATTCTGCGGGGATCTGGGCGCACGCGGGCGGGGCGTGAGCGCGGGGTCCATTTTTATTACCCTGAATTGACCCAGGGGGCGGGCCCACCTGGTCGTGCGAGTGACGCCCACCCAGTTCGCGCGAGAGGTGTGGCGCACCGGAAGGAGAAGTCCCCGGGAAGAAGTGATTGGTCCCGAAGCGGGGAAAGCAGCATCCCAGACGGGGTGCCGTCCTGCTGGGATTTGGGCGCACGCGCGGGCAGGGCGTGAGCGCAGGGTCCATTTTTATTACCCTGAATTGACCCAGGGGGCGGGCCCACCTGACCGTGCGGGTGATGCCCACCCAGTTTGCGCGAGAGGTGTGGCGCAGCGGAAGGAGAAGTCCCCGGGAGGAAGTGACTGGTTCCAGAATGGGGAAAGCAGCGTCCCAACCCGGAAGTCGTCCCGCTGGGATTTGGGCGCGCGCATGGGTGGGGCGTGACCGTGGGGCCCAATTATAATCGCCTGAATAGACCCTGGGGGCGGGCCCACCCGTTCGTGTGGGAAACGCCCACCCAGTGCCCACGAGCGGTGCCGCGCACCGGAGGGAGAAGTCCCCAGGAGGAAGTGACTGGTTTCCGAGCAAGGAAAGCAGTGTCCTAGCCGGGGACCCGTCCCGCCCGGATTTTGGCGAAGGGGGGCGGAGCGTGAACGCGGTGTTCAGCTCTATATTCTGTGGTGCTACACTCCTAGCTCTCAGATCCGTCCCCGACCCTCCCCAGGGGGCCCCATTAACATCCGAATACCCGGAGCCAGAGGGAGAATTCAGATACGGATCTGACTGCATTTTTTTTTTTAGCCGACTACTTGGAAAATCTAGTTTCCCAGTGATGGCTCGGAGACAGCAGTCCATATCAAACCACATAAAGAAACAGACCATGACAGCTTCTCCAACCCCCCAAACAAAAGAATCAACATCTTTCCCAAATGAAGATACAATCCTGGAATTATCAGATACAGAATATAAAAAACTAATTTACAGAATGCTTAAAGATATCACAAATGAAATTAGGATAAATGCAGAAAAAGCCAAGGAACACACTGATAAAACTGTTGAAGAACTCAAAAAGATTATTCAAGAACATAGTGGAAAAATTAACAAGTTGCAAGAATCCATAGAGAGACAGCATGTAGAAACCCAAAAGATTAACAATAAAATTACAGAATTTGACAACGCAATAGAAAGTCAGAGGAGCAGACTCGAGCAATTAGAATGTAGACTGGGACTTCTGGAGGACCAGGGAAACAACACCAACATAGCTGAAAAAAAATCAGATAAAAGAATGAAAAAAAATGAAGAAGCCCTAAGAATCATGTGGGACTCTATCAAGAAGGATAACTTGCGAGTGATTGGAGTCCCAGAACAGGGAGGGGGGACAGAAAACACAGAGAAAATAGTTGAAGAAATCCTGACACAAAACTTCCCTGACATCATGAAAGACGAAAGGATATCTATCCAAGATGCTCATCGAACCCCATTTAAGATTGATCCAAAAAGAAAAACACCAAGACATATTATCATCAAACTTGCCAAAACCAAAGACAAACAGAAAATTTTAAAAGCAGCCAGGGAGAAAAGAAAGGTTTCCTTCAAGGGAGAATCAATAAGAATAAGTTCAGACTACTCAGCAGAAACCATGCAGGCAAGAAGGGAATGGGACGACGTATACAGAGCACTGAACGAGAAAAACTGCCAACCAGGGATCATATATCCAGCAAAACTCTCTCTGAAATATGAAGGAGAAATTAAGATATTTACAGATAAACACAAGTTTAGAGAATTTGCAAAAACTAAACCAAGACTGCAAGAAATGCTAAAGGAGATTGTTTGGCCTGATGACCAATAATATCAGGTACCAGCACAATACAAGGTCACAAAACAGAACGTCCTGATATCAACGCAACTCAAATAGGGAAAGCACAAAAACAAACAAATTAAGACTAATTCTAAAAAATAAATAAATAAACAAAATAATACACACAACAGGAAGTCATGGAAATCAATAGATAAACGATCACAATAATCAAAAAGAGGGACTAAATATAGGAGGCATTGAACTGCCAGATGGAGAGTGATACAAGGCGAAATAGAAGGATACAAGTTAGGTTTTTACTTAGAAAAATAGGGGTAAATAAAAAGGTAACCACAAAAAGGAATATCAATTCCATAACTCAAGAAAAATGTAACGACTCAATAAACACAAAGTTAAACATTATGAAAATGAGGATCTCACAAGCTACTAAGAAAAACGTCTCAGCACAAAAAAGCATGTGGAAAAATGAAATGGCCAACAACACACATGAAAAGGCATCAAAATGACAGCACTAAAAACTTATTTATCTATAATTACGCTGAATGTAAATGGACTAAATGCACCAATAAAGAGACAGAGAGTCACGGACTGGATAAAAAAACACGATCCATCTATATGCTGCCTACAAGAGACACACCTTAGACTTAGAGACACAAACAAACTAAAACTCAAAGGATGGAAAAAAATGTATCAAGCAAACAATAAGCAAAAAAGAAGAGGAGTAGCAATATTAATTTCTGACAAAATAGACTTTAGACTTAAATCCACCACAAAGGATAAAGAAGGACACTATATAATGATAAAAGGGACAATTGATCAGGAAGACATAACCATATTAAATATTTACGCACCTAATGACAGGGCTGCAAGATACATAAATCAAATTTTAACAGAATTGAAAAGTGAGATAGACACCTCCACATATATAGTAGGAAACTTCAACACACCACTTTTGGAGAAGGACAGGACATCCAGTAAGAAGCTCAATAGAGACACGGAAGACCTACTTACAACAATCAACCAACTTGACCTCATTGACTTATACAGAACTCTCCACCCAACTGCTGCAAAATATACTTTTTTTTCTAGCGCACATGGAACATTCTCTAGAATAGACCACATATTAGGTCATAAAACAAATCTTTCCAGAATCCAAAACATCGAAATATTACAAAGCATCTTCTCAGACCACAAGGCAATGAAGCTAGAAATCAATAACAGAAAAACTAGGGAAAAGAAATCAAATACTTGGAAAATGAACAATACCCTCCTGAAAAAAGACTGGGTTATAGAAGACATCAAGGAGGGAATAAGGAAATTCTTAGAATGCAACGAGAATGAAAATACTTCCTATCAAAACCTCTGGGACACAGCAAAAGCAGTGCTCAGAGGCCAATTTATATCGATAAATGCACACATACAAAAAGAAGAAAGAGCCAAAACCAGAGAACTGTCCCGACAACTTGAACAAATAGAAAGTGAGCAACAAAAGAACCCATCAGCCACCAGAAGAAAACAAATAATAAAAATTAGAGCTGAACTAAATGAATTAGAGAACAGAAAAACAATTGAAAGAATTAACAAAGCCAAAAGCTGGTTCTTTGAAAAAATTAACAAATTTAATAAACCACTGGCTAGACTGACTAAAGAAAAACAGGAAAGGAAACAAATAACCCGAATAAGAAACGAGAAGGACCACATCACAACAGAACCAAATGAAATCAAAAGAATCATATCAGATTACTACATAAAATTGTACTCTAACAAATTTGAAAACCTAGAAGAAATGGATAAATTCTTGGAACAATACTACCTACCTAAACTAACACATTCAGAAGTAGAACAACTAAATAGACCCATAACAAAAAAAGAGATTGAAACGGTAATCAAAAAACTTCCAACAAAAAAAAGTCCTGGCCCAGATGGCTTCACTGCAGAGTTCTACCAAACCTTCAGAGAAGACTTAACACCATTACTATTGAAGGTATTTCAAAGTATAGAAAAAGACGGAATACTACCCAACTCATTCTATGAAGCTACCATCTCCCTGATACCAAAACCAGGTAAAGACATTACAAAAAAAGAAAATTTTAGACCTATATCCCTCATGAACATAGATGCAAAAATCCTCAACAAAATTCTAGCCAATAGAATCCAACAACACATCAAAAAAATAATACACCCTGATCAAGTGGGATTTATACCAGGTATGCAAGGCTGGTTTAATATCAGAAAAACCATTAATGTAATCCATCACATAAATAAAACAAAAGATAAAAACCACATGATCTTATCAATAGATGCAGAAAAGGCATTCGACAAAGTTCAACACCCATTTATGATAAAAACTCTAACCAAAATAGGAATTGAAGGAAAATTCCTCAACATAATAAAGGGCATATATGCAAAGCCAACGGCCAATATCACCCTAAATGGAGAGAACCTGAAAGCATTTCCCTTGAGAATGGGAACCAGACAAGGATGCCCTTTATCACCGCTCTTATTCAACATCGTACTTGAAGTCCTAGGCAGGGCAATTAGGCTAGACAAAGAAATAAAGGGTATCCAGATTGGTAAGGAGGAAGTAAAGCTACCACTATTTGCAGATGACATGATCGTATACATGGAAAACCCTAAGGAATCCTTCAGAAAACTACTGAAACTAATAGAAGAGTTTGGAAGAGTCTCAGGATATAAAATAAACATACAAAAATCACTTGGATTCCTCTACATCAACAAAAAGAACACCGAAGAGGAAATAACCAAATCAATACCATTCACAGTAGCCCCCAAGAAGATAAAATACTTAGGAATAAATCTTACCAAGGATGTAAAAGACCTATACAAAGAAAACTATAAAACTCTGCTACAAGAAATTCAAAAGGACATACTTAAGTGGAAAAACATACCCTGCTCATGGATAGGAAGACTTAACATAGTAAAAATGTCTATTCTACCAAAAGCCATTTATACATATAACGCACTTCCAATCCAAATACCAATGTCATACTTTAAGGGGATAGAGAAACAAATCACTAATTTCATATGGAAAGGAAAGAACCCCCGGATAAGCAAAACATTACTGAAAAAGAAGAAGAAAGTGGGAGGCCTCACCCTACCTGATTTCAGAACCTATTATATAGCTACAGTAGTCAAAACAGCCTGGTACTGGTACAACAACAGGCACATAGACCAATGGAACAGAATTGAGAATCCAGTTATAAATCCATCCACGTATGAGCAGCTGATATTTGACAAAGGACCAGTGTCAGTCAATTGGGGAAATAATAGTCTTTTTAACAAATGGTGCTGGCATACCTGGATATCCATTTGCAAAAGAATGAAACAGGACCCATACCTCACACCATGCACAAAAACTAACTCCAAGTGGATCAAAGACCTAAACATAAAGACTAAAACGATAAAAATCATGGAAGAAAAAATAGGATCTACCCTAGGAGCCCTAATACAGGGCATAAACAGAATACAAAACATTACCAAAAATGATGAAGAGAAACCAGATAACTGGGAGCTCCTAAAAATCAAACACCTATGCTCATCTAAAGACTTCACCAAAAGAGTAAAAAGACCACCTACAGACTGGGAAAGAATATTCAGCTATGACATCTCAGACCAGCGCCTGATCTCTAAAATCTACATGATTCTGTCAAAACTCAACCACAAAAAGACAAACAACCCAATGAAGAAGTGGGCAAAGGATATGAACACACATTTCACTAAAGAAGATATTCAGGCAGCCCACAGATACATGAGAAAATGCTCTCGATCATTAGCCATTAGAGAAATGCAAATTAAAACTACGATGAGATTCCATCTCACACCAACTAGACTGGCATTAATTCAAAAAACACAAAATAATAAATGTTGGAGAGGCTGCGGAGAGATTGGAACTCTCATACACTGCTGGTGGGATTGTAAAATGGTACAACCACTTTGGAAATCCATCTGGCGTTATCTTAAACAGTTAGAAATAGAACTACCATACCACCCAGAAATCCCACTCCTCGGAATATACCCTAGAGATACAAGAGCCTTCACACAAACAGATATATGCACACCCATGTTTATTGCAGCTCTGTTTACAATAGCAAAAAGCTGGAAACAACCAAGATGTCCATCAACGGATGAATGGGTAAATAAATTGTGGTATATTCACACAATGGAATGCTACACATAGATAAAGAACAGTGACGAATCTCTGAAACATTTCATAACATGGAGGAATCTGGAAGGCATTATGCTGAGCGAAATGAGTCAGTTGCAAAAGGACAAATATTGTATAAGACCACTATTATAAGATCTTGAGAAATAGAAAAAACGGAGAAGAACACATACTTATGTGGTTACAAAGGGGGGAGGGAGGGAGGGAGGGAGAGGGCTTTTTATTGATCAATCTGTAGATAAGAACTGCTTTGGGTGAAGGGAAAGACAACACTCAAAACAAGGAAGGTCAGCCTAATTGGACTGGATTAAAAGTAAAGAGGTTTCCGGGATAAAATGAAAGCTTCAAAGGTCAGCGAAGCAGGGGCTGGGGTCTGGGGAACTTGGTTTGAGGGGACTTCTAAGTCAATGGGCAAAACAATTCTATTATGAAAACACTCTGCATCCCACTTTGAATTGTGGCGCCTGGGGTCCTAAATGCCAATAAGCGGCCATCTAAAATACATTAATTGGTCTCAACCCACCTGGAGCAAAGGCAAAGGAAGAACACCAAGGTCACACGACAACTAAGAACCCAAGAGACAGAAAGGGCCACATGAACCAGAGACCTACATTATCCTGAGACCAGAAGAACTAGTTGGTGCCCGGCCACAACCGATGTCTGTCCTGTCAGGGAGCACAACAGACAACTCCTGAGGGAGCAGGAGACCAATGGGATACAGACCCCAAATTCTTATTAAAAGACCACACCTAATGGTATGATCGCGACTAGAGGAATCTCAGAGACAATGCTCCCCAGAACTTCTGATGGCACAGGACAGGAACCATCCCCGAAGACAAATCATCAGGCATGAAAAGGACTGGTCAGTGGGGGGGAGAGAGATGCTGATGAAGAGTGAGCTAATTAAATCAGGTGGACACGGGAGAGTGTGTTGGCAACTCTTGACTGGAGGGGGGATGGGAAGATAGAGAGAGAGAGAAGATGGCAAAATTGGCACGAAACGAGAGACTGTAAGGGCTGACTCAATAGGGGGAGAGCAAGTGGGAGAAGGGAGTAAGATGTATGTAAACCTACATGTGACAGACTGATTGGAATGCTAAATGTTCACTTGAAGCTTAATAAAAATTAAAAAAAGAAAAAAAAAGGTTCATGTTGTAAAGCATGTGGAACAATGCCTAGCACATAGTTATCACTGTGTAAGGCTTATCTCTTATTTAAATTGAAAGTATCCATGATATACCATGGTTGTTGTTGTTGTTGTTAGGTGCCGTCGAATCATTTCCGACACAGCGACCTATGCACAACAGAACGAAACACTACCTGGTCCTGAGCCATTCTTAAAATTGTTGTTATGCTTGAGCCCACTGTTGGAGCCACTGTGTCAATCCACTTTATTGAGGGTCTTCCTCTTTTCCGCTGACCCTATACTTTGCCAAGAATGATGTACCTCTCCAGGGACTGATCCCTCCTGACAACATGTCCAACGTATATAAGACACACTCTTGCCATTCTTGCTTCTAAGGAGCATTCTGGCTGTACTTCTTCCAAGACAGCTTTGTTCGTTCTTTGGCAGTCCATGGTGTTTTCAATATTCTTCGCCAACATCGCAATTCAAAGGCGTCAACTCTTCTTCGGTCTTCCTTATTCATTGTCCAGCTTTCTCATGCATATGATGCAATTAAAAATACCCTGGTTTCGGACAGGCGCACCTTAGTCTTCAAGGTGACATCTCTGCTTTTCAACACTTTAAAGAGGTCCTTTGTAGCAGATTTGCCCAATGCAATGTGTCTTTTGATTTCTTGACTGCTGCTTCCGTGGCTGTTGATTGTGGATCCAAGTAAAACGAAATCCTTGACAACTTCAGTCTTTTCTCCATTTATCATGATGTTGCTTAGTGGTAGAGTTGTGAGGACTTTTCTTTATGTTGAGGTGTAATCCATACTGAAGGCTGTGGTATTTGATCTTCATTAGTAAGTGCTTCAAGTCCTCTTCACTTTCAGCAAGCAAGGTTGTGTCTTCTGCATAACGCAGGTTGTTAATGAGTCTCCCTCCAATCCTGATGCCCCATTCTTCTTCATATAGTCCAGCTTCTCAGATTATTTGTTCAGCATACAGCTATGTATGGTGAGAGGATACAACCCTGACACATAGGTAATTCACTGTTTTTTAAGAAACCATTTATTGGAGAGCCTGAGAAATATTAAAAACCCAAGAACCACACATAAATTCAAAGATTCACAATGGATTTCCTTTCACTTGATCCAGAGGATTAAACTCCCATGATATGGGTGCTTTGTTGTTCAGATTAAAATCCCCTTTGAAAAGCAATTACCATGTTTTTATTAAAATAACACCCACCCTTTGCGTTTGTCTGGAAACTGCTCCTTCCCCCCAGAAGACATTTTAATAAGCACATACTCTGCTAATTTTTTACAACAACATGTGAAATAAATTGGCATATCAGGGGTTATGAAAATACCTCCTGGGGGAGGGAGCAGTTGGCAAACAAACATATAAGGCATTCATTATTTGCAGAAAATATTATATGCTTATTCTCCTTTCTGCTTTTTTTGTAGATGGATGAGAGCCCTGGTGGCCTAATGGTCAGGAGTTCAGCTGATAATCAAAAAGGTCTGCAGTTCAAACTCACCAGCCACTGCTTGGAAACCCTATGGGGCAGCTCTACTCTGTCCTATAGGGTCACTATGAGTTGGAATTGATTCAACAACACGGTTCTTTTTTTCCATCTCCCTAGATATTTCCTGCTGTGTACTTCCCTAATTACCTACACTTCCTCAATGACACCTGATTATAATTATCCAGGTCTTCACTAATAATCTATCAGTGTAAACAATGATGATGTACCCTTGATGTCTAACACACAGCAAAGGCTTACTGAATTAATTAAGGTATTTTTTTAATTCATGTCTGTATATAAGGTAGATGTGTAAAGTTTTGGGAAAAATACATTTACAGTGAAATGAACTTAATAATGCCTAATGAAGACTCATAAGAGCTTCTAATATCAGCTAAACTGATATTAGGAGATCCAAAGCTCATCACAGACTTCTGCAGAGAAGCATTGTTAATTTTTGGTCAGTCTTTGCTAGTAATTTCGTTATCAATTCTTGTTGGTACAAACCAAAAAAAAAGCCGTGGTCCAGACGGCTTCACTGCAGAGCTCTACCAAACTTTCAGAGAAGAGTTAACACCACTACTAGTAAAGGTATTTCAGAACATAGAAAAGGACGGAATACTACCTAACTCATTCTATGAAGCCACCATATCCCTGATACCAAAACCAGGTGCAGACACCACAAGAAAAGAAAATTATACACCTATATCCCTCACGAACATAGATGCAAAAATCCTCAACAAAATTCTAGCCAATAGAATTCAAAAACATATCAAAAAAATAATTCACCATGACCAAGTAGGATTCATACCAGGTATGCAGGGATGCTTAAACATTAGAAAAACAATTAATGTAATCCACCACATAAATAAAACAAAAGACAAGAATCACATGATTTTATCAATTGATGCAGAAAAGGCATTTGACAAAGTTCAACACTCATTCATGATAAAAACTCTGAGCAAAATAGGAAGGAAAAATAGAAGCAACATAGAAGGAAAATTCCTCAACATAATAAAAGGCATTTATACAAAGCCAACAGCCAACATCACCATAAATGGAGAGAGCCTGAAAGCATTCCCATTGAGATCGGGAACCACACAAGGATGCCCTTTATCGCTGCTCTTATTCAACATTATGTTGGAGGTCATAGCCAGAGCAATTAGAGTAGATAAAGAAATACAGGGCATCCAGATTGGCAAGGAAGAAGTAAAAGTATCTCTATTTGCAGATGATGTGATCTTATACACAGAAAACCCTAAGGAATCCTCCAGAAAACTACTGAAACTAATAGAAGAGTTCAGCAGAGTATGGGGATACAAGATAAACATAAAAAAATCAGTTGGATTCCTCTACACCAACAAAAAGAACATCGAAGAGGAAATCACCAAATCAATGCCATTTACAGTAGCCCCCAAGGAGATAAAATACTTAGGAATAAATCTTACCAGAGATGTAAAAGGCTTATACAAAGAAAACTACAGTACACTTCTGCAAGAAACCAAAAGAGACTTACGTAAGGGAAAAACATACCTTGCTCATGGATAGGAAGACTTAACATTATAAAAATGTCTATTCTACCAAAAGCGATTTATACATTTAATGCAATTCCAATCCAAATCCCAATGACATTCTTTAATGAGATGGAGAAACAAATAACCAACTTCATATGGAAGGAAAAGAGGCCACGGATAAATAAGGCATTACTGAAAAAGAACAAAGTGGGAGGCCTTACTTTACCTGATTTTAGAACCTATTATACCACCACAGCAGTCAAAACAGCCTGGTACTGGTACAACAACAGATACATGGACCAGGGGAACAGAATTGACAATCCAGACGTAAATCCATCCACATATGAACAGTTGGTATTTGACAAAGGCCCCAAAACAGTTAAATGGGGAAAAGACAGTCTTTTTAACAAATGGTGCTGGCATAACTGGATATCCATCTGCAAAAAAATGAAACAAGACCCATACCTCACTCCATGCACAAAAACTAACTCAAAATGGATCAAAGACCTAAATATAAAATATAAAGTGATAAAGATCATGGAAGAAAACATAGGGACAACATTAGGATCCCTAATACATGGCATAAACAGTATATAAAACATTATTAAGAATGCAGAAGAAAAACTAGATAACTGGGAGCTCCTAAAAATCAAACACCTATGCTCATCCAAAGACTTCATCAAAAGAGTAAAAAGACTAGCTACAGACTGGAGAAAGTTTTTAGCTATGACATTTCTGATCAGCACCTGATCTCTAAAATCTACATGATACTGCAAAAACTCAACTACAAAAAGACAAATAACCCAATTAAAAAATGGGCAAAAGATATGAAGAGGCACTTCACTAAAGAAGACATTCAGGTAGCTAACAGATACCTGAGGAGATGTTCACAATCATTACTCATTAGAGAAATGCAGATCAAAACTACAATGAGATTTCTTCTCACTCCAACAAGGCTGGCATTAATCCAAAAAACACAAAATAATAAATGTTGGAGAGGCTGTGGAGAGATTGGAACACTTCTGCACTGCTGGTGGGAATGCCAAATGGTACAACCACTTTGGAAATCGATTTCGTAAAAAAAAAAAAGCTAGAAATAGAACTACCATTCGATCCAGCAATCCCACTCCTTGGAATATATCCTAGAGAAATAAGAGCCTTTACACGAACAGATATAAGCACACCCATGTTTATTGCAGCACTGTCTACAATAGCAAAAAGATGGAAGCAACCAAGGTGCCCATCAACGGATCAATGTATAAATAAATTATGATATATTCACACAATGGAATACTATCCATCGATAAAGAACAGTGAGGAATCTGTTAAACATTTCATAACATGGAGGAACCTGGAAGGCATTATGCTGAGTGAAATTAGTCAGTTGCAAAAGGACAAATATTGTATAAGACCACTATTATAAGAAGTTGAGAAATAGTTTAAACTGAGAAAGACACATTCTTTTGTGGTTACGAGAGGGGGGAGGGAGGGAAGGTGGGAGAGGGTTTTTTACTGATTAGATAGTAGCTAAGGCCTGCTTTAGGTGAAGGGAAGGATAACACTCAATAAAGGGGAGGTCAACAGAACTGGACTAAAGCAAAAGCAAAGAAGTTCCCTGAGTAAACTGAATGCTTCGAAGGTCAGCAAAGCAGGGGCAGGGGTTTGGGGACTATGGCTTCAGGGGACATCTAAGTAAACTGGCAAAATAAAATCTATTAAGAAAACATTCTGCATCCCACTTTGAAGTGTGGCATCTGGGGTCTTAAACACTAGACAGCAGCCATCTGAGATGCATCAATTGGTCTCAACCCACCTGGACCAAAGAAGAATGAACACCAAGGACACAAGGCTACATGAACTAGAGACTGCATCATCCTGAGACCAGAAGAACTAGATGGTGCCCAGCCACAACTGATGACTGCTCTGACAGAGAACCCCTGAGGGAGCAGGAGAACAGTGGGATGCAGACCCAAATTCTCATAAAAAGGCCAGACTCAATGGTCCGACTGAGACTAGAAGGACCCCGGAGGTCATGGCCCCCAGACCTTCTGTTGGCCCAGGACAGGACCCATTCCTGATGCCAACTCTTCAGACATGGATTGGACTGGACAATGGGATGGAGAAGGATGCTGGCGAGGAGTGAGCTTCTTGGATCAGGTGGACACTTGAGACTGTGTTGGCATCTCCTGCCTGGAGGGGAGATGAGAGGGTGGAGGGGGTTAGAAGCTGGCGAAATGGACAGGAAAAGAGAGAGTGGAGGGAGAGAGCGGCCGTCTCATTAGGGGGAGAGTATTGGCAGTGTGTAGCAAGGTGTGTATGGGTTTTTGTGTGAGAAACTGACTTGATTTGTAAACTTTCACTTAAACCAGAATAAAAATTAAAAAAAAAAATTCTTGTTAGTGCAGAGTTGCTTCTTTGATTCAGGTGGAACTTTTGTGTCAGTAGGACTGCTCTCCTCACAGAATTCTTCTGAAGAGTTTTCAGGCACAACTAAACTGCATGGTTCATGTGAATTGGCAAAATAGGAACAGTGATATAAATTCCTTCCATATACAGACAGTCATAATTATGAAAATATTCTTGCTATTGATTATATGCTTTACTGTACTGCTCCCATGTGACTTTTAGAAACTTTGCTTGACAAATGAGTCCAACTTACTTAGGTGCTAGTGGTCGTAATACAAGCATTTATTAGCTGACTTTAAATATTTAATGGTGTAATGAAAACCAAACTTGAGGATTAAAATTATTTAAATAAAACCTCAATGACTTTTTATAACTTCCTTAAATATGTCTTTCAATACATGAAAGAAGCAAAGCTAAAATTAATCATCAGCAACAGTAATTATCTGTTAACCCAACATATTCATGGAATTAGTACTTAATAATCAGTTTTATTAGGAATTGTCTATAGGACTCATAAGTAAGTTTAGGCTACCTTTATCACGTGTATTTTTTTTTTTTATGTATGAAAGCGTAGAAGTGAAACAAAAACCAAAAAATTCCCCTTCTATCAGTTCCAACTCATAGCAACCCCATAGGTTATCGAAGGTTGTAAATCTCCATGGAAGCTGACTGCCACACCTTTCTCCCACAGAGCCTCTGGTGGTTCAAAACCAGCAACCTTTCCTTTAGCAGTCAAATGCTTTAACCACTGCACCACCAGGGCTCCTCCCCAGAAGTGAAGGCAAGTGTAGTACATGTATCTACAGGTACTACAATCACAGAATGTATGAGTCAGATTCAGGAAGGTTACTTGGCACACCCTATAAATGGTGCCTTCACATTTTTGCATATGGAAATTTTGAGGGGGCTTGGAAGGAGCAACTAAAGTATATCTTAGGAGGAAAATGATATAATCTGAATTATTACAGAAGAGGATTCAAAAATCTGCCAAAGCAAATCATTTAAATTATTTTTTTATCTAATTTCAAATTTTTTTGGCTTCTCAAACTATCAATGTGAGTGAGCAGTGTTTTATTCCCAATATGAAGAGAACTAATAATTTTACAATAAATAAATATGACAGGGAGGGGAGCCAACATGGCACTACAGACAGAAGCAACTAAGTAAAACAGAGAAAAACATCAATCCTGGAATCCACAGTGTCAAATGAGGAGATAAAGAACTCAACCAAGAACAGAATGGACTAAAAACTGACAGAGAGTGAAGAGAGATATGAGTGCAGGTCCCCTATTAACTAACGCCGGATAGATTCGCCATCTTGGAATCCTGTCGAGATCAGCAGACAGTGTACAGAAAAGCAGTGTCACACAGCTCCCAGTCAGAGACAGAGTACCTGGTAACCAGAGATATATGCTTTCCCGCCACCCTCTCTTCTTCCCCCTGCTCGGCCACCACTGCTTCCCGGCGGGCTGAGTGACCGCAGCCTGGGAGGCACCGGCTCTGTGCTGCATGGATTCACTGCCCACACTGGATGGCTCCTTCAGTGCCACTTTGGTGTTGCTTGTTGCCCTTTTTTTTTTTTTTTTTTTGTGAACAATGACACTCGAGAGGAATGTGCTCCTTAGAACAATCAATTATATGAGATCGAAAGGGCAATATTTGCCCCAAAGCAAAGATAAGAAGGCAGGAAGGGGTAGAAAATCAGGATGAAAGGAAACAGGGAAACCAGGGCGGAAATGGGGAGAGTGCTGACACATTGTGGGGAATGAAACCGAGGCCATGAAATACTTTATGTACAAACTATCAAATGGGAATCTAAATGGCTCTGTAAACTTTTACCTAATGCACATGCACACACACCACCAAACCCCTTGCGGATGAGTTGATTCTGACTCATGGCGACCTTATAAAATAGAGTAGAACTGCCCCATACAGTTTCCAAGCAGTGCCTGGTGGATTCAAACTGCCAGCCTTTTAGTTAACAGCCATAGCTCTTCACCACTACGCAACCAGGGTTTCCCACACACACACACACAAGACACTCTATGTGGCAGTTCTGACCCGTCACACGGGGTTGCTACAAGTTGGAATCGACTCGAAGGCACCCAACAACAACAAAATAGCAACGAACTATATTATCTCCACTAGAGACATTTGCAATTTATTCCAGCAATGTAGGGAAAGGACAACGCTTAACCTAAAGTGTGAGTTTCCAAACCTAGAACCGTAGGCAGAATGATTCCTAGGCAAGGCAGGGAGTACTTCACAGGTTATCAGTGGTGAGGAGCAATCTCTGTGATTCTCTTCAAATCCCCCCATCCAGATGATCAAGGAGGGGCAGCATTGCACATTCCTTCAGGAGCGTAACTTCAGCTGTCAGGAGCTTCCAGCATCAGCAATAAAGAAGCCACGGCAAAGCGATTTACGTCTGAGGCAGCTGCTAGGCCCCACTCCAGAGGTTAGAACACTGTCCAACATCGCCCTCCATATCTCACTGCAACACTAGAAAGCACTATAAGACACCCTAGGGGCAAGGGAATGCCATGGTACAGTAATGTGGTGGCTGACTGATCATCAGAGCTGTGAGGTCCTTCGCAGTCACACAGCCCAAACGTCTCATTTTACTTATGGGAAAACTGAGATCCTGAGAGGGGAAAGCCTCACTTCAAAGTCATCCAGTTGGCAAAATTTAGGCATGGCACTTAGATCTCTGGTATCTAAAGCAGTATTCTTTTTTTTTTTTTTTTTAATTATTTTTACTGTGCTTTAAGTGAAAGTTTACATATCGAGTCAGTCTCTCCCATATAAACTTACATACACCTTACTACATACTCCCATTTACTCTCCCCCTAATGAGTCCGCCCACTCCCTCCTTCCAGTCTCTCCTTTCATGACCATTTCGCCAGCTTCTAACCCCCTCCACCCTCTCATCTCCCCTCCAGGCAGGAGATGCCAACACAGTCTCAAGTGTCCACCTGATCCAAGAAGCTCACTCCTCACCAGCATCCCTCTCCATCCCATTGTCCAGTCCAATCCATGTCTGAAGAGTTGGCTTGGGGAATGGGTCCTGTCCTGCGCCAACAGAAGGTCTGGGGGCCATTACCGCCGGGGTCCTTCTAGTCTCAGTCGGACCATTGAGTCTGGCCTTTTTATGAGAATTTGGGTCTGCATCCCACTGTTCTCCTGCTCCCTCAGGGGTTCTCTGTCAGAGCAGTCATCAGTTGTGGCTGGGCACCATCTAGTTCTTCTGGTCTCAGGATGATGCAGTCTCTAGTTCATGTAGCCTTGTGTCCTTGGTGTTCATTCTTCTTTGGTCCAGGTGGGTTGAGACCAATTGATGCATCTCAGATGGCTGCTGTCTAGTGTTTAAGACCCCAGATGCCACACTTCAAAGTGGGATGCAGAATGTTTTCTTAATAGATTTTATTTTGCCAGTTTACTTAGATGTCCCCTGAAGCCATAGTCCCCAAACCCCTGCCCCTCCTTTGCTGACCTTGGAAGCATTTAGTTTACTCAGGGAACTTCTTTGCTTTTGCTTTAGTCCAGTTCTGTTGACCTCCCCTGTATTGAGTGTTGTCCTTCCCTTCACCTAAAGCAGGACTTAGCTACTATCTAATCAGTAAAAAACCCTCTCCCACCTTCCCTCCCTCCCCCCTCTCGTAACCACAAAAGAATGTGTCCTTCTCAGTTTAAACTATTTCTCAACTTCTTATAATAGTGGTCTTATACAATATTTGTCCTTTTGCAACTGACTAATTTCACTCAGCATAATGCCTTCCAGGTTCCTCCATGTTATGAAATGTTTAACAGATTCATCACTGTTCTTTATCGATGGGTAGTATTCCATTGTGTGAATATATCATAATTTATTTATACACTCATCCGTTGATGGGCACCTTGGTTGCTTCCATCTTTTTGCTATTGTAAACAGTGCTGCAATAAACATGGGTGTGCTTATATCTGTTCGTGTAAAGGCTCTTATTTCTCTAGGATATATTCCAAGGAGTGGGATTGCTGGATCGTATGGTAGTTCTATTTCAGCTTTTTAAGGAAGAGCCAAATCAATTTCCAAAGTGGTTGTACCATTTGGCATTCCCACCAGCAGTGCAGAAGTGTTCCAATCTCTCCACAGCCTCTCCAACATTTATTACTTTGTGTTTTTTTGGATTAATGCCAGCCTTGTTGGAGTGAGATGGAATCTCATTGTAGTTTTAATTTGCATTTCTCTAATGGCTAATGCTCGAGAGCATCTCCTCAGGTATCTGTTAGCCTCCTGAATGTCGTATTTAGTGAAGTGCCTCTTCATATCTTTTGCCCAATTTTAAATTGGGTTGTTTGTCTTTTTATGGTTGAGTTTTAGCAGAATCATGTAGATTTTAGATATCAGGTACTGGTCAGAGATATCGTAGCTGAAAATTCTTTCCCAATCTGTAGGTGGTCTTTTTACTCTTTTGGTGAAGTCTTTAGATGAGCATAGGTGTTTGATTTTTAGGAGCTCCCAGTTATCTGGTTTCTCTTCGTCATTTTTAGTAATGCTTTTTATTCTATTTATGCCTTGTATTAGCACTCCTAACATTGTCCCTATTTTTTCTTCCATGATATTTACTGTTTTAGACTTTCTGTTTATGTCTTTGATCTATTTGGAGTTAGTTTTTGTGCATGGTGTGAGGTATGGGTCCTGTTTCATTTTTTTGTAGATAGATATCCAGTTATGCCAGCACCATTTATTAAAAAGACTATCTTTCCCCAATTATCTGACACTGGGTCTTCGTGAAATATCAGCTGCTCATATGTGGATGGATTTATATCTGAGTTCTCAATTCTGTTCCATTGGTCTATGTGTCTGTTGTTGTACCAGTACCAGGCTGTTTTGACTACTGTGGCTGTATAATATGTTCTAAAATCGGGAACAGTGAGGCCTCCCACTTTGTATTTTTTCAGTAATGCTTTACTTATCCGGGGCTTTTTTCCCTTCCATATGAAGTTGGTGATTTGTTTCTCCAACAAATTAAAAAATGTAGTTGGAATTTGGATCGGAAGTTCATACTTGTTGCTTTTTTTTGCTTCTTTTGGCTTGTTCCCTGCCTCTCACCTCCTCTCCCTCCTTTCTCTCTAACACCTGGCTCCATGTACCATCTACGTTTTTTCTTGATAGGCTGTGAAGCGCCCCCTTAGCTGAGGAGCTGCTGCCGGTTCCACGCTGCCATATTGGTGGGATCCCCGGGGCCTTTGTTTGTTTGTTTGCTTTTTCTATTTAAGGCTGGGGAGCCCATTCTAGCCAGCCTGTATTACGTGGCTTGTGAGCCACTTTCTCAGACTGCACAAATGAGCTGTTGGGATCCCTGGGGGCGTATTTTCTTTTTTTTTTTTTTTTGTCATTGTTCCTTTTTGTCTTTCTTCAGTTCTGTTTCTCATCTCTCTACTTACATTCTTTTCCTGTCTCCTGAATACCTGGCGCTGTGCAACATCTCTGCCCCTTCTAGCTGGGCTGTACTGCACAGCTTTGGAGCCACTTCCCAGATCTTCACAACCGTGCCAGTGGGACCCCTGGGGACTTTTCTTTTTCTTCTCCTTTCTTAAAAGAAAAATTATTATTATTATTATTATTGTCTTTCCTCGTTTCTCATCTCCCTCTACTTCCTTTCTTTCCTGTCTCCTGAATACCTGTTGCTACATGCCAACTCTGCCCCTTCTAGCCGGGCTGTACTGCGTGGCTTTGCAGCCACCTCCCAGTCACTGGTGGGATCCCAGGGGGCATTTCATCCTTTCTCTTTTTGTTTTTTTAAAATAATTTTTATTGTGCTTTAAGTGAAAGTTTACAAGTCAGTCTGTCACATATAAGCTTATATACACCTTACTCCATACTCCCACTTACTCTCCCCCTAATGAGTCAGCCCGCTCCCTCCTTTCGTGATGATTTTGCCAGTTTCTAACCCTCTCTACTCTCCTATCTCCCCTCCAGACAGGAGATGCCAACACAGTCTCAAGTGTCCACCTGATACAAGTAGCTCACTCTTCATCAGCATCTCTCTCCAACCCATTGTCCAGTCCCTTCCGTGTCTGATAAATTGTCTTCGGGAATGGCTCCTGTCCTGGGCCAACAGAAGGTTTGGGGACCGTGGCCACCGGGATTCCTCTAGTCTCAGTCAGACCATTAAGTCTGGTCTTTTTATGAGAATTTGGGGTCTGCATCCCACTGTTCTCCTGCTCCCTCAGGGGGTTCTCTGTTGTGCTCCCTGTTAGGGCAGTCATCGGTTGTGGCCGGGCAGCATCTAGTTCTTCTGGTCTCAGGATGATGTAAGTCTCCGGTTCATGTGGCCCTTTCTGTCTCTTGGGCTCATAGTTATCGTGTGACCTTGGTGTTCTTCATTCTCCTTTGATCCAGGGGGGTGAGACCAATTGATGCATCTTAGATGGCCGCTTGTTAGCATTTAAGACCCCAGACGCCACATTTCAAAGTGGGATGCAGAATGTTTTCATAATAGAATTATTTTGCCAATTGACTTAGAAGTCCCCTTAAGCCATAGTCCCCAAACCCCCGCCCTTGCTCCGCTGACCTTTGAAGCATTCATTTTATCCCGGACACTTCTTTGCTTTTTGTCCAGTCCAGTTGAGCTGACCTTCCGTGTATTGAGTATTGTCCTTCCCTTCACCTAAAGTAGTTCTTATCTACTAACTAATGAGTAAATACCCCCTCTCCCACCCTCCCTCCCCCCCTCGTAACCACAAAAGTATGTGTTCTTCTCAGTTTATACTATTTCTCAAGATCTTATAATAGTGGTCTTATACAATATTTGTCCTTTTGCCACTGACTAATTTCACTCAGCATAATGCCTTCCAGGTTTCTCCATGTTATGAAATGTTTCACAGATTCGTCACTGTTCTTTATTGATGGGTAGCATTCCATTGTGTGAATATACCATAATTTATTTAACCATTCATTCGTTGATGGACACCTTGGTTGCTTCCAGCTTTTTGCTATTGTAAACAGAGCTGCAATAAACATGGGTGTGCATATATCTGTTGGCGTAAAGGCTCTTATTTCTCTAGGGTATATTCCGAGGAGTGGGATTTCTGGGTTGCATGGTAGTTCTATTTCTAACTTTTTGAGAAAACGGCAGATAGATTTCCAAAGTGGTTGTACCATTTTACATTCCCACCAGCAGTGTATAAGAGTTCCAATCTCTCCACAGCCTCTCCAACATTTATTATTTTGTGTTTTTTGGATTAATGCCAGCCTTGATGGAGTGAGATGGAATCTCATTGTAGTTTTAATTTGCATTTCTCTAATGGCTAACGATCGAGAGCATTTTCTCACTGCCTGAATATCTTCTTTAGTGAAGTGCGTGTTCATATCCTTTGCCCACTTTTTGATTGGGTTCTCTTTTTGTGGTTCAGTTTTAACAGAATCATATAGATTTTAGAGATCAGGCGCTGGTCGGAGATGTCATGGCTGAAAATTCTTTCCCAGTCTGTGGGTGGTCTTTTTACTCTTTTCGTGAAGTCTTTAGATGAGCATAGGTGTTTGATTTTTAGGAGCTCCCAGTTATCTGGTTTCTCCTCGTCATTTTTGGTAATGTTTTGTATTCTGTTTATGCCCTGTATTAGGGCTCCTAAGGTCGTCCCTATTTTTTCTTCCATGATCTTTATCGTTTTAGTCTTTATGTTTAGGTCTTTGATCCACTTGGAGTTAGTTTTTGTGCATGGTGTGAGGTATGGGTCCTGTTTCATTTTTTTGCAAATGGATATCCAGTTATGCCAGCACCATTTGTTAAAAAGACTATCTTTTCCCCGATTAACTGACACTGGGCCTTTGTCAAATATCAGCTGCTCATATGTGGATGGATTTATATCTGGGTTCTCAATTCTGTTCCATTGGTCTATGTGCCTGTTGTTGTACCAGTACCAGGTTCTCTTGACTACTGTGGCTGTATAATATGTTCTAAAATCAGGTAGAGTGAGGCCTCCCTCTTTCTTCTTTTTCAGTAATGCTTTACTTATCCGAGGCTTCTTTCCCTTCCATATGAAGTTGGTGATTTGTTTCTCCATCACATTAAAAAACGTCATTGGAATTTGGATCGGAAGTGCATTGTATGTATAGATGGCTTTTGGTAGAAGAGATGTTTTTACTATGTTAAGTCTTCCTATCCGTGAGCAGGGTATGTTTTTCCACTTACGTAGGTCCTTTTTAGTTTCTTGCACTAGTACTTTGTAGTTTTCTTTGTATAGGTCTTTTACATCTTTGGTAAGATTTATTCCTAAGTATTTTATCTTCTTGGGGGCTACTGTGAATGCTATTGATTTGGTGATTTCCTCTTTGATGTTCTTTTTGTTGATGTAGAGGAATCCAAGTGATTTTTGTATGTTTATCTTATAACCTGAGACTCTGCCAAACTCTTCTATTAGTTTCAGTAGTTTTCTGGAGGATTCCTTAGTGTTTTCTGTGTATAAGATCATGTCATCTGCAAATAGAGATAATTTTACTTCCTCCTTTCCAATCCAGATGCCCTTTATTTCTTTGTCTAGCCTAATTGCTCTGGCTAGGACCTCTAGCACAATGTTGAATAAGAGCGGTGATAAAGGGCATCCTTGTCTGGTTCCCGTTCTCAAGGGAAATGCTTTCAGGCTCTCTCCATTTAGATTTTTTTTTGGCTGTTGGCTTTGCTTTGTATAGTGCCCTTTATTATCTTGAGGAATTTTCGTTCAATTCCTATTTTGCTGAGAGTTTTTATCATAAATGGGTGGTGGACTTTGTCAAATGCCTTTTCTGTATCAGTTGATAAGATCATGTTGTTTTTGTCTTTCGTTTTATTTATATGGTGGATTACATTAATGGTTTTTCTAATATTAAACCAGCCTTACATACCTGGTATAAATCCCATTTAGTCGTGGTATATTATTTTTTTGATATGTTGTTGAATTCTATTGGCTAGAATTTTGTTGAGGATTTTTGCATCTATGTTCGTGAGGCATATAGGTCTGTAATTTTCTTTTTTTGTGGTGTCTATTTTTTTTTATACCTGGTTTTGGTATCAGGGATATGGTGGCTTCATAGAATGGGTTAGGTAGTATTCCGTCATTTTCTATGCTTTGAAATACCTTTAGTAGTAGTAGTGTTAACTCTTCTCTGAAAGTTTGGTAGAACTCTGCAGTAAAGCCCTCCAGGCCAGGGCTTTTTGGTGGGGGGACTTTTTTTTATTACCTTTTCAATCTCTTTTTTTGTTATGGGTCTATTTAGTTGTTCTACTTCTGATTGTGTTAGTTTAGGTAGGTAGTGTTTTTCTAAGAATCCATCCATTTCTTCTAGGTTTGCAAATTTGTTAGAGTACAATTTTTCATAATAATCTGATATGATTCTTTTAATTTCAGTTGGGTCTGTTGTGATGTGGCCCATCTTGTTTCTTATTCAGGTTATTTGTTTCCTTTCCTGTATTTCTTTAGTCAGTCTTGCCAATGGTTTATCAATTTTGTTAATTTTTTCAAAGAACCAGCTTTTGGCTTTGTTCGTTCTTTCAATTGTTTTTCTGTTCTCTAATTCATTTAGTTCAGCTCTAATTTTTATTATTTGTTTTCTTCTGGTGCCTGAAGGTTTCTTTTGTTGCTCACTTTCTATTTGTTCAAGTTGTAGGGACAGTTCTCTGATTTTGGCTCTTATTTCTTTACGTATATGTGCATTTATGGATATAAATTGACCTCTGAGCGCTGCTTTTGCTGTGTCTCAGAGGTTTTGATAGGAAGTGTTTTCATTATCATTGCATTCTATGAATTTCTTAATTCCCTCCGTAACGTCTTCTATAACCCAGTCTTTTTTCAGGATGGTATTGTTCAGTTTCCAAGTATTTGATTTCTTTTCCATAATTTTTCTGTTATTGATTTCCACTTTTATGGCCTTGTGGTCTGAGAAGATGCTTTGTAATATTTCGATGTTTTGGATTCTGCAAAGGTTTGTTTATGACCTAATATGTGGTCTATTGTAGAGAATGTTCCATGTGCGCTAGCAAAAAAAGTATACTTTTAGCTGTTGGGTGGAGTGTTCTGTATAAGTCTATGAGATCAAGTTGGTTGATTGTAGCAATTAGGTCTTCCGTGTCTCTATTGAGCTTCTTACTGGATGTCCTATCCTTCTCCGAAAGTGGTGTGTTGAAGTCTCCTACTATAATTGTGGAGGTGTCTATCTCACTTTTCAGTTCTGTTAAAGTTTGTTTTATGTATCTGGCAGCCCTATCATTGGGTGCATAAATATTTAATATGGTTATATCTTCCTGGTCTATTGTCCCTTTAATCATTATGTAGTGTCCTTCTTTATCCTTTGCGGTGGATTCAAGTTTAAAGTCTATTTTGTCAGAAATTAATATTGCTACTCCTCTTGTTTTTTGCTTATTGTTTGCTTGATATATTTTTTTCCATCCTTTGAGTTTTAGTTTGTGTCTCTAAGTCTAAGGTGTGTCCCTTGTAGGCAGCATATACACAGATCGTGTTTCTTTATCAAGTCTGAGACTCTCTGTCTCTTTATTGGTGCATTTAGTCCATTTACATTCAGCATAATTATAGATAAGTATGTGTTTAGTGCTGTCATTTTGATGCCTTTTTATGTGTGTTGTTGACAATTTCATTTTTCCACTTACTTTTTTGTCCTGAGACGTTTTCTTTGTAAATTGTGTGTTCCTTATTTTCATAGTAGTTGACTTTATGTTTCCTGAGTCATTATGTTTTTCTTGGTTTTTATTTTGAGTTATGGAGTTGTTAGACCTCTTTGTGGTTACCTTAATATTTACCGCTATTTTTCTAAGTAAAAACCTAACTTGTATTGTCCTATATTGCCTTGTTTCCCTCTCCATATGGCAGTTCTATGCCTCCTGTATTTAGTCCCTCTTTTTGATTATTGTGATCTTTTACATATTGACTTCAGTGATTCCGTTTTGAGTGTTTTTTTTTTTTTACAATTAATCTTAATTTGTTTTTGTGATTTCCCTATTTGAGTTGATATCAGGATGTTCTATTCTGTGACCTTGTGTTGTGCTGGTATCTGATATTATCGGTTTTCTGACCAAACAATTTCCTTTAGTATTTCTTGTAGCTTTGGTTAGGTTTTTGCAAATTTCCTAAGCTTGTGTTTATCTGTAAAGGTTTTAATTTCACCTTCGTATTTGAGAAAGAGTTTTGCTGGATATATGATCCTTGGCTCGCAGTTTTTCTCCTTCAGTGCTCTATATATGTCATCCCATTGCCTTGTTGACTGCATGGTTTCTGCTGAGTAGTCTGAACTTATTGATTCTCCTTTGTAGGAGACCTTTCTTTTATCCCCAGCTGCTTTTAAAATTTTCTCTTTATCTTTGGTTTTGGCAAGTTTGATGATAATATGTCTTAGTGATTTTCTTTTTCAATCAGTCTTATATGGGGTTTGATGAGCATCTTGGATAGATATCCTTTCGTCTTTCATGATGTCAGGGAAGTTTTCTGCCAGCAGATCTTCAACTATTGTCTCTGTATTTTCTGTTATCCCTCCCTGTTCTGGAACTCCAATCACACGCAAGTTATCCTTGTTGATAGAGTCGCACATGATTCTTAGGGTTTCTTCATTTTTTTAAGTTCTTTTATCTGATTTTTTTTTTCAGCTATATTAGTGTCAATTCCCTTGTCCTCCAGATCCCCCACACTGCATTCCAATTGCTCGAGTCTGCTCCTCTGACTTCCTATTGAGTTGTCTAATTCTGTAATTTTACTGTTAATCTTTTGGATTTCTGAATGCTGTCTCTCTATGGATTCTTGCAGCTTATTAATTTTTCCACTATGTTCTTGAATAATCTTTTTGATTTCTTGAACTGCTTTATCAGTGTGTTCCTTGGCTTTTTCTACAGTTTGCCTTATTTCATTTCTGAGGTCATCCCTGATGTCTTGAAGCATTCTGTAAATTAGTTTTTTATATTCTGCATCTGGCAATTCCAGGATTGTATCTTCA
Source organism: Loxodonta africana (assembly GCF_030014295.1). Taxonomy (NCBI): domain Eukaryota; kingdom Metazoa; phylum Chordata; class Mammalia; order Proboscidea; family Elephantidae; genus Loxodonta; species Loxodonta africana. The sequence continues at coordinate 7,371,120 of NC_087355.1, forward strand.
TTTGGGAAAGATTTTGATTCTTTAGTTTGGGGAGTTGTAGAAGCAATCATGGTCTGCTTCTTTATGTGGTTTGATATCAACTGCTGTCTCCGAGCCATCTCTAAGATATTGTAGTGTTCTATATTTGCTCACTGAGTCTTATCTTGTTTTGTTTTCTTTCAATATACATAGATGGGCTACTAGATTATGCTGTCTTGATTGTTTTAGCCCTTGAATCACTTATGTCCTATTACCAGCTGGTTTGGGCTGTTACCAGATATATAAGCCTAAGAGTCTATTCACTATTCTTGAGTATAATCTGATTTTGGGTCACCAAGTGTGGGGTGTAGACTGTCACCTATTCACTTAGAGGAGTAGTGGTGATAGTTGTGTGCACCAGATTCTAGTAGCAGCAGGGGTTCACACTGCAGGGGGGCAGGATCCTGACAGGCTTCCCCCAAGTGCCAGTGAGGTAGGTGTGTCTTTATTCCTAAAGCACTTTGGTGGGTGGGCTCTGCAGCTATACGTTAGGCCCCCAATGCATGTACCTCTACAGATTGGTAGGTGTCACCCTCATTAGACCCCTAAGGCAGGAGGCTAGGTGGTCTGGGGGGAGCTTCAGCCCTCAGTTCCCTGTTGTGGGTCAGTGAGGGCTCTGTTGAATATGCAGAGATATCAGACCTGATAAACTTGTCTTTCCAGTAATCCACTAAAACAATTACAGTCAGATCCCTATCAGAATTGCCTTTGCATTAAAATAGGCACCTTGTTCCCTGTAGGGTTGAAAGCCCAAGACTGTGGATCACATACGTTTGGCTGGATCTGGTTCTGTATTTTTAGTCCAATTAGGGAATGATTTTTGGTCCCTGGGTTTTTTGTAGCTGCTTCTCTCAGGCCAGGAGAATGGGTTAGGAAAAGACCAAAAAAAAAAGAAGAAAAGAAAACCCGCAGTGCACTTCACTCTCTGTCTCAGGAAATTCCAATGTTAATGAAGCCGCCTGGGAAGGGGAGGGGAGGGTTCAGATAAATAGGAGAGAGTAGCACCCCAGAATATAGACAAAGTTACTTATCTTGTTTGGCGATGACTGTTTTATCTGAGATTCCTGAGGGGTGTGTAGCATGCGTGCTTTGGCTGGGTCGAGATTGTCCCCGAGGGTCAGGCCCGCGTCCCGTGCTTGCGCTGTCTCAGAAGCCACGGTCAGTTCCTCCGCTCCCAGTCCAAAGCCCCCAGTGCCAAGGTTCCTCAGCTGGGAGACCGCACTCCAGGCTCCAAAACCAGTTGCCGCTTCCCAGTGACTTCTCCTCCTGTCAGCCGCGTCGCTGCACTGCCTGCGTGCACTGGCTGGGCTTCCCCCGAGGTCACTTCTGGGGGCTAGGGCTGCGTCCCGTGTTTGCACCGTCTCAGGATGCCGTGCTCAGCTGCCCTGCACCCAGTCCAAAGCCCGGCGCCAAGGTTTCCTGCCTGGGATGCTGGCTCCAGGCTCCGAAAACAGTCGCTGCTTCCCTGTGGTTGTTCGTTCTCAGTCTCTGTCACTCAGGTCAACTCTTTAGATCTGTGTTTGATGGTCAGAGTTCGTAGATTGTCATGTATGTGATCAATTCACTTGTTTTTCCGAGTCTTTGTTGCAAGAGGGATCCGAGGTAGCTTCTACCTAGTCAGCCATCTTTGCCCTGCCTCTTCATTCTTTTTAAAAAAATTTTATTTATTTACACTTTTCTCTTTGTTTTTCTCCACTTCTTGGTTTCTCATCTCTCCACTCCAATGGCTAGCTTCCTCAGCACTTTTTAAAGTTTTTTTGGATTCTATTTCTCTCCCTTTTCTTATCTGTACCCATCTCAGCTCCACACATCACAACCTCCCCCCTTCCTCCTTCCTGTACCATGTGCTTAACATCACACCCCTGAGCAGCATAGGCACAGCCTACCAGAACCTGCCCTGCACTGGTCCTCAGCCTGCCCTGTCAGGCCCGTACATACCACAAACAATCCTTCCCAGCCCTTCCCCTTCAGCTGGACCTACCCTACTGCACCATAGCTGAGCAACTGGCCCTGCCCATTGGAAAAGCAGATAAAAAGTATCATGTCCACAGATGAGCAAACAACAAAGAATGCACAGCCTGCCTGCTCAGACATAACCAAATAAAACAAAAATGCAGGATGAAGCAAACAGACCTACAATCAATAAACAGAGAAAAGAAGTACTCAGTGTCTTGAAGACAGCAGACAATATCAAAACATATTTAAAAAAGCAGGACAAGATGGTTCCAGTAGGCGTCCAAAATAAAATACCAGATGACTTTCCAGTAGGAGAAAAGGACTAGAGCTACCTGATAGGGAATTCAAATCTCTAATATTAACAGTTACCCAAGAGTTCAAGTAAAAAGCAGACAAAAATGAGGTGAGGAAAAACAAGACAAATTCAGGAAAAATACAGACAAAACAATGAAAGAATTTGAGAAAATAATACAGGAACAAAATGTCAAAATAAATAGAAATCATACAAAAACAACAATTAGAGATCCTTGTTAGAGGATTAATAAGATTTCAGAAATAGTGTCATAGAAGGTCTGAGGAGCAGGTTTGAAACAGTGGAAGACAGGATCAGCAAAATTGAAAACATAATTGGATACAAATTTGTTTGAAGAAAAATCAGAAGAAATAATGAAGAAACCCTGAAAAGGATGTGGTATACAATCAAAAGCAAAAATTTGCAAGTGATCAGAGTTTCAGAACAGGGGGAGAAAACAAGAAACACAGAGAGGATCATTTAAGAATTGTTGACAGAAAACTTCAAAAATATCATAAAATATGAAAGGCTGACCATCCAAGAAGCTCAATGAAGCCCATATAGGATAGATCCCAAAAGAAAATCACCAAGGCATATCATAATCACGCTTGCCAAAACCAAAGACAAAGAAAGAATTATGAGAGCAGCTCAAGAAAAATGAAAAGTCACATACAGAAGGTAAACAATGAGACAAAGCTCTGATTACTGAACAGAAACCATGAAGGTAAGAAGGCAATGGAATGTCATATAAAACCTTGAAAAAAAAATACAAACCAAGAATATTATATCCCGCAAAATTCTCATTCAAATATGATGGTGAAATTATGACATTTCAAGATAAACAGAAATTAAGGGAATAATGTAAAAAACAAGCCAAACTTATAAGAATTATTAAAGGGAGTCCTCCGTTTTGAGAGCAAATATCAGATGACAGCCTGAATCTAGGATGCAAAAGCACGCCAGCCAGATCCCAACCTACTAAATGAACTCTCAAGGACTATTCAAAACCAAAAGGTTTGCAACATTGAACCAGAGAGTTTAATCTGTAAATGACAACAACATCAGAACAATAAAAGAGGGAATAAATGGTGTAAGTATAGAATTCTCTAATGGAGAGGAAGGCAAAGAGATACAAAGTAATAAAAGACTGGTTGAAACCTAGCAAGATAACAAAATTTCAAGGTAGCCACAAAGAAAGTTAACAAATCTACTCATCAAAATAAAGAAGAAAAACAAACTCTCAGTGAAAATGAAATTAACAAAAATAAAAAAAGAAAACCAAGAAACAAAAAGAATTCAATACAGCAGAGTAAGAGGAGAAAATAACTGCACCACAAGAAAAGCACTACGAAATGGCAGCAATAAACTCACACCTATCTATAACTGCACTGAACATAAATGGCCTAAATGCACCCAATAAAGAGACAGAGTGACAGATGGATTAAAAAAAACAGAATCCATCAATATGCTGTTTACAAAAGACACACCTTAGAAACAAAGATGTAAATTTCTTTTTTAAAAACTCAAGCAAAAAGCTACCAAAAAAGAGCAGGAGTGGCAATACTAATCTCATGTAAAAATACACCTTGAAACAAAATCCAACATAAAAGACAAAGGCACTATATAATGATTAAAGGGATGACCCATCATGAAGACATAACCATAATAAATATCTTCACACCCAATGACAGGGCTCCAAAATACATAAAAGAAACTCTAACAGCACTGAAAAGAGAAATTAACTGTTCCACAGCAACAGTAGGAGGCTTCAACACACCACTCTTGGTAAGAGACAACATCTGGAAAGAAAATCAGCAAAGATACAGAATATCTAAAGGAGACAATCAGCCAACTTGACCTCATAGACATATATAGAACACTCCACTCAACAGCTTCAAAGTACACATTCTTTACCAATGCACATGAAACATTCTCCATAATAGACCACATTATAGGCCACAGAGCAACCCTCAACAAAATCCAAAACATTGAGAAAATACAAAGTATCCTCTCTGACCACAACACAAAATAGAAATTAACAACAGGAAGCACAAGGAAAAAATTCAATTACATGGAAACTGAATATAATACCCTGCTTAAAAACCACTGGGTAATAGAAGAAATCAGAGATGGAATCTAAAAATTCCTAGATCAAACAAGAACGAAAACAAGTCATACGAAAACCTTTGAGAAACAACAAAAGCAGCCCTGAAAGGTCAATTTATAGCAATAGATGCATGCATCAAAAAAGAAAAAAGGGACAAAATTAAAACATTAGCTACAAACTTCAGCAAATAGAGAACAGCAAAAGAAATCGACAGCCACCAGAAGACAGGAAATAATAAAGATCAAAGCAGAAATAAATGAAATAGAGAATAGAAAAACAATAGAAAGAATCAACAAAACCAAAAGTTGGTTCTTTGAAAGGATTAACAATATCCACAAACCACTGGCCAAAATGACAAAAGAAAAACAGGAGAGAATGCAAATAAACCAAATAAGAAATGAAATGGGAGTCATTACAACAGAACCAACTGAAATAAAAAGGATCATAACAGAGTATTTTGAAAACCTATACTCCAACAAATTTGAAAACCTAGAGGAAATGAATGAATTTCAAGAAACACACTACCTACCCAACTAACACAAAACAGTGCTGAAAATCTGAAGAGACCCATGACAGAAGACACTGAAAAGGTAGTAAAAAAAAAAATTCCCAAGCAAAAAAAGCCCTGGCCCAGATGGCTTCACTGGAGAATTCTACCAAACATTCAGAGAAGACCTTACACCAGTACTACTCAAACTATTTTAGAATATAGAAAAGGAAGCGATACTTCCAAATTCATTCTATGAAGCTAGCATAACCCTGATACCAAAACCAAGCAAAGTCACCACAAAAAAAGAAAATTGCAGACCAATACCTCTCATGAATATAGATGTAAAAATTCTCAACAAAACTAGCCAATAGAATTGAGCATCGTATCAAAAAAATAATACACCATGACCAAGATTCATACCGGGTATGCACTAGAAAATCAATCAATGTAATTCACCACAGAAATAAAAGAATCACATGATCATCTTGATTGATGCAGAAAAGGCATTTGACAAAGTCCAACACTCATTCCTGATAAAATCTCTCAATAAAATAGGTATAGAAGGGAACTTTCACAACATAATAAAGGGCATCTATACAAAACCAACAACCAGCATCATTCTTAATGGAGAGAAGCTGAAAACATTCCCCTTGAGAACAGGAACAAGACAAGGATGCCCTTTATCACCACTCTGATTTAACATTGTGCTGGAAGTCCTAGCTAGAACGATAAGGCAAGAAATACAAATGAACGGCAGCCAAGTTGGTAATGAAGAAGTAAAACTGTTCCTATTTGTGGATGATATGATACTATACATAGAAAACCCAAAAGACTCCCCAAGAAAACTACTGGAACTAACAGAAAGATTCAGCAGAGTAGCAGGATACAAGAGAAACATAAAAATCACTTGGATTCCTATACACCAATAAAGAGAATGATGGAAAGGAAATCAGAAAAACAGTACCATTTATAATAGTCCCTTAAAAAATAAAATACTTAGGAATAAATCTAACCAGGGATGTGAAAGACCTATACAAAGAAAACTACAAAACACTACTGCAAGAAACCAAAAGAGATCTACATAAATGGAAAAACATACCATGCTCCTGGTAGGTAGATTCAGCATAGTGAAAATGACAGTTCTACCCGAAACGATTTATAAATACAATGCAATCCTGATCCAAATACCAACAACATTCTTTAAAGAGACTGAAAAAACTAATCATTAACTTTATATGGAAAGGGAAGAAGCTCCGGATAAATAAAGCACTATCAATAGAAAAAAAAAAAAAAAAAATTTTTTTTTTTTTTTTTTATTGAAGTAGGAGAACTCCCAGTACCTGACCTCAGAACTTAATGTACAGACATGGTAGTCAAAACAGCCTGGTACCGGTGCAACGACAGATACACTGACCAATGGAACAGAATTGAGAACCGAGATGTAAATACATCCACCTATGGTCACCTGACCTTTGACAAGGGCCCAAAGTCCATCAAATGGAGAAAAGACAGTTTTTTTTAAATAAATATTATGATAAACCAAACAACCAAACCCACTGCCATCGAGTTGATGCAGACTCAACAGCAATCCTATAGGCCAGAGTAGAACTGCCCCAGAGGGCTTCCATAGCTGTAAATCTTTACAGAAGCAGACGGCCACATTTTTCTTCTGTAGAAAGATTCCTGGGTTCAAAAGCCGACTTTTCAATTAGCAGCCGAGCGCTTAACCATTGTGCCAACAGGGCACTCCCAATATTATAATACTTGTTGAGAATATATTACGTGCCAGGTGTTCCACACATGTTATTGCCTGTGATGTCAATCACACTGCCATGCAGGAGTTATAACTGCCCCCACTTTGCAGAAGAGGGAATGGATGCTCAGTGGGGTGAAACAATTGGTCCCAAGGTCATGTCCCTAATGGCAGTTAGGAGTGAACAGCCCTGGGGTGAATGAGGAACTGCAAGGCAGCCACTGTGGCTACAGCTGAGGGAGCAAGAGAGGGAGCAGTAGGACATGAGGTCAGAGAGGGAGTGGGGGAACCGATCCTATAGGGCCTTGTAGGCCATGATGAGGATGGTAGGTTTTACTCTGGGTGAAGTGAGAGCTACTGGAGTGTTTAAGGAGAGATGTGATGTGATTGGTATACATTTTAGAAGGACTGCTCCTTCTAAAAGGGGCAAGGACAGACACAAAGAAACCAGTGAGGATGCCACTGCAATAATCCACATGAGACAGAAGTGTGGCTGAGAACTGGGTCAAAGCAGTGGAGGTGATAAGAAGTGGCTAGATTTGGGGTATATTTTTGAAGACGGAATTGATAGGATTTGTTGATGAATTCAATGTGGGGTATGAAAGATAGAAAGGCATTTAGGCCAAGATGTCTGGCCTGAGCAACTGGAAGAATCAAGTTGCTATTTACCAATCTGGTAAAGGCTGTGGGAGGAACAGGGTTTGTGTGCATGTGCACATGTGTATGCATGGGCATGGGGGAATGAAGAAGTTTGACTTGGAACAAGTTATATTTGAGAGATCTATTAGACATCCGAGTGGAGATGCTGAGCAGGCAATTTAATATACGAGTCTGCAGTTGAGGTGAGGAGTCCTGGCTGGAGACGTAAATTTGGGTGTTGGTGTAAGGATGGCATTTAAAGTCATGGAAGGGAGGAGATCACCTGGAAATGAGTATACCACAACAACAAAAAATTTAATGAGTAAGAGAAGAACTAAGAGATGACTGAATTAACTAAGTAGAAGTCATTGACAAAAGCAGTTTCCATGGGTGGGGAACAAAACCTCAGTCATGTGGTTAAAAAGAGAACATCTTTATGACCTTAGGAGAGGGATGCAAAATTCTCTTTGAACACAAAAAGCAACAAATCATAAAATAAAATATTGAAAACTAAAAACTGCTCATCAAAGGACACTATTAAGGGATTGCAAAGAAAAGCGACAGCCTGGGAGAAAACATTCACAATACATACATCTGACAACAGACACCAATCTAGAATATATAGAAAATGCCTACAAAACAAATAATTTAATTAAAAAGTAAATAAAATAATCAGGTACTTCACAAAAGAAGTCCTCTGAATCACCACCAAAAAGCACATGAATAGGTGCTTAACATCATTTGTCATCAAACCAAAACAAAAGAAACCATTGCCTTAGAGTGGATTCCTATTCATAGCGACCCCATAAGACAGAATGGAACTGTCTCTTAGGGTTTCCAAGGAGGGGCTGGTGGATTCATAATGCCAACCTTCTGATTAGCAGCGGAGCTCTTAACTACTTGCACAACCGGGGCTCCCATTTGTCATCAGGGGAATGTAAATTAAAACTCCAATGAGGTGCCCTTCTTTTTGAGGGGGTTTGTTTTGCTGTTGTTTTTCAAATTTCTTAAGATAGATCATTATAGTACATGAACCTTCATCCTGTTATATATTCTAATATAAGCATTTTATGCTTTAGATTTCCCTCTAGGTAGATTGTTCTCACCTAGCTTCAGAAGTCACATAGCATCAACTTCTGCTGTTTTCTAGCAGTTAAAGGAATAGCCTGTTGTCCTAATTTAAAGAGAGGTGACACAGACCCCACCTCTCAATGGGAGTTGTTGTTAGGTGCCATTGAGTCCATTCTGACTCATAGCAACCCCATGTGACAGAGTAGAACTGCCCCCACAGGATTTCTAGGCAGTAGTCTTTACAGGAGCAGACTGCTCTGTCTTTCCCAAAAGGGGTGGAGGAATTTGTGGCTATATTTTAAAACCTCCATGCCATCTTCCTATACATATGATGTTAGTTGCTGTCGAGTCAACTACAACTCGTGGTGACCCCATATACAACAGAATGAAATACTGGCCGCTCCAGTGTCATTCTCATGATCACCAGCATGTTTGAGGCCATTATTGAAGCTACTGTGCCAATCCATCTCACCCAGAGCCTCCCTCACCCTTGCTGACCCTCTACTTCACCAAACATGGGGTCCTCCTCTAGCGAGTGATCTCTCATGATAAAGTGTCCAGAGCAAGCCAGCCAAACAATGTTCTGTCTTGATGCATAAGGTTTTCACTACTAATTTTTGGAAGTAGTTTGCCAGTCCTTTCTTCCTAGTCTTAGTCTGGAAGCTCTACTGAAAGCTATCTACCATGGGTGACCCTGCTGGTATATGAAATATTGGTGGCATAGCTTCCAGTATCACAGCATCATGTAAGCTACCACAGTACAACAAACTGAAAGATAGGTGGTGGCCTATACATATATATGTAGATAAATATCCACAGAGAAGAAAAGTAAAGAATACTGTGCTGGTTGAGATTGCTTATCAGCTTGGCTGGGCTCGGAGTCTCAATGTTTTGGCAGTCATATAAAATTGTGATCACGTCCCTGTTGAGATTTTGCATGTGATCACCCCCATGATGCGATCTGCTGTGAGTTGCCAGTCAGTTGAAGGGGAGTTTCCTTGGGCGTGTGCCCTCCATCGAGTGTGGGCAGATGTTCAGGCAGGGCCCAGGGGCTTTTGCTGGTTCTGGATCCTGCAGCTGGCTCCTGTTCATCTGACCTCCAGTTCTTGGGACTTGAGCTAGCAGCTTACCTGCAGTCTTAACTACTGATCTTGGGATTCATTGATCTTCACTGTTCTCTAGACTGCCAATTTTGAGTTCACCAGCCCCTGTGGCTATATGAATCAAGAAAAGCTTCCTGAGGCAGGACCAAGATGGTAGAGTAGTCAGACGCTTCAACAAAGACCTGAAAAAACAAGTGGATCGATTATATATATGACAAGCTAGGAACCCTGAGCATCAAAGGCAAGGTTAAGAAATTGGACTGAGCGACGGGGGAGGGAGAGATGGTGCAGAAGCAGCAAGGAGTTGCCAAGTCGGCAGAAGCCCCTCCGCCCCGATTCCCCGGAGTGATTGTAGCAGGGCTGGCAGTAGTGCTCAGGGACATGGCTGCTTCAGCGAAAGAAGGCAGGTGAAGCAGTGCACCCCTGATCCCCTGGCACAACCACAGTGGGGCTGGCAGTGGTGTTTAGAATGCAGCTGCTTCAGTGAAAGGCAAGCGAGGTGGTGTGACCGCAGTGGGGACTGAGCCAGCACACACAATCTACACATGCCTCCAGAATCTGAGATAAAACAGTGCTCTTGGCACAAGATAAGTGATTGTGTCTAATTTACCGTACAGATTTAATAGCTCCACTTTTTGAAAGAACTCTCTCCTATGTATCTGATCCCTCCTCTCTCTGCCCCAGCTGGCTTCATTAACAATTGATTTTCCTGGGCCTCAGATAGGTTCTGCTGCGCTCCCTGGGCCATTCTCCTGGTTTTGGAGAAGGAACAAATTAACAAATGGAGAAAAAATACTCTGCCAACTACCCTATTCTGGAAAATCAGAGCAGAAGCAGCTCCATTCCAGCCACAAGCAGTCCACAGACTTTGTCTTTCACCCCTGCATGGATCCAGGTGGCCCCATTACTGCAGATAGGATCTGGCTGTTGTATTGCAAGGACGAATCTGTTTGAGGTCTGACTGTAAATGTTTCAGCTGTGTGGTGGAGAGGCGAGTTTTTGGCATTTGATACTGTTCTTCCCCTTACACAGGGCCCTCACCTACCCAAAGCAGGGGCCTAAGGACTTGTGGCTCCACCCACATCACCTAGCCACCTGCAATGGGGGTCCAAGGATAAGTGGTTCCTACCAGTCCTTACAGTTAAAAGCATTGGGTGCCTATGGTATGGCTGCAGAGCCCACACACCAGGGTGCTATAAAGAACAGGGACTTGCCTTCCTCACTGACACTCAGGGGGAAAGTTGTCAGCCCCCTGCCTTCCCCAGAGTGTGACCCCCTGATGCTACCAGAAACCTGTGCATACACCAATCACCACTGCTCCTCTAAGATCGTAGGTGAGAGCCTACACCACAAACTTGGTGACCAACTATGGGGACACCTGAGCTGAATCTATACAAGAATAGTGACTGGACTCCTAGGCTCATATACCTGGTAACAGCTCTAGCCACCTGGTGATAGGATGTTAGTGCTTTAAAGGCTCCAATAATCAATTTAGCTCACTCTAGTAGCCTATTTGGGTGTACCAAATCAAAACAAAAACAAAGCAAGAAGCTACGACACAGTAAGCAAACATAAAATAAATTAGTGCAATGACTTATACATGACTCAGAGACAACAGTCGATGTCAAATCACACAAAGAAGCAGACCACAATTGCTTCAACAGACTCCCAAAACAAAAAATCAAGGAATCTTCCAGATGCAGATATTTTTCCGGAATTACCAAATGTAGACTAAAAAAAAAAAACAAAGCCCCATTGCAATCGAGTCAATTCTGACTCATAGCGACCCTATAAAACAGGGTAGAACTGTCCCGTAGAGTTTCCAAGGAGTGCCTGGTGGATTCAAACTGCCATCCTTTGGGTTAGCAGCCATAGCACTTAACCAGTATGCCACCAGGGTTTCCAAATGTAGAATACAAAAGATTAATATACAGAACTCTTCACGACATCAGGAAGATCAGGAAAAATGCAGAACAAGCCAAGGAGCACACAGATAAAGCAACCGAGGAAATTAAGATTATTCAAGAAGATAATGAAAAATTTAATAGGCTGTAAGAATCCTAGAGAGACTAGAAAAAAAACTTTTTTTTTTTTTTTTAGAGAGACAGCAATCAGAAATTCAGATTACCAAAATATTATTTCAGAATTAGACAACTCAGTAGAAAGTCAGTGGAGCAGAATTGAGGAAATGGAAGTCAGAAGTAGCGAGATTGAAGATAAAACACTTGGCAACAATATAGTCAAAGAAAAATCAGATAAAAGAATTAAAAAATGAAGAAACCCTAAGAATCATGTGGGACTCTATTAAGAGAAATAACCTACGAGTGACTGGAATACAAGAACAGGGAGAGATAACAGAAAATACAGAGAGAATTGTTGAAGATTGGTTGGCAGAAAACTTCGCTGATATCATGAAAGATGAGAGGATATCTATTCAAGATGCTTATCGAACACCATACAAGGTAGATCCCAAGAGAGTCACCAAGACGTATAATCAAAAGTGCCAAAACCAAAGATAAAGAGAGAATTTTAAGAGTGGCCAGGGATAAATGAAAAGTCACCTACAGAGGAGAGTCAATAAGAATAACCTTGGACTACTCAGCAGAAACTATGCAGGCAAGAAGGCAATGGAATGACATATATAAAGCACTGAAGGAGAAAAACTGCTAGCAAAGAATCATATATCCAGCAAAACCGTCTCTCAAATATGAAGGCAAAAAGAGGACACTTCCAGATAAACAGAGGTTTAGGGAATTTGCAAAAGCCAAACCAAAACTACAAAAAATACTAAAGGGAATTCTCTGGTTAGAAAATCAATAATATCAAATATCAACCCAACAATAGAACACAGGACAGAGCAAGCAGATATCAACCCAGATAGGAAAACCACAAAAATAAATCAAGATTAAAAAAAATCTGAAAACAGGGAATCAGCTATGTCATTATGTAAAATATGACAACATTAAAACAATGAAGAGGGAATAAATAGTCATAGGTCTTTCATACGGAGAAGAAATAGGTTAGTTTTAAACTTTGGAAAAAAAGGGGTAACTATTTTTTTTTTTTATTAAGATAACCTCAAAGGAGACTAACAATCCTACACATCAAAATAAAATACAAGAAAAACATAAAGACTCAGCAAAAACAAAATCAACAACAGTGAAAAAGAGGAACACACAATTTACAAAGAAAAACTACTCAGCACAAAAAACTGAGTGAAAGAAATAAACTGTCAACAACACACAAAAAAAGACATCAAAATGGCAGCACTAAACTCATACCTATCTATAATCATGCTGAATGTAAATGGACTAAATGCACCAATAATGAGACAGAGCTGTAGAATGGATTAAAAAAAACACAGTCTGTCTATATGCTGCCTACAAGAGACACATCTTAGACTTAAAGACATAAACAAACTAAAACTCAAAGGATGGAAAAAATATATCAAGCAAACAATCAAAAAAAAGCAGTAGTGGCAATATTAATTTCCAACAAAATGGGCTTTAAAGTTAAATCCATCATAAAGGATAAGCAAGGACACTATATAATGATTAAAGGAACAATATACCAGGAGGATATAACCATATTAAATATTTATGCACCCAATGACAGGGCCGCAAGATACATAAAACAAACTCTATCAGCATTGAAAAGTGAGATAGATAGATCCACAATAATAGTAGGAGACTTCAACATACCACTTTCAGTGAAGGACAGGATATCCAGAAGGAAGCTCAATAAAGACGCAGAAGATCTAAATGCCACAATCAACCAACCTGACCTCATAGACATATACAGAACACTCCACTCAACAGCAGCCAAGTATACTTTCTTTTCTAATGCACATGGAACATTATCTAGAATAGACCACATATTAGGCCATAAAGCAAGCCTTAACAGAATCCAAAATGTCGAAATACTACAAACCATCTTCTCTGACCATAAAACCATAAAAGTAGAAGTCAATAAAAGAAAAATCAGGGAAGAGAAATCAAACATTTGGAAACTAAACAACACTTTGCTCAAAAACAATTGGATTATAGAAGAAACTAAGGATGGAAAAAAGAAATTCGTAGAACCCAATGAGAATGAAAACACTTCCTATCAGAACTTTTGGGACACAGCTAAATTTCCTCTTGTTTAATTAAATAAATCTATCCTATTCTTTTATTCTAAGATTGTAAAGGTATGTTTCTCGTCTATATTTTCTTCTAGAAGTCTCAAAGTTTTGGTGGTGGCTTTTGTCTCTGTTAATTACTGCTATATTCCCAATGGGGCTGCTGAGCGGCCTAAATGGCTAATGCACTTGGCTACCAACGAAAAGATTGATAGATTTTAAAACTTTAAACCATCCCTAATTCCTGGGGTAAGCCATACTTGGTAATATTACTGTGTTTATTTGCTAATATTTTAATTAGAATTTCTGCATTCTGTAGTAGTAAATAAGATTGACCTAAAGTTTTCTTGGTGGTATCTTATACAGTCCTGGTATCAGGATTATGTTGCCTTATAGAATGATTGAGGAATTTTGCCATCACTTTCTATTCTTTGCAATTTTAATATAATATGGGAATTATCTCTTTCTTAAATATCTGTAAAATTCACATGAAAACTTTCACAGTTGTTTCATTTTTAAAGATAGATCTTTGGCATCTTGTCAGTTTTGCAATTTTTATTTGAGTTGGGTTTAGTTATTTATAGGTAATAGGATGTAATAAGATGCTAAACATTTTCCCTGTTGTCTCAGATTTTCAGCAGAGATCTAAAGACCAAGAAATATAAGTACCAGATCCTCTGTGCAGAACAGGCCAGGAGATTATGAAACCTGTTCATGACACTTAGCTAATCACTGACCTTGAGGGCTTATAAGTGGAAGTGAGGAAATTCTGCAAGAGGTCACTAGTAAGAATTTCCCTTGTGACAATTGTCAACATGCCATGTCCTTCCCAGAGAGCAGAAGGACAAGGGGGTGTTCTCCCTTCATTTTGAACCAAATTAAGAGCTTAACATGTATCCCTTGGCATTTGGATGACACAGATAAGAGGCCTGCTGGAGCAATCTGGGGTGACAGAAAAGAGAGTGCTCCACAGGAAGCAGCCTTCCATGTCCAGAACATCCTCAGAGAAAGTTTGGTCTTGAGCCGTCTTGAAAAGGACCATGCCTAAAAGGACTGCCTGGAGGACAGAGATGGCTCTGTGTAGGTTGAAACTTCAGTAAGTAGGGGCCGAGGGAGGGTTACAAATGCTACTGGTGGGTCATCATCAATAGGGGTTTGCTGATTCCCCAGTGGTAGGGAGCCTTGGTGGTGCAGTGGTTAAGCACTTGGTTGCTAACCAAGAGGTTGGTAGTTCAAACCCACCAGGCATGACAGATATGGCAATCTGTTTCTGTAAAGATTTACAGCCTTCGGAACCCTATAGGGCACTTTTACTATGTCCTATATATGACACACCATGAGTCAAAATTAACTGGATGGCAACAGGTTTGGTTCTTTTTGTTTTTTGTTTTTGGTTTAGGGGCCTCCATGACTACACAAAATACACTAGGAAAAAAAAAGAGCCAAAATGGACTAAGAAGCACAGTGGGACCAGATGCCAGTTGAGAATTGCTCCCAGACTTATAAGGTTGTATGCACAACCCATCCCATTTGACACTGGGTTGGGGACAGAGAATACAAACAGGAACCACCCATCGAGAGGAGCTGGAGTGAGAAGAAAGAAGAAATTTGACCCTATCTGCTTGTCTCAGTACAGACCACCAAGGTGAGACCCATCTCTTGGAGCGGAGAAATTTGAATTGACGAAGTAAAAGAAAATAGCTGTTGTCCGACTCAACTACAAGATATAGTTAGTAAAACAAGGACAAAGAGAAGCGTCACACATGGGTGGCTTTACCAGCTGCTTGGAGATTACCCTGTGGTTAGGTTTGCTTAATGACTAACTCCAGAGCCTCTCTCTATTGCACTGACTTTTTATGTGGTGTTGGATAACATTGCTTTATTTTAGCTTTAAGGTGATAAAGATGATCTAAATTATAAGCCAGCGGATCCAATGATGCTATCTCAGTCCCTGTTAAGTTTTGATCCAAACATCACATTCTCCTTTTGAGGAACTCTGAAAGTTCTGTAGGTGGTGCAAATGGTTTGCCCTCAACTGCTAAAAGGTTAGCAGTTCTAACCCACCCCCTGGTACCGTGGAAGGAAGTCCTGGTGATCTGCTTCTGTAAAGGCCACAGCCTTGAAAACCCTGTGGAGCAGTTCTACTGTGTACAAGTAGGGTTGCCACGAGTCGGAATCCACTTGACGGCAATCAGCGACAACATTTTTCTTCAGGAGTCCCTGGGTGGTGCAAATGGTTAACCCTCTCACTGCTAACTGAAAGTTAGAGGTTCAAGTCCTCTCAGAGGAGCCTCGGAAGAAAAGCTTGGCAATCTGCTTCCAAAAGGTCACAGCCTTGAAAACCTTATGGAGCCCAGTTCTACTGTGATACACGTGTGGTCGCCGCGAGTCAAAGTTGACTTGATGGCAACTGGTTTTTATTTTCCTTTAACCAGTGAGGAGATGCTTTCCACAGCCTTCACTGCAGTATTGATAACGGCATTAATCGATCACATTAACTTGACATTCATTGTTCTTCGAACCAATGCGAGAACTGCCTGGTATTTCCCCTTGAAGTAGTGGTATGATCTGGCCCCCACTGTCCCTTAGGCTTAGAACAAAGGCAGGTATGTTTCAGAAGCTGCAGTGAACACAGTGCCAGAGCTTCCAAACTGAGCAGGTAAAACCTCTTATAGGACTAACCCAGCGCCCAGTGCTGTCGAGTCGATTCCGACTCATAGCAACCCTATAGGACCACGTAGAGCTGCCCCATAGAGCTTCCAAGGAGCTCCTGGCGGATTCAAACTGCCGACCCTTTGGTTAGCAGCTGTAGCACTTAACCACTACACCACCTTATAGGACTAGTGGTTAAAAATTAAATACATCTGGTTGGAAGGAAAATGGAGAACTGATACTTCTGTGGGTCATTTTGGATGTAAAAACTTCCTGGACAGATTGCACATCTCTATACACAACATGGGACTCTAACATCATCCCCTACAAATGAAGATACATGGTGGTCTCTTATTAATTATCTTGCTTTTATCAATTCTGTTTGCTCCATGGCATGTATATGGCATACCACAACTCATTATGAAACATTGCTTTTCAGTTTTCTAAGGCTGCAAAGCATCTCATTATTCTGGTGGTTGTCTGTACCTGATCTGCACCTTGTACTGCTTGGACACAGGTGGTATGCTGGATATCCTAACCCGTAACAACAGCTAAGTGTTGACAGCACTAGTACACTGCATTGTGAGCTACGCCCAGCTACAGCAGGACCCAGTGATTTCCACAATCACCACACCACCCCTGCTGTCCCCAGCCCTACTGCCCCACTCCCAGCCCTTTCCTCCACCCTCCCTTTATCCTGTAGTCTTCCCTGCCCGGCACCCATTGCCACGGCCAGGTCAGAGTTGATTGTTTTCTACACCTTCTGTTCCAGTGTTCTATGTTTCTCTGGTCCTCAGAATGTTTAAGGATTGTTTGACTTCAATGAAATGTCTCCACATGGAATTCCTATTGTGTTGTGTTGTTGTTGTTGTCGCTGGCTCATGGCGACCCCTCGCACAATGGAACCAAATGTTGCTCAGTCATGCACCATCCCCACAATTGGTTGTGGATTGGACCACTGTGATCCATAAGGTTTTCACTGGCTGATTTTCGGTAGTAGATTGCCAGGCCTTTCTTCCACATTCCTATCATATATAGCACAAATATGGAATTAGAAAAGAAGACCTGCTTTAAGAACTCCTCACTTGGAGCATCAGCAAACACTCTTGTAGTGAATACTTGGCCTTGCTGAGAGGCGTGTTAATCTATCCTCAAATGTTTCCGGTTGTGTTCTGTGTCCTTTTTTACTCTGTCCACACACCAGTCAGCTAGGCATTGTTTTAAAGTCTAACGGGTAGACACCAGTTATCACTGTATCAATACAGCAATCACCCTTATCAATTGCGTCAAAGAGTTTGATCCCTCCTAACTTTTTTTTTTTTTTTTTTATAGTTGGATTGGAAACCCTGGTGGCATAGTGGCTAAGTGCTACAGATGATAACCAAAAGGTCAGCAGTTTAAATCCACCAGGTGCTCCTTGGAAACTGTATGGGAGCAGTTCTACTCTGTCCTATAGGGTCGCTATGTGTCGGAATTGACTTGATGGCAACGGGTTTGGTTTGGTTTGGTTTATAGTTGGATTTGCTCCTGTACCCCTCAGCCTCTTCCCACAGATCCCTCCCAAACATACTACTTGGTTATTTTAATAATTGGAGTTCTTGGCTGGTTCTCCACCTACCGGCCACCCTATAAGTCATGCCACTTATCCGCAGAAGGGAGAGCCTTTCATTTTAAGTACTGTACGTGGACCTCCAGCAAGGATGAGCAGCTCCGGGCATCAAGAGTAATGGAATTAGGAAAAACATGCTGGGAAAGAAAAATTAAATCAAAGGTCTCAACTTTAAATGATTGCAGGATCTTAAATTATATTTACGACATATCCTTTCAGTTATATGTTCAGTATTACTCAGCCACTAATTCAGTAAGAAGTTGATTCTAAACCTTAGAATAGTTAATAGTTAATTTAGAGCCCTTATTTCTATTTCCTCTTTTACCCAAGAGTTATTTAAAAGAGTGATTATAAGTTTTCAAATGCAGGGGGTCTGTTTTGTTTTGATTTTTTATCCTTTTGTCATGAATGTCTATATTTATTGCATTATGGTCAGAGAATGTGTCTTTTGTGAATTCTGCTCTTTCGACTGGTTTTGAGACTTTTGAATGTGGTTTAATATAGCATCGGTTTTGGGGAGTGTTCTATGTGGCTTTCAAAAGGAAGTATATTTTTCTGTTTGTTAGGTATAGGGTTCTATATCTTTTTATTGTATCAAAATGATTAATTGTGTTTGTTTAAATTTTCCATTTTCTCACTATTCTCAGCTTGATATTTGATTTCTGAGTTGTAATAAACTTCTCCACTGTGGCTGGGGATTTATCAGTTTCTCCTTGGCCTTCCCTGAATCTCTGCTCCTGTGTTTTTAAACTGTGTGGACAGGTGCGTGCAGGCTCATGACTGCGGACTGTTTCCTGGTGGGGTGGAAGCCCTGCCAGCAGCTGTGGCCACTACCTAAGTGCTTCTGAGTGTCTTCTGGGGAGGAGCCTGTGTAACTGGCACCTATCTCAGTGTGGTAATAGCAGCAGAGGGGAACTGCCTGCCATTAAGCAGGATGTGGCTTTGATGAGCTGTATCCGAAGTAGAGGAGGTAAACAGTTTCTTGTTTTCATAGTGACTGTCTTAGTCATCTAGTGCTCCTGTAACAGAAATACCACAAGTGGATGGCTTCAACAAAGACAAATTTATTCTCTCACAGTTTACAAGGCTAGAAGTTCAAGTTCACGGTGCCAGCTCCAGAGGAAGGCTTTCACTCTCTGTTGGCTCTGGGGGAAGACCCTTGTCATCAATCTTCCCCTCTCCTAGCAGCTTCTCAGCACAGGGACCTCAGGTTCCAAGGATGTGCTCCCTTCCTGGCTCTTGTTTCCTGGTGGTATAAGGTCCCCCTGTCTCTCTGATTGCTCTTTTATGTCTCAAAAGAGATGGACTTAAAACACAATCTAATCTTACAGATTGAGTCCTGCCTCATTAATATAACTGCTGCTAATCCCACCTCATTAACATCTTAGAGGTAGGATTTACAATGCCTAGGAAAATCACATCAGATGTCAAAATGGTAGACAGTCACACAGTACTGGGAATCATGGCCTAGCCAAATTGATACACATTTTGAGGGGATGCAATTCAATCCATAACAGTGACCATATTTGCTAGGGTGGTGTGGTCAACAGAATAATGCCTTCTCAAAGATGTCTGTGTACTAACCCCAAAACCTGTGAAAATCCTTCCTTACATGGCAAAAAGGCACTTGGCAGATTTAATTAAGGATTTTGAGATGGGAAGATTATCCTGGATTATCTGGCTGGCCCCAATGTAATCACAAGGGTACTTCCAAGAGGGAGACAAAAGGGTCAAAGTCAAAAAGGAGATGTGATGATGGAACTAGAGGATGGAGTGACGAACCTTGAAGATGGATGAAGGGGGCCATGAGCCAAGGAATGCAGGTGAACTCTGGAAGCTGGAAAAGGCAAGGAAATAGATTCTCCCCAGAGCCTCCAGAAGGAATGCAGCCCTGCCTACACCTTGATTTTAGCCTGTAAAACTCATTTCAGACTTCTGGCCCCGAGGACTATAAGCCAATAAATTCATATTGTCTTTAAGTCACTAAATTCATGGTAATTTGTTGCAACAACAATAGGAAACTAATACAGGTGAAATCTTTCTCTGGCAATAGTGGTTCTTTCAGGGTGGTATCCATTCTTCATGTTTTCTTCAATGAAGAGCACTTCCAGCCATCCCTTCAGCCAAAGCTCTCAGGTAAGCCTCAGTTTCCTCACTCCCTGACCCAGAGTCAAGAGGGTACGCAGGAGTTGAGGTAAGCCACCTCCAGGGGGTGAATCGGGGAGGTTTGCACTTCAGTGGAACATGCTGTTGGCTCTTGAAGGGCAACAGGACTGCAACTGAGAGTGGTGAAGGAGGAAATACTCCTCGTGAATTTGGGGTAAAAGAAGCAAGTCATAGAGATGAAGAGATGCCTGCCCTGGTGAGACTGTCCCTGAGCGTTGGGTCCACGGCATGGTAACACTGGCTACGCCCTCTTCTCTGGCTGCCACCCCAGGATAGACTAGATACCCTTTGCTGTAACTCCACCAGGGAAGGCAACCTCCCAGGATTATATCTTTATAATCCTAAAACCCAATTTTCACATCTAGAAGGAGTCTGCTCATTCAGCCTTCCTAAGGCACAAGCTGCCTTCTGGAGGTGGGTCACGTTCAGTCCCAGGATGCAACCTCGTAACACCCAGATGCACTATCCCTTTACTTCCTCTGTCTCTGACTCAATGTCAGAACTGGCTTCCCTTCTAGCTTTTCAGTAACTCTATTTCAGTGGCTCCATTTCCCATGCCTAGTACTGAAATTTTGTCTGGGTCATCTTGATTGATTCTGGAAGACCTCCCCAACTTCAAATCTTAGAGAACAAAGATTAAGGCATAGATTCTTTTCCTCCAAGAAGTCTTTGAGTTCTTCAAAACAAATGCGTTCTTGGTCCTTTCCTCATAAGAAAAATCAGCTTCAAGGTGATATTTTTGCCCCTGAATATACTGTGACACAACTGGTAATCTCTCTCAATTAAGGGAAAATTAAACAAGTTTAATTTTTGGTGGTGCACTTTGGGTAAGTCACCCTGCCAAGACACTTGGGCTTGAATCCTTGCTCTTGACTTACTGTAAATTCATATAATTAGCACATCATGTTGAAATGTATCTTTAGTAGGGGAAACCAAGTTGTATTTTTCTTTGATTTTCCCATCACATAACATAGTTTCTGGAGCCCTGGTGGCACAGTGGTTAAGACCTTGGCTACTCAAAAAAAGTCTGGCAGTTTGAATCCAGCAGCAGCTCCTTGGAAACCCTCTGTGGCAGTTCTACTCTGTCCTATAGGGTCGCTATGAGTCGGAATCAACATGACAGCAACATATTTGGTTAGTTGATTTTGGTTTAACATAGTTTCTGGTATATTACAAATGCTCGATAAATATTAAATATTATTTGAAATAACACCATGGCTGAGAATGTATGTTGCCTCACAATATCTACTCTCACCTTCTTCCTCAATAACCAATAAAAGAAAAACCACACCCATTGCCATTGAGTTGATTCCAACTCATAGTGACCCTACAGGACAGAGTAGGACTGCCCCATGGAGTTTCCAAGGAGCGCCTGCTGGGTTTGAACTGCCGACCTCTTGGCTAGCAGCTGTAGCTCTTAACCACTACACCACCGGCGTTTCTTCCTCAGTAACAGACCCTGGGAAATGTGGTTGGCTAAAAGATTTTATTTTTTAGACCCTCTTTCAGCTAGATATGGCCAAGGAGCTATAATTCTAAATGTGCAGTGAATCCCCTGGAAGATTTCATAAAAGGAAGGGGCTTGTGCCTTTTGGGCCATCTTCTCTTCTTTCCTGCTACCTGGAATGCGGGTGTGATGGCTGGTGCCTGCAGGAATTTTGAATCATTAGACAATCTTACTTCTGGATTTCTTTTATGTGAGAAAAATCAGTGTCTATCTTGTTTAAGTTACTTTATTTTGGGTTTCTGTATGTAGCTGAACATGATTCTAACTAAATAAACATGTTTTCCCCTGGCTTATATAGGATCGCTGAGTTGGAATTGAATCCACAGCAGTGGGTTTGGTTTTGTAGAGAAAAGAAACACGGAGACAGGATTGAGGAAAGAAGCAAAAAATGCAGACCAGAAATGGTTTTAGGATTCTAGAGGTGCTGTATTTCCCAGAGTCTTTCGGAGAAGAAAATATTCAGGCTGTGCCTGCTACACGTGGTGTGAATTAGCTGACATATAGTTGGTAGACGGGGGAGTGATACCAGGGTAATGATCCAGAAGTTGCTTTGGTTTGTTCGCCATTTTTTGCCGTATGTGATTTCCCAGAAATCAGGGACACGCTTTCTCCACAATTCAATACAGGAACACTGTAAGAAAAAAGCTGAAAATCTCACAGAGCAGGCTTCCTTTAGAGCAAGAAGGGGCTGCCTGAGTGGTTTCAAGAACTGCTATGCAGTCCACACTATTAGGCTATCTGGTGAAGCTGTGACCGCAGATAAAGCAGCTGCAAAAATATTTCCCTCTGTGTTTAAAAAAGCAGTAAAGGCCCCCGAATCAGATTTTTAATCTTGTAAAACTTGTCTCTTAGAAGCAAATGCCCCACATCTCGAAGGAGAAAGTGCAAGCCCCTGATTTCAAAGGCTGCAAAGCATAGCACACTAGTGGATTTATGAGCCAGCATTTTTTTGTTGTTGTTTTTAATTTAGTATTGATTGTTTTTGTTAGTTTTCCTGTTACAAAGTTGGATAGGTATGGTCTGGCCCTAACTCTTTTTATCTCACATGCCCTATTATTTTTGATGCATGATTTTACAGAATGCAAGATTTTACATGAATGCATGTATCATTTTATAGGAATAAAATGACTGTACAAAGCATTACAAATAGATTCAGAGCAAATTATAGCTGATAAAACACTTCTCTTTCACATCTTCACACCAGTTTTCCAGTTAAGAGACATGTGGCTTTCCAACCTACCATATTTTTAATTTATCACCTAGAATAAAAATGCAAAGGCGTAAACATTTTATGTTTAAACACCTCACCTTTTGCACACCCTTTCTCAGGAAGCTGCTAAGGATGTACTAGCCAGAGTGAATGAGCAAATGAGGGGTGTAGGACAGGGGCTTCACCCAGCAGCATGGTGGAGGAGCCATCGAGGGTGATGGCCCCTGGAACTTCCAGGAAAACAGCTGAGCATTAGACTACAGAGCAAAGTGCTTAGACTGAGCTCTGGGGGGGGCGGGGGGGGGAGGAGATTTCTGGGGAGATGGAACTGAGGCAGTATCTGATATGTTTGCACATATGGGAAAGTAACATCAAATGTGTTTTACAGATCTTTTAGAGACACCAGGAAGAATTCGCTATGATACATGGAGAGCCAGTTTTAACTTGGCTTGAGAAACTCAGACATATGACAATCCTTGCACCCCCATTATGTAGAGTGCATCATCCATGATACATACAGTTGCTTCTGGAATCCTCTTACTTTCCAAGAGTCCCAGTAACAACCCTGTGCTTTTAATAGGAGACCTTCTTGTGCTAAGCACATGGAATATTCTTCTGCTTTGGGGCAACGGCATACCTCAGAGGGTTGCACAGCCTCCCAAAACCCTGGTGAGAAAGCTCCACTTCTACTCTCTGTGGCTATCTTGCAGGTGTAAAACACAGTAACAGCGTTACGATTCTGATAGACCTTAGCACTCCTTCTGAGTGAGAATCCTTACCTTATTCACACTTATTTCACCCAATTCCCTATCACCAGCCCAGGTTGTGCTCCTGAAAGACTCTTCTGCTGATTTACATGCCTCTCGAGCAGCCATTTATGGTGAGGTGGCCTCCCTTGTAGAGGGTGTTCCTTCGTAGAGTCCATCGCTGGAGAAAGGTTAATCTTCAGACTCAGAAGTAGAACCTGTGGAGTAAGAAAGGGAAATTCTGCTTCCTTCTGGCCTCATTTTAGTGCCCTTAATTTGTGGCTTGAGTAAACCTCATTGTGAAATCTTTTTGCAGGCATTTTCAGTAACAATAAGGAATCCACATTTACATAAAAATTTAACAGTGTGGAGTGCTCTGGATGCAAATACCACCACCGAAGTGGCGCTCTGCTGAAGGGGTACCATTTCCAGCTGAAGGTCACATAGGAGCAGGCAAGGAACATCGACTCAACTGACCCCTTGGCCTGGCGGCTGAGGTTTTCTTTTGCATTGATTATATTAGATATATCTTGGAAAACCTGGTGGCGTAGTGGTTGAGTGCTATGGCTGCTAACCAAAGGGTCGGCAGTTTGAATCCGCCAGGCGCTGCTTGGAAACTCTATGGGGCAGTTCTACTCTGTCCTATAGGGTCGCTATGAGTTGGAATCGACTCGACGGCACTGGGCTTGGTTTTTTTTTTTTTTGGTATTAGATATATCTTAAGTTCTGAAGTGTTAAAACAAGAAAAATGTGGGTCTTAGAAACAAGGAATCAAATTTCTATTCCTCAAGCATTGTGCTGCCAGGCATCAAAGACCTTTAAAATGTATGATCCAGCCCTCAAGAACTTTCCAATAAAATAAATAATGATTAATACTCAAGAAACAATAGGGAAGAAATTTTTTTAAAAGACTCCTTCTGATGATATCTAAAGTTGTGTGGTAAGTACTGCAACAAGAGCAAGAATGAGGGTGTGAAATGTGGCACATCTAACTTCAAGGGGAGAGATGACAATCAAGACCAGCATTGGCCCAAACCTATGAGCTAGAAGTCCCACATTCCTCCACTCTACAAACTTTTTTCTTTTTTAACCAATTCTGACACCAGCCATCCCTGACACGGCACTCTCTACTTCTCTGCTGGGTTCAATAATTCACTGCAGTGGTCACACAGAGCTCACAGACCATACTCACAATTACAGGATTTATTAAGGAAATAACAGGTCACAATTCTGGATCGGGATCAGCTTGAAAGTAACAGAACAACTCAGTTACAGTTCTCTGATCAGGACAGCTTCTTCTCAGCCACACCCACAGGTAGGCTTCTGCCTCTGAGCCCTGTTTGGGCTTACTGCTGCCGGGCCCTGTTCAGGCCTGTCCACTGCCCTGCTCAGGCAAGTGTTACAGCTCTTTAGCTCTGCTGATAAGCGCCCAGAGGCACCCCACTCCACCAGGAAGCCTCCTGCCTGAAGGCACTCGGCTCTCTCACTCTGTGGGTGGGTCAGCGAGCCTACTGCACCTGGCTGCTGACCTTGTGCCATTGCTGATCCCATGCCTCTGCTGTCTCCTGCTGCTGCCATCGCTCATGATTTCTCATTGTCTCCAGTGTTTCAGCTCTCACTGCCTCCTGGGTCTAGGAGGTTCTCAGCACAGGGACCCGTGGTCCAAAGGACATGTTCTGCTCTTGTTTCTTCTTGATAGTAGTGAGGTCACCCTTCAACCTCTAAGATTGGCTCTTTTAAGCCTAGCGGGATGGCAAAACTGACCAATCCCCTTGGTAGGTCATAGGCACCTTATTTGCATAGTCACTGTCCAAGCCCTGGCAAAAGTTTTACACATCTTATTTGCATAGTTCCAGCCAATCATTTTGTGGGAGTTAAGAGACCATAGCAAGAAAGGCCATATAAAAAGGGAAACTCATTGCCCTTCAGAATGAAACAAAAGATCAAATTAACACTATGCCCCAATTACCCACACACAAGAATCTGAGCGATAGAAACTGTAATAATTTGCCATATAAATACAGTTCAGAACCGGTGTGTTCTCTGGACCGTGTACGTACAACTCGTTTGTTTGATTCAGAATATCTGGAACAACTTTGGCCATGGGCAACTTGTAACAGAGCATATGACATCCTGCTTAAAGGTGTGTGTATTCACATCCCATATTAAATCCCACAGTTAAAAGCAAAAAGCAATTTTTAATATACTGAGAAAGTACTGTCCTGTGTGGCCAAAAAGTTCATCCAATGCATGATGGAATGTGGAGTACACATGCATTTAGCGACTTGAATAATTTTACTGCCTTAACAGCACAGATACTCTTAATAGTCCAGACATTATTAAAAATCAAACTGAGTATAAGTGGCCACAAAACGTTGAAGTTAATGTTCCTATAAACATTGTTTTGGACATTGATGTTTTACCAATACGGTAATCCGCAGTGGATTCCTTGGTGTTATCAACTACTTTTTGTATTTTCTGTTATATAAAAAAAATCCTGAATCAAGTGGGCTAATATATCTTTAAATTTCTTCCCACCTAAGTATTAGTCATGATGGCCAGTCTAAGAAGGTAGAAAGTAGAACCTTGAGACAAAGCAAATGACCCAATTGATAAATGAAAATATATATATATATATATACTTTTTTTTTTTTAGTCAAGTCCTTTTACCTTCAAAATTTTTGGTTGCTCCAGAATATGTGATTTTTCTTATTCAGGGAAGAATTTTTAAATATGCTAAAATTTGCTTTAATTTTTGGAAAAGGAAAATCAACACATACCTTTGAAAAGGAAACCAAGTGTTCCATAACTGAATTTAACTTATATTTTTAAGTTATATTTAACTTGATATGTCAACCAACGATAATTTGTATTACCTAGGGCTCATAACGGAGCCCTGGTACAGCAGTGGTTATGTGCTCAGCTGCTACCAAAAGGTTGGCAGTTCAAATCCATCAGCCCCTTCTTGGAACCCTATGGGGCAGTTCTGCTCTGTTCTATGGAGTCGCCATGAGTCGGAATCAACACAAACAGCAATGGGTTCGGTTTGGGTTAGGGCTCATAACAGTGATTGAATCTTTAGTACAGATGATCACTTCACTATGGTAAAATAATCTATGATGGAAGAACTTCAAAAATATCTTTGTAAGGTGGAAACAACTGAAACATCTATCAACAGATGAATGGATGAATAAAATGCGGTAACCTACATACAAATGGAATATTATTCTACCATAAAGAGAAACGAAGTCATGATCCATGCAGCAACGTGGAAGAACCTTGAAAACATTACGCTGAATGAAATTAGTCAATCACAAAAGGACAGATATTGTATGATTTCATTAATATGAAGTATCTAGAATAGGCAAAAATACAGAGATTAGAGTTTAATAGTAACTACTATTTTTGCCTATCCTAGATATTCCATAGTAATGAAGGGTGGAGAGAAGGGAATGAATCACTGTTTAGGTAACATAGAGATTTTGTTTACCGGGATGGTTAATTTGGCGATGGATATTGGTGCTGGTTGCACATGATTGATGTAATTGGTTTTATTGAATTATGCCCATGAAAGTTAAATTGTTACCTATATTTTTATGACAACAAAAATTTTAAAAAAGAAAAAAAAATAGCTTTGTAAAATAGTAAGTACCTGGGAAAATGAGTAGAACTGCCCCATAGGGCTTCCAAAGAGCAGCTGGTAGATTTGAACTGCTGACCTTTTGGTTAGCAGCCAAGCTCTTAACCACTGCACCACCAGGGCTCCATAATTTAGTGCCAGAAAAAAAGACCAATATTATTTGCACGAGAATGTTCTGTTATAAAATAAGCAACTATACTAAACCTAAGGAACCCTGATGACAGCGTGGTTAAAGCGCTTGGCTGCTAACTGAAAAGTCGGTGGTTTGAATTCACTAGCTATTCTTCAGGAGAAGGATGTGGCAGTCTGCTTCCATAAGGATTACAGCCTTGGAAATCCTATGGGGTAGTTCTACTTGTTCCCTTAGGGTCATTATCGGTTGAAATCGACTTGATGGCAACAGATTTGGTTTAGTTTTTTATACTAAACCTTAGAAGAGGGTATTAAGAAATGCTTATTCACCTTTCACTAGTGTCCCCCGCCCCAGAACAAACAAACAAACAAAAAAACCAGCTGCTGTCAAGTCAATGCCAACTCATAGTGACCCTATAGGATAGAGTAGAACTGCCACCATAATTTCCAAGGAGCAGCCGGTGGATTTGAACTGCCGACCTTTGGGTTAGTAGCCATAGCTCTTAACCACTGTGCCACCAGGGCTCACTAGTGACTTATTTCTGTGTTCTTCATAACTAAGGAGCAACCCTTGTGCATTTAGAAGGTGACTGACAAAAATACGACTTTCTTTTCAGGAACTTACTTTCTGTTAAGTGAAATTCACCAAAATGTGCATAAACAAATTTGTTCCATGAAAGTCAGCTGAGGAGTGTTTTGAATTGTGGTTTTACTGCTAAACAAAACATTGTTCGTAATCTTGCTGATATAACATAAAACCCTGAGGGGGAAATGTGTTCTGAAATACAGACATCACAAGGATTGTAGGGTAGGCTGGATTGTCACGTGGCTGAGGTTACAAAAGAAAGAAAAAGTTACAAAATTCAATACAGCAAATGATTTGCAAATAACCAACTCCTCTTGGTGCGTTATGATGAAATAAAGTCTTTAGAAACAACAATGCTGACTGTGATAGTATTATAATGTTAATATTTTGGGTACCTTAAAAAGATGACATTCTCAACTCTGAAAATTGAATAAAAATTTACAGTAATTACTCTCATCTTTACTCGTACCCATAAGTCATATTTTAAACCTGGAAGGATCTAAGAGGGTTTCTTGTGAAGGTGGCAGAAATGGTGAAGCACTGGCTACTAACCAAAAGACCTGAAATTTGAATCCACGGAGATGCACCTCAGAAGAAAGGCTTGGCGATCTACTTCAAAAAATCGGCCATTGAAAACCCTGTGGAGGGAGCACAGTTCTACTGTGACACACATGGGTCGTCATGCACTGGAGTCAACTCCACCACTGGAGGGCAACTGTTTTGATTTTGTTTTTGTTTTGTTGTTTTCCTTTGTACTTCGAGGGTAACGTGGAACATTAGACTTTTACGTGCAGTAAGTTCTTTGGTTAGTTGTATCCTGCTGTGGTAATTGTTAACCAGTAAACCAGTTGCCATCCAGTTAATTCCAACTCATGGCAACCCCATGTATGTCAGAGTAGAACTGTGCTCCACAGATTTTTCAATGGCTGATTTTTCAGCAGTAGATCGCCAGGCCTGTCTTCCAAGGTGCCTCTGGGTAGATTCAAACCTTCAACCTTTCAGTTAGCAGCTGAGTGTGCTACCCATTTGCACCACCCAGGGGATCCATGGGAATTGTTAGATAGGTTATATTCTTATTTGTGGATATAGTTTTGTACCAGACCACTGAAAGTCCTGAGGAAAGTAACATGTTCTGAGAAATAACTACATTAGTGTTAGTAGCTAACCTATGATCATAGGGCTTAAACTGGTATTATGTTTATCTTATTACATCTATGCAAATATTATTCAAAGGTGAACCATAGAGTTCTATGATTACAATCTCCCTTGTTTTTTCCCCAGTGCTGTGTACTCTAAGTTCTTATCATTAATTCATCCCCCACTCTACCAGTGCGTGAATTCCTCACTTTGCTCTTCTTGGAGCGGCTCCTCCTAGAACATCCGTCATCCAGTTCCAGTTCCAGTCAGTATGGTTGCTTGTTAAGCTTCTTGTGTGGTGGTCATCGTGGGATCGCCTTTTAACATCATCCTCTCTCTCCTTTTGCCTCCTCTTGCACTGAAGTCCCTGTGTTGTGAGAACCTGCCCTCCTCCCCATTTTCCTTTTTCTTGTATTCTTATTTTGGTGGAGCAAATGCTCCATTAAGTTCCTGAGCAATAGCTCATGAGAGGTTGTTTTTGTTTCCTAGTGCTGCAACAGAAATACCACAAGTAGGTGGCTTTAAAGAACAGAAATTAATTTTCTTACAGTTCTGGGGGCTAGAAGTCTTGGCTGTGTGGATGCCTTCCTTGTAGGGGGGACCAGGCAATCCTTGGTCCCTTGACTTGTAGACAATTCTCATATGGTTTCTGTCTCCACCAAGACACCCTCCCGCACGTGCATATCTCTTTGCTCTTTTTATAAGTCATAAGTGATAAGATTCAGGACCCATCCAGTTTGGGTATGACCTAATTAACATAAAAAAGAAAACCATATTTCCAAACAGGATTATACCCACAGGTACATGGGTTAGGATTCCAGCACATATTTTAGAGGGGATACAATTTAATCCATAACACATTTAGGGGGACACAATTTAATCCGAAATAGAGGTAAATTTTTAATCCTTCATATATATGAAAATGCCTTCATTCTATCCTTACACTTTGATGATATACTTTGGATCAGTATAGACTTTTAGGTTAGAAATCATTTTTCCCTTTACTTTTGAAGGCATTGCTCATTGTCTTCTAGCTTCAGGTATTTCTGTTGAGAAATTGCATGCCATTCGGAACTCCGGTCCTGAGTATATGACTTTTTTTTTTTTTGAACCTTATTAACTATAAGGACCTATTCTTTATCTCTAATGTTCTAAAATTTCACAGTGATGTACTTTTGTGTGAGTCTTTTTAAAAATTAATTGTTTTAGGAACTCAGTGCATGCTGTCAGTCAGGAGGCACCTGTCCTCCAGTCCTGGTGACAGTCTTGCATTACTTGTTTATTTTTTCTTTAGTTTCTCTTCTGCATTTTGGATGTTGCACCTCCTGGACTGATCCTTGATCTTGATATTTCTCTTCTATTTCCCGTCTCCTTGATTTTGGTTTATAAAAGATTTCACTGACTTTATCTTCCAAACTTTCTATGAATTTTTTATACTTTCCTGTAAAATATAGACATTTAAACATAAGGTTTTGAATGTTCCTTGAAAATATCATCGTGTTCCTCTTTCATGCATGTACTATTTTGTTTATCTCTGAAAATACTGATAGATTTTTTTATATTGTTTTTTTTATCTGTTTCATCCCATTTCCTTTTTTTTTCTATTTGTTTTGATTTCTATATTTCATGCTAGAAGCTTCCTTTAAGTTTCTACTCTTCTTAGCTCCTATATCTGCTCATTTCAGTGTGCCTCACCTCAGCAAACGTGCCAGCACATTTAATCCACATTCCATCAACCACCAAGTCTTACTGTGTCTTTGTCCTAGTATTTCTTGAGGTTTTCTGCTTTTCTCCATTTGCACCGTAATGGTTGTATCTACATCACTGCAGTAGTCTCCTACAGGACCTTCCCACGTCCAGGGCTTGTCCTCACATCCGGTCCATCCTCTAAGCAGCCCAGAGTGATCTTTTTCATTAGCTCCTGTAAGGTCCTGCCTACTTGTCCAGCTTCATCTGATGCCATTCCTTCTCTTACCCTGTGTTGCCACAAGGGCCTTTCAGCTCCCGGAAGGAATCAAGTTTCATTTCAACTTCCCTTTGCAAGTGCTATTCCCTTTACCTCGAACACTTTCCTCCATTTGTCACTTGGCTAATTTTTATTCGTCAGCTTAAAAGCCACATCTTCAAGGGAGCTTTCCTTGAACTCCTAGACTAATGTTGGTTTCCTTGCAATATCTTTCATAGTCCCCTGAACTTCTTCAAACACCCACCACGACTCTATTTTGTAATTATTTTTTAATGTCTGTTTTATCAGCTGGAAACCCTGATGGCATAGTGGTTAAGTATGATGGCTGCTAGCCAGAAGGTCGGCAGTTCTCATCCCCCAGGCGCTCCTTGGAATCTCTATGGGGCAGTTCTACTCTGTCCTATAGGGTTGATATGAGTTGGAATCGACTTGATGGCAATGGGTTTGGGGTTTATTTTATCAGCTATACCATAGCTCCCTGAGGACTAAATTTTCCACCTTGTCATTTATTATTATCCTGATTTTTATCAGTTTTAATACAGTGGCATGAAATAATTTAACTAGAAGAACTGCTTGTCAAGAATTCATATTGGAGTAGAGTACATCTACGGTAACTATGATTAGATGCTCGCAGATAACCTGTGCCTCAGTTGTCTCCTCCTTAAAAGAGGTATGTTCCTGTCTACCTCATAGATTGATGTTAAGGACCCTAGGGGAGGGGGAAACAACAAACCCATTGCTGAGAGCCGGTTCTAACTCAAAGTTAATGCTATACGGTTTCCAAGGTTATAAATCTCTAGGGAAGCAGACTGCCGTATCTTTGGTGCTTTCAAACCGCTGATCTTTCTGTTAGCAGTGGACTGCTTTAACCCTGCGCTGAAATGTTACCACGTGGAAACCCCAGGCTCTGTTTGGCATGAGTTGAATTTGCCGATAAATGAGAGATCGAGGTGGGAGAGCAAGAAGGCAAACTTTATTTCCTTGCGCCAGGAAAAGGAGTCAGTCGGAGCTGCTGCCACTAAGACTCTTCTCTGAAGCCGAGGGGAGAAGTTACTTTTAAGGGGTTTAAAAGTAGGGAGTTCATACAAATTAAGTCGGCAACATTCTTAATCACACTACGCAGGCGCAATTGGGTTTACATACAACTTCTAAGCAAAGAAGGATTTTAACGCAAAGTCGTGGGGGCGGAAGGCAAGCGAATGAAACAAGGATTTTAATGCAACACTGGGGGAAGAAGCCAAGCAAAGAAAAAGCTTATCCTGATGCATAACTGTTTGGGGTTTTGTCTTAACCGGGACTCCACGTTAAGGACCAAGTAAGACCATATACATGAAGTTCTTATAACGGTGCCTGGCGTATAATAAGCATTGTTTTCATTCTGTTTTCGTGTTAGGATACAGTTATGACTTTTGCGCGGTACCACACATGCCCGCATCAGCCAGCGGACGTTAGCTCAGGTGAGCCAAGAGTAACAAATGCCACAGCGAGCAGCGCAGCAGTGGGGACGCGGGAGTGAGAGGACCGCTTCCGAGCCTGCGGGCGGAGCGACGCGGCGGGGAGAGAGGGCTGGGCGGCGGCGAGGAGGGCGTGGGCTGGCCGGGAAATGGGGGACGCGTGGGGCCGCCAAGCCTCTTTCTATTGGAGGCGACGGGAACCAAGGGAGCGGAGAGAAGCGCAGTAGCGAGGGGGCGGCATCTGTCCCTTGACGCAAGGGCCTTGGGCATCAACAGCAAACGGGGGGAAAGAGGAGGGGCGCAGAACCGCCGGCGGCCGGCGGACCTTGTGGGGATCAGCAGGCCGCCGCGAGGCCCCGCCCCCGGCCTCCCACCGCCCCTGCATCGCCCCGCCCCCGGTCTCCCACCGCCCCTGCATCGCCCCCCCCGGCCTCCCACCGCCCCTGCATCGCCCCGCCCCCGCGACGCCCGGCCCCCGGCCTCCCACCGCCCCTGCATCGCCCGGCCGTCGGCCCGTTACCAAGGGGACCGGTCACCTGACGGCGGCGCCGCGCCTGCGCGGGCGGAAGGCGGGGGCGGGCCGTGACGGGCTTGTGGGCGGCTCCTCGGGTGTTCGCGGTGCGGCTCGTCTGGGGTCCTGGAAGTCTGTTCCTGGAGCCGAGGAAGCGGCAGGCGGCGGATCCCTGGGCCTAGGTGAGCGGCTCTGGGGGCGGGGCGAGTCCGTCGCGCGGTCCGGGCGCGGGGACGAGGCGCGGCGGCGCCGGGCACCTAGCGGAGAGCGTCCGGGGCCCCGGTTCCGGGAGGTGAAACCCTTAGCCCACCCCTTAGCGCCCTTCCGCGCCCCGGGCCCGGGCGAAGTTGGCGGGCGCGGCGCCTTCGGGGTCGGCCAGGTCCTCCTCGACCCTTTTTGTTCCTCCCGGTGAGGTCTCCAGGGACCAGTGAAGAGCGAGCCGCTGCTCGTGACCCGTCGCGGGCTTCGGTTCCTGGCTCGAACATAATCTGCCCTTGGCGGAGTCGGCAAGCCCGGGGTTTGGAGGAGGAAGGAGGTGTTTGTTTAGTGGGCGAAGCCTGGCTGTCGGGAAGGGATGGGGGAGAGGCTGTGCGCTGATTTCTGGAGAAGTTGGACGAAAGGAAGCCGCAGCCGGTAGGGTGTGTTCACAAGGAAATAGCCCTTGAGATCTGGTGACTCACAGCTTTCCTTTCAGGATTTCACTGTAATAATAAAAAAGTGAAACGTACGGATTTGGAAAGTTTTCTTGTTCACCAAAGTGGAATTACTGAATCATGGGGTCTTACAATGTGCCGATTTTTGAGGGAAATTTTTAGGTCTGTGTAGTCTGTATATATTACCTGCGCGCAAATTTACTGTTATTTTCTCCGTTATAAAAGTAATTACTTAGAAAGTACCCTTAGCTTGTCACACTCTTTAACATCCACTGCTTCCAAGGAGACAGTTGATTGGAAAGGAAAATTACATCGAAAAACAGCTGCAGTCTTTGTAAGTTAGATTTACCTCAGATCTATGTAAGTGATTGGTTAAAACTTAAATTTGTCCAATCTTTTCATTTTTCTATTTGAGATTAAGAACAAACAGCCCAAAATGTGAGTGCCTCATTTTCTCTGTTTCCAAATTAGTTCTGTAAGCTTTTGTGCTTTGAAGGGTAGGTAAATATTAGAGGTCAAGTGGTTTGTGCCACAGAATAAAAATAAGAAAGCAAACAACTTTTAAAAGCTTCAGGAAGTAATTATTCAATTGTGATCCCAGCTTAACTTTGGCAGCATTAATTTTTTGTTCTATTTTGGGCGTTATGAGAGAGGATATAAAAATCATTGACCAAAAGCGGCTGAATTTAGCAAGAGTTGGCACTTAAATGTACTGTTCAGTAAAATAGTTCCTCAAAATGAGCGAGACTCAACTTTTTTTTCCCCCAAAATTAGGCACATTTTGGGGGGGAGTAAATGCCCAGAGTTTCTAAAAAGAGGCTACGCCATACAACTTTAAAATGTTTTTTACATCTCTTCGTTGCCGTGGAGTCGATTCTGACTCGTAGTGACCGCATAGGACAGGGTAGAGCTGCCACACAGGGTTTCCAGGGAGCCACTGGTGGACTCGAATTGCTGACCTTTTGGTTAGCAGCTGAACTCTTAACCACTGCAACCAGCAGGGCTCCTTCAGTTGCCTTCACAATGACTCTGACTCATGGCGGCCTCGTGAGTGTTAGAGTAGAGCTGTGCTCCATAGGATTTTCAATGGCTGATTTTACTGAAATCGATCGCCAGGGCTTTCTTTTAAGGTGCCTCTAGGTGGACTTCACCGGACAGCCTTTTGGTTAGAAGCTGTGTATGTTAATCTTTTGCACTACCCAGGGACTCCCTAGTTATATTAAGCCAAAAAAACCAAACCCATTGCTGTCCAGTTGATTCTGACTTATAGCGACCCTATGGGACAGAGTAGAACTGCCCCCATAGAGTTCCCAAGGAGCGCCTGGTGGATTTGAGCTGCTGACCTTTTGATTAGCATCTGTAGCACTTAACCACTACGCCACCAGGGTACTAGCATTTATTAATTTATTTATAAGTGTTGCCAACTTTTTTTGTGTGTAGGTTTATTTACTTTTTTGAGAAAGAAATGCAGTCACTTGGTTCAAAATTTAACTAAAAAAGGTATGAAGTCTTCGTCCATCTGTGTCCCCTTGCCAACCATTTTCCCGTCTTGTAGGCAACCAACTTTTAAAAGTTTCTTAGGTATCCATCCAGGTATAGTTCATACCTCTGTAAGAAAGCGTGTTTAAGTATACTTTCCCCTTCCTTTCAGTACCAATGTTAGCATACTATATACATTGCTCTACACTGTGCTTCTCTTTTTCTAGTGTCTTCATGCTCAAGTGTGTTGTAGACTGAAAACCTGAATGGATATTGCTGGGTGGAGCATATCGGCATTTATAGTTTTGATGGATACTGACAGAGGCTGTACTAGTTTACACTTCCACTAGTAATGTTTGAGAGTGTTTCTCCCTTACTGTCAGTGTATTGTCAAACTCTGAATTTTTGCCAGTCCAAACCATATGGGTAAGAAGAAATTATTGTACTCAGAGTAGACTTCAGTGTGGCCGTAATTTCTCAGCAGTTAATCATCAGAATCTCCCTGGATATTTATTAAAAAGACAAGTTCCTACGTCCTTCCATGAAGTTTTTCATTTACTAAATCTGTGTCAGCCTGGGAGACTGTTTTTAACTAGTGCCCCAGGTAATTCTGATGATTAGCCAAGTTTGAGAAACATTGCCCTGGCAGGCTGTAAAGGACTTTATCAGAGTGTGTTCCTTGACACCTCTTAGTTACCTAGTTCTGCTATGACAGAAATGCCACAAGTAGATGGCTTTAACAAACAATTTTTTTTTCTCACGGTTTAGAAGGCTGGAAGTCTGAATTCAGGGTGCCAGCTCTAGGGGAAGGCTTTCTCTCTCTTGTCAGCTCTGGAGAAGGGTCTTTGTCTCTTCAGCTTCTTTTCTTTCGAGATCTTTGTGTGGCTTGGCATTTCTCTTCCCCCATCTCCTCTATTAGCTTTTTTAATTTGTTTTATATCTCAAAAGAGATGGATTCAAGGTACACCCCACACTAATTCTACCTCATTAACGTAACAAAGACAACCATTCCTGAATGGGATTATAACCACAGGCAGGATTTACTAATTCAATCTATAACATTCTACCCTTTGCGCCCCCCCCAAATTTATGTCCTTTCCACATGCAAAAGACATTCACCCCATTACATCATCCCAAAAGTCTTAAATCAACTCCCAGACCCAAAATCTCATCTTTTGAATCATCTAAGTCAAATATGGGTGAGACTTTAGGTATATTCCATCCTGGGGCAGAATCCTTCATCTGTGAACTTGTGAAATCTAGATTACAGGTATCTGTTTCCGAAGTACAATGGTAGAATAGGCACAAGGTAGACATTTCCATTACCAATGGGAGAAATCGGAAGGAAAGAAGGGATAACAGCCACCAAACAAGTGTAGAACCCTGCAGAAGGCATTGTATTAGCTCTCAAGGCTTGAAAATAATCCTCTGTTCTGTGAGACCATCTAGGCAATGGCCCTCCAGACAGGGCCACGCTTTCTGGATTCTGGGTGGAGGCCCCTTGGCCCTGGGCTCTAGCTCCACCTTCCTGGTCCACTGGGATGACAACTCTGCTCCCTAAGCTTTGGGTAGCTCCATTCTCACGGTCCATTTGTATGGCAACAAGGTACACCCTACACTAGTCTTGCCTCATGCACTTAACAGAGACAACTCATTCCCAAATGGGGTTATAAGCACAGGCATAGAGGTTAACCTCCCCCCCAAAAAAGTTGCCATCGAGTTGATTCCAATTGATAGTTGATTCCTAAAAACCCTATAGGACGGAGTAAAACTACCCCACAGAATTTCCAAGGAGCACCTGGTGAATTCAAACTGCCAGCCTTTTGGTTAGCAGCCATAGTACTTAACCACTGCGCCACCAGGGTTTCTGGCATAGAAGTTAAAAAAGGTAGGCATAATTCAGTCTATAAGAACACCTTGATAATGAACCATCTGGGATTCTTATCTACCCTTTGTATACTGAGAAACATCATTATTACCATTTACTCTGTGGGTCTGATGGACACTTTTTAAAAGAATATTTTTAAGTAATTTTAAAAGTAATTTTCAGTAATGAAAATAAAGGGATAATGAAGAACAGCTTTATTAGAAACTTAATAAGAATTTGAACATAGTAAACACATGTTTTCCAAATTATTCCGCTTTTGAAGGTCTGCATATCTGAAATGGGCAACCTCCTTTGAATACAACTAAGTGCTTATCAACGGTCATGCGTGAACTTAGAACATATCCGTCTTATAAAAAACTGGTTCCAAATTTCAAATACTGGGTGCTAGCCTATTGTCACAAATCTTCTTGCATTTGCATCATCAAAATGCAGTACTGATTGCAGATTTCAGATATGTCTCTAACAAATTTTATCATCAAAAACCAGAACCAGTTGTTGAGTTGGTTTCGACTCATAGCGACTCCATGTGTTTCAGAATATAACTGCGCTCCATAGGGTTTTCAGTATCTGATTTTTCAGAAGTAGATTGCCAAGCCAACCTCCAGTCTTTCAGTTAGTGGTCCAGCACATGAACTGTTTGCATCATCCAGGGACTCCGATTCTGTCATTACTCCACACCCATTGCCATCGAATCTGACTCATAGCAACCCTATAGGACAGAGTAGAACTGCTGCATAGGGTTTCCAAAGCTGTAATCTTTCCTGAAGCCAACTACCACATCTTTGTCCCTTGGAGCAGCTGGTGGGTTTGACCCATCAACCTTTTGGTTAGCAGCCCAGCACTTAACCTCTGTGCCGCCAGGGCCCCTGATTCCTGGATTTCATTGTCAAATGGCAGTACCTTTGAAAGCCTTAATGGCCTGTAATTGTGTTAATAAGATGACCATCTCCTTTGCTCCGTCATTGCAAAAAAAAAAAATTTTTATTACACAATTGTAGACGCCTATTAAAATAATCCAATAAGTTGTTTCATTTTTGCATTTTTTCCTTATAACCGCTATTGTGATTTCTTTGTATTTAATAAAAGCTTTTAAAAAGCTCCAAAATGTAGTCTCCAAACTTACGCAACTTCTTGAAAGCAGAACAGTACTTTGGGCAATGCAAACAGAAGGATGACATGACAGTGACAATTATTTCACTATTGCGTCATTAGTCTAGGTGATTCTGTTGTTTATTTTTTGATGTAACTGATGAGTATGATGAAATAATTCCTGTGATAAAATAATAAAATGCTCAAGATATGGAGAAATAAGTTGATTAAGATCTTATAATGTACCTTAGATTCATAAAAGGGTCCTTTGAACCCACGTGACACTTTTAAGATAGAATGAGTTTTATTCTGTTTAGGAAACAAAACAAAACTCTTTGTTCTTTGGAAGATGCCTAAAAAAGAATAAAAGCCACGAAATAAAATTACTCTAAAAAGCAACTGAAAAATTGGGCCCATGGGACCCTGACGGTATACAGAGGGTTAAAGAGCAGATCCCTGGACCCTGTCCCAATTCTTCTGTTTCAGTTTCAGGGGCTAGGACTCAGGAATTGGTGTTATTAGCACGATTTCCACATTATTTGGATATACTTTAAAGTTAAGAACCACTATTTTAGGGCCTTAAGATGGTTTTAGATTTTCTACCATATGGTAGTACTTTAGGCTGCTGTATTTTATTCGTTGCCTGTGCCAATGAAAAAGGTTTTGTGATGTTTCATTTTACAATAATCGAAGTTAACTAGGTTACCTCCGTGTTTAGATGAGGGAATAGTTTGATATGCTGCATTCATATGGAAATGTTTTGTGGAACTAGAATATTCAACCCATTTGCTGTTGAAGTTAGAGAAATATAGCCAGTAGTAGCAGACATTTAAAGTACTAATGTTTCCGAAGACTTTTACCTGATAGAAAACATTTTTTGATGATTTAGTATACCATAGTATTTTGGTCATCTAGTGCTGCAGTGGAAACCCTGGTAGCATAGTGGTTAAGAGCTACAGCTGCTAACCAAAAGGTTCAGATCCACCAGGCACTTCTTGGAAACCGTATCGGGCAGTTCTGCTCTGTCCTATAGGGTCGCTATGAGTTGGAATCGACTCGATGGCAACGGGTTAACGGGTTAAGTGTTACAATAACAGAAATACCACAAGTGGATGGCTTTAACAAAGAGAGGTTTATTTTCTCACAGTGCAATAGGCTAGAAGTCTGAATTTAGGGCACCAGCTCCAGGGGAGGGCTTTCTCTCTCTGTCAGCTCTGGAGGAAGGTCCTTGTCATCAGTTTTCTCTTAGTCTGGGAGCATCTCAGCACAGGAACCTCAGGTCCAAAGGACGCACCCTGCTCCTGGCACTGCTTTCTGGGTGGTATGAGAGCCCCAACTCTGCTTGCTTCCCATTCCTTTTATCCCTTGAGAGATAAAAGGTGGTGCAGGCCACACCCCAGGGAAACTCCCTTTACATTGGATCAGGGATGTGACATGGTAAGGGTGTTACAGTCCCACCCTAATCTTCTTTAACGTAAAATTACAATCACAAAATAGAGGACAACCACAGAATACTGGGAACTATGGCCTAACCAAGTTAATACACACATTTTGGGGGGGGTGGGGACATAAGTCAATCCATGACACATAGTTAAACAGAGATCCTGGAAAGCAAAATAGGTAGTAGAGCTAGAACTAGAACTTGGATCTTTTTGTTCTGGCCACTGTATTTTTGACCAGAGGACTACTCCTCAGTGGTGTACTGTCTGCTGCTTATTGTGAGTGACAAGTTTCTTTTCATGCGCTAATGTATGTTAAGGCTCTGATTGGAGGACGTGATGCTTAAGGAGCACTCCATTAGTTCCCTAATTCTGAGGGCCTCCTGGCTGTCTAGAAATTGGGGGCAGCCTGAGAGTACATCAGAAACCCTGGTGGCGTAGTGGTTAAGAGCTACAGCTGCTAACCAAGTGGTCGGCAGTTTGAATCCGCCAGGCGCTCCTTGGAATCTGTATGGGGAAGTTCTTCTCTGTCCTGTGGGGTCACTATGAGTCAGGGTTGACTTGAGGGCAGTGGGTTTGGTTGGTGTTTGAGAGTACATCGTAAATTTGCCATGTTGCAACTCAGATTTGGTGTGTAGGAAAGTGAGTCAGGGTTCATCCATGTTACAACATGTATCAGAACATCATTTCTTTCTATGGCTGAGTAGTATTCCGTGTATGTATGTACCACATTTTGTTGGTCCATTCATCTGTTGATGGATGTCTAGGTATTTTCTGTCTTTTGGCTATTGTAGGTGTACCGCAGTGAACATTGTTGTATGTGTGTCTGTCTGCATCGTTGCTTTCAACTCTTTTGGGTATATATCTATGAGTGGAAGGTCAACACAATTTGTGCAAACTTGAACAAAATATTTTTCTTAAAATACTTAAATAAAAATAAATTTGGGTGCTTTAGTTATTTTAAAAAAAGTCCTGAAAAGCCTGTTTCTCTTCAAGGGCTGGAGTTTGTGGTATGGGTGGCCTGGAAGAGTTTTCAGACATCTTCAGTTATTATTTTTTTGAAGAAAGGCTTTTGTGAGGGAAAAGGTTAGAAAACCATTGAGTTCCTCCAGTTCATTTTTCATGAAGAATATGGGGCCTTATAGTTGGCTAGCGTCAGAACCAAAAATAGAAGCCAGTACTATACTACCAATCAACCTTCTTTCCAGTACATTTAAGATGATTTTGTTTATAGAAGCCTGATTTATGTGTACAGCTTTTTGTTTTCTGTTTTTCCCCCCAAGAGCCTATTAAGTGAATAAGGTAAATTCAGAGCAAAAAAAGACTTTTTTTTTCCCATTCTAGGGAACTTATGAATGATAGAATCAACAGATAGGATATAAGTATGATATTGATAAAATGGTTGAGAGTTTAAATAAAGTATAAAAAAGGTTTAAGGGGAAAGCTTCTAGGAGAACTGGTACTGTTGGAACACTGAGAAGACATTCCACTTTGTTTTCCTGGATTATTAAAATTAAGCCATATTTGATTGTGATCTCAGAATTTATATTTTATTCATAAATTTGATCCTGTTTTTCTTTTATTCAACATTACACTTGAGTTTCTAGCCAGGGCTATTAGGCAAGAAAAAGAAAGAAAAGTCATTTCCAAATTAATATATCTTGTATGTAGAAAATTCTGAAGACTTCACCAGAAAACTCTTAGAGCTAATAATTGAGTTCAGAAGGTTGAAAGATACAAGATCAATATACAAAATGAGTTTTGTTTCCTTAAACTAGCAGTGAACAATTTAAGAATGAAATTAAGAAAGTACTTCTATTTGTAATAGTATCAAAAGAATACCAGATTTAGGAATAAAAAAAGTGGTTTATACACAAAATACTACAAAACATCATTGAAGGAAATTAAAGAAGACCTATATAAATGGAAAGAAATCTATTCATGGAAAACTTAATATGGTTAAGATGACAGTATCTCCAAATTGATCTGCAGATTCAGTGGCATCCCTATCAAATCTCAGCTGTTTCTTTTGCAGAAATTGACAAGCTGATCCTAAAATTTGTATGGAAATTTAAGGGTCTCAGAATATACAAAACAACCTTGAAAAAGAGCAAAGTAGGAGTCACACTTTCTGATTTCAAAACTTACGCAAAGCTACAGTATCAAGACTATGTGATACTGGCGCTAGGACTGGATTGAAAGTCCAGCCATAAACCCTTACATTTATGGTCAGTTGATTTTCGACAAGCGTGCCAAGACAGTTCAACGGGGAAAAAAATAGTCTTTTTGCAAATAGTGCTAGGACAACTGGGTACCCACATGCAAAGAATGAAATTGGACCTCAGTCTCACAACATAAACAGCAATTAATGAAAAATAGATCAAAGACCAAAAATGTAAGAGCTAATGTTTAGAAGAAAACATTGATATAAATTTTTATGATATTTAGATATGACACCTAAAGCACAGATGACCAAATAAAAAATAGATAAAATGGACTTCATCAAGACTGAAAACTTTTGTGCTAAAGGACACTATCAAGTGAGAAAACAATGTATAGAAAAACAGAAAATAATTGTGAGTTGTATATCTGAGAAGGATCCATATCCAGAATATATAAAGAAGTCTCACAACAACATTAAAAACAACCCAATGAAAAGAAGTTTTGAATAGCCATTTATCCAAGAGTATTTATATACATATGGCTCATTAAGGGAATGCAAGTTAAAACCACAATGAGATAACTAGTTCACATGCACTAGGATGCCTATAATAATAATAAAAAAAAAAACAAGTATCGGTGAGAATATGGAGAAATTGGAGCCCTCGTATATTGCTGGTAGAAATGTACAATGTTACAGCTGTTTCAGAAACCACTTTGGCAGTTCCTCGAAAGGCGAATCCTAAGAGTTACGAAAAAACTCTTTGCCATCGAGCTGATTCCAACTCATCGACCCTATAGGACAGAGGAGAACTGCCCCATAGGATTTCCAAGAAGCACCTGGTGGATTTGAACTGCCTACCTTTTGGCTAGTAGCCAAACCAAATGACTCAGCAGTTCCACTCCTAGGTATATACCCGAGGGAATTAACAATGTGTTTACACTCAGCCTGTACACAAATGTTCATTAGCGTTACTAGTGTTGTTCATAATAGCCAAAAAGTGGAAACAACTCAGGATGTCCAACAGATGGATAGATAGATAAAATTGCGTACATGTATTATTCAGCCGTAAAAAGGAAGGAAGTACTGATACATGCTACAAATGGATGAACCTTAAAAACATGATGCTAAGTGAAAGAAGCCAGACCCAAAAGGCCACGTATTGTATGATTCTGTCTATAGGAAATGTCCAGAATAGGCAAATTTACAGAGACAGAAAATAATTTAGTTGTTGTCAGGAACTGGAGGGAGTAGGGAGTGGAGAGTAACTGTTAATAAGTATGGAGTTTCTTTGGGGGGTATTAAAAATGTTTTGGAATTTAGGTAGTGGCAATGATTGCACAGCTTTGCGGATATACTAAGCACTATTCAGTTGTATGGAAACCCTGGTGGTGTAGTGGTTAAGTGTTAAGGCTGCTAACCAAAAGGTTGGCAGTTTGAGTCCGCCAGCCACTCCTTGGAAACCCTATGGGGCAGTTCTCCTCTGTCCTGTAGGGTCTCAATGAGTCGGAATCGACTCAACGGCAGCTGGTTTCGTTTTTTTTAATTCAGTTGTATACTTCAAAAGGGTGAATTTTTATTAACTACAGCAATATTCAAATAACGGAGATTGGCTAGTAAGAAGTAGAGAGAACTTTAAAGAATCCTAGAGTAGCAGATTTAAAAAGCAGCTACTACTTCTAGGGCTGTGATAGAGGGCCCAAGAAAAAGGCTGCCTTCTTCCTTTTGCCGAGATCCACACATTGTTGGAGAAGCACAGCCATTGCTCAGTGGCTGGTGGAGGAGTCACGGAGCTGCCATGCTGATAGAACATACTGGAAGGTATTCCTCTTGGGTGTTGGGGAAATCCATCCCTAGGCAGGTGCCATGCCTCAGAACTCACTGCGGAGCTGTGTGGGGAAGGTCATTCACAGTGAAATGCCGTACAGGTACTCTGCCGGGCATTCTTCTGGGACGTTGCTGGACAGGATGCTGGGGTGAGCTGCTGGGTGATGTTGGCAAGCTGTGCCCTGCAGAAGTGGGGTGCTTGAGAAGCCATTGCATGAAGGAGAGAGATGCTGGAGAAGGGGCATGCCTAGCTGGAAAAGCTTTGCTCTCTGCAGGAGCCTGGCTAGAGTATGACCCCTTCCTCCTCTAGCTGCCTCTGCTGTTAAAGCTTGACATCATACCAGCTGGCAAAAGAGAAATATTTGAAGGACTGTTCTCCATTTTGTAGGCAAGGAGCAATGGATTGGGAGCTGGGAGTCAGTAAGTGGGTAGCTGACTCAACCTGTGTCAAAGCTGATACTAACGTAGGCTCGATTTTTGGGTTTAAGGAGAGTGCTCAGCCTGTATTCATGTCAAAATAGCTAGCAAAATTTTAAAGTAAGTTTTCAGCGTGTGTCCTTGTAATACTTTCAGTGACTTTTCTTTTTTAATTATTACAAAAACCAATTTGTGGTCACTGAAAAACTTTGAATAATACAGGCACTTTTAAGGTGAAAATTTCTCCCTTATCCTTTAACCCTTTACCCAGTCACATCTGAAGAGAAACTGTTAAGTACTTGGCATATATGAATGTTTTTCTGTGTATGTACGTGTGTGTCGGGGGCGAGGGGAGTGTATACATATAGCTCAACCGATAGAAGTTTTCTACATGGATACTACACATGAGTTACTTTTCAGTTTTTGTTGTTAGAAGGAAGTGCGCAGTGTGCAGTGGCCAAGAGCATTATATTTAAGAAGAGCTTCTAGCACTGGCTTGGTTGCTAAGCCCTTATGTAAGCTGGAATAAGTCACATAACCGTTCACGGTGATTTTCTAAATTTGTGAAATGAGGGAAATTTTCTTGAAGGGAAGTTGAAAATCTGTGATTGCTATAGTTCAGTAGTGATAATGGAGGGGTGAGAGGTATTTGGTAATCCTTAAGTATGAGTTAACAACTTGGCATATGATCTAGATGTTCAAATTTTTTTCAAGTATAATGTAATCTAAATGTTTCTTACTGTGTTAACATTTAATATAACATTTTATGTTGCTGGTTATGATATACTTAAATTTCCATGACATTTGAATAATGCAATTTTTTTTTTTTAGAAAAATCCTGCAAAAATGTCTTTGTACCCATCTCTTGAAGACCTGAAAGTAGACAAAGTAATTCAGGTATGTTTAAGTACATCCTTTTTTTTTTTTTTTTAAACACTGTGTTATACATTATACATGAAGTGAAGCAAAAACCTAAATAGCAAATGTATTTATTAAATTTTATATTTAGTAAACCCTTTGTTCAGTTTAATTACAGATTAAAAAAATTTTACTAAAGTTAGTAATTCT
This sequence comes from Loxodonta africana, assembly GCF_030014295.1. NCBI lineage: Eukaryota > Metazoa > Chordata > Mammalia > Proboscidea > Elephantidae > Loxodonta > Loxodonta africana. Next base: position 7,416,006 of record NC_087355.1, read on the forward strand.
CATTTCTCTCTGAACTAAGGGGCATGGATCATTATTTCTTTAAAGCTTGACCTAAGCTCTTCAAAGCTAGCTTGACTTTGTGACCAAAATTACATACAACCCAATGTAAGTTGATAGAATACTTTCTAGCCATTTAAACCATCCTAGTTCAGTGTTTTTTTTTAGTTCAGTGTTAACTGGTACATTTTTCTTTTGGATCTTTAGGTATAATCAGTTTTTAAAATAATTATTTCATCTTTGAATTGAAAAATCTCAGAAATAGCAAATTGCATGTTGCCTTTAGCAGACTAGTACTATATAAAAGCACAATGAAAGCATTAGTGATTTCCTTTTGGACGTAAGGAGCGGGCATTTATTTCACTTACACTCTAAATGACTGTTAGAGGTGACGGTGTTTCTAATTTTCATTTAAGTAGAAAACTCTTACAGTTCTTCATTTAAGTATTAGTTTTGAAGATAGATGCTTCTGCTTTTTAGAAGAAAGTCTGGGTTTGGGATCAATTCTGCTGTTTTGGAATTTTTATTAGTCTTTTTAATTTGTGATAATTTGTTGTGTATAATGAAGCCATCTATTTCCAGTTTACTTTTAGCCTGATCTCTTAAAACTCAGAGTTTCTTCAGCTTATGTTTATTTTAATTTTAAAAGATATACCTAACTCTGTTGTACTTCTTTTATTCCTGTAATAATTTTTCTAACATGATAAATGTGAGGAAGTTCTTTAAAGTTTCTTAAGCTAAAGATCATTTTTCTTGGGGGCTTGACCTCAGTTTACTATAAAAGTGAGATCTACTTCATCATAACTGACGAATCAGCAGAAAAAGTTTATTACAAACTTGTGAGAAATTTTAAACAACCTCAAGAATACAAATGTTTTGGACAAAATGTTGACCTTTTCGGGGGTGAGGAAAAACACAGAGCAGTAATCGTAACCCGTGCTTGGCTGGGTTTATTAACATTGTAGCCGTGATGGGCGATCGTTACCTGAGGAGATCTTAAACGCAAAGTCGGCATCACGGGTCCAGGGTGGATGTTAAAATGGGACCTTTGAAGTCTGCTGTTCAGCCGCCAATGCTTTGGATGCCTCACAGTCTGAAGTGGCCTGTTTAGCCATCTTAAATGTTCTGTTGCTGCCTTCTTCAGTCTTTTGACAGTACTCTTCATTTTATTTCCACAAAGCTCATCCGAACAATCACACTTTGTTTTTAAAAGCTGTTATCTGAAATACTAAGCCTTTCAGAATAACCACTAAGCCGTTATACAGCATCAGTACATTACGGGATAAGGATTAGCAGATGATGAAAGAGACAGACACTGGCAGTAACTGTGCTTTATATATCATTTCAGTGTTCTTATATAAGGAAAATAGTAATGAATGAAAGGATTGGAAAAAATAACTAGTGTAAAAGGGAACAGTATTTTTTTCTTAGGTTATTCAAGAAGTAATTCATCTGGTCACTAGCTCTTTTGATAGGTGGTGAACTCAAAATTCAGCACACTCTTGAGTTTGTGGGTTAGTTAAAATTACAGAGATTTTTATGCCACGTTTTCTTTCAGAGTGGGTGGTAAATTATAAAACACTGAAGAATGACTCTTACTAACAAACAGAGCGGAACGTTTACAGTCCGCTTGAGTTTCGTACTATTCAGAGCTTTGGTAGACTGTATGCATTAAAATTCAGCTTCCATCTCTCCAGGAGTCTTCGGGCCTGCTCATGGCATTGGTTAAGTTATAGGTATAAACTTCATTATTTAATTCACAGATTTCCAGTTAAGTAAAAAGTGATACAGGAGATTGGTCATACATCTTATTAACAAATTTGTCTCTAAATGCCATTTGGCTCTTTCAGAAGATCATATGTACCTGTCGAGGACGAAGTATTTCCATCAGTGGGATACTTAATATGACATAGGATATAAACACAGCTCCCAGGAGCTCCAGGCATATTTGATAGAGTAAATGTATAATTAGTCACTGTGATTTTGGCAAGTTCAACAGTCATAAACTGTATGACTTTATCATCATCCTTGTATATCATTGATAAAAGTGTGCTTTCTGCAGTAATTATTGTATTTAATATCTAAATACTGCTGAAGTACCTATTGTATTTTTACGCATATAATTCATGTATCATACCTTTTTTCCAGCCATGCAGTCCCCTTGCATGTTGTTTTCATAAGCATGCGAAATACCTGACCATATAATATGTAGAATGGTGCTTAATTTTTTTTACAGTTTCAGATATTTAGAATGTGAAATCTATTTTTGATTTGCAGATATTCTCTGAAAAGTGTATTACTATAAGTGAAATTAAACATTTTGAAGAAAACATCAAGTGTTTTTAATTTTCTCTCAAGTACTGAATTTCTTTTTCAAATTACATAATGACTAAGTATTTATAGCATAGTTGTTAGAGTTTTCTTCTTTTCTTTTTCAGGCTCAAGCTGCCTTTTCTGCAAACCCTGCCAACCCAGCAATTTTGTCCGAAGCTTCTGCTCCCATCTCTCAGGATGCAAGTACGTTTATACTTTGGGATCGTTTTCCTTGAATAGAAATATATGTTAAACCCTGTTTTACCGAAACAGGGACTCCAAGATATTTTGACATGCAGCATTTCTCTAGTAGTAATAAGAAAAAAATGTTTATTTCAAAAATAACCTTTTATGTAATTAAGAGAGTGAGCTGTGAATATGAAGTTGTTTTATGGTTTAATGAAAATGGATTTGAGCCTGACTGACAAGTCCCTGACCTGTGACTGATTAACTTAACGAGAAGACCTTACATGTCACCTGTGGTTGTGTCATGCTCTGTTGCTTTTGGAACTTCTCAACCTTCCTCTATCTTTGTGGGGAGAATTTCTTGAAATTTCCAGTAAACCTCTTTTTTAAGAGCTTCCCAAAATTTGGAGTCTCTACATTTCCTTTTCTTTGATCTCTTTTCCTTCAAGGTTTGGAAGGATTTAGGACAGACCACCTGTTAATAAGATTTAAGATACACAGAAGCCTGGCATCTTACGAGTCTCATCCATATCTGTAATATTTCTTTTGGGAAATATGTTTTTCCACATAATTAAAGTAAAACTTTTGGAAATAATACCTAGCTATAAAAAAAAAAAAATTTTTTTTATTACTGAGTTGAAAACCCTGGTGGCGTAGTGGCTACGAGTTACGGCTGCTAACCAAAAGGTCAGCAGTTTGAATGTATCAGGCGCTCCTTGGAAGCTCTATGGGGCAGTTCTACTCTGTCCTATTAGGGTCGCTCTTGAGTCAGAATCGACTCGACAGCACCGTGTTTGGTTTTCTTTATGGCTGACTTGAAAACCCTGGTGGCGTAGTGGTTAAGAGTTACGGCTGCTAACCAAAAGGTCAGCAGTTTGAATCTACCAGGTGCTCTTTGGAAACTCTGTGGGGCAGGTCCACTCTGACCTGTAGGGGTCGCTCTGAGTTGGAATTGACTTGATGACAGTGGGTTTGTTTTTTATTAGTAAGTTAGATTTTGTTAGTCCCAGAATGATCTAACACTAAATAAACTTATAAGCTTTAATTTTTTTTATTGTTCAGTTCAGATAAGTCATTCCATATCAGTGTTTACTATGAACTATAAAGTGGTTGGCTTGCCAGTAGATATTTTCGTTAGTTTTTCTGAATTGGAGAATCAGCAGTATTCTTAAAAAATATATATATATATATATAATCAAGTAGGTTTTATTTGAAGAAAGAGGAATTACTTGGAAGGATTATTTCTGCTCTTGAGTTTTTAGAAATTTGAGATCGTTCCAGTTCTAATATCTTTATTTTCTACAACTTTTTACCTAAAAATTTTCCTGCATTTTCCATTTCTCATTGTCATTACAGGAATGGAAAGGTATCCTTCCAAATTGCTACTTTCAGTTTTTCCCAGATTTTATAAATTAAACAATATTTTCAACACAAATAGAGGTCCATAATAACAATAGTTTTCATTTTGAGTATTCTGCCAGTGCTTTATTCACTCACTCATTTATTCATTTATATTAGGCCTGTATCCTAAACTGTACCCGGAGCTCTCTGAATACATGGGTCTGAGTCTAAATGAAGAAGAAATACGAGCAAATATGGCCATGGTCCCTGGAGCACCAACACAGGGGGTATGTATAGTGTGATTAATTTTGAATTATATCAGGTATATAAGTATTTTTGTTGTGATTAACTTACAGATGTATAACTTTGGCCTTGACTTCTCGGAAATTTTAGACATTTTTTCCGGATATCACTTCTGAATCGTCAACTACCTTCTGTGCTGTTACCACTTTCCCAGTTATCTGGAGTTAAGGCTTTAGATGCCTGGGACTAATCTATTCACCTTTGTCGTCTGCATTTAATCAGTCTCTAAACCTTAATGATTCTGTCTGTGCCATGTGTCTTGTACTGATTTTATCCACTCCAGTCCTGTTACGACCCTAATTCAAGGTTTCTGTACTTCTATCCTAGATTATTTAGTCATCCCTTGTGCTTCCTGTAGGAACTTCTTACATCAGACAGTACTAAGCTGCGGCTAGATGAGTCTTCCTGAAGTATAGGCCACAGCCTTCTTTGCTCAGAAGCTTTTAATATTCTGTGTGGAAGTTCAGTGCTCTTATAATAGACCCCAGGTTCTAGGCTTAAATTTAACTTACCTGGTAACTTTTTATTAAGATCTCATTGTTATGAGCCCATAGTGCTTTATAGTGCTTACTACAATTATCATTAATACTTGTGTAATCATTTCATATGTGTCCGCTGTTAGACTTCATGAAGACAAGGTACATACAGTGCATGACATTCATTTATTTATCTACTAAATATTTATCGAGAACTATTTTAAAAAAAAAAATCTTATAACAGGGTTCAGCCAGGTAAAAAAAGAAGTCTATGTAGGTATTTCAACAGATAAAATTTAACTAAGAAATTAGATAAAGAGGTTGGAGAATTTAAAAAAGCAAAAGTGGAATGCTGAGGTAACACAGCTGTAATTGCAGGAAGTAGCTACCTCTCCTAGGATTGGGGTAGCACGGGAGAGAGGTGGGAGTTATCAGAACCCAGAAGGCTGGGGAAAGCTGGGGCTGATAGTCTTGGAGGAGGAGACATTGCTGGCTGGTCCTGGTACTTCTGAGGGGTTGCAACGAGGCTGTTTCTGGGAGTGTCAGAAGCAGCCAACTGAAAAAAATAAGTGATGTGGAGAAGCAGGAAAATGACCCAGGACCAGGAGAAAATCAGAGATCCAGAAATGGCAGAGATCATGAAATAAGCAGACATGGGATTTAAAGTAACTACTGTGTTTGTACTATAAATATGCTCAAGGATTTAAATGAAACCATGAATGAGGAGAGAAACAGAAAATACAAAAAAGAACTAGGTAGTAGAATGTCTAGAGAAGAAAAATACAATAATGTGAAATGAAAAAACTCACTAATGGGAAATTGGTAATAACCTCCAGCAACAAATAAAATGAATTCAGTTCAGTTAAAATATAAATAAGAAAAGCAGGGCATTGAATAGCTCTGGAGATTTAGATGCTTCAAAATGAAGGTTTGGGTCACCTCACTAGGTGTTTAAAACAAATCTGGAGTTCTTTCAGAGGGCAAAGGAAGTGTGGAATGTGGTGGAAAAAAGAAGTCATAAATATTAATTACGCGAGTCCCTGAGATAGCTGTTCTGTGGCAGTTAATCCACAGATGTTTGTTAAAGAGGAAGAGAAATAATATTTGACTGTCTTACGTGTGCAGGACCCATATAACATACACTTCTCCTTTAATCCTACAGTAACACTGTGAGGTAAGAATGTTGAGCCTTTTATAGAGACCCTGAAAGTCTCTGGCCAAAGATCATGCCATATAAAAGAATCCTCTGTCCCCAGGCACCTTTTTAGCACAGAGCTGAATTCACTCCTGAAGTTCACCCTTCAGCCAAAGATTAGACAGGTCTACAAAACAAATAGCAACATGTGTGAGGAACATGCTTCTTAGTTCAGTCATGTATATGAGACTAAAAGGGAAATGCATGCCTGCCCAAAAACAATGACAAGAAGGCAGGAAGGGGCAGGAAAAATGGACAGATGGAAGCGGGGCATTGGGGTGTGGAAGAGGAGAGCGTTGACGCATAATGGGGATTGCAGCCAGTGTCACAGAACAATTTGTGTTTAAATTGTTGAGAAGCTAATTTGCTCTGTAAAGTTTCTCCTAAAACACAGTAAAAAGATAAAAATAGTAATAGCCCTCTAGCAAATGTTGTGTGAGTTTCAAAATTATCGTATGGTCTTCAGAGTTTAAGGATAATTCATTTGAATTGAAAACAAGTATATACATGAAACAAATGCCAGTAAGTTCATTCAGAAGGCAACAGAAAGGAAGACATAAACTGTTGGTGATGATAAATATGGGACTAATAAATTACGAATTGGTACATACAACCAGGTTCATTTTTATAGAAACCAAACTATCTGCAGGAAATTATTTGCTGATTACTTTTTGGAAAGCCACAACTATTTTTAAATTAAGTTAGGCTTTCTTGATGGAGAGTCTCTCTAAATATTGATACATGGCATATTTTTGTTAGCAGTTGGTAGCAAGGCCTTCCAGTGTGAACTATATGGTGGCTCCTGTAACTGGTAATGATATTGGAATTCGAAGAGCAGAAATTAAGCAGGGGATTCGTGAAGTTATTTTGTGTAAGGATCAAGATGGAAAAATTGGCCTCAGGCTTAAATCAATAGATAACGTAAGTATTTTTTTTTTAATCTACTTAAATTTGTTTAAATAGCTTGTAGAATATTATGTAATTAATGTTGAAATAATTTGGAAATTTGTTTGAAATACTTTATTAAAAAATGTTGGATCTATATAACTGATAATATTTCAAATCTGCTCATTTATCAATTTTGAGGTGCCATATTTTAAGGAGGCAGAGTTGGAACTTCCAACACCATTACCTTGAATGAATTTTTTTTTTTTTTTTTTTTGAGTACTCCTTCTTGAATTAAGTTAACTGGTCTGCATAAACTGTTACATTATGACATTGTTTCTTTAATGGAATTCTGACCTTGACATAGGGCAGCATATGGGAAAGTTAAGAAAAAACTGACCCATAAATGATGGGTGTTTTTAAACCAAATGATACTTGTTTGATTTGTGAGGTTTGTTACTCCTGTCCTTCAAATTTGAATTTAATATTTTACTTTACCTTGCGATTCCTTTCCCTCTCACCCTTACCATATGTCTTAGTCATCTAGTGCTGCTGTAAGGGAAATATTACAAGTGGATGGCTTCAACAAACAGAAGTTTATTCTCCCATAGTCCAGTTGGCCAGAAGCCCCAAAATTCAGGGCATCAGCTCCAGGGGAAGAAGGCCCCCTCTCTCTGTAGGCTCTGGGGGAAGGTCCCTGTCATCAGTCTTCCCCTGGTTTAGGAGCTTGTCCGTTTAGGAGCCCCAGGTCTAAAGGACACACTGTGCTTCTGGCACTGCTCTCTCTTGGTGATAATGAGGTCCACCCATCTCTCTGCTCATTTCTCTTTATATCTCAAAAGAGATTGGCTCAAGAAACACAATCTTGTACATTTAGTCCTGCCTCATTAACATAACTTGTGCTAATCCCATCTCATCAGCATCATAGAGATAGGATTTACAACGCAGAGGAAAAAATCACATCAGATAACAAAATGGAGAACAATCACACAGTACTGGAATCATGGCCTCGCCAAATTGATGTACATATTTTTGGGGGACACAATTCAGTCCACAACACCACCGTGATGAAATGAAAGAAAGGTAACTCTAGGAGCAGTAATCATTACTTAGGATTGTTAAGAGAGTCTTGAATCTTTAGCCCTATTTATGGGTTTAGCCGTTACCTTAGCGGATTCCTTTTTAGTCTTAAGTCACGGCAGCTCAGTGTGTTCAACTGTTTCCCTGCTCTGACACACAGAGAAAATGAAAATGAGTGCGACCACTGGGGCAAATGGATCAGGCTGATCGGGCAGGAAGACTTGACCTCTGCGTCTTTGTGTAACTTACTCAGGACCCATCAGGGTTTGACTGAGAAGCTCTGACTTAGCGGTACTCTCCCTCTCTCTCTTCAGTGAATGAGTATCCTGCTTCCTGTCTGCCAGGGCTGCTGCTGCCTGTGTCTTGAAGGATAAATGTGGTCCGTCTTGAGCCATTGTAGTTACATTTCCAGTGGGTTAGTCTGCTTCAGAAACATGGCAGAAATCCTGTCTGCCCCAGCTTCAGATTTTAGAGTCTAGCCCTTGTAGATGCTTTTATATTTTGCCAGCTTCATTCTTTTTTTGTACTTGTCAATTTATATTTTTTGCTTAACATTTGAGATTGGGAGTTTAAATAATTAAAAAATTTGTGCGGATTTAGTTCTTAATCATACTTGGGTTTTCTGTGTTTCCTGGCAGATTATTTATGAGAGCCGGAGTGGTGGTATACATCCCATCTTTTAGGCTGTTAAACCCTGATTTTAATTTATTTTCTAAATGCTAAGTGGTTATCAGAGACCAATGAAATACAGAGAAATTATGACCCTGATCTTACTTGATTACACATATTTTGGCACATGGGTGAAGGGATCCTTCAGCTTTAAGGATAGATTATGGCCCTAAGCTTTCACTGTTAAGCTATAAAAGAAATTGCTAAATTTCTAGCACTTAACTTGCTTTCCCCCTGAATAATGGCCATTTGTTAATACCTGTTTGGCATTCTATCGGACTGTCTTAGTTATTTAGTGCTGCCATAACAAAAATACCACAAGTGGATGGCTTTAACAGACAAGTTTATTCTCTCACAGTTTAGGAGGCTGTAAGTCCGAATTCAGGGTACCAGCTCCAGGGAAGGGCTTTCTCTCTCTGTTGGTTCTAGGGGAAAGTCCTTGTCATCAATCTTCCTCTGGTCTAGGGGCTTTTCAGCACAGGGACCCTGGGTCCAAAGGACATGCTTCACTACTGGCACTTCTTTCTTGGTGGTGTGAGGTCCCATTCTTGTCTGATCAATTCTCTGTTTTGTATCTCAGAAGAGATATAGCCTCTTTAGATTGAGTCCTGCCTCATTAACATCATGAGGTTAAAACTTACAACACACAGGATAGTTACAAGAGATGACAAAATGGTGGACGAGCACACAATACTGGGAATCATGGCCTAGCCAAGTTGACATACATTTTGGGGGGGACACAATTCAGTCTATAACACTGACTCATAGAAGCTTGTTTACAGTAGTTGTCTTGCTTTGTTTTCATTCATCTTTTTATTCCAGGATGAAAGGGTGGCTGAGGCTTGGTCAGGTGTATCATGGTTTGAGGTAGAAATTACCAATAAGACCTCATTTTTTTGCCTTGTTTCCTAGGATCATTTCCCTCATACCAATTTCAACTTCTTTTTAGGGGGTAACTTGACACATTGTACTCATGTACTTTTTTTTTTTTTTTTTTAACTCAGTGTAGATTTCTGACTTAAACAGCTGGTTCCTAATTTTCCAGCATTTTGGAACTGTATCATAACAGTAGTAAATGACTAAAGTTATTTTCTTACTATCTAGGGAGTATTCGTTCAGCTGGTCCAGGCTAATTCTCCATCGTCTTTGGTTGGTCTGAGATTTGGGGATCAGGTACTGCAGATTAATGGTGAAAACTGTGCTGGCTGGAGCTCAGACAAAGCACACAAAGTGCTCAAACAGGCGTTTGGAGAGAAGATTACCATGACTATCCGTGACAGGTAAGCCGATATTAAATAAACCAGCCAAAACCAAACCCACTGCCGTTGAGTCAGTTCCGACCCCTAGCGACCCTACAGGACAGAGTAGAACTGCACCATAGAGTTTCCAAGGAGCACCTGGCAGATTCGAACTGCCAGCCTCTTGGTTGGCAGCTGTAGCGCTTAACCACTAGGCCACCAGGGTTTCCTCTGATACTAAATCGTTCCAATAAAAATGTAAGACTAGTTTTCCAAAATTACCAAACATTCCTGATGAGCCTGATGCTCTTGCCAGTTGTACAGTGCAGATTTTTCTCACAGTTTGATTTTTTTAAAAAACAACACTCTGCTATCACATACACACCTTATTTCAGAGTTTACAGGAATGTGTCCTCTAAGCAGATATTTTTCTGTCTCTAGAAAATGTCAGTTGGTGAAGGAACTAAGGAGCACGGTGTCTGCCCTCACCTTCCAGTGTACTGCTTACCCGTGGTGGGTTCACACAGGGGTGTGAGGGTCAGGGTCAGTGCAGAGCTGGCCTTTCAGGTGGTTATGAAGCTCTAGTTGTCAGGGTAGGCGAGTAGACCGTTTTATTTACCAGTTAGTGTTTATAACATTTAAACATTTAGCACATGATGTATGGGCCCCCATGAGCATGAAGGGTGACTCTCTGTCACATTGTTGTAATTAACTTCTGGGTGTCTGTTTTTTCTAAATTATACTTCTTTGTTATTCATCTTTGACAGTTTGCAGTGTTATCAAAATTTCTAATATGCAGTGAATGTTTTGTAGATGAATGTCATTTTTACTTTATATCTAAGCCAAACTTCAAAGAGTAATTCAGAACAGCAGGAAGGCAGAGCTGTTCTGAACTCTATAATGTAAACACAGGTTTATCATGAAACCCATGTTGTAACATGGTGGCAGCATTGTAGAGAAGTGAGCAAAATGTCCCCTGCCTGTCAGGTGTAGACGTCTGCTTTTTAGAGTAGAGGCTCCACTGTTCTGTCAGAATAGCTGTGTGCACTTTTCTTTCCAAAAGGGGCTTGAGGAACTTAAGTCATATTGCTTATGCAGTTATTGTTTAAAATACAGCCAAAAAAAAAAAATTACAATAAAATATATCAAAATCGAGGTATGAGACCATATTGATGCAGGTTTTAAATGAATAGTTAAGCTCCAAGAGATATTAAAGTTAGAAAGAATTCGTTGTGACATCGTCATTTTAGTTTGGAGCCTCATTCTCATGTTAAAATCCAGTGAATTCTGAGGAAAACATAGATGGCAAACTGCATGGAGAACTGTGTTCAGTCAAGCCTTTGATACCCCAAGACGGAAATCCTGGTTAGTAAGCCAGTTAAACCGTAATGAAGAGATTTTTTTTAAAACGATCCTTTACACAGATATTCTTTGAATATACAAGATCAGCGTTACAGTAAGTTGCTCTTATTTGAAACAGTTTATTATAACCAAGTATCTAGTATGGGGAAACCTTGGTGGCATAGTGATTAAGTGCTACAGCTGCTAACCAAAAGGTCACCAGTTCGAATCTACCAGGCGCTCCTTGGAAATTCTATGGGCAGTTCTGCTCTTTACTACAGGGTCGCTCTGAGTTGGAATCGACTCAGCGGCAACAAGTTTGGTTTGGTTTTTGGTATCTGGTATGTCAGAATTTTTGGTATATGAAGTCTATTAAAGTGTTTATCTTGGAATTAAGTTTTCAACAAACCCCACTGTGTTTACAGGCCCTTTGAACGGACTATTACCATGCATAAGGATAGTACTGGACATGTTGGTTTTGTCTTTAAAAACGGAAAAATAACATCCATAGTGAAAGACAGTTCTGCAGCCAGAAACGGTCTTCTCACCGAACATAACATCTGTGAAATTAATGGACAGAATGTTATTGGATTGAAGGTAAAGAACAGAGTGTGTGCCTTATTCTGCCGGTTTTATTTAGCAAATGCCTTTTTCTTTTGACTGTTTCAGCGGTGCTGTTTACATACTGATCTCCAAAGGAAAGAAACCTACTGGGGAGCTGGGAGGCGGGGCTCTGGCTCTGCCCCTCGCTAGCTGTGCTCTGGGCCAGTCACTGGCGTTCTGTTGGCTGTTATCTGGCATTATTGTTCGTACAAGGGGCTGGCCGAGATTTCTGAAGTCCCACCACTGGGGCACTGAAGATTTTGATGACATTCTGAATGACTGGTTGCCTTTTTTCAATCTAGGAATGCAGGAAATAAGTCATAGTTTCAGTTTACAATATCAGTAATTTGTTTTTATAGTTCCCCGCCCAAGTTCCTAAACAGGTCTGTCTTCAGGTCTAAAGTTTTAAATTAAGATCTGCTTATTTCACAAACTTTGGTTTCGAATACAGTTAACCGAAGGATATGGTAGTACTTTACGTGGGGAAAATTATTTAATCTTAAGTAATGAAAAGATTCTTTTTGGCTAATACATTCAACTCAGTTTACTTAGCAATTTAGTTTCTGGGTGTACAATCAACTGATTTAATCAACAGAATTAAACTTGGTAAAATAGAAAAATAGATAGCAAAACGTAAAAGACATACAATATATATTTCTTTTGCACGAATAGCAGTTTTCTATTTGGATTAAGTAAAGTCTCAGTAGAATTAATTTTCATTGTTTTCAATAGGACTCTCAAATTGCAGACATACTGTCAACATCTGGGACTGTGGTTACTATTACGATCATGCCAGCTTTCATCTTTGAGCATGTTATTAAACGGTAAGAAGACAGCTGAACTTGTTTATGGCTCTGGGGCTTTAGCACTGTGCTGTCATCTGATTTCCAAACCTTCAACTCTTTAACCTAAGGAACAACCCTGGTGTACTTAGAAATTCATGAAATGAATTATTTAAATCAGAGAAACGGGTAAGGATGACCACGCATAACTTCCCAAGTATAGAGTAAAATTCATCATACAGTGCCTCAATTTTGACACTTCCTGGTGGCACAGTGGTTAAAAGCTTGGCTACAGACAAAATGGTCGGCAGTTCAAATCCACCAGTTGCTCCTTGAAAACCCTATGGGGCAGCTCTGCATGGTCCTGTCAGGTCACTACAAGTCGGAATTGACTTGATGGCAATGGGTTTGGTTTTTTTGGTTTAATAGAAAAAAAGTGTACAAGCAGAAAGTAGAGGCGGTCATGCTTTCAGCTTTCAGTCAAATTGATGCAGATGCTCGTACTTCATGATAGAGAATTCTTGTCTAGAGGAAGTTAGGAGGAGCGATTTCTATTTCTTCAGCATCTGAGGAGGCAGTAAATGTGTGGGGTGTGCGGGGTGTGGTGCTAGTATCTGTTCTCAGGAACCGAGGATCAGAGAGCCAAGTGAGGAAAACAGAAAAGGGCTGGCTGCAAGGCAAATCCTGGCTTCTGTCATACCTGTTCCTGCCAAGCCAGCTTGGGGTCCCGCTGTCAGAATAGCTCTCTTGCATGGGAAGTAAGATAACTCTTGCAATGAAATTTCAAGTAGGTGTTTTGGCTTCTGGGTAACATAAAGCTAGCTACTCTTAAAACTACTGCTGGGACCAGTCGTTCCAGAGCTCTCTTTTTATAACAGGGCCCTTCCCAACTCCTCACAGCCTTGTGTAATGATTTCCTTCCTTTCCTCCCTCCCCCTCACTCTTTTACAACCATCACCACCTTTAAATATTAAAGGGCATATTTGTATCCTGTCCAACTACTCTAGCCAAGGTGCAAGAACAGAAGTATGTCTCTGGTATAGTCTTTCACACCAGGTGTCTGCAAACAACTAGCTTAACCAAGACTTAGATCTGAGCTCATTAAAAAGACACCCCGCCCCCCAAATCTCCCTTGCTGTTAATAGGTACTAAATTTGAATCGAAGTTTTCTTGGACTAACACAACATTTTTGGGGAAAAACAAAACAAAACCTTAGTATGTAATAAAAATGACTCTCTTGTAGGATGGCACCAAGCATTATGAAAAGCCTGATGGATCACACCATTCCTGAGGTTTAAAAGTCAGGTCATAACGGAAACCTAGCCGCACGTCTGCAGTCAGCTTCTCCGGCAACTCTGTATTACGCACATGAAGCTTCCAGGAGCCACCAAGCACATGCTGCATGAGGAGCTACCTTTCTCCCTCACGTATGGCTGGGAACCTTACCCTCTTGACCTGTATCTGTTCACACTTCAAGATAGTTGTAGCCTTATCATGGTTTTACAGATGTGAAACTTTCAAAAGATGTACTGACTTTCATAGACTAGTTTAATTACTGGAAGCTTGATGCTTCTACAAGCCATCATGATTAAGATGACTGATACAGGCTTAGCTTTGTGTTAGAACCAGTCACATTTATTCAAGATACGGAGTAGTGCTGTTCATATTACTTTATTTCTATGGTATATATGCATTGTTAATGTGTTGCTATATTACATGTAGAATGATGGCCTCTGGTAGTTTTTTTAGTCGTGTGAGTGTGTGTTAAACACCAGTTAACACTGGTTTCATTCCATGTAAGCATTACAGTGTATGTAGACTGCAGAGGACGGTGATGATTATCATTAGGTTTTAACTACCTTCACTCAATATGCTTGAACTATCGCCTTAACCATAAGCATCTAGAATAAAAGCCAAAATATAATTATTGCTGCCTTTCTAAAATCCAAAATGTTGTTCCATATTGAGCTGAAATGTACACTAACCCAGAACAGTTTAATGGTTCTTAAGAGCTCTTGCATAGCTTAGTTGTATTTGAGATTTTCTAGTAAAATTGCATAATGGAAACTTTTCTAAAAGTTAATGGTATCACTTTCTGAGAAATGATATATATTTAATGTAAAATCTTATACTAAACAGGATAAACTTTGGACCCCTTTTGTTGCATTCGTAGATTAAATGAGATAATACCCGATTTTGGCATCACACCTAATTTTGACATTATTATTATTTTTTTTTTTATAATCGAGCTACTTTGGAATCATCTTAGAACGTCTCTGGTAATTTGTTCCATTTCCTGACTTCGCCCTGCCAACAAAATGGCGCTAACACTTTATCCTGATACTTTGTTTTATGCCTATTCTATTCTAATTAAATATGTATAAATAAAGTAAAATTTCAGACTGTTACTTCATCATTGAAAAGCTCTCATTGGTTTTCACCAAACTTGTGCATGACTTTGGAAATAGGGAAGTGAAATTCACCTTGGTCCTGTAGGGAGTCATCTCCCAAAGCAGCTAGCTAGCACTGAGGTGCACTGTGGAAAGCCCTCGGTGTCGTGTTGGCAGTACCAGATGTGAGCTGCAGACTGAAGGGCACAAGAACTAAAGGGCCAACAAAGCTGGTCACACCAGGGCTGTGCAGACCGTGCACCAGGGGGTACTGAGGCCACACTAGAGACCACGTCATGTTTAATGGCATTTAGAACTAGAAAACTACTGCCCTGGCGTGACTCGAGTTCTTTCCCTTATGCCATACTACCTACCCGATACTTAGGAACATACAGTGTTTTTAAAGTGTATGGAAAAATTAAATCCCATAACTGCTGTGGTTCAGATGTTGACTTTAAGAGGATATCAGAACTCTTGCTTTATAGCTGAGCTTGTCTAATTTAAAAAGGCAAAACACAGCATTTCCCAGTTTAATTATCTACTCTGCTATCTAGATTTGGGTGTGAAGATAGTTCTAAAAGTCTGAGAACTACATTAGTGTCACTAAGTAGGATTTTCTAGAACAGATCAATACTGTGAATCTTAGAAGCTACTAGTCTTTGTAGTAAGTCATTCAGGTAAGAAAATGAAAACTGCTTTTATTACATAAAAATAATTTTAATATCGTAGAAAAGATGAACATTTAATAGCTATAATGAAATACAAACCACTCCTATACACAGTAAACTTAGAATCTGGGTACAGCAGGTTATAGAAAGTAGCCATTCCTTGAAAACACACCCAAAACCCATGGGTAGCAATTATGGTAGATCAGGAAGACAAACAGAGTGGCTCGACTGGCAAACGGAGCTGCACACGCTCCTGGGAAAGTCTAAACCGTCCAGTGCTTTGTGATGGTTTCCCCAGTTTAGCCTCTCTGAGCTGTTGTCACTCAGAGCATCCTGCTGGGGCGACCGTCTGCCTTACAACCCATGTCATGTTTTCTCCCAAATACTGCTGTATCTTTATCCGCCTCAGAAGATGGCAACTAATGACTTCAGTGAAGTCATGATTTTAGAAAGTTTAAAACCACAAATTTTCCATGCGGTAAAACTTCTGATGACCGTCATTGCATGTTCACCGGTTCATTTAAAAGTTTGGTTTAAAAAGACATTAAATGGAATTCAGCTTATCCAGGAGAGGAAAAGGCACTTAATACTGCAGTTTCCAGAACATAAGCTGTCTGTCGTCCCCTCCCGTGATGATGCTGCTGCACTGCTCGTTCATCCATATACAGGTCACAGCACCTGAGAGAAAAACACATCGCTTCAGCAGTAAGGTGACCAGAGAGCCAGCCCCCAAAGACGTAGCTTCCAATTCATTTACCCAAAAAGTGAAGTCCCACCTCGTCTGGTTCTCGTCCTATAATAAAATCTTTGTATAAAAAAATAATAGCTATAAAGAACTTGTGAGGAAGGAATAAGAAACCATTTAAGTATACATCTAAAGCCGAAACAGCTGGGAATTATGGGTCCAGAACAGAATGCAAACACATCCCCTGACAACACGCGTGTGATATGGCGAAGTCAGGAGGCAGAAGGGCAACCGGCCACAGCATGCGGGTTCACCTTACTTTTCCACTGGAAGGGGTCAAATGTTATTGACGAAAAAAGGCACAGATACGTAATTTTTTAAGGTATAACGTAAAGAAATAATATAACCATCCAAAGCAGAGTGATACAGGAAAGGGAATAAAAGTGGGAAGTCAACAGGTACCGGAGAATACTAGGAGAATTAAAACGAAATCTTCCAAATGATGGAGAGCAAAGCATGTAATGTCAGCAAACACGATACAGTGACTCTTAAGAGACACCACTCAGTGTGAAAAGCAAGGGCAGAACAATTGTTATACTTTATATATTCTACACACCCCCCCTCCGCAGTAAGAGGACACACACATAGGACGGACGCATGAACTAAACATCCTGGAAGGTAGAAGGCAAGTCGGGGGACGACTGACTAATTTACTAATTTTGATTTGTTTTTGTTTTAACTATATCCATGTATTATATATATTTTTTTTTTTAAATACTGTTACAACTTTTACTATGGTTTTTAATCCTCCATCTGGAAGTTAATGTAAAGACTTCCTTTTGGGAGTCAAATGTCTGTCTACATAAGTCCTGCTTCACTGCAGTGCTGATCACCTTGGCTGCCCCAACGCTGACACCGAGGAGAGAACATGGGCCTGTGATGATGTTACCTGACGGAAGAGGGAGGTTGAGACAAATGCCTAATTGCTTACCTGTGTGGCCCTGAATCCTCTCACTGAGTTTTGCTCCAAGGAGGTCCCAAACAAGCAGTTCACCAGACTGACTTCCGGATAAAACTGAATTTCCATCCCAGATAAAGCACCTGCAAGACCGATTCAGAAATAATCCTTTCACCATGAAGAAAGAGGGGCACAGCATCGGCCACACGAGCATATCTATAAACGTCTGCAGGGGGACTCAAGGCAATGTACCTCTGCGGCTCTTCTGAAGGCAGGGACGAGATGAGCATCCCAGTCTGCACGTCTATGACGTTAAGGCGACCGTCTTCTCCTGTGCTGAGGACATGACGGCTGTCTAACATGGAAAACATGCACAATACAGGCAAGAGCTTTGGGAAGCTGTTTTCAGTTATTCTGAGATTTTATTTCTAAACCCAGTGGCTTAATCTCCACTTGCACTGTCCTTGAGCTCCTTGTACTAAACCAGTGACTTGACATGCTTCTGTTTCCAAGACACGGGGATGGCACTTTGGTATGCATTCAGCTACATCTTATAAATTTCTCTAGTGAGTTAGGAATGATATCCACTAATGCTTTTCTGCTAGGTACAAATGCCACAAGTACAATGTGTTTTGGGAACGAAGCACCTTCAGCTACAGGCAAAATGTCTTTAATCAGCAAACAGTGGTTTTCTTTTTAAATTTGTATTGTTTACTTCAAAACAACATTTCCAATTCACCCGGTATCATTTGCATTAAAATGGCTACTACATACCTGGGCTAAAAGCAGCATCACACACAGTCCCTGAATGGCACGGTATCTGGTGCAACATGGTGGCAGCAGTGAGGTCCCAAATACTCACTGTGCCTTCTTTGGTGCCTGAAACCAACAGTGTGCTCGCAGCATTTAAACTGATTGTATCTACCTAAGGAAGAAAGCACACTGATGAGTGCTCTATTCAGAAATACAGTCATTAGCTATGTTGCTGTTACGTGCTGGCGAGTCAAATCCAAGGAGCCAACTCAAAGAACTGAGATTTAGTTTATATCTCCTTCAATAATCAAAACAAAGCGAAAGATGAAGGAATATATACACACAAGCAAAACCAAGCAACCCCCATCCGCCCCACCCGGCCTTTGCCCCTACTTACACCGACATCATGCTCCAGTTCAGCAAGCAGATGAAAGCGCTGTCTTCTGGTGCTGGGTGTCTCTGCAGGAATGGCAGACCATACCTAGGATGGACATATTGCAGGTCTGTCTGCTTTCTAAAACCTTTTCATGAATTTTTATAACAGTGGTCTCATACAGTATTTGTCCATTTGTGGTTGACTTATGTCATTCAGCGTAATGCCCTCTAGCTTCAACCATGTTGTGAGATGTTTAGCAGATTAACATAAAAGCATTGGCCAACTTCCATCTAACATAGTTGTTCATCAAATTAAACTGAATAATGCTCCCAGCACCTTCTCCACAATGCTTGGGCTTGTATTTCCACCAGCCTTGTGCTCACCTAGAGTTGACTGCTCATACCCAAATCTGTTTGAATCGGTTGCACTTCCTATTATAAATTCCGTGATTTACATATTGTGTGAATTAAGGACATACAGAAACCCTGGTGGCATAGTGGTTGAGTTCAACTGCTAACCAAAAGGTCGGCAGTTTGAATCCACCAGGCACTCCTCGGAAACCCTATAGGGCAGTTCTACTCTGTCCTATAGGGTTGCTATGAGTCAGTATAGACTCCACGGCAATGGGTTTGGGTTTTTTTTTTTTTTTTTTTTTTGGTTTTAAGGAAATGTGGGTACAAAAGTGTGGTACCAAAAAAAAAAAAAAAACATTGCTGTCGAGTTGATCCCAACTCATAGTGACCCTATAGGGCAGAGTAGAACTGCCCCATAAAGTTTCCAAGGACTGCCCGGTGGATTTGAACTGCCAACCCTTTGGTTAGCAGCCTTAGCACCACCAAGGTTTCCAAAAGTGTGGTAGTCTCTATTAATGCTTTAAGAAGACTCAAAAAGGCAAGTCACACAAAAAAAAATTAGGTAAAGGCCAAAAAAACTCTGCGAGAATTTTGGCCAAGGGGAAGATTCTGAAATACTCCTACTAAAGAATTCTAAGGATTTAAGGTTCTTGCTTTCTTTTATATAAATGAAAACTGAAAACCAAAGATGATGAATATGGTGTGGTTTATGCAAGAAGTTATGCAAAATTCCAAACAAAAGACTGACCAAGGTACTATATCAAAAGAAAGGTGAATGAATATACATGCATGTTAAAATTAAATACCTGGTAAGTATTTTTAACAGTTCCTCACTTTAAGGTGTAATTTTCTGATGAACTGACCAACTACTAGTCCCAATCACAACAGATAAAGACGGGGTTTTACTGTACATTTCTTTACAACTCAGCTATCACATGAATACTAGATAATTCAACTCCCAGCTGAACACACGGCACAAAATTCATGGTAACTTCCTATTGTATCAAGAAGTGCATAAATTAACAAAGACACAAACAATAACATTTAATATCCTTACACAGCACTCGGAGCCCTGGTGGCACAGTGGTTAAGAGTTCAGCTGCTAACCGAAAGGTTGGCAGTTTGAATCCACCAGCCACTCCTTGGAAACCCTATGGGGCAGTTCTACAGGGTCACTATGAGTCAGGATCAACTCAACAGCAATGGGTTTGGTTTTTTTTGCGGAGGGGGGGTTATATATCACTGACACTGTGAAAAATAGTGAAATGATTGAACACATTAACAGGTTGGGGCATGGTTTACAGTATTTCTATTATCTAAACATTCGAAGTTAAAAATTTACCAACCTTCACTGTAGAGTCCCATGATGCAGAATACAGCCTGTTGTCATGCCAACAGATCTTACTCACAGCATCATCATGTCCCATTAATGTATCCTGGTGTCTTCCAAATGCTATGGAATAAAAATAGCTACAATAAAAGACAGTGAGAACTATTAGAACAGGAGTCAAGCCTAACTGTAAGACATGATCAAGAAACATGACACTGTTTAGTTCTGGAGTTATTAAGACCCACTAGACTTAGAAAGTACTTATTCTCATGTGATTAAACCAAAGTATTCGAATTTGAATTTAAAACTAGAACTTTTCAGATTTTGGCTTATCTGTGCTTTCACTTCAATTTAAAACTTAGAGAAAATTAGAGTCCAATTGAAGAAATTATTAGGTTCAAATAATCCAATGCCAATCTAATGGTAACAATGCCCATATTAATGTTTGTTTCCTTTAGAAAACAACCCAGTATCCAGCCAGTGGAAGACTGTCCTTGAATGCCAGGTACCCACAAAGGTAGCTCCAATGCCTGTGGACTGACGAAGGAGCATCTCACAGATACGTACACGTTATTATCCCACGAAGAACTTATGACAGTGGCATCTCCTGGTAACAGCAAACAAGATGACAGAGCCTGAAACACAAATAAGTCAACATTAATAACTTACAATAATTAATAAATCCCTAATATGGTAAAACGATCTCATAAGCTTCTAAAAAAATCAATGCTCAAATTCTCTTTATATTGGCTTTCCTCATATTTATCTGGGTTTTCTCAGCTGGCTAAATTCCAGGTGCCAGTCCGTCCTGACGACCACTGCAGTGAGCAGGGCCAGGGCTCATGTGGACAGCTTGCTTCAGTGCCCCCGCGACTGACCCTGGCTGCCTGTTCTCAACAGACCTGCCGTTGAACCTGAGCACCATGAAACAAAATGAAGCTGAGACACTGAGCAGTTTATTTCCACATTAGAGACTGTGACGGGGGCAACTGAAGACACAGAATCATAACTGATGCTGGCTGCTTGTCCTGAGATGGATAGCTGTCAAGACTTCCTTAGTGTTTCTCATTAGAGCTGCTTTTAAATCCATGTGACATTAGACGCAAAGAACAGGAATCTAGGAATCAGGATCCTCAGGTTTTTTTCCAGAGACCATTGTGGACTTATTCCTCTAATGCCCGTTGGTGAATGGCCCCATTTTCCCATGGCAATACTGTAAAAGCTGTGTTGGAATTGGATACTGTGGTGTGAGGATGGGGTGAAAATGGGATTTGGATTTTTTCTAATCAGTTTTAGAGATTGTTTTACTAAAGACATCTGGCATTTGTGAAACTGATTCTCTTACATGGGGGTCCCAAAGATTGCAAAGAATGTCAAAGTACGTCAAGTTTATTACCCATCTAGCCCAATGACTCTCAGGGGCTCTGGACGGTCCTAACTACCCTGGGTGGATGGGTTCTATCAAAACTGCCATGGGCTCTGGACGGCCCTAACTACCCTGGGTGTGTGAGTTCTACCAACACTGCCATGGGCTCTGGACGGTCCTAACTACCCTGGGTGGATGAGTTCTACCAACACTGCCGTGGGCTCTGGATGGCCCTAACTACCCTGGGTGGATGAGTTCTACCAACACTGCCATGGGCTCTGGACGGTCCTAACTACCCTGGGTGGATGAGTTCTACCAACACTGCCATGGCTCTGGATTGCCCTAACTACCCTGGATGGATGGGTTCTATCAAC
The DNA here is from genome assembly GCF_030014295.1 of Loxodonta africana. Lineage (NCBI taxonomy): Eukaryota > Metazoa > Chordata > Mammalia > Proboscidea > Elephantidae > Loxodonta > Loxodonta africana. The sequence goes on from NC_087355.1 coordinate 7,437,668, forward strand.
ACTGCCATGGGCTCTGGACGGTCCTAACTACCCTCGGTGGATGGGTTCTATCAAAACTGCCATGGGCTCTGGACGGCCCTAACTACCCTGGGTGGATGAGTTCTACCAACACTGCCATGGGCTCTGGACAGCCCTAACTACCCTGGGTAGATGGGTTCTATCAACACTGCCATGGGCTCTGGACGGTCCTAACTACCCTCGGTGGATGGGTTCTGTCAAAACTGCCATGGGCTCTGGACGGCCCTAACTACCCTGGGTGTGTGAGTTCTACCAACACTGCCATGGGCTCTGGACGGCCTTAACTACCCTGGGTGGATGGGTTCTATCAAAACTGCCATGGGCTCTGGACAGCCCTAACTACCCTGGGTGGATGGGTTCTATCAACACTGCCATGGGCTCTGGACGGTCCTAACTACCCTGGGTGGATGAATTCTATCAACACCATGGAGTAAATCTTTGGCGGCGGGGGGTGGGGGAATAATTCTTAGGAATGAAAATATCCTCTCTGGATTACAAAATTACATGAGTAAGGAAAGCTTCCAAAATTCTTTAAGTCATTTCAAAATCTTTTGGATGATTTACATTACCAATGTCTTTTTTCAGAAGAGTTGGTTTGCTAGTATCAGGTAACCTGACCCTATAGGGCAGGGCAGAGCTGCCCCATAGGGTTTCCCAGGTTGTACTCTTTACAGGAGCAGATCACCAGGTCTTTTCTGCACCAGAGCCACTGGTGGATTTGAACCACCAACCTTCTGGGTAACAGCTGAGACTTTAACCATTGGCCACCAGGACCAACTCAGAAATGTATGCATTATTTAGTAGAACATAAACATCTGGTCTGACAGTTCAAAAAAGGAAAGATTTATCAAGGAGAATTTTACTGGGCAGCTCTTCAAATTGTTTAGGCTAAAAATGAAATCACAATAGATGAGAAAGGGGCAATCTGAAAAAATAATTAAACTGAATTCAGAAGTCATCTAAGTAAGGTAGTCTGTAGATACCACACAGAAATAAACTCAAAATAATTGTTGGGAGAAATATCATTACATGTATATGTACGTATAAAACAAACTATTACATGAATATCTATAATAACATTGGTAAGATTAAAACGAACTCACCATATTCGAAAATGATATACTTCGTTGTAGCATTTTAGATTCTTTAGAAAACATCTTCAAGGTGGAATCTAATTTAATAATGGGAAAGCAAACATAAGATTTCCTAAGCATCACATATGACAAGAGAACAGCTCTCCTTCCTGTTCCTGTGGCCAACGGACAGCACAGTCCCAGGAGAACTTGAGAACAAGCTGGCTCACTGATCTCAGGCCTCAGCCAACATCAGCCCAGTGTCAACATGGTGTCATGCTGACATTTTAGCATGAGTGAAGGCAGAGTTAAGCCTAATAACTCATATAAACTAAAAGTTAAAGAATGAAATAGCAATTTTAATATTAACTATAATAACAAAAGCAAAAAAAAAAAAAAGATTTTGGCAATTTAAATTTTCCTTCTAATGAATAGCATGATTATGGTATAATACTGTTGTACTGAATTAGCATTTACAGAAAAGAACTGCTAGCTTTCTAAATAATAATAAAATACAGATTAAAAGGTCTAAATTCTTAATTTCTTTGGCTGTCAGAAGCTTTAAGTGTACCAGAACCTCTTAAAAACCATGATTCACAAATTACAATACTCTAATATGCTTCAAATGCCTCATATCTGAAGTTTGTAACATTTCCCAAACTGTAAACATATAACACAATAAATTTAAGAATGAGCTTTTCAAATAATTTTTTTTGTTTACTACAACTTACTATTTCAATCTCATTTTAGCAAAACCAACACACGGTAGCCTTAGAATCTATAAACATGAGCCTAAATAAAGACATTCTCTGGCATTACCCTGAAAACAAAAGACAACCAAGCACTCTATGCCCTCAACTTTTCTCTGAGGAGTATTAATGCTGATATTCTCCCCAACCTTGCTTTTGATTCTTAAGAATGCCCTTTCCATTAGGCAATTCTGACTATTTGGTTCAATGTCTGATTTTCTCATTAATTTGGGGCATCCTGATCATAGTGCAGAAGGCCGTGAGACAGACACAAGTGTGTCAAGATACTCTTCTCAAGACCAAATGTTCCCTCCCTGTTGTCGTCAGCTCCAATTCATGGCAACCTTACGTATAATAGAACGACCACCGTCCAGTCCCGTGCCATCTTCGTGATCACTGGTATATGTCTGAATCCACTGTTGAGGTTATTGTGTCAGTCCACCTCATTGAGGGTTCCCCCTGTTTCTGCATAAGGAGCCCTGGTGGCACAGTGGTTAAGCACTCAGCTGCTAGCTGAATGGTCAACAGTTCAAACTCACTAGCCGTACCATGTGAGAAAGATGTGGCCGTCTGCTTCAGTCAAGATTACAGTCTTGGGAACCCCATGGGGCAGTTCTACTCTGTCCTATAGGATTGCTATAAGTTGGAATTGATTCAATGGCAACAGATTTAGTTTTCATTTTGTTATTTCTATGGGGGACCCTTTTCAACCATGATGTCCTTTTCTAACAGTTCATCTTTCCAAAGTAAGCAAGCCCAAGTCTTACCATCCCTGCTTCTAAGGAGAATTCTGACTATTTCTTCTAATACTGATTTGTTCATTCTTTTGGTAGGCCACAGTATGTTCAATATTCTTTGCCAAGAACACAATTCAAATTCATCAGTTTGTCTTGTTTTCCTTTTTCACTGCCCAGCTTTTGTATGCATATGAGGTGATTGAAAAGATCATGGCTTGAGTCAGGTAATAATGTCCAACAATATTGTAAAAGCAAATCTAATAGGTAGCGGGTCCCCGTGAAGGCCTACATACCTACACATATACTGAACATTTGAGGAAGAAATGTAACTTTGGGGTGACAATAGCAATAGACCTAAGGCAGTGGTATAAATTACTAAAATTTAAAAGTGAGAAGAAACAAGCTTTTGACTTTAAAAAAAAAAAAATCTCTCCCCTTTATTTGGCAGATCCACAAAGAAGCAATGTAATGCTTAGTAAGCCTCTGGGTTTTGAAACCTTGATGCTCATAAAACTCATGATTTACAAGGCCATACAAGTACAATGAGCTGAGGACTGAACAAACCACATCAGACAAATCCATTTTAGAACACAAGTTTTGCTTAAAATTGAAACGTTTCGTCCTGTGTTATAATATTGGCAAACTCAGAAGGTAGAAATCCTGGCAAGGCAAGGGACTGCTTACTTCTATTAGAAGCATAATATGGGTAACCCCAGCTGGCCCACTGGTGTACACACTGCATGTTAAGTTCTTTTTGTTTAACTATACAATCGTTTTTCTACGCTTTGTGGAAAACTCTGTTTTATGAAATCTGAGGTAGTATTTGCAGGAAAAAGATACGAAGTGTTATAGAGAATAAGCCACGATAATGGCAACTTTGAGTAGTAACTGATTTAGCAGGGAGTGACTAGTTGGATAGCACCATTTCTTACCTTAATGAATGAAAACAGCATTTCCTACAATAAAGACTAAAGAACTAGCAACCTCATTAAAAAACAGGCAGCTACTAGCTTTATCAAAACTAGTTTTCTTATGACCTGAGCAGGACAGCTAAGGTAACATCCTTTTCATCTTTACACCCTGAAGCGTCTACCAGAGCCCTGAGCATAAGGAGGGCAAGGCACGTTTAACAATCACGTATTGCACAGACCGCCAGGGAAAGCGATGGTATAGACGGTAAGGCATGCTTTTTGCTTAGTCCTTTTTTAAGACCAAGACAGTTAAAAACTCTAATGTGTCATTAAAATATAGTTACAAGTCACACCAACTAAGCATTTCAGGGATTTTTCACAATTTGTAAAATGTACAGCCATATTAACAAAGCATGGATTAGATTCTGAGCTAAATCCGACAGTACACATATCTCAAGAAATACACACCGAGGGACGAAACTGGAAAACTTAAGAGCAAACCGGCATTTGCACTTGCTGCCAGGCGCCGGGTCCCTGCCCGCCACAGGAGCCGCTCACTGCTGACCTTGCCCGTGATGTGGCCCTCCCACGTGAGGCGAGGCCAACAGGCTGCTTCCGCACTGTAACTAATGTTTTAGGAAACCTCATCAGCAACAGCAAGGCATTTCATTTTCGCTGTCAGCAAACTACAACAAAATTTATGTAAGATTCCTACGTTAACTGCTCTAAATGTGTGTTCTGTGGAGGCAGCTCATACGAGCAGACTCTTTAACCGGGAGTTAACAAACCTGGCTCCTTTATGATTCTGGATAAACAGCTTTTCAGAAAGGAAAACATACCTTGGGACGTGGTAAAGACTGATGAGCCATTGCAAGAGACCGCTATTCCAGTTACTGCCCTGTTTAAAAGCAAAGAGTTTTATAAATGACTATTGACCACGTACTACGACACAACCATGAACTATGCCACATGTACTAAAGTCATTGACTAATTTTACCAAGTTTCTTTAATGTGTCCTTCACGGCTTGTCTGTTGGCTCTGTCCCAGCATACACCTGCCATTACCAAATCATCTCTTGGGAACTTCTCATTTCGATCTGGCAAACTTCTGTGTCTAGAAGACACTCCCACTCCTGGCTCACCTAGCTTCCACATTCAACGTGTAACCTATTTCTGACGGCTGGAAAAGTAGCAGTCATTCTCCTTCAATTCCACCTTATTGAGCCAGGACCAAAATCACTGAAACTCTTCTTTACAGTAACCTCACTGCTTCATTACTGAATCTACGTTCCCTAGAGTTAGGGACTGAATTGTTCCGCCCCAAAATATGTGCTGGAATACTAAACCCTATACCTGTGGATGTAACTCCATTTGAGGATAGAGTTTTGTTATGCTAATAAAACATCAGGATAGGGCGTGTCTTAATCCCATCACCTTTCAAATGTATTTAAAAAAAAAAAGGCAGATTAGGGACAGGAGAAAGGAAGCACAGATGGGGAAAACAGATGCCACCACAGGTGAAGATCTGTGAGATTGTCAGGAACCAAGAACAGAAGCTTGAGAAGAGACAAGGATCTTCCCCCAGAGCAGACAGAAAGCCTTCCCCTAGAGCCAGTGCCCTGAATTTGGACTTTTAGCCTCCTAAACTGTGAGAAAATAAATTTCTGTTTGTTAAAGCCACCCACTTGTGCATTTCTGCTACGGCAGCACTAGATAACTGAGACATCTAGCATATGTTCAAAATCACGCAGTGTCTGCTTCTAGCGTGTCCTCTTTAAAGGTTTGTTTTTTCACCGCCTTGGACTGGAAGATTGCTTTCTACTTGCTATTTAGAGGAGCTGAGAAAAGAACAGCCATCGTTATAATGAATCAGGAGGTACTACCTATTTTCAGGAAACCCTGGTGGTATAATGGTTAAGTGCTACGGTTGCTAACCAAAGGGTCAGCAGTTCAAATCTGCCAGGCGATCCTTGGAAACTCTATGGGGCAATTCTACTCTGTCCTATAGGGTCGCTATGAGTCGGAATTGACTAGATGGCATTGGGTATTCTGGGTACCTATTTTCAGGAGGCTGTACTCTGATTTGGAACTACTGACCTAAATGAGACACGCACGTCCAGGCCCACCACGGCCAATGGTGCACATATTGTGAACACATCAGCCGTGCTCTCTGTGGCCATGGAGCAGAACAGGTCAAGGTTCTGCACCTGGGCTTTCTCATTTATGACAGGATGGCTCCGGCTAGCTCGAGTGCTTCTCACAAGGAACACACACATATTCCCTCTGGGTCCAACAGCAAGCCAATGTCTTTGAAGTATTGGTACTATTTTTAAAATTAATGTGCACTTTCTTAAAATTAATGTTTTCTACCCATGTTTGCTCTCTTTTTTATTTAATGATGCATTTCCCCTCTAAATTTGAGTAAATTCAACCCTGCAGGAAGATGTAGCACGTTCCTCCTATAGGTTCCCTATCAAAGACCTCAAGGGTCCATGAGAGGCACAAAACTGTGCAAGGTCTGCAGACCGCGCCTCGTGCTCTAAGAGGGACAGGCTTTAGGAAGGACAGCATGGTGGGTAAAGCAAGCCACCTTTGCCAAACCTGCACCTGCCACATCCCCCTCGGGTGGCAAATCACGCAGACATTCTAGGGAGGTTTAACAACCATGAGGACATTGAAAGAGAGCTTTCCCCCTGACTCGGCTGAAAAAACTTTAACTCCCAGCTGACACCCCAACTCTTCAAGGACAATCGGCGACAAGGCGAGGCCGGCAATGCTCTTACTCTCTGTGGATCTTATACTGCTCGTGTAACTGCAGCTTGGTGATGTTCGTCCAGGCAAGGGTTTTGCTTTCTTCGGTCAGGTCTTCAAAGGACTCTTCACCTGCAGACACTACATGAAGTCGTTGCTGAGTGAGTCAGCTATCTTCCTGACAGACAGCAAGCATCTGATGCACAATGTTTTCTATTGAAGTCAAACAACCAAGAAAACAAAGTGCCCGCCAAAACTCTGCTTTGGAATATACCTGTCAGAGAGCTCCAAGTTAGTTAGAGAAAAACACTAAGGTGTATAGTCTAAATAAAATAAAGGACGTGAGGAGAAAGGTAAGAATGTACTTTTCAGTACTGTCTTTTTATACTTTTACCAGTGTCTGCAAAGTTTTTACCTGGCCCATAACTTATGAACTTGAGGCAATACAAGGCTGAGCCTTGTCAGCAATCCTTGCAGAAACCTGGCTGTTCCCTAGGAACACGTGGTTTTGTTTTGGTGTTGAGGGGAAGGAGCTGTGATGAAATCAATGACCCCAAGCGCCGTCTAGACCTTCCTCTCGGGGCTCCAGCTCCAGGCTGGCTTCCATACTCTGCTTGCGTGAAGGCCTGGGAGGACAGCTGTCCTTTAGCACACTCACATGACACTGTTTATGGGGATGGTGACCAGGCACAGCACGGGTTTCAACTGCATCACAAGGTAACCCTATGGTCTTCATCACTTAGCCTTTTGGGGTATCATCTCCTAAAGAAGGACTCTGAGCCACTCTTGAGTCACATGACTCCAGTCCGCCATTCGTCCAGGCCTGAGTGAGGGTGCTCTGTTGTGTGTGCATCAGACAGACAGCAGGTGGAGCTGGAGACAGTGAGAAACAAGATGACTTTGCCCTCAAGGTTCTATACAGTGTCAGACGCCTTCTGGGAGCCTGAAGCTTGCGCCTGTCTTTTCTGGACTGTGAAACATGGACAACTGGATGAAGGGGAGTGTTTCTTCCTTTCCAAATACTTGGTGTGAGAACAGGGTCAAGTACGTTTGAGAACCTGGCACACAATAGCTATTCTGTGAATGTTTTTCAAATGATTAAATAAAGAAAACAGAACAGTCAGAGCTGAAGATTTGCTGATGGGTAAGGAAGAGGAGACTTGGGGACAGTGGGATCCCTCCCGGGAGGTCCCCTGGGGAGGGTTGTGGCCGTAAGCAGCTATGGCCGGGACTTTCCAACATGACATAGGGACTCGCTGAGAATCATACACCAGCATGGAAACCACAGAAAAGAAGGGAACCATATCGAGAAAATACCGTCAAATCTGACTTACTTCAATTACCAGAAAGTAAAAGCAATTCGATTTACTTTAAAGTCAGTAATTAAAATGACAGCAACAAAAATGGGTAACTGTTTTCGCCAGAGCTACAGTAAGACAGTAAACTCCATCATCCTAAGCGGCCCGCCAGCTCATGGTTTGGCCCATCTTCAGAGTCATCCTCACCAAAGAAGATAAGCAGAAGGCACCCGCCCACATCCACCTTCTTTACAACACTTACCTGGGGAATCGGCCATGGATGCGTTGTGACTGGATGTTTGAGACAAACTTTTCAACTTTGTGGTGATCCTTTGAGGATGCGGGGTCACAAACAGCTGCTTTGGCGTCTGCCCGAATTCCAAGATTTGGGTCAGCATGGCTACTTTCTCGTCAGGATCCTCGATGCTTCAGGACAGAGCACAAACCGCGTGGTGAGCCCACAGGGGACAGTGCCTGGGGTACATGTTTCCCAAACACCACAATCAGTGAGGGAGATGAACCTCAGATAAAAACAGCAACTATATGCCATGACTGTCTAAACCACATCACAAATCTTTAAATAACTTTCTGAGGTTCAGTAACTTACATAATGATGAAAGTAAGATAATTCACTGTAAAATTTCCATACCTTAATACTCTCAAATCTCTGCAGTAATCATTTAGAAAAAGAGGTATTTTGTAACTTAAGTAGAAACTCCTTATAGGCATGTAAGTACCTGTTCAAGTCTACGCCTCCTTCATAGGTTAGGGGATGAAACACTGAAGAGAGAGACATAAAACACTACTGAAGAGAGACATAAAAGCTATTCTTTCATTATAACATACTCTGCTCAGAAATTAAACAACTCAACAACTTTAAACTTCTTCTCAAAGACATTGATGTTTGCTTTGTACAACAGACTCCTATCCAGCTCCAGTGAGTAATGATTTGAATTATTACCTTTTACTGAACAAAATTCTGTCAGCTTTGACGACTGGTTATCTTGATATATTTCTCAGTCAGCATTCTTCTCTCCTTAGAAGAAGCGTGACTAATATGATTAGTTTTACCCTGCACAGCCCTGTGAGCAATCAGGTCTAGATTCCAGCTCATTTCTTTTTAGCAACACTGAGAAACTTGGACGCAGGTAAGAACTGAGCCTGAGGGGAAGCCTCCTACGAGCCTGAGGCTTGAGCCTGTCTTTTCGGACAACTGGATGAAGGTGCTTTCTTCCTGTTCAATTAAAGAGAAACCCTGCAGCCCTTCATTGGAATTGAGGTCACTGTTGTATCATATTTTGATTGAGTTTTAATTGAAATTATTGACCAGGATGAAGAACACACCTGAAATCAGAAGACTTTAGAAAAAGACATACAAGCTCTTGGAATCATGGTGAGGTAGGCGTTCTTTAGCTAAGAGCATTTCTTCCTCTGTTACTCATTGTCTAATCCACTGTCACTGAGCTGTAGGCACTGTTTTCTCGTATAAAATGCTGCTGCTGAAGAAATAAGCTGGATAGCTCGAGCCTACCACTTTTGTTCCTTTGCTTTTGTTTCCACCAAACGGTAAATGTCAGTGAATGTTGCATACCATTATGGGCGCCAACAGCACCACTCCCTTTTTGCTTGTAGCCAAATATGAGATCAATCCACTCGTGAAGATGCTCTGACACGTAACTGCTTTCCAATGCATCTTTGCTCTTCTGGAGAAAGTCCTCAGGACCTATCAGACCAAACTGAGTCACAACACCACGAAGTCTCCATTTCATTTTCTCCTATTTCTTTTGTCTATCCATATTTACGTAAAGCTTCCAGAATAGGGTAGGGTAGGGTAGACTTTCTAAATAAGTATTTTTTTCCATCATATAAAATATAAGTCTTTTGGGGGAAAAAGTGGCAAGAATCATTTTCACAACATTTAGATCTCTCAAATGTTTATTAGTGTTTTTACATCACAGACTCATGGAATACTTCTGATTTTATTAGGACTGGTATCAGCTCATTTAGAAAAAGAATACTGTTTTTTTTTTTTTTTAAAAAAAAAATCTAATTAATAAAAGGATAATACTGACTCCGCACTACTCAGTAAAGAACTTATATACTCAATATTCCAATACTCACTCGATGCCCATGGGGGAAGTTCTACATCATCAACCATTTTCCCTCCTTGTCTCTTTCCCAAATCCAACTTCAGGCTATTGACTAAAAAGCTGACATCATCACCGTAGAATTCAGGAATCAACTGAAAGTTTCAGGAGAAAAAAAAGAAGAGCAGAAAACTTTTTTTTTTTTTTTAATGCACATAGAAACCATACGTCTGGTCAACCATTAGCTTTATTAGTTGCGTACCTCTTTAAAATCTGTGGCACCATCCAAACAGTTTTTCCAAGTTTCTGCAATACTAAATATGAAAAAAAAAAAAAAAAAAACAACTAATCTTAAAATCCAGGCTGTGGAAACAGGAGCAGCTTCCTATGCACCTAGGTCATCAGCTCCTTTAATTCTCAACAGCCATTGGAGGACCCCCTTTAACCATGAGAAAACCAGGGCCCGGAGAGTATTAATCAACTTCTCTGGGGCTCACAGAGGTAGAGACGATGGAGTCAGGACATGGACCCGGGGGGCCAATTCCACAGTCCACTAACCCCCCACAGGCACACTGCCTCGTGGAGTGCCAACCAGTGGTGTGCCCTTAAACACTGAAAAACCGCAATAGGTATTTTAATAGCTCATTTCAAAGAGGAATTATAAATATGTGCATAGATTTGAGAAAAAGACTAAAAAAAAAAATCCAAAAGATTATCTGTGATTATTATCTCAACGTGGTGGGATATTAAGTATTATTTCCTTCTGTATGTTTTCTGATTTTTCTTTTTTGGTAAAGAAATATTACTTTTAGAATAAAAAAAGTAAAATATTTAAATATTCACAGGTAGTTAATTCAATTCATAGCAGATTATTTAGAACAATAAAATGTTGGTAACAGTAGAGACAGTTAAGATAAATTATGGTATGTGTTGAAATGTGATATAAATCATTTTTTAAAAAAATCACTGTTTTGAATACTATGGGGAAGCCACTCAGGATGTAATATTAGGCTACACAAGTCAAAATTATGTGTCACAAAAAACATGTTCCCAAATTTATAGACATACACACACCGCCCTAAAAAAAGCCTGAAAGGAAACGAGATATATCAATTAGTGATTTTGAAAAAAAATTCATTATATTTTTCTTTATATCTAGTTTTTTGACGAACACATATCATACATATATAACCAAAAAAAGCTTTTAAATAATAAGGGAAGTATATATAACAAACCTGTTGAACATCCTATCTGCATGATCAAATCTTCCATTCTGTAAACACAGCATGTACTCTGGTGCTAGAGAAAAAATTACCAGTTAAGTCATATCATAGATTCACTCAAGAATCCAGGGAAATAAAATGTAACTGGGGTGATGATCAAGAATCTTACCAATCCTAACAAGATAAAACAAGACATAACCGGGAGAAGAGTAGTGACTTCCATACATGAATTTTGGCTCTGGCATTTCCTGGTAGCGTGTCTACAATATAGGAAAAAGAAAAACAAAAAAGCATTGCTCTATGCTGGCTCAAGCAGTTAAAGTCTAAAAGAAATCACGGCGTAGATATATTATACTCCTTAATTCTTCTCTAGGAGCCCTGGTGGCTCCGTGGTTATAAGAGCTTGGCTGCTAACCAAAAGACGGGCAGTTTGAATCTAATAGCTGTACCCTGGAAACCCTATGCGGCAGTTCTCCTCTGTCCTATATGGTCGCTACGAGTCAGAATGGATTCAATGGCAATGGGTTTGGTTTTTTGTTTGTTTGTCTGTTTAATTTCTCTCAAATAGGAAAAGGAGAAGATAAAAAGAGGAAAATGATCTGTGAATAAACACAAGTATCTTGGTTTTCTCGGCTTAGTGATAACAATGTGGGAGCTGATTGAACAGAACTGACTTTATGCATCTCTTGTGGAATTTATCACAGAGTACCTTCATGAAAACAAGTCAGTGAACTTGTAAATTAGGCTACCCCGCTACTTCCTGAGCTATAGACAAAAAACACAAATGATGAGCAGCTACATTCGTGGGTGAAGGGAGATCTGTTGGTAAGAATGAACACAAGTCTAGTCCCCAAAATGTGAAGATTAATCAAATCGCCATTTTCCCAGTTCTCAATTATCTCTGACATCAGCCACCCACACGGTACTCTGTCTCCAGCCACCTGGCGCTGGGTCAGGGCTCACAAGTTAAAAGGACACTGTACTTCAGACTGCCAAATAGGGCAGCAACAGCCACAAACTCCAAAGTTCATGCAATGCCCTTGCTTCTAACCTGAAGGCCACAATTTCAGGGTTTTCCCATTACCCCTTCAGGATGCAAGCTGCAAGCTCAGAGGCCTCCCCCGTTCTCCCTTACTTTCACCTGCTGGCTCCCACTACTACCTTGGGTTTGATAGTTCTCTGGAGAGACTTACAGAACTCACAGAAAGTACTGTACTTAAAAAAAATCCCACTGCCATCAAGCCAATTCTGACTCATAGCGACCCTACAGGATTTCCAAGGAGTGAGCAGCGGCTGGAGGATTTGAACTGCTGACCTTTTGGTTAACAGCCAAATGCTTAGCCACTGTGCCAGCAGGGACCTAAGGGCTACAAATCAGGATCATAAGAAGAGACACATGGGCAAGGTCTGGGAGGGTTCTCAACGCAGAGCTTCCATATCCCAAAGCGGGTACGTCATCCTCCTTTTGCCAACCAGGAAGCTCTTGGAGCCTCTGTGTTCAGTACCTTCATTGGCTTCACTACACAGTCGTGATTGAGGCCTCACTGCATATACATGATAGGTTAGATCATGAGGTTAGCTGACATCAGGCTACCATGTGGACTTTTGGCCTGGCTAGCTAGCATCGACTCACTGGCACAAATCTTCAGTTGTGATCTGGAGGTTCTGGATAACAAAGGCACCTCAATTATTCAGGAAATTCTAAAAGGTATCTCTCAGGAACCAAGGATAAAGTCCTAATTGTTTTATCGAAAGGCGATTCATTACTGCACAGGGGTAAGGGAGAAAACTATTATGTAGGCCCTCCACTCACTCCCATGCATCTCTCCCTATCTTAGAAAAACACAGAGCACAGCTCATGAAGCTGCCTGGAATCCAAGGCACCCAAAGTGCACCACATACCAGCAGCCTCTCCAGCCGTTCCTTATTTAGGGCCCCAACTGGCTTACTAAGATCCCGGAAGGTTCCTGGATTTGACAAGTCTATAAAAGAAAAGGAATACATAATTCCAGCTTGTACTTAATATCATTATTCTCCCAAATTGATTCATACGCACACTTTTATTTATTTCTACAAATTAAATAGTTTTTTAAAAAATTGAGATAGGTCTCTAAGAATTACTAGTACTTCCATTGGTTACTGATGTGGCTATAAAGAAAAGGTTAGAACTTTTTGTGTTTTAAGTTAGCAATACCAACTCAATAGTAATATCTCTAATTTGATAACACCTTGTATATTGACTTTAAAAAAAAATCTGTTAATACAAACTATATTCCAAGTGAAATAACAAAAAATTAGCACATTTTAAAAGCCATTATTCTACCAAGGTTTATTTTCTAAGTTTGAATTATACTGAATATTATTATTCTAGAATCTGGGGACCAGAATATTATCATAGAAATAAATTCTCACAGTCCTAGAAAGTCTGTTATCTCTTTCAAGAACAAGGGCTTGATTTAGTGAACTATCAATAGAAATCTGTTATTAATAGTCTATAACTTTAAAATATTACAAGATAAAATTATAACATTTTTGTTAAAATGCTTCTCTCTCAGTAATGTGATTATAGATGATTATTTCTGACTATTTCAGTATTTTTCAAATGTTCTGTAATAGTTAATACTTTTGGTAACCATATCTTCTAATGTAATTTTTAAAATAATATGATAAACTGAGTCCCATTTTTCAAAGGGAGAAACTTAAATGTTTCAAAACATGATACTTACAAGTAATAATGAAAATGCTGGATTAAAATCATGTACATACTTTCCTATGTGTGCCCTTAACGTATGAAAGTACTTTTTTTTAGATTAAAACAAAAAAATTAAGAGATGGTGGAGAAAACGTGTAACATACAATACTTATATAACACCTGGAGCCCTGGTGGCGCAGTGGTTAAGAGCTATGGCTGCTAACCAAAAAAGTCAGCAGTTCGAACCCACCAGCTGCTCCTTGGAAACCCTATGAGGCAGTTCTGCTCTGTCCTATAGGGTCGCTGTGAGTTGGAATTGACTCAATGGCAACAGGTTTGGTTTTTGGTTGGTTTATATAACACATTCAGTATCTTGGAATGGAGATGGGCAATCTTTAGTAATAAAACCCAAACAGGTTCTAATTTATTCACTTAACACATCCTGACTCTAAAACATAATTTATTCTCTCCTTTAAAGCCAACAGAGGTGACCACTCCAAACCCAGCTTTGTCAGAATTCGTGCACGGCCTTTACCTAGTGCAGAGCTGTGATAGTCCCTTATTACCCACGGAAACACGGGGTACTGGGAGAGGTCACTGCAGCTCCGGTCAGCCAGGCTGTTGAGGTGCAGCAGGTACCGGTAGTTAGAGATGAGGCCCCGCTGCCACTGCAGCATGTAGCTCTCGGCAGTGTGCTCGGCCACGTGGCGCTCTGAGGGAAAAAGGGCCACGGAGCCAGCCACTTCACTGTGCAAGTAGTTGGCTCATTTGGAATTAACACATAAAATCTAGATGCTTCAGATGTAAACCGTTCAATGCATTTCTGAAAAACACATTTTAAGCAAAGGAAAAGTAGGCTGCTGACTTGTTCTCACCCATATAATTGTTCCATTAAATGTGAACATCTCCAAGATCCAAGGGGGAAAATGCTTAAATATCATTGTTACCCAATCCCCCAAACATGACATAACCTAAACAAATATGAAAGCATGAGGCAATTGTATATGTATTTACTTGGTAATACATATTTACTACATTACATATAGTCTACAATACAGCTAATGAAAAATACTTCCAAATGTGCTTGAGTTTTACTGCCTTTAAAAAGCTATGGGCCATCTGTGAAAGCTTATTTCCTCAACTTTTTTTATGAAATCAAAACAAAACAGTCATTTAGTCTTCTTTCAAATCTGGAAGAGTTATACTATTTTTGTTAATGACTACATATTATTTACGCATGTCAGAAATAATGAAAAGAAAAGAAACTGCTATATGAGAAAAAGGTATTTGGCAGAAGGGACAACTTTCTCAAGCTGAAAGAGCCAGAAATGTCTCAGTAAAAGTGAAAGCATCTGTAACACGGCATCAACTATAACTTCCTCTCAGAGGGAGGATAAAATCAAGGCAACTGGCCCACATGTAGATCTTTCACTTTGTTTAGAAAATTCTATTTTCAACTTTTTTATTGGGTGCATCAAGCAACTTCTCTAATTTGTCGATATAAAATTTCTTATTTACTTTTACCAAATTTCTTCTTTAATCGGTGACTAGGCTTTAAAAAGGATCCCTGGTGGCGCAGTGGTTAAAGCACCTGACTGCTAACCGAACGGTCGGTGGTTTGACACCACCAGTGGCTCCACGGGAGGCAGATGTGGCGTTGCTTCCACAGAGGCTGACAGCCTTGGACGCCCTCATGGGGTCGCTAGGAGTCGGAATCAAGTAAATGGCAGGGGGTTTGCTTTTTTGGAGGCTTTAAAAATCAAAATACTTATTGTACTCATGTTCTACTCTTAAAATACCACAGACACAACATAAACAATCTTAAGAAGAAACTCGAAGAAAACTGACAGCTTTATATCACACAGACTATAATTTAGACCATGGCAAGTTTTCATACTTGAAATTTTAGGACTCACCATGAAAGCTGAGTTTTTTGTTGTGATCTTGTTACAGTTAGAAAAATTAAAAAAAAAAAAAAATTAAATCAGGAGGCAAGAGATAAGAATAAACTTGTACCAAAGCTATATTAATGTTTTAAGTTAACCTAAAGAGCTTAACTAAGAAGGAAAAAAAAAAAGTTAACTCTAAACCCACTGTAAAATAAAATATATTCCTTACAGAAAGAAAACTATTCCTTCCTCAGAGAAAATTCATTTCTAAGGGAGGATGTGCTTCATTCTAGCACATAAACGGTGTCACAGCACACTAGAAAAGCAAACAGAATAGAGATTGCATTAAAATCCCTACAACCGTTTTTAAAAATCACTCTACTCCAGTCATCTGGCACCTCTGTAAAAAAGAATAATTTCATTTGGCCAGGCAATTTAATATTATGTTTACACCAGAAAAGAAAAATACAGGTGTTTTCTCTAAAAAAGGTGGGGAAATTTACATTCACCACGGAAGACTGATGAAATATCAGTCAGTAAAAGGGATTCCAGTCCCAGGTACTATACTGAGCATTAGGTTCACGTGTCCCTTTTGCTTCATTTCTTGCATTTGTGATTATGATCACAATCAACTGTCACAAATACATGACTGGATGGCTCATGGTCTCACAATAAAAACTGAGCCTCGGTTTTCATAAACTACCATTAGACATAACTGGACATAAAAATAATTGTATGAACTCCTCATAATCCATTTAATATGGAGGTTGTTGCGATAGAAAAAACATTTAAATATATTTATCAAGAGTTCCTAGAACACACAGTTGTAATGAACTGTTGCCAAAATTTATTTATATTTCCCTTAGTTTTCTAAAAATCTTATTTTGGCAACTATAGTTACTGATGAGAAGAAGTAAGCAGAACCACAGAGAGGCGATTCTGGAGATGACATTTTTCGTCTTTTAGCTTCTATCCCAGTTACTTAGGGGTCAAATGACCTTTACAAGAAGAGATACAATGAAGGGTGGGCACCAAACCTAGATACGCAGCAATACAATGGTAGAGGTCGTCTCTATCTCGAGGTTCGCAGAACTTTAAGTAGATGTCGGAACACAGATCGTCTTCTGTGCAAAATACTTCCAAGCCCTGTAAATTCAGAAAGAAGAGAATAAATCAAATAGCATTGTGTGCAACTTGCCATCCCACATACAAGCGACGTAACTGCAAAAGCCTTTCAATTAAACATTCATATTTCTGATCTGCGGATCTTGTCTTCGTGTTTTCCATCTGGATTTGATTCATCGACATGCACATTTTGAATGTCCTGAGAATAAGACATGTATCTCAGCCAAACTTTGTAAAGTCCTTTTAGGTGTTGAATATTTTTTATAATTGTTTTTGAGAGCTTATTATTTTGAAATTCAAAATTAGTGGATGCATGTCTTCACATCTCTTCTTCAAACACAAATGTTTAGGTTTCTTTCTGGATTAGATGACAATTAGGCAGACCTACAAAACTGATAGTAACTGATTCAGTTAATAAGTCCTGACGATTTTTAAGAAAACCATAAGCTAACTGTGAATACTGTGCATTTAAGGCTGAGATGAGACAGAAGTAGACTAAGAAAGAATGAAATCAAGGAGTTGCCCTGGGTTCAAATACAGGTTTTCACTATTTACTTGGGAAGGTTAACTCTTTGAGTCTCAACTTCTTTATCTGTAAAATACGATGTTATCTATCTCTTAGAACCTGTGATGATAAATAAACTGCCTGGTACATAGACAGCATTTAATCAGTGTTAATTTCCTCTCTTTTTCTGAGCATGTCTCAGTATCAAAAAAAAGATTTTTAATAGTTTTCTATTTCCTTGACCCTCTATTAGCACTGGAAATGAAAAGTCACCTTTTAAGTAAAACTGGTGGCAAAACAGTTACAGTGCACAAATTTAAAACATAAAAACAAGATGCTTAAAATTCCACAAAGCTTTTGTGAATAACACCAAGTTCCTGGCTGATCTTCAAGGGAGAAAAATTAATTTATATTGATGCCAAATTAAAACACTATGGAATCCTACCTTATGTGGAGTTTGATTTCTCAAGTAACCATGCAGGACCAACACAAATATGGTCATCTGCTTATTTAGGGGACTGGTGGAAGAGCTGCCCATATGATTTAAATGGTTTTTTAATCCATTTTTCTCCCTCACCAAGCCCAAAGGTTGAATTACCTAAATTAACTGTGAATTTACTACAATCCACTGTAATTATCTTCCAAATTTTACTTTGAGACCTGGCTGCTGTGAATGGGGTGGCGGCAAGTAGTACTAGATTGGTTCTACGTGTTTTATTCGAGCACCAGTCCCTGAACTCTGTGAATAGAGGATGAGAAACTCAAGGGCACTCTAGCCCTCTTGCTCCTGGAGCCAAAACATTTTCATAGTACTCACTTACAGGACAGAGTTAGCGCTTCATAAATGTCTACCTCATACAAAAAGAAGAACAGCAAGAATCAGAGTCCATTTGCTTATGGCATAGCATGTGCGTACTTTTCAGATGTGCCCTGGGTGCTTCCATCCAATAACCTGTGGCTGAGGTTATGACAGTTATCCAGCTAGAAGAACTAACATTCCAATTGGACTCACCAAAGGCATGAGGCCGTGCCTCCTTTTATAAATGCGGCGGATATCCTGGAGTGTTATCTGGACCACAGGTTTCTTCAAAAACAGAAAGACAATCTCTAGCATCAACATGCTGACACAATTAGCAGCTGTTCTTTAGTATCAGAAATGAAAAAAATGACCAACTCCTGCCTTCCCGACGTGTTACAAGTAAACACTCAGGAAGGGAGAGCCAGGGACAAGGCACGCCTGGCTTCACATTCTGGTCCTCCATGCTTCAGGGGATTTATGATCTTCACAAATCCACCAACCTTCCAAAAAAATGACCACACAATCACCTGTCTTTCAGGTCACTGCAAGGCCATTGGGTGAAAAGGAAGATTAAATGCTTGGTAGAGATAACCTCTCAGGATTTTTCCTATCTTTAATAAACTAATGATTTGCTTAATACCAGTACAAATTTTTTTTTTAATCCTGTCTTATGTCCTTAGAAATTACAGTGTATTAAGGTTCATAAATAACTATAAGTAACATCAAGCAGAGTCTCTAAACTTTTTCTTCATTTATGAGGAGGAAAAATTTCTTGCTTCTCTACAGTCTTAAAACACTCACTACTAAGAGGAATGGGGTTTAGAAAGGCACTGAGACTGGCCAAAAGCAACACTTCCGCCTTTGCCCTCCTGAGTGGAAGTCAGGAAGTGCCAGCAGAGGCCAGGTTGTCTGGCCATTGAAAGTACCCTAAAGACCCCAAGTCTGATCTCGAGGACTGCTGGACAAGGATCCTGGCCCAGAGATCTGGAAATGGGATAAATGCTCACACTATGGACCCTGAAGCATGGTGCATACTCGGGCATTTCCCACAAGTTTTTTGACCCAAGCTATATAATAGTAGTGGCCAAGCCAACTCATCACATCACTGGAGAACACCCAGCCAGCAAGATGTGTGATGTACACTGGAGGATTTGGAGAGTCTGCCCCACCACCTAGTAGATACAATCATAATAGTGTTGTTTCTCACTGAGAAAGTGTGAGATCCTTTAGCAACATACAATGACCAGCCTAGAGAAATTCTGGGGTGTCACTTCCTACGGCTACCCTCTGGGTTCTTTTAGCTTCCCCTATACTATCAGAATGCTTAGGGGTTCTGTTCTTCTCATGAGCCACTCTAAATAGTAGCCAGAGCTAGACAAGCTACAAACCTTTACAAGTTTTAGGGTAGAAACCTGAGTTAATCTTACTTTCTGGACTAATAAGTCTGAAACAAAAAATGAACAAACAGAAAACAGCTGCTGTTGAGTAGACTCTGATTCATGGTGACCCCCTATGTCAGAGTAAAACTGTACTCCACAGGGTTTTCAAGACTGTAAACTTTCAGAAGCAGATCACCAGGCCTTTCTTCAGAGCTGTCTCTGGGTGGGTTCAAAACGCCAACGTCAGTAGCCAAGGCTTAACTGTTTATGCCACACTGTGAAAGAGAAGACTGCTTCCACAATCACAGTAGGAGCTCTATTGCTAGGCCAGATTCTAGCATCTCTGCATGCCCCTCTGTACTACACAGTGCTTCCTTGGGAAAGGTTCAGATCTGCTGATTTTGTCTGCAATGAAGGAGAATGGAGAAATACTAACATACATGTATATACAAACACATACACATACACACACACGCCCCCTCCATCTCCTTCTTCATCTTAGTACATTTCACTGGTCTCTTCTAGAAGTACTTCTCAGTACAAAGGTAAAAACCTCTATTAACTTTCCTAGAATCAAGATGGCAGGGCTTTTTTTTATAACACCGAGAACAAGTGCCTTACAATGACAGGAAATGGGTCAGAGGTGCTCAAACCCAGGTGGGCGTGCACAGGATGACACAGGGGCCTGTAAGACAGCCACTGGGGCAGGTGATTTTGAGGACTCTGTGAATGTGAAGTCAAGCTCAGGGGAAAGAGGATAAAAGTGAGCACTCCAAAAAATGTAGAACAAAACTCAAATTTCTTAAAAAAGGCCAGCCTTACTGGACCCGTACAGACTAGATGAGCTCCTGAGACTACTGCTCTGAGATACTCTTTAAACTTGGAACTCAAACCACTCCCAGAGGTCACCTTTCAGCCAAGTGACAGGATGGCCCATAAAATAAATAATATCACCCATGAGTACTGTGCTTCTCAAAATAATCGTCTAGATGAAATCAAATGGCTAACATTTACCCTAGACCAAGGATGAGATGGCTAGAGGGGACAGAGAAGCTAGATTAATGGAAAGAGAACAACCAAAATGGAAATAATGAGAATGCTGACATGTTGTGAAGAATGTAACCAATATCACTGAACAGTATGTATACAAATTGTTAAATGAGAACCTAATTTTCTACATAAACCTGCACCAAAAACACAATAAAACATTAAAACAACAGCAGCAACAAAAGTGAGCAGTCCAGTGCTGAAGCAGCTCTTCAGCAGGACCCCGTGGGCAGTCCTTACCGGGTGCCCATTGAGAGGCTGGAAATACAGGTTTGTGTCTGTGATGCACACGTGCCCAGGGTTGGTCACCAGGGGCGTCACCATCTCTGCTTTACATTCCATGTGCAGCTTTTCAGAAACACTTTGGAATCTGAGGATATATTTTTCAATACAAGAAAAATTAGAAATCAATCTAAGTCCATTCTATTTCTGCTTTAGTAATTACAAAAATTTACAGTGGAAATAACCGAATCATCAACATTTTAAGCCAATTACTTAGTTAAATCACTGGGTTAAAAACAAACCTCTCCTACAGATAGTAACAGGATAAAGCATACAGGGGCAGATGCCCACTTCCAGGTAAGATGTGGAACTTAAGTGACATACTCCCACATAACCTATGGGCCAAAGAATAAACCACTGGAGAAGTTACAAAATATTTTAAAATAAATGATAATGATAACGTAACAAAGTTTGTGGGATACAAAGTTTGTGGAACACTTCATTTGCTTATAAGCAAATTTGTCAGTTCAATGTTTATATTACAAAAAGGTCAAAAGTCAGTGATGTACAACAGAGAACCCCTGAAGGAGCAGGAGATGAGTGGGATGCAGACCCCAAATTCTCATAAAAAGACCATACTTAATGGTCTGACTGAGACTAGAGGAATCCCGGCAGTCATGGTCCCCAAACCTTCTGTTGGCACAGGACAGGAACCATTCCCAAAGACAACTCATCAGACATGGAAGGGACTGGACAGTGGGTAGGAGAGAGATGCTGATGAAGAGTGAGCTCTTTGTATCAGGTGGACACTTGAGACTGTGTTGGCATCTCCTGTCTGGAGGGGGGATGGGAGGATAGAGAGGGTTGGAAGCTGGCAAAATTGTCACGAAAGGAAAGACTGGGAGGGCTGACTCATTAGGGGGAGAGCAAGTGGAAGTATGGAGTAAGGTGTATATAAACTTATATGTGACAGACTGACTTGATTTATAAATGTTCACTTGAAAAAGCTCAATAAAAATTAAAAAAAAAAAAAAGGCAGATTACACACACACATACACACACGGGGTGAGGGGGGATGGGGAAATAGAAGATAGAGGCTATGAGAGGATCATCTACAAGGCAAAGAACAAGGAACACTTGGAACTACCTACCAGAAAGGAATCAACACAGCCCAGGCCCTGATTTGGAGGGTGAAAAACAAATTTCTGTTCTATATCCTAAGCAATAATCTGAGAAGCTGGATTATATGAAGAGGAATGTGGCATCAGGATTGGTGGAAGACTCATTAACAACCTGCAATATACAGATGACACAACCTTGCTTGCTGAAAGACAACTTGAAGCACTTGCTGATGAAAATCAAAGACCATGGCCTTCGGTATGGATTATACCTCAATATAAAGAAAACAAAAATCCTCACAACTGGACCAATAGGCAACATCATGATAAAGAGAGAAAAGATCAACGTTGTCAAGGACTTCATTTTACTTGGAGCCATAATCAACACCCGTGGAAGCAATAGTCAGGAAATCAAAAGATGTATCGCATTGGGTAAATCTGCTGCAAGAGATTTCTTTAAAGTGTTAAAAAGCAAAAGTGACACCTTTAGGACTACAGTGCACCTGACCAGAGCCATGATATTTCCAATCACCTCATATGCATGTGAAAGCTGGATGATTAATAAGGAAGACTGAAGAAAAAGTGATGCCTTTGAACTGCGATGTTGACGAAGAATACTGAATATGCCATGGACTGCCAAAAGAATGAACAAATCTGTCTCGGAAGAAATACAGCCAGAGTGCTCCCTGGAAGCGAGGATGGCAAGACTTCATCTCACATACTTTGGACACGTCATCAGGAGGGACCAGTTACCAGAGAAGGACACCATGCTTGGTAAAGGAGTGGGTCAGCGAAAAAGAGGAAGACCCTCAAGGAGATGGATTGACACAGTGGCTTTAACAATGGGCTCAGGCATAACAACTGTGAGGATGGCACAGGACTGAGCAGTATTTCATTCTGTTGTGGAGTGGGTCGGAATCAACTTGATGGCACCCAACAACAACAAAAACTAGCCACTCGAGGAATCTGCGTTACAGAAGCAGTAGTCTAGGAGGCTAGAAGTCTGAATTCAGGGCTCCAGTTCCAGGGGAATGCAGTCTGTCTGTATCAGCTCTGGAGTTAAAAAAAAAAGGTTATCCGCTAGCAAGCAGCCATCTAAGACGCATAAATTGGTCTCAACCCACCTGGAGCAAAGGAGAATGAAGAACACCAAAGACACAAGGTAATTATGAGTCCAAGAGACAGAAAGGGCCACATAAATCAAAGACAACACCAGCCTGAGACCAGAAGAACTAGATCGTGCCCGGCTACAGCTGACGACTGCCCTGACAGGGAACACAACAGAGAACCCCTGATGGAGCAGATGATCAAGCTGAAGACTCAAATTTAGAAGCCTACATCACCAGGCAAAAGGCTACCTACAAAATATCTCATGGGACTGTAATATGAGCCAGAATTAAAATTTTATTTTATTATGTCATAAAAAAAAAAAAAGTCAGTGATGTAAGCTCTCTTCTTAAGGCTAGAAAAAGAACAAATTAAACCCAAAGTAAGCAGAAGGAATAAATTATAAAAGTGGAAATAAATTCCACAGAAAATGGGAAAAACCCACCAAGTTGGTTATTTGTAAAGGTTGGTGAACACCAACAATGCTTATAAAAAAGAAAATAAGGTACATCAATATAAGGAATGAAAGAGATCCTACAGACATTAAAAGGACATTAACAATGGCCAACAAGCACATAAAAGGAAGCTCAACATCATTATTCATTAGGGAATTGCAAACCAAAGCCACAATAGGGTATCATTTCACATCCACTAGAGTAGTTACAAAACACAAACAAAAAACAGGAAATAACAAGTATTGACAAAAATGTGAAGGAACTGGAACTCTCACACTGCTGGTGGGCATGTAAAATGGTGCAGCCACTGAGGAAACGGTTCAGTGATTCTTCAAAAAGTAAAACATAGAATTAACATATGACCCAGCAATTCTACTCCTAGGTATATACCAAAAAAAATTAAAAAACAGGTATTCAAACAAATACATGTACATGAATGTTCATGGCAGCACTATGCACAATATGCAAAAGGTGGAAACACCCCGAGTGTCGGCAGATGAATGAAGAAACAAAATGTGGTATATACACCCAATGGAATATTATTCAACTATAAAAAAGAAATAAAGTACTGCTACACACTACAATGTGTCTAAACTTCAAACACATTATGCTAAATAAGCCAGACAAAAAGGTCACATATGACTCTATTATATGAAGTATTTAGAATAGATGAATTCATAAAGACAGAAAGCAGATTAGTGGTTTCCAGGGAGAGAGGGGAGGGGACATGAAGAGTGAATGCTTAATGGTGTGTTCTTTGGGGATGATGAATATGTTTTGGAACTAGATAGAGGGCATGGGTGCACAACATTGTAAATGTACTAAATACCATTAGATCATACAGGTTAAAATGATTAATTTTATGTTACATGAATTTTACCTCAATAAACATTTTTTTAGAAAAACAAAACAGACATGAGCAACTTCATACAAATAAATGTGACAGATGAACAAATTTCTTGAAAAACACAACTTATCAAAACTGACACAAGAAGAAACAGACAACCTAAATAGCATGATGTCTAGTAAATGAATTGAACCTCAAAGACCACTGCAGGCCCATATGGCTTCACCAATAAACTCTATTTAAAAATTAAGGAAAAAATACCAACTCTTTCAGAAACAGAGAATAAGGAAACACCTCTAAACTTATGAGATCAGCATAACCATACCAAAAACTGACAAAAACATTACAAAAGAATTATAAAGCAATATTCCTCATGACCACAGATGCAAAAATTCTTAACAAAATTCTAAAAAATCCAGCAATATACCCACTCCTCACTTATTGACTGTCTCATTATTTGACATTTCCCATTTATGACAACAGTAAAAGATTTACCATCTGACTATTTTGCACATTAATGACAAATGTCTGGCAGAAATGAAACTGAGGGGCTCCCTTGTGGCCCTGCATGTCCTGCTGTGTACCCCTCTGGTAACTATGGATATAAAAAACTTACTTTTCATGGCCTCCCTGACTCACCTTTCCCTCGTTCCCTCTAATTTGCCATCCTATACTCAGGTTTCCCATTGGCCAAGGCACCAAGCAGTCACCAGCTAAAATTGCTGTCTGTCTCTGACAGCTCAAGTTTGCCAATTCCCTGCTTCCCAGCTGCTGGGAGATGGAATTTTGCCTCGTAACGGATAGCTCTCATTTGCCATTAGCCACAGTGCCTGGAGCCTCCTCCTGAGAGCGGCTGGCCTGGGAGATTCAAGCTCTATCTTCGCAGCCAGCAGTCATGGCTATTTCTGTGGCTGCTGCCTTGGCCTGAGTCCTGGTCAAGGGTCTGAAGGAGTGGGGGGTCACAGGTGGCTCAGAGGGAAGAGGGCATTCCGTGGGAGGGCTGGACACTGCCTGGTGTCAGCTGATTCTGTAGAGCTGAAGGGAGAGTCCTTTCTTGGAGTGAACTTTGGAAAAGTGAGTGCCCATGGCAGGGGCTCCTGTCAGGTGGAGGCCTTTGGAAGTGTAGTGAGGGGTGGTGGGACCAAGGTCTGTCAAGTGGGTGCCCACGGGGACAGGGCTCAGGGTACTAATGGGAGTGTTTACAGTCCCACCCAAGTACAAACCTCTCACTCAGAGTCTCCGTGGCAGAATCGCCAGCTAAGGGGTCAGTGCCAGTGTGTGTGCCCACCCACCCTGGGCCAGAAGGACCACTGTGAAATTGGTGCGGAGGGGGCAATTAGGCAGAAGGCAGTGGGTGAGGGAATAAAAAGAAGGTGGGGTCCTTGGGAATGCACCAGAGGAGGGGACAAGGGCTCCAGACAGCCTTTTTAAAATTGCAGTGGTTGTCATCAGGATATACCTCTTGGATGGCACTTGAAAATTTATTTACTTGGCTGGGGTGCAAGGCAGAGTAATGCTGGCTATGATGATTAAGGTTATATGTCAACTTGTCTGGGCCATGATTCTCAGCAGTTTGGTGGTCATGTAATGATGTACTCATCTTCCATTTTTGCATAATACCAATTTCTGCATAATGATCTGGTCTTTGGAACCTAACCATGATGATAAGTGAGGTGTGGGTGTACATAAAAAGGATAATACATCATGATTAAGGTGGACTTATTTCATAAAACTATTTCATAAGGTTGGATTAATATTGAAAAAAAGTCAGAGTAATTGTAATGCTAATTAAGAAGGAAACATAATCATCTTAATAGATGCAAAAAAAAGTATATGACAAAATTCTACACCCATTATTGAAAATACTCTCAGCAAAGTAGGAACAGAAAGGAACTTCCTCATTCTGACAAAGGGCATCTACAATAAACCTATAGCTAGCATCATACTTTAATGATGAAACATTAAACTGTTTTCTCATAAGATCAAGAACAAATCAATGATGTCCAATCCCAACACATCTACTAATTAAACAGTACAATGAAGCAAGAAGTTGACATAAAAGCCATAAAGTTTACAAACAAAAAAGTGAAACTGTCATTATTCACAGTTTACATAATTAGGCACAGAGAATACTCTATGGAATCTGGGGGAAAAAACCACTAGAATTTAGACAGGATACAAGGCAAGGTCAATATACGAAAATGAACTGTGTTTCTACATACTAGTTAAGACAGGATTCTGGGAAGACAGAGGCGTAAAAAGACCACTGTTTCAACCCTCCCCCACAAGAAATACAATAAAGAAATGGTACTCAGCTTTGAGAGGCTCTGAATAGAGGAGCAGAAGAAAGCAACAGAGAATTGCAGACAGGCAAGAATCAGTGAATCGCATATAGTAGGAAAACTGCTTTTCCCACTGTCTCTGTCCCTCCGCTTCCCCCAGTCACATGAGCCTCCAGCTGCTGTGAACTGGGATAGTAGCCCCAGAAAAAGTTATTTTCCCTAACCACCACAGCCCCTGCCTGTACAAAGAGACAGGACCCCAAGCTTCTGCTCTAAAATCAAAAAGGCAGACCTCCCCAGTGGTCCGGTGCCAGCACCTCTCCCACTCAAGACACTGTCAGTTGCAAGACTACTTTAAATTCCTACAGAAGGACCGTGCTGTGAAGTCTGCTCTCATAGTCAATACTCTACCTGCCTCCCTTCACACCCCATAGCTCAGGCCTCTGAAACCAACAGGACAGACTTTTTGGGGAGTCAATTCAGGTCTGTTTGCTTTATCTTTCGGTCAGGGCTGATGACTGCAGATTGAAGCTACTGTGTGCTAGGAAGCAGGCATCGTTAGTGGAGGCTACACCGGTAGCCAACATACCACAGTGGGGGGGCTGTGATAGCAACAAGGCAGACTTTCCCGGGAAAGTCAGCACTCTACCTGCCTCCCTACGTACCTAATAGCTTTGGCCTCTGAAACCAACAGGACAAGCCTCCCTGGAAGTCAACTAGGGTTAGTATGCCTCCACTCCTGGATGGTGCTGATGACTGCCAACTGAGGCTGTCATGGGTTAGGAAACAGAAGTCTGGAGTGGAGGTGACACTCAGAGCCAACAATCTACCAAGGGGACTGTGACAGCAACAAAGGAAACCTCCATGGGATGTGACCAGGGCATCACATCTCCCTCCCACCTGGTAATTGTTGGTTGCCAGGCTGCGGCAAACTGCTACAGAAGGCCTGCACAGTGGAGCCTGCTCCCATAGTCAGCACTACACCTGTCTCCCTGTGCACCCCATACCTCAGGCCTCTGAAACCAACAGGACGCACCTCCCTGGGCATCAGGTTGGGTCTGTCTACTCCTTCTTACAGTTGGTGCTGAGGACTGCTCACTGAGGCTGCTGTGTGCTTGTATGGAGGCTACACCCACAGTCAACATACGCCAGGGCAGGCTCTGATAGGACCCAGGCAGGCCTTCCTGGGAGTTCGTTCAGAGTATGACTACCTTCCCCCAACTGGTAGATGTCAGCTACTGAACTGATACAAACTGTCACAGAATGTTCCCTACAGTAGAGTGAGGAGATGGGTCAGCTAAGTGGACACTTCTCCCCCAACTACCACAGGGCCACTGGGGCTCTGAAACAAACAAACAAAAAAAAAGATCTCTCAGAGGTCCTTCTGGGGAGTCCCAGCCCCTCCTCCTCCTGAAACAGAGGAAAAGTCTGCCTGTGCATCGCCTGAATGTCAGCTCAGATACAAGCGGCCCCCACAGAGCAGGGAAGGAAGCCTCAGGCAAAGCCAGAGGGCAACAGCTAGCCCCACTGGTGGCTTGCTCAGTCTGAGTTTTCTGACTAAAAACTTGGTTGCTGAAACAGAGTAGGGAAGAGAGTAATAACCAGAGAAAGAGGACTGTGCTCCCCTGTGGACAGATTGATTACTACACGATATCTCACCTGGGTGGCAGCGCTGGCTGGTAGACAGACTGACCACAGCATGTTCTCTGGTCTGTTTGAAATTTGAAATTGAGATCTGGAACTTTCAAATCCTAATTAAACCAGGGAGGGAGAAAGAACTATCACAGAGTGAGAGAGGAAATGGTAAGCAAAATCCAAAGGCTCTGCCCGCCTAAGAGTTTCTTGTAGAAAGTAGCGTGGGCAAAAAACACCAAATACTTGGGAAAACTGAGAAAGTTAACACTCTTGAAAATTCTAATGCCCCAACAAAAAAATCAGGAGGCACACAAAAAATGGAGAAACAATAGCCGAGCCAAATCAACATGACAAAGTGAGTGAAAAGGCACCTAGTGATGATGAAATAATGAAAAAAATGGAACATAATACAACAACATTAAACATAATTAAACAACTAAGGGAAAACATAGAAAAAGAACTAAAACAAATAAGGAAAACAACGCAAGAACAAAACGAGGATCTAAAAAAAGAGTTGCAACTGAAAGGGATAGTAAATGAAATGCACACAAAAATGCATTATGTATACAAAAATTCATACACACATACATAAAACATACACACACATACATACAAACAGAGAGAGAGAGCGCCTGTGAGCAAAAACATGAGCATGCAAGAATTAAAGCAAATTTGGAGAAAAATTTAAATTAACACTTGATGAATCACAGTGTATATGTGCTCATTATATTATTCTTTCAACTTGTATAGATTTGAAAACTTGCACAATAAAAGGTGGGGAAAAATCAACATAGTTATCATTATATTCTTTCAGTAAAAAAGCATTTCCCCAAAAACATGATGAAGCCTCACCTTAGCAAAATTTACCTTCTTTCTTTTGGAGGAAGTATGTAACACAGGTATATCTCATTTTATACTGCAAAAACCTCCCCGCCCCCCACCCCGCAGTTTCTTGAGCCTCACATTTTGGAGACTGACTAAATTAAAACTTTAAAATTCTTTAAATTCATGCAATGCTTAAGCCCAGAACTAAAGCACTATTTAGAAAAATGATGCATTCAAAGTAGGTCAAAAGAAGGTCATTCTTCCTATTATTATTCCATTTCCTTTCTAAAATGGAAGCTATTCTTCTCCCAGCAATCCACTTATATATATAACTGCCAATATAAAAATCGAAAGAAAAGTAATGCTATGTAGTGAAAAAAAACAAACACAAACACAGAAAACATAACTGGTCAGGTGGCTTTCCTAGTAAATTCTTTAACACCTTAAAATGCAGGGCAAGGGTTAAGGTTATTCTGCTTCCCACACAGTCACTCACAAAGGTAGCAAAAAACAGAAAATTATTATCTCATTTAGAAACATAAGCTTCTAGCAAAAACCTAGCACATACTAATTAATAAATGAATGAATCTATTCAACCAATATTTTCTACTTTTTCCTAAAGATGAATGATTACAAATGCTCAAATGCAAAAATCTGAAATAAAAAATTCTAGTGAATAGAAATGGCAATTACCAATCAATAAGATTATGTACATTATATAAAGAATGGACATATAAAGTTAATGGAATTGACCACAGAGTTTAAGCAGGGCTGTTGAAAACAAAATTAACACACGAAAAGCTATTGCATTTCTATAAACCAACAATACACAAAAAATGAAATTTTAATAGGATAGCATTTAAAATGCCATCAAAACTATGACGTACTTGGAACAAATATAAAACAGGAAGCCACCATAACCCTGATGCCAAAACCAGGTAAAGACACTACAAAAAAAGAAAATCACAGATCAATATCCCTCATGAACATACATGCCAAAATCCTCAACAAAATTCAACAACATACCAAAAAAATAATTCACCATGACCAAGTGTGATTCATACCAGGTATGCAGGGATGGTTCAACATTAGAAAAACAATCAATGTAAACCATCACATAAATAAAACAAAAGACAAGAACCACATGATTTTATCAATTGATGCAGAAAAGGCATTTGACAAAGTCCAACACCTATTCCCAATAAAAATTCTCAGCAAAATAGAAGAAGAAGGGAAATTCCTCAACACAATAAAGGACATTTATACAAAGCCAACAGCCAGAGCAATTAGGCTAGAAAAAGAAATGAAGGGCATCTGGATTGGTAGGGAAGTAAAAGTATCCCTATTTGCAGATGATATGATCTTATACACAGCAAACCCTAAAGAATCCACAAGAAAAATACTGGGAACTAATAGAAGAGTTCAGCAAAGTGTCAGAATATAAGATAAACATACAAAAATCAGTTGGATTCCGCTACACCAACTTCAAAGAGGAAATCACCAAATCAATACCATTTACAATAGCCTCCAAGAAAATAAATACTTACGAATAAATCTAACCAGAGACGTAAAAGATCTATACAAAGGAAACTACAAGACACTACTGCAAGAAACCGAGAGACCTACATAAATGGAAAAATAAACCTTGCTCACAGACAGGAAGACTCAACACTGTGAAAATGTTTATTCTACCCAAAGCAATTTATACATACAATGCAATCCTGACCCAAATTCCAACAACATTTTTTAACGAGATGGAAAAACTAACCACCAACTTCATATGGATAGGGAAGAGTCCCCAGATAAGGAAAGCATTGCTAAAGAACAACAACAAAGTGGGAAGCCTCACATCACCTGATTTTAGAACCTATTATACAGCCACGGTAGTCAAAACTGCCTGGTACTGGTGCAACAACAGACACAAAGACGAACGGAAAAGAACTGAGAACCCAGATATAAATCCATCTACCTATGAGCAGCTGATATTTGACAAAGGCCCAAAGTCCACTGAATGGGGAAAAGACAGTCTCTTTAACAAATGGTGCTGGCATAACTGGATATTCATCTGCAAAAAAATGAAACAAGACTCATACCTCACACGATGCACAAAAACTAACTCAAATGCATCAAAGACCTAAATATAAAATCTAAAACAATAAAGATCATGGAAGAAAAACTAGGGACAATGCTAGGAGCCCTAATATCTAGCATAAACAGAATATAAAACATAACTAACAATGTACAAACACCAGAAGAGAAACTAGATAACTGGGAGCTCCTAAAAATCAAACATTTATGTTCATCCAAAGATTTCACCAAAAGAGTGAAAAAGACAAACTACAGACTGGGAAAAAATTTTGCCTAGGCCATGTCTGATCAGGGTCTAATCTCTAAAATCTACAAGATAATGCAAAACTTCAGCAACAAAAAGATAATAACCCAATTAAAAATGGGCAATGGATACGAACAGGCACTTCACCAAAGAAGGCATTCAGGTGGCTAACAGATACATGAGGAAATGCTCACGATCATTAGTCACTAGAGAAATGCAAATCAAAACTACAATGAGAGACCATCTCAACCCCAGAAGCCTAGCATTAATTCAAAAAACAAAATAATAAATGTTGGAGAGGTTGTGGAGAGACTGAACACTTACACACTGCTGGTGGGAATGTAAAATGGTACAACCACTTTAGAAATCAAACTGGAGCATCCTTAAAAAGCTAGAAATAGAAGTACCATGTGATCCAGTAATCCCACTCCTTGGAATATACCCTAGGGAAATAAGAAACCTCACACAAATAGATATATGCACACCTATATTCACCTGCAGCACTGTTTCCAATAGCAAAAAGATGGAAACAACCTGGGTGCCCATTAACATACAAATGGATAAACAAATTATGGCATATTCACACAATGGAATACGCTACTATAAAGAACAACGATGAATCCGCGAAACGTATCATGGATGAATCTGGAAGGTGAGTCACAAAAGAACAAAACTGTATGAGACCACTATTAGAAGAACTCAAGAAAAGGTTTAAACACTGAAGAAAACATTCTTTGATGGTTACAAGGGCGGGGAAGGAGGGAGAAAGGAAGTCACTAACTAGATAGTAGACAAGAATTATCTTAGGTGAAGAGAAGGACAACACACAATACAGGGAAAGTCGGCACAACTGGACTAAACCAAAAGCTAAGAAGTTTCCTGAATACAACCAGACACTTCGAGGGACAGAGTAGCAGGGGTAGGTTTCTGGGGACCATGGTTTCAGGGGACATCAATTGGCATAACAAAGTTTGTTAGGAAAGTATTCTGCATCCCACTTTGGTGATTGGTGTCTGCGGTCTTAAAAACTAGCAAGTGGCCCTCTAAGATGTATCAATTGGTCCTAACCCACCTGAAGTAAAGAAGAATGAAGAACACCAAAGGCACAAAGAAAACATTAGCCAAGGAGACAAAAGGGCCACATAAACCAGAGACTCTATCAGCCTGAGACCAGAAGAATTAGATGGTGCCCAGCTACCACCAATGACTGCCCTGACAGGGAACACAACAAACAGTGCCTGATGGAGCAGGAGAAAAGTGGGGTGCAGAACACAAATTCTGGTAAAAAGACCAGACTTAATGGTCTAAGACTGGAGGAACCCTAGAAGACATGGCCCCTGGACTCTCTTTTAACCCAGAACTAAAACCATTCCCGAAGCCAACTCTTCAGACAAAGAATAGACTGGAGTATAAGACATAAAATGATATTCACGAAGAGTGTGCTTCTTAGTTCAGGTAGATACACAAGACTAAACGGGCAGCTCTTGTCTGGTGGTGAGACGAGAAGGCAGAAAGGGACAGAAGCTGGTTGAATGGACACGGGAAATCCACGGTGGAAAAGAGGAATGTGCGGTCACATTACAGGGATCGCAACAAGAATCACATAACGATGTGTGTATAAATTTTTGCATAAGAAAATAACTTGAGCTGTAAACTTTCACCAAAAGCATAATTGAAAAAAGAGTTACCATAAAGCTACAGTAATTAATACTGTAGGACTGGTACAGATATACACAAATACCCAATGGAGTAGAACAGAATGCCAACATGCTGATTTTCCATATAGGTGGACACCTGATACAGCTGACCAGTGGGGAAAACAATAAGCTTTAAAATTTGGGGGACAATTTCGGGGGGAAAAAAGAAAATGGGCCCCTTTATCTCACATCGGAAGCCCTGATAGCATAGTGGTTAAGTGCTACAGATGCTACCCAAGAGGTTGGCAGTTCGAATCCGCCGGGCACTCCTTGGAAACTCTATGGGGCAGTTCTACTCTGTCCTATAGGGTCACTGTGAGTCAGAATCGACTCGACAGCAATGGGTTTGTATTGGTTTGGTTTCTCACATCATTCACAGAAATTCAATTCCAAAAAGGCCTAAATGTGAAAGGCAAAACAAGTAAGATTTGAGAAGCTCCATGAACTGGGGTTATACATCTCTTAAAACACAAAAAGCATTCAGAAGAAAAAGACTGATAAATCAGATTGCTTTAAAATTCAGAATGTTCGTTTTGTAAACAATACATCGTTAGGCACTGCCAAGTTGGTTCCAACTCATAGCAACCCCATGTACAACAGAATGCAGCACCGCCCAGTCCTGTACCACCCTCACAATCACTGCTATGTTTGAGGCCACTGTTGCAGCCACCGTCTATGCATTTTGTTGAGAGTCTTCCTCTTTTTCCCTGACCCTCTACTTTATGAAGCATGATGTCCTTCTCCAGGAACTGGTCCCTCCTGATAACATGTCCAAAGTATGTAAGATAAAATCTCACCATCCTCCCTTCTAAGGAGCATTCTGACTGTACTTCTTCCAAGATGGATTTGTTTGTCCAAGGTATATTCAATAATCTTCACCAATAGCAAAGAAGAACTGATGCATTTGAATTATAGTGTTGGTGACGAAATGATACCATAAGAAGCTGAAATGACAGCCCACGAAGAAGAAAAAAATTTCACCCACTTGTTGACTAATGCCTAATGTCCAGACTATATAAAGTAGCTGAATCAATAAGAAAAATAAACAATCCATAGAAACTGGAGCTAGAGTACAGGTCACACAAGAAATATGAATTTCAGTAAATATAGGAAAAGACCCCATTAACTATCAGTGAAATATAAATCAAGCCGCAATGAGATACCACAACATGACGACCATACTGGCAAAAATTAAACCCCGACAATACTGAGTCGTGGGAACTCTCATACGCTGCTGACGGAAGTCTGAAGTGGTGCACGCACGTAGAAAAAGGATATGGCATTCCTTAGTCATGCTGAAACTGCAGATACCTCTACCCCAGGAATTCTTCCCTTAAGGTACACATCCTACAGAAATTCTCATACCTGTGCACCTGGAGACATGTGTGAAAATATTCACTACAAGTACCGTTCACAGCAGCAGAAACTGGAAACAACTTAGATGTCCATCAACAAATGGTGGTGTATTTATATTGCTGAATGCAATGAAGGGGAAAAAGCAAGTCACGAATATACGTACAGAATGACTACATTCCAAAGTTTAAAATTAGGCAAAAAGAAAACAATCTATTGTTCAGGGATGCACATACTTTATACTTAATGGTAAAAATACAGTTGTTCTTCTAGGAGAGAGAAAACAGGGATATAAATGGGAGATCTACTCAATATAAGGCAAGAAGAAATTAAGAGAATGGGACAATATAAACAATTTTTTGTAGAAAATATATACTTAGAAGGCCCTCCCCCAAAATAAAGAAAACCAATAAAAAAAAAAAAACTGTTAGAACAGTAAGAGCTTAGTCTACCGGTCCCTATGGAACGCCACAGGAAGATGTCTATGGTAGCTAAGAAGTTAAGGAAAGACTTTCTAGAAGAACTGAACTCTACATTGAGATCAAAAGATTAAATAAGCCTTAACAGGTACAAAAGAAGAAGGAATTACTTTAAGCAGAAGGAACGTGTACAAAGGCTCAGAGGTAAGAGACCACACAGAGCAACTGGGAACCCCATGGAACGCAATCCGCTAAAGCACAGAATTCAAGAGCTAAATCAGAGACCATACACAGTAAACCA
Organism: Loxodonta africana; assembly: GCF_030014295.1. Taxonomy (NCBI): domain Eukaryota; kingdom Metazoa; phylum Chordata; class Mammalia; order Proboscidea; family Elephantidae; genus Loxodonta; species Loxodonta africana. The sequence continues at coordinate 7,472,543 of NC_087355.1, forward strand.
GGGCTAAACACAGAGGCTGTGTGCCCAGATAAGATGTCTGACTTTACCTTGAAGGCGATGGGGAGTCCTGAAGAGCTTTAAACTCAAGTGAGATGACTGAATCTGTTCTTTAGGAAGATCACACTGCATACAGTGGGGAAAATGACTGGTGAAGGCAATGGACTGGGATCAGGCTGACAGGCTGAGCGGCTGGCATGGAGTTCTGGGTGAGGTGATGGTGGTGTGAACGGGCAGAGCGGACAGAGAAGAGAGATCTGAGGGAACAGCAGCAACAGGCCTTTCTGACTGAGGGATGACAGCAAGGAGAGGAGCTGAGGAAGCCTTAAAATATCTACTGCACTGAGGGTGTGCAGTTCCCTAAGACAAGCAGGGTTTGGGTGAGGTGGGCAGTGACAACATCTGTTTTGGAAACACCAAACAAGGCACACAGACGTCCACCACTGCTTTTAAAATCAGAAAAAGAAAACTATTAAAATAAACTTACCTATTTTTGTCAAACGATGTCCTAGCCAAACGTGACTGCAGAATAGCAGTTATCTATTAAAACAGAACAATTTAAAAAGCATGGATCTAAGTATTTATGAATAAAATAGCGATAGAAGGTAATTCACAAAGACAGATCTTTAGAGACTCTTACCATGGCGGTCTGATCCCCCAGTTTGTCAAGGCAGGATGCTCTGTGGAGCTAAAACATCATAAATAACATACATATTTACTTTTTTCTTAGAAGATATGAAGATAGTTCTTTAGAATCAATGAATACCAGCAATCATTCTGTTATCAGTAACAGCTGAGACTGCTTTTAATATGTCTATAGCTTCTTCTCAACATATAGTTTCCATTTCAATTTATTCAAGTAAAATCTGCTTTATATTTAGGAGAGATTACTATTTGGGTAAGGTGTATAAATACAAAATTTGACAGAAAGTCTATTTTGACTAATGGGCCCAGTGAACGGTGGAGCTACCACTGGCTTACCTGAAGCAAGTTCTCCAGAACATCTTCCACTTTTCCTGAAACATCCAATTCAAAGACATATTCCATTTCGCCCTAACAAAAACAAAAAAAAGGTCATAACAAGGGTGGAGAAGAAGCATGCCAAAAACCATGTGACTGTAAGAACATTGGTAAACCATCTGATGAGTTCCAAACACGTCTGCCTTGTCTGTACTCCACAGTGGGAGAAATACAAGGTCCCGGGCAGCAGAGTTCATCTGACCAAGCGCATGTGGCCCAGCCTAGAGTCCAGGGCACTGAGGCGGACAGGATAAACACCCGCTGAAGTAGTCAATGAAAAGTCCGCAGAAGGATGGGGGTAGTAGTTAAACGGCAGCAGTGTCTAATTGTGGACAAGTACAATTGTGAAGAATTTTACTCTTCTTTTTTACTTATTTAAATTCATATGTGCAGAATGAGAAAGTATACAAATTGGAAAGTCTGATTTTCTTCCAATAAATGCCTTCATATTTGTAACTAGAAGTCAGGTCTAAATGAATTAAATTAACAGTAATTGATACAAAGAGAGTCCTTCTGCATAATATTGTCAAGGAGCCCTGGTGGTGGAAATGGTTAAGCGCTCAGCTGCTAATCAAAAGGTTGGCAGCTGAAACCCACCCAGCAGCTCTGAGGGAGAAAGACCTGGCGATCTGCTCCTGTAAAGATTACAGCCAGGAAAACCCTGTGGAGCAGCTCTGCTCTGTCACACGAGGTCACTAGGGGCCAGAATCGACTCCGCCAGGAAAACCCTGTGGAGCAGCTCTGCTCTGTCACACGAGGTCACTAGGGGCCAGAATCGACTCCACGGCACCAGCAACAACACAACATGTTTCTGGGAACGAGATTCTCTCATCTCTCGGTACACACAGTTCTTTTTGCTGTATTATTCATGTAACTGCCTGTACCAGAGGGAGCCATTATCCTTTGAGGACAGCAAGAGACCTACTATAGCTAAAGTGTCGCTTCTTTCTCTGATTGCAAAACTTTCCAATCTTTATTATAAACTGCAGCTTATTTTTCACACTTTTTTTTTTTATCTGAAAATCCTTCAATGTTCTGATTCACATCAGAACAAAAGAGCTTTTCTTTGCTCAGGCAACCTCACCCTTGTTCCTTTTACGTAAGCGTCCTGCACTTCAGGGGGGGATACTGAGAGCCTTCGGGCAGGAGCACCCAAGACAGTGGCTCTCAACTCCGGGAGGAGTTCTGGGGTTTTTGTCAATGTGTGGAGGTGCCTCAAGAACAGGGGAAAGGCCCTACGGGCACTAAGTTGGTGCAGGGAAGCTGTAATATAAGGAGCAGTCCCACCAACTGAATTGTCCTGCCCAAAATGCCCAGAGCACCACCTGGAGGTAATTAAATCTCAGTATTTACAGCTTCTGGCTAACCAGCACACGCAGCTGTTTCTAGTATACACAACCCAGAGGCCACTGCTATGCGATTTGTGTGTTCCACCTGCTAGCTGGGAAACTGAGACTGGGCTGTACCTGGGACTGAGATGCAGCCTGTGGGACTGTGTTTGCCTAGAGGGTGGCCCCTGAACTGACAACAGGTGTCATTATAAGGGGCACTAGCCTGTCCCTAAGTCCTTTAAAAACTCCCTTTGGTCAGTTGTTCTTGTACTGTGCATTAAGCTGAAGAACAAAGAATTAAATATAGCACTGCATGGGTACATGAAATGCCTCCGCTGACCGGACAAGTCCTGTATTCAAGTCTACTTGTGGCTTCTAGAGCTCTGGTGGTACGGCGGTTAAGCTTTAAGCTGCTAACCGAAAGGCTGGCAGTTTGAGTTCACTATACGCTCCCTGGAAATACTATTGGGCAGCTCCCCTCTGTCCTGTAGGGTCGCTATGAGTCAGAATCCCCTTGATGGCAAAGGGTTTGTTTTGGTTTTGGTTTTTGTGGCATCTACACAATTTGGAGTATTTAGAAATTATTGCTGAGTTCCCAAATAAGGGCATTTTATAACCCATAAATGTTTCTTGAAACATTTTAGAACATAAATTTTCAGTAACGTATTAGCAAATAAATTCTTAGCAATATCCAGTAAATAATCCTGTAAATGATGCATATTTCAATTATAATTTTATCATCAAATCACTTAAACTTTATTTCTCTATTAGGATATTATTTTTTTTTCAAGCCAAAAAATTAATTGCATTCTTTTGGGCCAAAGTCTGTGGCTCCCTTGGGAAATTTTGTTATAATTGCTATATAACAAGCTTTTAAATATCCCTTATTGTTACATTTGATTTAAAATGCTAACAGAGTCACAAAATCTTATTGCTCAAAATCACTCTATAATTGCTGGGAGAAAACGAAAAGCTTTACTTACCCTTTCTATTTTATATGGTGCAACAATGTTATGTTCTTTAATGAAATATACCTGAGAAACACAAAACGGTACTTATAAAATAAGTAATCAAAAAATTCTTCACTGTAAAGAACAACTATAAGTTAGGATATAAAGAGTTAAAAATCACTATTACATAATATCTATTTCCCAAAAAACTTGGACTAATGCTGTTGCTGTGTGTTGGCAAGTTGATTCCGACCCACAGCGACCCAACAGGATAGAGCAAAACTTCCCCATAGGGTATCCAAGGCTGTAATCTTCACGGGAGCAGATAACCAGCTCTTTTCTCCCACGGAGCAGCTGGGAGGTTCAAACCATCAACGTTTCCGGTTAGCAGCCTAGTTCTGAACCATTGTGCCACCAGCGTTCCTTTGGATTAATAGCTTTATTGGTTTAGTTTAAAGGATTAATTGGCTTTCAAGACCCGGTGTTTGCCCACTCATGATAAAAACTCTCAGCAAATACAGGAATAGAAGAGAAATTATTCAACATGATAAGGATGTTGGCTGTTGGCTTTGTATAAATGCCCAACATAATAAAGGTCATTTATACAAAGTCAACAGCCAACTTCACCCTAAATGGAGAGAGTCTGAAATCATTCCCCTTGGGAATGGAAACCAGACAAGGATGCCCTACCTATAGACTGGGAAAAGGTTTTGGCTACGACAAATCCAATCAGCATCTGTTCTCTAAAATCTACATGATACTGCAAAAACTCAACAACAAAAAGACAAATAACCCAATTAAAAAATGGGCAAAGGATATGAACAGGCACTTCACTAAAGAAGACATTCAGGTAGCTAACAGATACATGAGGAAATGCTCACAATCATTAGCCATTAGAGAAATGCAAAACAAAACTACAATGAGATTTCATCTCACTCCAACAAGGCTGGCAGTAATCCAAAAAACACAAAATTATAAATGCTGGAGAGGTTGTGGAAAGACTGGAACACTTATATACTGCTGGTGGGAACATAAAATGGTACAACCACTTTGGAAATAGATACGGCACTTCCTTAAAAAACTAGAAATAGAACTACCATACGACCCAGCAATCCCACACCTTGGCATACATCCTAGAGAAATAAGAGCCTTTACACGAACAGATACATGCACATCCATGTTCACTGCAGCACTGTTTACAACAGCAAAAAGATGGAAGCAACGAAGGTCCCCATCAACAGACGAATGGATAAAGATCTGGTGCTTACTAAAATAACAAATATTAAATTAAAAAGAGAACCATCAAGGCAACAAAATATCAATCACTACCTGCTGAATAAAATATCTAAGACAAGTTTTGAATGTCAACACCTGTCCTGAGTAATGAGTGGACAACTGAGGAAAGCTAGTCTAAGTTCTGGTTTTCTAAGAAATGAGGTTAAAACTCAATCACAGTGGTATGAAATACATTTGTTCATAGAAACTTCTCTTTCCTGCAGATGGCTGGGCACACACTGTTTTTCAGGGCACTGTGCCACTGCCCTGACGCTGTACACTGAATAATTAGGCCCATCAACACCAGCCAGCAGCCCCACCAACCTCCTTGCACCTGTGCCCACAGACCTGCCTGGCTCCTGCTACAGGGAGGGTCTGCCACTCCATACGGGCAGAGAATGTGATCCCTACCCCGTCAGCTACTCAAACACGTATCTCCTATAACAACGCCGTGCCCTCTCCCATTTTAAACAAACCACAGGTAAGAATCCTTCCTCGGTCTCACATCTTCCTTTGCCATTTCTGTTCCTTTTTGTGGTAAAACTCTTTGCAAGCACTGACTCTACTTTTTCTCCACCACACACAGGTTTTCACCCAGGCCAGGATACTGAGGCCACTCCTGTGAGGGTCACAAAAGACACATGCCATCTCCACCACCAAGGCTGAGCCAGTTCTCGGGACTTCCTGAAACAACTCACACTGGCTCCAGACACCTGCTCCTGGTTCTCCCCGACCTCCTTGCTGCTCCTTCTCAGGCGTCCTTTGCAGCCTGCTCTCTTGCCAACCTTTCCTGTTAGAGGTCCAGGGCCTTCACTCTCAGATGGCTCTGTGCACCTCATCCCTAGGAAATCTCACCTGCCCCAGGGCTTAACACAGTATCTGCAAACTGCTGCCTGCCTAGTTTACCTTTCTAGCCTCGACCTCCCCTGACACCCAGATCCAAATACCCCTTGACATCTCCTCTAGGGGTGTGTCAGGCTTCTCACCCTCACATTCTAACCCAAGCCTGCTCCTCCCCAGGCTTCTCCCAAGGCAAAGGGCACGATCCATCCTGCAGGAGTCATCCTTGACTGTCTACTCTCCTCCTTACCCTGCAGAGATTCCATCAACACAGCCTCTCAGGCCTCTGTTCAGAATCTAACCAGACACCAACTGCCTCTCCCTTCCACAGCCACCATCCTGGTTCAAGACGCCTGGGCTTCTGAAGACACCCCACTGGTCTCCTGGCCTCCGATCTTACCCGATGGGACATTCTCTACTCAGCATCTGGAGGGATTTACAAATACAAGCATTGTTGTTGCTAGGTGCCGTTGAGTTGGTTCCAACTCATAGCGCCCCATGCACAATAGAACGAAACACTGCCCAGTCCCGCACCATACTTACAAACATCATTATGCTTGAGCTCATTGTTGCAGCCACTGTGTCAATCCACCTCGTTGAGGGTCTTCCTCTTTTCCACTGACCCTGTACTTTGCCAAGCATGATGTCCTTCTCCAGGGACTGATCCCTCCTGGCAACACGTCCAAAGGATGTGAGACGCAGACTCGCCATTCTTGCTTCTAAGGATCATTCTGGCTGTACTTCTTCTAAGACAGATTTGTTCATTCTTTTGGCAGTCCATGGTATATTCAATATTCTTCGCCAACACCACAATTCAAAGGCATTGATTCTTCTTCGGTCTTCCTTATTCACTGTCCAGCTTTCACATGCATATGATGCTATTGAAAATACCATAGCTTGGGTCAAGTGCACCTTAGTCTTTAAGGTGATGTCTTTGCTTTTCAACACTTTAAAGAGATCCTTTGCAGCAGATTTACCCAATGCAATGCATCTCCTGATTTCTTGACTGCTGCTTCCATGGCTGTTGATTGTGGATCCAAGTAAAATGAAATCCTTGACAACTTCAATCTTTTCTCTGTTTATCATGATGTTGCTTATTGGGCCAGTTGTGAGGATTTTTGTTTTCTTTATGTTGAGGTGTAACCCATACTGAAGGCTGTGGTCTCTGATCTTTAAGTGCTTCAAGACCTCTTCACTTTCAGCAAGCAAGGCTGTGTCATCTGCATAACGCAGGTTGTTAAAAGCAGTCTTCCTCCAATCCTGATGCCCCTTTCTTCTTCATATAGTCCAGATTCTTGGATTATTTGCTCAGCATATAGATTGAATAGGTATGGTGAAAGGATACAACCCTGATACACACCTTTCCTGACTTTAAACCAATTAGTAGTGCCTCGTTCTGTCTGAACAACCACCTCTTGATCTATGTAAAGATTCCTCACAAGCACAATTAAGTGTCTGGAATTCCCATTCTTCACAATGTTATCTATAATTTGTTATGATCCACACAGTCAAATGCCTTTGCAAAGTCAATAAAACACATGTAAACATCCTTCTGGTAGTCTCTGCTTTTAGCCAGGATCCATCTGACACTGCAGTGATATCCCTGGTTCCATGTCCTCTTCTGAAACCAGCCTAAATTTCTGGCAGTTCCCTGTCGATATACTGCTGCAGCCACTTTTGAATGATCTTCAGCAAAATTTTGCTTGCGTGTGATATTAATGATATTGTTAATATCATTAACAATACAAATACAGGTAGTCCCCAACTTATAATGGGGTTCTGCTCTGACCTGTCGGATGTCAGTTCTGACATAAATTGAATACTTTTTTTTTTTTAGTTTTCATCATGATTGCCTTTTATTATCACTATCTTTATGAATTCTATCTTTGAACATCTGTGAGTGAACATTTGAGAATAACATCAGCAAATTACACACTACAACACTGTATGCTGCAGTGCAATGGACTGCTTTTGTGTGGCCTTTCTTGCCATGGTCTTTAACTCTCACCCTAGCAATTGTATAAAAAAGGTAATTGTGGCCCACCAGGGGATTAGCCAATTTTGCCTTAAAATTAGAGAACCAATTCCGGAGCAGAAGAGGCTCTCACCACCACCAAGGAAGAATAGCCAAGAGAAGAGTGCATCCTTTGGACCTGGGATCCCTGCACTGAGAAGCCCCTGGAATCAGGAGACTATAGAGAGAGAAGGAGAGAAGGGGGACATAACGAGAGAGAGAAGGGCTGTAACACTGAAGACGGAGAGAAGCGGTGGCAGAGAAACGGCAGGAGACCTACAGGAGATACAGCAGTGGGCTTCACAGCCCACAGAGAAAGCTAAGTGGCCTTTGGGCGAGCCTTACTGGCAGAGTGGGGTGCCTTGGGGCATTTGTCAGTAGAGCTAAAAGACCTTTGTAACACTTGCCCAGGCAGGGACCAGAGAGAGGCATGCCTGGGGGCAAGGCTGAGAAGAGGCTGTCCTGATCAAGAACTACATCCTGAGTATTTCTGAACCTGAATTGTAACCTATTACTTCCCTAATAAACCCTGTAACTATGAGTATTGTTTGTGAATTCTCTGTGGCCAGTGCAATGACCTATTGAACCCAGCAGACAAGTAAAGAGTGTTGTGGGAGGGATGGTTGGTACTAGAACTGGTAAAGATGGCAGAGAAAGGAGGTATGTCTGACCTCCGCCGCATAGGAATCAGCCTTGGGCTGTTGATCTTGATTCTCCTTCCCCCTTGTGATGTTAGAGGAGGTCAGATGCTGCACCCAGGCCATGGTTACATACATAGTACATATTACTAATGATAAGATGGAAAAAAAAAAAAAAAGACCATCAGAAGTGTGGTACTTCTAACTCGAGTACGTTGTAAGTTGGAGACTAACTCTATGTATAAACCAGAGCCTGGTCCTTCTCTGCTTTCAGCTCTCCACCGGCTTCTCTCTCTTGTGCTTCATTCTCCCGCCTTTCTGTGGCCTCGGGCCCTGATGACCAGGCCGTGCACTGCTCCAATCACATTCCCAGCGCTCTCTGACTCCCACACTCCCACCACACTTACCTCACTGCTCTTCCCATAGCTGAGGTCACTGCAGGGCCTCTGCCCTTGCCATCTCCTCTACTTAGAACACATTCATTACAATTACACAGTTCACTCCCGCAAGCCTTTCAAGTCTCTTTCCTGTCGCTTCCTCAGTGAAGCCACCCTGACCACTCTATGAAAGCAGCACAGGTATTCCTTAGCACTTCTATCCTTCTGTCCTGTTTTAGCGTTCTTCATAGCATCACTGTAGATGTTTTTTTGCCATCTGTCTGCCCTGCTGAAAGGTGAAGTCCATGGGGAGAGGGGCTTTGGATATTCTCCTTTGTATCTCCAGATCCTTGAATACTTAAACACATATACACACCCCTCCTTATTCTAGCAGCAACAGAAAATGTGGAAGCAAAACTCTGTGAAAACCAGTGCACTATATTTCTGAGACTTTTTGACCTAATAAGCAAAAAGAAAAAAAACCCCACAAAAGTTTCCTGGTTGACCCAGGAAGCTTAAAATAATTCTTGAAAGAATGCATCTAGGCACTATTGGCATTAAGCTGACTTTGAGTCGGCTCTTCTACAAACTATTACAAGTAAGTGGAGAGATTTTTTAAAAATCTATTAAAGTTAATCAACATTTTAAAATGTTAACTAAAATGTATAGTTTTATGATACAAGCCATACTTCTTACTGAAAAAATACCTCTTGCTTTCAAGATACGGCCTATCTAGAATAAGACCATCATGAAGAATCATAACACAGAAATAATGGGAGCAGAGGTGTGGACCGGAATAATTAATAATGGTATTCCCTCTCCAAAGCACTAAGATAGCTGTAACTGTTTTCGTATGTGCCAGTTGAAATAAGATAAACCAAAGACAGCTTGTGAGATGTTTTCTTCCTTCAAGTTAGCAAAATCATCAACAGCAGAAAATCACCTAATCTGTGCTCCTGCAGTTTTCACAAAATAATTTTCTTCATTTTACATTAATAAGTGCTCCATGAACAGAAGGGTCCAGTGGCCAAAAAAATGTGCCCGGAACACTGTCTCCTACTAACCATTTGCCTCCTGGAGAACCAATGCATGTTAGTATGGTCAAGGCTTTGAGTCCGCCCTGCAGTAAAGCCATCTGTTTAACTCTGCTCCTCAAAGCTTCTCCTAAACTCACTTGATCACGGAACAAGTGTTCTCCGAACATGTCAACACCTCGGGAACCAGGGCTCTGCAGACAGTGGAAGCAACCTGGAGCCCTCCCAGCCCTTCGTTTACAAAGAACATGAAATCCAGAGTCAGAAGGAAGTGGTCCACAAACTCTACTTCTTTCTTTTTTACAATTTAAAAAAAAGAAATCTATAGACTAACAGGAGACAAACCATGTTTTAACTGATCTCTTTATCAACAGTGGAAACCCTGGTGGTGTAGTGGTTAAATGCTACGGCTGCTAACCAAAAGGTCAGCAGTTCAAATCCACCAGGTGCTCTGTGGAAACTCTATGAGGCAGTTCTACTCTATCCTATAGGGTCGCTATGAGTCAGAATTGACTTGACAGTAACAGGTTTTATCACCAATACTGCGTCTGTGAATGAAGATGAATAAAGTTGAGGTTAACAAAAGGTTCTGCCCCCAAGAGTCATAATCAGTAGAGACCACCCTGGTTGTCCTAGTAAGGCAGGGGTCAGTTTGGGGGGGTGCGCCCCGGGTTTCCAGCCTCCTAAATGTTCAGGGGCCACAGGAGGAAGTGCAGCCCCTTTGTCTCAAAGCGGCTGCCTTGTCCAGGAAAGGTGCCCTCAAACACTTCCATGGTACCCTCAAGATGCAAATGCCAGCCTGCGTGTGTCACACACTTAATAAATAGTCTTTGACTAATCAGCAGCCATTTGCCCATTAGGGATCACATCTTTTAAATGATACGTATTTCTCAATGATTAAATTTAAAAAGCTTTTAAAAATATATTCAACAGTCTTTATTTGAGATTTCCACAAATAATTTCGCCACGCAAAATACATGTATCTTTATTCAGGAAAAACATTTTTACTATATGCTTCTTACCTGACTGCAAATGAGTGAAATTCCCCCAGATTTTGCCCTAAAATGCAGATAAAAGTCATTAAATATATACAATTTTTTGGATGAAGTAGAAGTAAACATTTAGTGGCAATGACATACTTTGCAAAGTGTCTACTGGCTCCATTTTCTCCATGTTTTCCTATTTTTATACAATCTCTCAAAGGAATCTGGATAAAATTGACAGAAACAAAAAAATCAGCAAAGGCAAAATAAATACCAAAAATTGGAATGTTTTTGTTCACATTTAAAATGTGCTTACCTTAATAATGGGCTGGGATATTGCATCTGGTTCAAAAATCACTGACTTGGAGCATATTTTTAAGGAGCCTCTGATTTTCCTAGGGAGCAAAGTATAAAAGATTAATGAACCTAGATAAAGTTGTAAAAGAATCATCACATGTTCTGACTAGAAAGTAGGCCGCTAATGTGTCAACTAATAAAATATCAACAGTGCAGCTAAAGAAAGGATATCAAAGATTGGAAACACAGCAAGCAATGTTTCCCGTATCTCCAGCTCCCTGGAGATCAGAGAAATCTGCACATACTGTAATTACGGTTTCATCTGTGATGCACTGTGCCAATCTAGCTCCTACTAAACCTGACTCTGGAAACCCTGGTGGCGCAGTGGTTACGACGGCTGCTAACCAGAAGGTCTATAGTTTGAATCCACCGGCGCTCCTTGGAAACTCTGTGGGGCAGTTCTACCCGGTCCTATAGGGTTGCTAGGAGTCAGAATCGACTCGACAGCAGTGGGTAAACCTGACTCTGACTGTCACATCTATGTCCCCTGCACATATTAAGTGCTCAATAAGTGTTGTTTGCTGCCAGTTCAGTTGGCCTGTGACTCATGGTGACCCCATTCAAAAATACATGAATTCATATAAGCATTTCCACTTCAAATGTAAGATTGCAAGGCTTAAGTTCTTTAATAATATATTTATATCTCTTTTATACAGAAAATTTTTGGCTTTGGTATTAACATAATTACTCCTTTGCTTTACCCACCTATATAAATTTATCTGCATATTGTCTATAAAATCCTTTCAAAATAATAATACCAATATCATTACAAAGTGTTATGACTGAAAACAGTTCATGACTTCTTTGCCATTTTTTTTTCCACTTAGGATATATCCCACCAGGGACAATTAAATTATTGTGTTTTGAAGTCAATTAAAATTATTCTCCTAGGTGGTTAATTCACCAACTTTACATAAAGCTCATTTGTTTTGATTTTTAAGAACTGCTGTTCCTTTTATAAATTTAATTCTATTTTAAAATATACAAAATATTTACTAGATCAGGTGGACATTCCATGGTTTATTCAATCAGTCCTCTAGGCAACTGTTTCTAGTCTTTTACTATTGAAAACAGTGCTGCAATGAGTAACCCTGTACCTGCCATTTTTTTATACTGGCCAGTGTATCTTTGAGACAGCTTCCTAGAAGTGGAATTGCTAGATTAATAGGTTAAGGCACATGCAATCTAGTTAGATATTACCAAATTCACCTCCATGGGGTTGTACCATTTTGCCCTAATAATAACTTTAAAACAATAAAAACATTTTTTTTTTTTTTTGGTGTATTATATTTGTATTTTGATAATAAACAAATGCAAGGCATTATTATGGCACAGGACAGTGGAGTGTTGCAAGGAAAAAAAAAGTATCAAACAGGGAAAAGGATATGAGTAAAACTGCAGAGGTAAGAAAGCAGATGCTGTGGTCAGGGAAACCCCAGTTGCCGTCAAGTCAATTCTGTCTCATGACAATCCCACGTGTTGCAGAGTCAAACTGTGCTCATTAGGGTTTTCAAGGTTGTGACCTTCTGGAAGTAGATCACCAGGCTTTTCATCCACGGCACTTCTGGGTGGATTCCAACCACGAGGCTTTCTGTTAGCAACCAAGCACTTAACAGGGATGGTGCAAACTGTTTGCACCCTACTGTTAACCTAAGGAAACCCTAGCGGTGTAGTAGTTAAGAGCTACGTCTGCTAACCAAAAGGTCAGCAGTTCAAATCCACCAGGCGTTCCCTGGAAACTCTACAAGGCAGTTCTACTCTGTCCTATAGGGTTGCTAGTCGCTATGAGACGGAATCAACTTGACAGCAATGGTTTTGGTTTTTGGGTTAACCTAAAGGTTTACCATGGAAGAAAAAGCCTGGTGATCTGCTTCCATTAAGATCACAGCCAAGAAAACCCTATGGAGCAGTTCTACTACCCAATGCATGGGGGGTTGTTACACGAGTCAGAATCAATTCGATGGCAGCCAACAACATGGTTCCCAACCCACCTGTTACCATCGAGTCAATTCCTACTCCTACTAACCCTACAGGACAGAGTAGAAATGCCTCACAGGGTTTCCAAGGCTGAAATCTTTATGGAAGCAGACTGCCACATCTTTCTCCCACAGAGTGGCTAGTGGGTTTGAACTGCCAACCTTTTGGTTAGCAGCCAAGCACTTTAACCACTGTGCCCCCAGGGCGCCACAACCTGGTCAGGTAATAGTAAATGTCTAATTCAACTGAATGCTAAGGAAACAGATATGTCCTAAGCTACCAAAAGCCAAGTGATTCTTTACTTTGGCTTGCACTTAAATGCCACACATTTTTCTATCCTTTCAGGATAAAACCTGAAGAAAACTAAAACTTCATGTATTTATCTAATGTCAAAGGATCTTTTAATTCTAAGTTGTAGCCTATAGCCGTTAAGTAACTTCCCAAAAGGAAATCATTAGCATATACATTTTTTCTGGAACAACTTTCATCTTAGTTAATTCCTACTTGGCATTTTAAACAAACAAAAAACTACATTCCACATTTTGTATACAGCTTTCAAAATAAGACCAAAAGAAACAATCTGTTTTTATAGTAGTAAATACCTGCCCTGAAACTACAGAAAAAACAGATGTTGCTTCTAGTTCAAACCACATTATTCATCCTGAAAGTGTATATTTTTATACCACTCTTGTGATTCAGGAGCCCTGGTGGCACGGTGGTTAAGTGCTACAGCTGCTAACCAAAAGGTCAGCAGTTCAAATCCCCCAGCTGCTCCTTGGAAACCCTATGGGGCAGTTCTACTCTGTCCTATAGGGTTGCTAGGAGTCGGAATCAACTCACTGGCAGCAAGTTTTTCTTGTGCTTCATGATCATCACTTTACAACACCAAAACCAAGTAATTACGGGGAGAGAGTATTCTGCACAAGCACAAGACGGGTGCAAGAAAAAAAGTGATGAAAATCGTAGCTTTCTAGCCAGCTGATTTAAGGTACCCACAACCTTAGGGGAATTAGAATACAATGCTTCTGAGCTTTGAAAATTGTCTGAAGTTATGGCAGCAATTTGTAGATTCCCCTCCTCATTGCTTTTCCAATAAGAAATGAGGAAGAAAAAACCTATATGATCATGCATTTAATTTAAAAAATATCAGATATCAGTAAAATATCCAAAAATCTTCCTTACCTTTCACTCGGGCTGCCTTTGTGCTGAATATGATTAGCTGTGTGCTGTTCAAAATAGTACTCCTCCAAAGTAAGCAGCAGCAAGGAAAATCTAAATTGGAGGGAAAATAACCAAACTTTCTTTTATGTTTATTTTTTAGAAAGTATAAGAAAAATCTGTTTAAAACATCTGACCATTCATTAGAACAGTTCCGTTCATTAATTCAGCTCATCCTTATTAAGCATATGTTATATACCAGGCATCCCTGGGTGAAACGCCAACGGTTAAGCACTCGATTACTTACTGAAAGATTGGTAGTTCAAACCCACTCAGAGGTGCCTTGGAAGAAAGGCCAGGTGATCTACATCTAAAAGGTCACAGCCTTGAAAACTCTGCTCTGCAACACACAGGGTCGCTATGAGTGAGAATCGACTCAACGGCAACCGGCTTAGTTTTGATATGCCAGGCGCTCTACTACCAGGTGAAGAAAGGAGCCTCCCCCACCCTCATCCATGGCTTCGCTTTCCTCTGTTCCAGCTAGACACAGCTGATCGCAGTTCAAAGAGGTTAAATGAGTACAAAGCATAAAGAAATCTCACGTCATCCTACTCCGTCATTCACATAACGTTTATTACAGTATATTGTTCTCGTTGTTCTATTTTATTATTACTGTCGTTAATCTCTTACTGTCCCCAATTTATAAATTAAACTTTATCACAGGTATGTAGATACAGGACAAATCATAGTATCCACAGGGTTCAGTACTATCCGCGGTTTTAGGCACCACGGAGGTCCTGGAACGCATCCCCCCTGGATAAGGGGAACCACTGTAAAGAAGACAGACTTCCTTTGTATGTCTAATATCTACCATACCAAAAGGTAAAATAGCCCAAGAGGTTGGTTTATACCTCTGCAGAAACTGCAAATTTCATTAAATTAAGCTTATTCTGACCTGAACAAAGCTTGGAGCTGTCCCCGCTATAGAATTTCATCAACTCCTTCCCCCACCCCCAACTGATACACAAGGCTCCGTACCTCCACTCTCCACCCCCTCCACCATGTTTCACAGTTACCTGTGTTTATCTTGTCACTGTTACAAGACCCTATGCCTCTTGAAGGTGGTCTCCAGATATTCCCTACAATAACCAACCTAATGTTTTGTACAAAATGGGCATTTAAAAATAAGTAAGCTGAACTGAATGGAATTGAAATATACTTCTTTTTCGCATTTTAAGTGTTTTAAATTTTTAAAAAACAAGAGGAGGTAACAACAAAAAGTATTAATTTAGTTGTATGGTCACAGAAACAAAATATGGTCACAGAAACAAAATATATGGCAAAGAAATATCACTGGCATCTAGCGTCACGTGGAAAGTCTTCATGACAAGTGTAGGACGTGAGCTGGGTCTTGAAGGTCTGGTGTGTTGGAGGAAATACTGAGATTAAACCTGGCAGACTGAACTCATTTGCTTATTTCTATTCCTTCCTGAAACAAAAGTAAGCAATAAACCGCATAAAATCAAAGCAAACTGCAAACATAAACCAAAAACCAAACCCATTGCCGTCGAGTTGATTCCAACTCACAGTGACCCTACAGGACAAAGTAGAACTGCCCCACAGGGTTTCCAAGGAGCGCCTAGTGGATCTGAACTGCCAACTTTTTGGTTAGCAGCCGTAGCACTTAACCACTATGCCACTGGGGTTTCCAGAAACATAAAAGCAGATAAGAAATATCAACACATTTGTGAAAGAAGGAAAGCAGATGGCAAGAATCAGCAGTCATCAGGAGTCAGAGTAGCAGATGCCTGCAGAGAAGACTGCTATTCCAGAGAAAACCAGCTCAAGTCACAGGATTACATGAAGATTCTCAAATTTTAGGCATCCGGTACCAGGGAGAGCAGAGATGAGGCCAAAGGAATGGTTAAAAGTAAGAGTGAGGGACAGTGGCCCACAGCTTCCTTCCCTGATGGTTATCCCTACCCCACTCAGGCAGATGGTTTTTCTATAGAAAAACCCAGCAAGAGGCTGCCAACTAGACACCAGGCAGAGTGGAGAGCAGGGGGTAGGTTGTGGTCTGAAAATAAGACAATTAAGCAATGGACTAGACACATGAACACTAGCAGGAGACATACACCACTCCAGGAAGGAATCTGGTGGATTATTTTCGGAAAACCTAAACAGCCCTAGAAAAAGGGCCTACATTTGAAAAGAGCCAGGTCTCTGAAACTTCATTCCACCGTGAAGCCCAACAGAAAAGGCCCTTCTCCGGTTGAGTGCTCCACACTTAAATAAGAAAAGACAGCCAAAGGTCAGCCTCTAACATGAACCATCAAGGCCAAAACAAACAGAAGGAGGCAACGTGAAGGACTAGAGACAATGCAGGAGACAGAAGAAAAGGTCAAAAAACTATAATTTCCTTACAAGGAAGAAACTGTATTGATGAAATGAGAAAAAAAATTGTTCACTAAAAAAATGATCTGAACAACAACAAAAAAAAACCTCTTAGAAATTAAAAATAATTAAAATCCTTGAACAAGAATTAATCATAGGCTAAACTGCCAAAGTTCAATTTGAAATGCTCACTGTTAATATTTATCCTGAATTCCAATACAATCAGAAGAGTTAGGGTTGCTAAGAACAGTCCTTTGATGCATCAGGTAATTTCTGAAAAAAAATATCTAGGAAAGCATAAATCAGGGAGATACTCACAAATGATCTTGGCCCTAACTTATAGCTTGTATCTTAATGACCTGAAACCATCTGCTCGGGCTGAGGCTACGCAATCCTTCTTCCTCCCTCCTCTTATTGATAGTGAAAAATAAGTGTTTTTCGGTAAGGCAATGACATGATTTATCACTATGAACCACAAGGAGCCTTCATAGACAACTAGCTCTTCCATATAATTATTAAAACACAATCACATCAACTAGTTTAGAACTAAAGTCACCATTTTGGTAAATGGTTTATAGCCTCCGTGTTGTTGTTAATTGTCGTGGAGTTGATTCTGAGTTATGGTGACCCCGTGTGTGCAGAGTAGAACTGCTCCATAAGGTTTTCAAGGCTGTGACTTTTTGGAAGCAGATTTCCAGGCCTGTCTTCTGAGGCACCTCTGGGCAAGTTCATTTGAACCGCCAACCTTTCAATTACAAGTCAAATGCTTAACCATTTGTACCACCCAGTCTCCTATGGCCTCCTTAACTCACCAATATATACATTTTATAAGAAATACAAAGTGAAGGGATGTAACCAAATTATACTATTCAAAGTTAAAGGACTATGGAACTTTTCTGAGTTTTTCTTTTAAGTCTTTAGTCACCCTTGCTTTAAAATTTTTCTATGTAAAAGTGATTACAGCTGTTTCATGGTATATAGAACAATGGTTTTCAGTACATTCTGTGGAGTGAAAGGTTTCCTTCTTTAAAAAAACAATTTTCCCCACTGCCATCAATTCTAATAGTTAAGAGCTCAGCTGCTAACCAAAAGGTCGGCAGTTTGAATTCACCAGCTACTCCTTGCAAACCCTAAGGGGCAGTTCTACTCTGTCCTATAGCGTCACTATGACGGAATTGACTAGATGACAATGAGTATTCATATTAAATAACACCATAAATTATTTCTTTAGGAGAATTTTGGCCCTGCTTCTGAATTTTTGTTTAATCCACCTTTACAGAAGAAAAGGACCGCACTCTCTTTAAAAAAATTTCCTCTTTCAGCAACCCAACTTCCCTACAAAGATGCTGTTCTGTCTCTTGTCACCTAAATTATAAAGCACACTGGTCAACAACAACCTAAAATAGCTCCACTCCCGGCAGTCCTTAGGCAGGAACCTAGCATTCATAGCTACTCAACAATTACTCAGAGCTCTGTTGATGATTAGCCCTTATGGTGCATCTGGATGGCTCGGCTAGTCAATCATTTCCCAAGATTCTCTAGGCTTCACTGTACTGACAATCGATCAACGGGAGAAAGTGCCCGGGAGCCTTAGAGATGTGAGCAAGGGCAGAGGAAAGAGTGTGAGTGCTGTGTCTGGCCATCCCTACCCTGAATACCCCAACACCATCCTTGGGTTAAGCTAGACTGCACTGCTGGTGAACAGGTTTAACGAAATTGGGCATCATATACATTTTTGTAAACTTCCTAAAATGGTTTTGAAATAAGGAAGAGATTAAGAAAAATGCTGAACAGACAAGGGCCAAGAACACAGTCTGGTAACCCATCATTAGTAACATTCTCCTAATAACACATTAGATAGAAAATTTTTAATAAAGTTAACATTAACTTCCCCGTCTCGATTTTGTTATTAAAACATCACAACTGCAAATCTTATTCTCTGTCAAAGTTCAGATGAACTAAATCTACTGCAGTTTCCTGACCTACCAGTTAGAACTCTGTTCAGAGCGATCAGATTAGCGTGACTACTTTACGGTGTGAATTCATGCTAGACACTGGTGACAGCGACTTCCTCTTCCAGCTGTTTATAAATAATCTGTCTGATCTAGAAATAGCTTTAAGCCTATTTATACACATAAATTCTTTCAACACCTTCAAAGTTCCTAGACCACTTAAAATGCAAACTTTCCCAGGATTTTTTGCCAGGAGACAACAGTACATGGGTGTCCCTTGCATCTTCACTCATCATATAAATGTTCAGAGTCATTTACAGATGGCAAAACAAGAGCCGCTTTCTCTCTCATCAATCAACGTTATCCCATTCGGCTGGACCCTAAGCAGCTGCCTAGCACTTCCTCGTTTCAATCACAACTTTAGAAGACTTTTTTTTTTTTAATCTACAAACCGAAAAAAAAAAAAAAACAACTCATCACTGTCCAGTTGATTCCAGCTCACACTGACCCTATAGGACAGAGTAGAACTGCCCCATACGGTTTCCAGGGAGCAGCTGGTGGATTCGAGCTACCGATCTTTTGGTTTTAATATATAGTGTTTTCTAAAACCTCCACTCACGTATGGCTTTAACCTTCGTGGTGCTAATTGTGCAGGTCTGTACTACCCTTTAATCTGTCCCTGGTTATTGCCCTTCCTGCTTTATATTTTACAAATCATAAGCTCCAAGGAATACAATCTGTGCAGTCTCTCTATATTGTTAACTTGCTTGCCTCATTTTCTATAAATCTTCACCAAAGACCATTTGGGTTGAATGTTCAGAATTCTACTTTGGATACTTTCACAAAATTCTGTTTTTGCCACTTTCACAAAGTTCGTGGGTCAACAAGCCATTCCAGAGTCAATGGTTCAGCCAACAATCCTTATCTTTTTCTTCTCCTTGAAACTTTCAAAACCTAGGTTCTATGTATAATAGGATTCTTCTTAACTTATGTGGGCTTCAATAATATAAAATTTGATATAATTGACTGCTTAACTAAAGACATCTACCATTGCTCCCTTATTAATTAATCTCTGCTTAAAAAAAAAAAAATTTTTTTTTTTTTAAGGTTCAGTATTATGTAAAGCTCTCCTGTCTTCTGCCTTCAAATAAATTAAAATTCAACAAGGAAGTCAAGAAACTGTGATTATACCTCAGTAAGCATTTCAGCAGGTATTGGCTATGGTCTTCTATTATTTTTCTGTAATGCCACTTCCCATTTTGTGATTGCATCAGACACACATCAGCCATTTTTTTTTCCACACAGCTAGGTGACTTATAACAAATGAGTGCAATTATGCTATCTCTGTTCCTCTTCCCAATATGTTCTCTGAGTTTTTTTCCCTCTGGTTCATGGGTTCCACTGCGTATCTTCCTGACATTCTGAACCCACTGCCTCACCTCCTAACAGGTCTTTCCCTTTGAATAGATCTGCAGCTTTTCAACACTAGATTCCAATCCTGAGTCCCACTCTACCACACTTCAGTGATGCCTAAAACTCACATGAATCCTCTTTTGTAATAACATTCAGCTCATTTTCTTACCCATGTTCTGCACATTTGTATAGAGATATGTGAGTCAGTATTATTTCTAGGCTCTGTCCCAACTGTTCCTCATGTAAATTACTGGAGGCCCCTGTATCCCTGAAGTAGCATTTCATCTCCTGCCTGCTGTCCTCCAGCATAACCAATTTCACTATTTCACTGGGCCTTTGCCACCCTCCTCTTCTGTAATAAGTTTAAAGCTCTCTTTATTACCTCATCCAGCCCCTAGGAGATTACATTCTCCCGACTATGTAAGATGCAGTTAATTCCGGGCTAAGATGACTCAGGGATCCAAATCCCTCTCACAATGACAATCTATAAAGCCGGTCATTTCTATTTGCAAGTTCCAGCAATCTAAGAGAAGAAATGGTAAATAAATATATATATATATATATCCTATGCTCTCGGTCTTTCAATTTCCTCACCAAGGGTCACAGTCCTGGAAAGGACACTTTCATGAGCCTTCTCTATTAATTGAGAAGATGGTAGTACACTTTGAAGGAGCAAAAACAATCAAGATGAATGCTTAATGCTGTTATCTAGAGCAGGGCTTCTAAAACTTTAATGGACACACAATCATCTGAAGATCTTGCTAAAAGGTGGATCTGACTCTCAAGTCTGGGATGGCACCTGAGATTCTACATTCCTACAGCGTCAAAAACCCTATGGAGCAGTTTTACTCTTCACACATGGGATCATCATGAGTAAGAATCGACGTGATAGCAACTAATAACAACAACCATCTCCCAGGCAATGCCCATGCTGCTGGTCCTGGGACCACACTTTGAGTAAAAAGGCTCTGATATCTACATAAAACAGACTTCAATCATTCCTGAATCATTCTAAGCTTCAAGGATTCCATGAAAATAAACACTGGCCAATAGCCCACATGCCTAATATTTAAAACAGAAGCAGTATATTATGGTGGTAAAAAGGCTGGGCTTGGTTCAGGGCACATTTGTTCTAGCTTTAGTTCAACCAGGACTTGGTTGTTTGACCTCCGTCAGAACACATTACTTACTCAGGGCTCACGTATCTCAACTATAAAATTTGGGCCAAGTGGATACAGATTAGATTACCTCAAAGGTTCCTTCTTAATCAGTGCATCTACAGCTTTATTAAATAAACCCAGGCTTAATGAAATCAGCAGGAATTCCATTTCAGGCACTATGGAAGATCAGATGTCAGAGAAACAACCTCAGTGCTGATTCTCTGAAAGTGCTGGATAGCTTACTCAAAAATCTTTTCAAATGCTTGGCTGAAAAATTAGAAAAGCAAGAGAGATTCTAGAGGTCAGAAACAAACACAAAGCATAAATCCAGAGTCATTAGCAAGCCTTGGAGCGACCTTTTTCCCTGTGGCTTTGCCCAATCCTTTGTTGAGGACAAATTATTGAGGCCCATGTGGTGGGGACAGTCATAGAGGATACAGAAAAAGGCCAGAACTCCTAAAGACCACCCCCTCACCTCTGAGGAGGAACTGGGAAATAAAAACCACCTGTCCCCATCTCCCACAGTGAGAGATGGGAGGGCCTTGGCTCTAGACCGGGAACAAAGTAAGTCTCTCCGGAAAATCTGAAGCCACAAACCCTGAGGCCAGAATTCACATTAGTCAGAATCGACTTGACGGCAACGGATTTGGTTTGATTTTTTTATTTAGCCCAATTAAACCCACAACAAATTAATGCAGTCCCTCTCGCCACTCTAGGTAGAAACAAACGTAAACACTTTCTGGAAAAATATACCTTATATCCAGGTCTCAAAGAATTCCAAGGATAAACTTCCAGGGAACAAGAAGTCAAACCAGAGAATAATCAAAAAGCATAAAACACACAAGGAAATAAAATTACTAGGAACGAGGGTCAGTAACAGCAACAAACTGCTCAATCAAACCTGTAAAGACTCCAGGTATTTTATATGCTCTATCTGATTTCAATAGTATGTTTAAAGAAATAAAAAGGCGTCAAAAGCATGACAAAGGAAGAGACTTTAATCCAAAATAACTAGGTAGTTACGAAAATGAACCGATTAAAGCTAGAAATTAAAAATACAATAATCGAAATTAAAAATTAATAATGGTTTAAACTGCGAATTAGGCAACTGGAGAGAAAATTCCTAAATTGTAAAATGGATTTAAATAACTCATAATGCAGCATAGAAAATTTAAGATATTAACTATTAGATTTTTAGACTAACCAAAACAGTTTACTACCCTCAGGCCCTCATCAAAGAAACTTCTAAAGAATAGTTTTTCAGGAAGAAGAAAATAATCCCCAAAATGAGACATGACATGCAAGAAGGAATGCTGAGCAAAGAAAGTGGTAAATATGTATATAAAACTATACAAGCATTAGCTGTACAATTATAATATCTAATTTGTGGGCTGAAAATATAGTTCAAAAATCTTGGACAATAACAGACTACAATTTTGAATGGAACAACAACAGCAGTTAAACATTTTAAGACCCTTATATTGTCAGGGAGGAGGACAAAGAGAATTGTTAACTTCAAATATAAATGTTAAAATTCCAAGGGTAAGCACTAAGAAGGCAGAACAGAAGTGTCATACTATTAAGGACAGAATAATGGAACGGGGTAAGAGATGGCTTGGGTTGATACAAAAGAAGGAAAAACAAGACAAAATGAAAGCACAAAAGGAGAAGACAGAAATAAATTCAAATGTGTACTCATAAATAATAAATGTAAATGGACTAATCTATTAAGACAAAAATCATCAGACTGAATTATTAAAAAGTCCAACTAGGTGGCCTAGTGGTTAAGTGCTACAGCTGCTAAGCAAAGGGCCGGCAGTTTGAATCCGCCAACCGCTCCTTGGAAACTCTATGGGGCAGTTCTACTCTGTCCCACAGAGTCGCTGAGTCGGAATCAACTCGATGGCACTGGGTTCAATACTACTTGCAAGAAACACACTTAAAACTTAAAGACATAGAAAATTTTAAACTAAAAGAATGGAATGGAAAATGCTATATTGAGAGAGCCAGGGGTCACCCAGAGGAACCTAGGTCCATAATCTTGAAACATTCCTGAGCTCAAACCGTTTCCTGAACAATTGAGGAAAACAACCCCATGAAAGGCTGTCAGATTACCTAAGATATACTTCCTCAAAGTTGTCTTTCTGAAGCAGAGGGATAGAACCAGTCGGAGAGGAATGCACGGAACATCCACCGGCGACCGCTATACGACCTTCCACCAGAGGCAGTAAGGAGCTGCAGCAGCAATTGGGAATCAAACTCGTGGCAAAAGGCGACTGCGCAGGCGCGACACCCCATAATAAGTGCTGCCAACCTTCCCAGATGCCTTTGCCACGGACTCCATCTTACCTGCAGAGTGCACGTGCAGATAAGGAACTAAAAGAACCACGTGGGACTCCTTATACCAAAAAAAGGAATTCTTTGAAACCCTCGTTGCTGATTCGCTATTACCCCCACTTCCTTTTCAGCAATAAAAGCTCGAGACAAAAAGACTCATGCGGGCGGGAGTAGCCTGCTAGAGTGCTATAGGCTTGGCTGCTGCCCCACTGTGCAGTGCTTTCATTTTCTAATAAAGGTTTTCCTTTTAAAAGTCAGCAGCCAAGTCACCCCAAGTAATTCTTTTCTCATGGGCAAGACAAGGACTCACTTTCTGGGGGTCCATGGGTCCCAGACTGTAACAATATCATGCAAATAACCAAAAGAAAACTAATAAAGCTCTAATAATATCAGACAAACTCTGTGGGGCAGTTCTACTCTGTCCTATACGGTCGTATGAGTCGGAATCGACTTAACGGCACTGCGGTTGTTTTTAATGTCAGACAAAATAGACAAAAAATTAGAAGACGAGGTCGTTACGTATTGATAGATTCAATTCGGCAAGAAGATAACAATTTCAAACTTGTATACACAAAACATACAGCAAAAATTAATATAGGGCAAAGTTCACAAATCCACCATCATGAAGCACCTCTCAGTAATAGTCAATCAGAAAAAAAAATCACAAGGTGTGTGTGTGTGTGTGTGTGTGTGTGTGTGTGTGTGTGTGTGTAGTGAGACAGCCCCCACAGGACTGTATCCTTTATTGGCTTCCTCCCCTACAGTGTTGTATTACACAATTATTTCCTTTGCTGTTCCCCCCCCCCTTTAACTTTGCATTTGAATCCTACTTTTGCTTGGAGGTTATCCTTTGCACCTACATAATCTGTATGAACTCCCTACTTGTAAACCCCTTTAAAAGTAACCTGCCTGCCTGCCCTTGATGAGCAAGCAGTCCTGGCAGCAGCAGCTCCCGCCAACTCCATTTCCTTGTACAACAAAATAAAGGCGCCTTTTTGCTCTTCTACCTCAGCCTCTCATTTATTGGCCAATAGGAGTCACGCTGAGTAAGAACCTGGGGTTTCCTCTTGGTAACAAAATAATATTGTACGGATGTCAATACACATTTACATTTAACCTCACACAAAACATTTGTGAAAACCAACCACGTACTAAGCCATGAAACATAATTTCAAAGAATCAGTATATGGGCCACGTTCACTAAACACAATTTAAAAATTAATAACAAAAAGATAATTTTAAAAATGAGTTGGAAAGTTTTAGACAGTTTTAAACATCTGGTTCTAAATACCAAAATGGTTTTTAAGAAGACACTAAGAAATTAATTTCTTAGTCTCTTCTATTTTATATCACTTTTTTTTTTTTTTTTTTTAAATAAAAATCACATAGCAAACACTCAAAATCCATTCACGGGTAGATACTTGTGCCCTCTCAAAGGTAACCATCTTGGAAGAAGTTAATTTGAGATAGCGATAAAGGGATAGTCTGGTGGTGCAATTTAGATAAGGCCAATGTAAATTCTAAATTAACCAAAATATTTGCAACATCTATTTCCTCTTATGTCAGGAAGAAAAACCTTACGCTGTAAATCACAGTTAGCCAGATTATCCATTTCTCGCAACCCATCAGCATTCCTGATTGATCGAGTAGTGACTGTGCAGTCTGTCTCCACTCTACACCGGGCATATCCCGCAAAGAGATAACAAAAAAATGGGATGATCATCCTTAGAAATGAAAGACTAAACGTACTATAACAAATCACTCTGCCCTCTTAATCAGTATTTTTAGTATAATAAATACAGAACCAGGGGAATAAAAAAACATGTTGAGTAAAAGAATTTTCATGTCAGCACATTCAAGAGAACTACTACACACACACACACACACACACACACACACACACACACAGGATGTTGGAAGCAAAGCTGAAGTTTTAGAAATGCTTACAAAGCTAATAAGGTAATATGTAGGTGTCCAATACAGAATTCAAGATCAGCAATGTTTTATCCTGGATAACAGCTTATAAGCCACGATTAAATAATTTGTTCAGTGGCATCATAGAGCTAAAACTGTCACTCTCCCCAGGAAGGAACATGCCACAATCACCTAAATTTCTGTATTACCCAAGGTAAAAATTGCTGTAGTACCACCACATCACTCCAAGAGTGTGAAGAGCAAAAAATATTTAACAATTAGCCTTTTCCTAAGTCTTAAAATAGAAATATCTTAAATAGCAGCAGTTTTGTATAATATCCTCATCCATTAACCCACTGTACACATCTGCCACTTCCAAAAATGCCAAGGAAGCTACGTGGTTGGTCTTTTTTTTTTTTTTCCATTTATCTTCATCAACACCTGCATAGGCTACTTTTAAAAAACCAGTAAAATCAAGATGCCATCTAAATCTTAACCAGGCAAAACTTACTTAGCGGGATCAGCCTTCATCTAACTTCACGAGGAGGGATGAGAATCACCACCAGCCCAAAGCTGAGCCCTTGAGGTGGAGCTCAGACATATCTCCACTCTCCCAATTTTTCACCGTTTCTGATACCAGCAAGCCTGCTGCCCAAAGGTGCTTAGTGAGAGCTCCATGGGTGGGTGTCTTGGTTATCCAGTGCTGCTGTAACAGAAATACCACAAATGGATGGCTTTAACAAAAAGAAATTTATTTCCTCACATTAAAGCAGACTAAAAGTCCAAATTCAGGGCGTCCACTCCAGGGGAAGGCTTTCTCTCTATCAGCTCTGGAGGAAGGTCCTTGTCCTCAATCTTCGCCTGGTTGAGGAGCTTCTCAGGCACAAGGACTCCACGTCCAAAGGAGGCAGTCTATTCCTGGTGCTGCTTTCTTGGTGGTATAAGGTCCCCCTCTCTGCTAGCTTCCCTTTCCATTTTATCTTTTGAGAGATAAAAGGTGGTGCAGGCCATACCCCAGGGAAACTCCCTTTACATTGGATCAGGGATGTGACCTGGGTAAGGGTGGTGTTACAATTCCACTCTAATCCTCTTTAACATAAAACTACAATCACAAAACGGAAGACAACTACAGAATACTAGGAATCATGGCCTAACCAAGTTGACACATATTTTTGGGGGACACTATTCAATCCATGACAGTGGGCAAGCCCACTGCAGCCAAGTCCTGCTGGTCTACTGGTTCGCACCACTCATGCGGTTGCCTCCTCTGTGCAGTCTTGTATCGTCTTCAGTCTTAAACAACTCTCTCTCCTGTATCTTGGAGGTTCTCAGCACAGGAACCCTGGGTCCAAAGGACATGCTTACTCCAGGCTCCTCTTCTTGATGGTAGTGAGGTCCCCCTCAACTTCGGTGGGATTGGGCTTTTTGTAAGCCTGTTCCTCCCACCAAGACAATGAACTGACCAATCCCCTAGGTAGGCCATAGTCACCTAATTTGCATAGCAATCAACCAATCCCCATAACAGTTTTATTTACCTTATTTACATAGTGAACTGTCCAATTGCTCTACAAGACTGTGGCCTAGCAAATCATCTTGGAAAACTACAAACTCAGGGCAAGAAAGGCTGACATATAAAGAGAAACCTGTTGCACTGCATCAGGATATCAGTGTACTTAATCTGCATGGCCAAAAAGAGCATTCCCTTTGTTTTTTAATCTTGAAAATTATCAAAGCGTTTCTTTATAATCCTGATAAATAAACGGCACCACTGCATAGCTATTCAAGCCAGAAACCTGGGAATGGGATTGACATGTTTAGCAAATAAGAAAACAGGACTCCCGGCTAAATCTGAATTTCAGATAAATAATTTCTTAGTATAAGTATGTCCCAAATATTTATACTAAAAATTTGTTGTTTATTTGAAATTCAAATTTAACTGGGCATTTTTTCTGACAACTCTACCTGGGAGTCACCCCTGCTTCTTTCTCTGTCACTTCTTACATGCAATCTATCACACCAAGACCTACCAATTCTACGTCCCAAAAATATCTGGAATCCATCCATGTCTCTCCATTTCCTCTGCCACCACCTTGGTCTAAGCCACCACTGTAAGAATCTCCCAACCAAGCTCTCTGCTTCCATTTTCGTAGAAATATTATTTTAAACCCAGTGGCATCAAGTTAACACTAAGAAAAATAAAAGCTAACTTCAAGTTTCTCCTTTTCTGGAGCCATTACGCAGTTATCTGTACCTGTTGCCATAGCATCGATTCCGACTCATGGTGACCCTACAGGACAGAGTAGAATTGTTCCACAGTGTTTCCAAGGAGGGGCTGGT